>NC_071353.1:53602632-54270132 GCF_943734655.1 Sabethes cyaneus | reverse complement strand
AAAATCAACGTTTCTGTAGAACATTATTATATGTTATTTTCCAAAGTTTCGGAGATTTTGAGCTTTTTTGGTGAAAAATAGCACTTCTTTGAGCTTAAATATTTCCCAAGGTGGCAAATGGTGGCAGATCAAACAACTCCTACCTAAAAGTACAACAAAAAACCTATAAAAGCAAGTGTCAACTGACTGTATCTGTTTGTATCCGAAAAAGTTATAGTTGTTTTAAAAATCCATCTCAGTCATGTTTACAGAACAATTAAACTGTACTTCGGATGCAATAAACGCCATTTTGTTTACGTTGACAATCTCTTTCTAACAAGTTAAGTTACCAGCCATTTTTTCGCCTATTTTCGAGTCGAAAATGAATGTAGACTTAAAATTATTTAACGCAATTAATAAGAGAAAAGCTTCCAAATAACTTACTTATGCCTATTTTGTTTAATTCCTTCGATTGATGTCTTTTCAAAAGAACACACTCTGGCTGGTACCGAATGGCCGAAACATAAATGGTCGAATCACGAATGGCTGAAATCCAAATGACCAACTTTCAACAACAGTCAAGAAAGACCGACTTTTCTCAGAATGACTAAGTAAGCAGTACGTCATATATAGTTAATTATGTTAAATAAAGGTGTAGGTGAGATAACTCATCATCAAATGTTGTTTTGGAAAAATGCGGAAGGAGAGAGCAATGCAAAATTGAACAAAATAGACTTAAGTTAGTTATTTGGAAGCTTTTCTCTTATTAATTGCGTCAATTTTAAGTCTACATTCATTTTCAACTCGAAAATAGGCGAAAAAATTGCTGGTAACTTAACTTGTTAGAAAGAGATTGTCAACGTAAACAAAATGGCGTTTATTGCATCCGAAGTACAGTTTAATTGTTCTGTAAACATGACTGAGATGGATTTTTAAAACAACTATAACTTTTTCGGATACAAACAGATACAGTCAATTGACACTTGCTTTTATAGGTTTTTTGTTGTACTTTTAGGTAGGAGTTGTTTGATCTGCCACCATTTGCCACCTTGGGAAATATTTAAGCTCAAAGAAGTGCTATTTTTCACCAAAAAAGCTCAAAATCTCCGAAACTTTGGAAAATAACATATAATAATGTTCTACAGAAACGTTGATTTTAGCAAGATAAACAACTTTCTATAACACTATGAACACGTAAAAATTGACCAGAATAAGTTGGGGATTAAAAACTGTTTTAAAGGGTTTGTCCACGAATAACGCTTAATAGATAATTTCCATGAAGAGATACAAGTATGGTGTCTTTGACAAAGTTGTTTGTAATAATATTTACTACAACTTTGCCGAAAGTACCACACCTGTATCTCGAATATACGGGAAAATAAATTTCGTATCTCACTTTTAAGGGAATTAATCACCCAAAGATTTCTCTCACAAGAAGGGGCCTATTATACCGAGAAATGTTTCTAAAGACACTACATGCGAAAAACTTCACGTTTCGGCGCAATAACACACGATCACGTATTTCGCTGTTTGAACCACTGTGCACCGGCGCGGCGCACTGGCCGGCGATAATGGAAACATGAGTTGTAATTTTTGAACTTCCAGAATCGAGCGTTTCGTTGATGATCTCTTTGTTCGATCCGTACGTAAATGCCCCTCCTGGCAGCGTGAAGTCCGAAATCCCGAATAAAAACAGATAAACAAAAGAACAACGATTTGAAAGTATTAAAAGTCTACTTTCATTCGGTCGTTTCGTTTGAGCGCAGGAGTACAACAAGAGCACGGTTGATTCTGCTCCGCTGAGGAAGGATGAGAAGAAAACAGCGTTTTTCATGTGGTCTTACGGAGATTGAATTCAAATAGTGCAATGTTTGGAGGCACGTTGGGTCATTGACCGACCGACGCATACACAGGAAGGTTTAAATTATATTCAAGTTTACTGAGAGATTGTTATAGGCCTGAGGTTTTGAACACAAGAACTTATTATTTTTAAGTTTTAAAGATGTACAATCTGTGTCATACTAAATTTAGTGAGTTTTCAAGCGTTTTACCTTTGTAAAATATACTATGTGTAGAACAAAGGTTTAGAAATTGGTCGAAAATTGGTCTGTGTGTATATGTGTATGTGTGTGTGCAGCTCATTTTCAATTTCTGTTTCTCGGAGATGGCTGAACCGATTTGTCCGCTATTACTTCGGTTTGAAAGGTATTATTGCCTAGTACGTTATACTAGGTGCTGAATTGTTTCGTAGTCCGATGTTTCGTTTAAAAGTTATAAGCAAAAATGTGAAAATACGTGACACGATTTTTTCCGGAACCACACAATCGATTCCAACGATCTTGATACCAAAAGAAAGCTCTTACTTATGCTAAACTTTTCACCAAGTTTCATTGAAAATAAATAAGCAGTTTAAAAGATAACCTTAAAAAATCAACTTTGACAAGCAGCGTTGCCAGATCAGCGGTTTTCCCGCTAGATTTAGCGGGATTTTAAGTCGGACAGCGGGACTTAATAACCAAACAGCGGCTAGCGGGAATCTAGCGGTTTTCTTAAATAACTCAGCGGGATTTTAGCGGGATCTCGATTTAGCGATATTTGATAGGCAAAAAGAGTGCTGAAAGAGAGGTTGACAGCAAAACACTTCGTTTAGTGACATTCTAATGTCTGCTCATGCATTGGCAGATGGTTCAGTATATTCTGTTGATTATAAAATTCCGTGGTTTTTACCTAGAATGGGATAGTTCTGACAAATACTCATTAGAACTTACTGAAAAAGAAGACCACCAAACAAATCCGTTTTGCACTAATTCGTTGCCAATGGATGGCAAAATCCAACTGATTCATGAATTGGAAACAAAACAACACTTATGTATCTATATACATCATAGGGCCCTATTCTGTAAGTCACGTCGAGCAACTCGGCTCGACTCAGTCACTGTCGTGTGTCGAGTGCAAGAAGAATGGGTAACATAGCGGCTCAATGCACGATCAAAACAAAGCTAACTCTGCGTCATTTGCTAACCGTTTAGTCACTAGCTTTTTGGCGATGGACTTAGTCGTGTTACTCGACAAAATTGGGTCGTGTGACTTACATAATAGCAAAAGTCGACTATTCGAGCAAATTGGGTCGTGTGACTTACATAATAGCAAAAGTCGACTATTCGAGCAAAGTGACACTCGACGTGACTTACAGAATAGGGCCCATAATTTGGTTTGTATGATAACAAAACCAAAACAAATCGGTGCTAAAACAAAATAAAGGCGAGAACAAAGAGCCGATGCGCTTTACAGATATTTTTGATTTTTGGGTGTTTCTAAAGATTGAAACATATCTTCTTTTGTCACCAAAAACCATAACCATTTGCCAGCGTTGCTGAAATTTTGCATGATTTTTATCATAGCTAGACACAGAAAAAGAATTTGTGCTAAAAGCTTCTTTCGAAATTTTCGCCTGTGTTCTTAGACTCCTTAATCTTATAATTCTTGCGAAATTTCGCAGTAAACTGTCATTATATAAGGGATAACAGAATATTTCGTTTTCTGTTTCCTGAATCCCAAAACTTCGTCAACATGAATGCAGTAAATTTGCATAATGTTCATTCAATTGCAACCTCTCAATTTCAGCAGATCATCCTAATTTCAAATGCAAGCCTTACTGAAATATTGCACCAGAAACGAAAGAATAATATGACTTTCGATTCAGCGGGATTTCTAGCGGGAAATTGATCCTGGCCAGCGGGATTTCAGCGGGAAATCAAGCTCTGGGCAGCGGGAAAATGGGCAATCGACCTGGTAACACTGTTGACAAGGTTCAAATGATCGCCTGTTTCTCAGAGATGGCCAAACCGATTTATGCGCTATTAGTTTTATCTGAAAGGTAATATAGCCGGATAGATCACTATTGAATAGTTTTTTGATTAGACATTTAATTTGAAAGTTATGAGCAATCGTGCACAACACAACAAAATTAACAATAATTTATAGCGATTTTTACCTAGATAATTAGGCCATTGCAAATCATATTTAAAGTTTTTTAAAGTTTGTTTCCCAGAAACGGACCCACACCCACCAAGCTGTGGCAGTGTGGATTTTTTTGCTTACTACAAAGCACAGTAAAACCTAGAAGCTACTTTCCGATTTGGAATTTTGACAATCTGTTTTTTTACAACAGACTTCGCAGCCAGCTGAAAGACTACAGGACAGTTGTAGGGCTAGTGCTACAAATACTTTGACTCTTACAGTCTCTTTCAGTAGAGATTCGGACTTGCGACGTCTAGCTTATTAGACCAGTGCCGTACTTTGAGGCCAACTGAAAGGCTCAGACTTTTCTAACGCTGCAAACAAGCAATAGCGACAGTGCAGTTAAGGCCTATCTCATTAATACCTGTTCTCTTATTATAACAATAACAAATTATTTTGAGGACTTAAGTTTGCCCCTAGAGTTTTGTTAATAGCTGGATGCGTGAGGCAGATTTTTATACTGAAATACTCCGATTTTGGCACTGGTAAAAATATTCGTTTTTGATATCAAAAATAGCTCACCTACCAAAAATACGATACAATGCATTAAGCAGGATAATATTTACTATTATGCTGCTTGTTTGATCTTACTTTACGTTATTTTACACTACACATATATCAATATGGTGTAAAAAGTTTTCTTCAATATTCGAGGTTTCTTTGCGAAAACCAGTCTAACGTAGTTCTAGGACAACTACGCGGTCATGTCTGGAACACAACCTTTCTGGTTTGATTTTTACTATTATCTATGATCAAAACATTATGAAAACGTCAAATGCTACCTAATTTTATTGTAATTGTAACGGTTGAATGAAGATAAAAGAAGGGAAATGTTTCATAATCCGCTCTCGAGTACACAAATTTTATGAATATTAAGCCAATGATAATAATGATCATTAACGTAAGCAGAAGACAACTGGTAGGGAAATTATCGTCAGACTATATAAACACAAAACATTTCAGACCCATTTGGTACAAGTTGACAACAGTTTTATACTTCAACAGCTCATCACATCGTGATCGGCATTAGATACACCTGTGATCGGAATAGGAACCACGCCTTAAAATTGATGATCGGAATTAGGTGCACTGATACATCATACCATGACGCTTTTTTTGTAACTTTCGATAAATAATTTAGGCATTTTAATATTTTTCCATGAAACATTATTGAAAATACTTGCTAAAGACACATACCATGTAAATAAATGTCGAAGCTTTATTTTTCAGTGAGGACTTAAAGATGAATCATGCCTTAGGTGATCGGAATTAGGTGCTTTCACGATAGTAACTATCTATCCCTTCTTCTGCTCAAAAATTTTGCACACGATATTCTTTATTGCTTTCAAATATTCTAGAAAGTTATTCAGTATGTTAAAATATACTCTAAAGGTTGTTTGTCGCTAGGATCCATATGGATGATAACTAACACAGCGTTAACATACAATTGAATTAAGTTTCGAAGGCATGTCGATTTCTATATGAGCATTTTCAGCTCAAAACGCCAAAAAAGCTTTTTCTGACTGGACTATTTTTGATTGTGAAAATGTGAAGAAAGTTTCTTTGTAAACCTAATACAGTAATGACCAGATTTTGTCACCCCCATGATGGATTTAGGGGTGACAAAAACGGGACAGTGACAAAATCGGGTATTTTTTCAATTTTTATTTTTTGCAGATAACTTAGAACGAACTACATATATTTCATTCTGATCACTTTTAGGACATTTTGCACTTCCATCTACCTCTCTGTGGACATTTGTCACCTGTTCACAGCACGGGTCCCACAGGTACGAAAACACGCGTTTTTTAATTGCGCCGAAATGGTTGATTATACTGGTTAACTATGTTCAGAGAAATTTCACAGCGTAAAATGCTCTTTCTTATGGTATAAACGATTCTTCGATTAATCCCCCTAAAAGGAAGATAGAAAATTTATTTTTCAAGCAGTGAGAGATAGAGCAAAATAGTGTTCTACAAAATTTCTGATAAAATTATTATAAAGAACTTTGCCAAAGAAAGTGACCTTCTAGCTATTATAGTTATGGAGATAAGAAACAACTTTTGTGAAAACTCCACGATAATCAACACAGTTCTTTTCACAGTGTTTTAACACATTTGACATGTTTGAAAATGATTTTCAAACTAAGCTTTTGATAAATCAAAAGCGTGACAAACTCGAGTAAAAACGTGACAAAATCGGGGGTGACAAAATCGGATCAAAAACGTGACAAAATCGGGGAGTGACATAATCGGGTTACCACTGTATTTCCAGATATGCCTATGAGCAAAAGAAAATAAAAGGATTTACTGAAGTTTTTGGAGCGTCTTAGTAGAATACGAAACCTAAAAATAAAAAATAAGAAAACTTATCCAATTTAATTCTACTATGTGTATTTTATTCACGACAGATACGTATTTCGCCTACGACTTGCAGGTTTCCGCAGGTTCGAAAACAGACACTGAGGAAGCCTGCAAGTCGTAGGCGAAATACGTATCTGTCGTGAATAAAATACACATAGTAGAATTAAATTGGATAAGTTTTCTTATTTTTTATTTTTAGGTAAAAGAATTTGACAAAACGGGTCTCTCCTTTTAAAAAATGAGGGAGGACCAATCAGCACCAAATTCGGGATTTTTCCTTTCTAAGGCTTGTTCGTAACAAAATTTGGACACCCCTAAACACACACAGCTTCGAAAATACATTAACAATGAGTGAAATATTTTGCAGAATGGTAGACGTATGTCTGTTCTTTCTGAAAATATAACACTTGTTTATATTACAAGCGCTCAGCGTAAAATGGTGTCGAAAGAAGAGCAAGTGCGAAAAGCAATAGAGGTTTTCCGTCAGATCATACTCCTCCTTTGCTTATTTTTTCTCGAAAGTACTCCCAATAAGAGTGACAATGGTGCAAAAATATATATTTTCGTTAACTCTAGAATTTACTACGATTTTTTAAACAATGCAAATTGCAAGAATGTTGAATTTCTTTTCACCAAATCACGAATGTTGAGTTTTAAAAAAAATCGTTTCGGCTGCACTATTTATCAAAATTGCACAACAGCATTGCATAACGGATTTTAACATATATGTATCAGCGGTTGAGTAAAAAGGATAAAACGAATGAAAAGCTAATGATTACCTTCTTTTTCGTTTCGTGTGTTGCTTGCCACAAGACTAAAGAGTGGCACAAATGGTTTCGAAGTGGTGAAAATAGAGGACACTGGTACAAAAAGGCATGTAATACATCCGAGAAGTAACGGGTTGAAATATACGTATTTTAGTTCTTCATTTTTACAGTAGTTCGAGGCTTTAATCAAGAAAGTTTTATTATGGGTATCATTTCTAAGAGTCAAAACTGAACATTTTGTGGAAAAAAAATATTTGACGGAAAACCTGTGCGCAAGGAAAATCCGGATCTCCCGTTAAGAAAACTTGCCAAAGAGCTTGGATTTCCTCCAAGCACTGTACATATTGTTTTAAAATCGTTCGATACTCGCTTGACAACAGCTAGGAAGAAGGCCAGTGGAACAAAAACGGATCTGAGGACCCACCACAAGGATGCGAAGGTAAAACAAATATTACGGAGGAGACCAGATCTTTCTGTACGTATCATTGCTCGTAAAATAAAAATGTCGCCAACATTCGTGCACACTTCTAAGCAACGACAAGGTATGAAGTCTTTCAAGGTGAGGACTGTGCAAAACCGTAATGATAAGCAAAATACGACGGCCAAAACACACGTTCGTAAGCTTCATAGCGAATATTTAACGTAGTTTCCATGCGTTATAATGGACGTTGAAACGTATGTTGGGGAAGAATAAATGCTTAGTGCGAGAAATGTAGATTCAGGCAAACTGAAAACTCTTGATATTAGGCCAAAAATATAGACTTAGCGAAGGTGAGAGTCGAACTCACAGCTCCCAATCTCTAGTTTAGCGTACTGTTTAACCAATTACACCACTAAGCCGTCTATGAACTGGAACGAAATTGGTAAAACAACACGATCAACTAGAGATTGGGAGCTGTGAGTTCGACTCTCACCTTCGCTAAGTCTATATTTTTGGCCTAATATCAAGAATTTTCAATTTGCCTGAATCTACATTTCTCGCATTAAGCATTTATTCTTCCCCAATAGAAAAGTAAAACCGACTGCTAAACGTCGTTGAAAAGAAAAAAAAAGGTTGAAACGTATGTCCTAGAAGACTGGTATATCTTTTTACACTGCCATGAAACGGCGTTGCAGAGTATTTTAGTATTTTAGAAGAAAGTCAAGTCAATTTCCCCAAAGAATATTTAGTATGGCAAGCCATACTTCGAGCAAGCAAAAGTTACATCACTACGGGAACGGTTAACAAGGAAATAAACCGTGAAGAATGCCTGCAGAAACGATTGTTACCGTTCCTACACAGCCATTATGTACCCTAGCTGTTTTGGCCTGATTTGACATCCTGTCAGCATAGCCAAAGATGTTTAGGAATGGTATGATGCTAATGGAGTCCAGATTGTACCAAAGGAGGCGAATCCACCTAACTGTCTAGAGTTACGCCCCATCGAGCGGTATTGGGCTTTGGTAAAGGGAGAGCTGTCCCAGCACAAGCAACAAGCAACAACTATAGATAAATTTCGAAAATCTTGGACAAACGCAGCTAAATTAGTTGCCAACAAGTCTGTACTGACCCTCATGGCAAGGTTAAACTCCAAAGCTCGCCAATTTTTCATGCAGACCAAATAAGTAATGTTAATTTGTTTGATAATTATTAACGATACACACATAAATGATATAAAATTGTTTCATGGATTAAACTTCTAGCAAATTTGTTTTATTGTAAAATTGTGGTGTCCAGATTTTTTCGCGAACAAGCCTTAAAACGAACAATCTGGCAAGTTTTTTTTTTCAAATCCATGAAGGTCGATTACACGGTTATCGGTTACAGTATCCAAGGTACTTCGCTAGAGTGTCCATAAGCAGCTCTTCACCAGATTTTAGGGCATAATTAAAACTATCTTTAAAAAAATAAGGCAAATTGGACGGGATATTTTGAGAATACTGATATGTTATTTTTTTCTGAAAATACACTTAATTTTAAACAACTTTTTCTTTAACACCAATTTGACCAAATAAGCAGTGTTAAGACATAATTTTAAAAAATAATCTCATTTCTAAATACGTCCTTTTGAAAAGTTACTCTTGGCGAAAAAAATTGTGTTCAGTGTACAAAAAATCCTTGCGTGGTATCCAACATATCTGCAAAACTTCATTCCAATAAAAAATAATCGAGACAAGCCGATTTGCTATTTGAACTAAAAAGGCGCATATCAAATGACAACTAAAATTATATAACAAAGGTTCCTTTCACGACTAGGTGGATTACATCGGGTTTTTGACCACTGCTTCGCAGATAGAGCAAGTTCTGTCAGACCTTAGATGTTAGACATACCATGCTGTGCTGGAAATGGACAGTTTTAGCATACGCGAGCAGACTGTCATTTCTGTAGCTAGTAACCTGAAGTCGTCCTTTTCGCCCGTTTATGGAGTACTTTCATAAACGTTAATGGAAAAATATTCGAATATCTTGGCAGCTCCATTTGCATCCTTATTTAACTTTTCTCTTCAACAACAGAAGTTCCCTGTCGCTGGGAAAAATTCTGGCATGTTTCCGGTTTTTTAAAAAGGTAATAAACGGAATGTAACAAATTACAGAGAAATAACTTCTTTGTATGTGGAGTCTAAGGTTTTCGAGATTATCGTGAATAAGACGTAAGTTGTTGCCTGTCGGACGCGCTGTGGAAACAAACCTTATTGATTTCGTATCGTTTTGCATCAAAAATATCATTTTCAAAGCACAGGTTGATGCCAAATACACTAATTTAAAAACCTCATTTTTCACTGTTAACCATAAAATACTTCTGTGTAGGCTAAAGAGACTTGGCTGTACGGAAAGAATTCGTAAGTGACTGGAATCATATTTTGTTGTACCGCAGGGTAGTAGCTTGGGTCCCATGTTTTTCTCAGTATTTGTGAACGATGCAGCACTGTTCCTTGACCACCGGACGTCAATTATTTTTCGCGTCAAACGACGATTTTCAACTCCTAATAGCCGGTCCCGTTTAAAAAAATATACATTGCATGGGATTTCAAGGATTTCAAAATAGGTTTTTTCTGTAAAATACTAAATAATAGTTCGCCACAGGGTTGTTTTTTTATTCTATTGACCATTCCTGCATCCAGCGCCATTTATCGCCTAAAAATCGCCATCCTGGAAATAAATGGTCAATTTTAGGTTGAAGATTTTTATTTTGCTGATTATTTTGCGCCAGGGTTTCTGCCAGTTCTTCCTGTAGTGTCATCGTTGGCGACGAAACAGCTGTTGCATTCGTTTGAACTGTAGAAACAGCTTTAGAGACAAATTTTCAAAGCGATTCAAAAGCAACGTCCATTTATTGTTTCCTGCTTTCTACCATGTTCATAGAATGTAGCGATTTCATCAGTAGAATCTGTTCTAGGGGAACTGGAGGGAAAATGAACACCCTTAGTAATTTCGCCATTTGTTTCCCCAGCAACCAACCAAATGCTGAACGCACTACATAAATTGAAAGCTGGATTCATATTCCACGTAGCAAAAAATAAAGATGTTTGAAAAAGGACGATTTGTCATGAAAAATTGCTTATTTTCGAAAGCGTCACATTCGAGCTTGATTTTTTTCGTGTGGGTAAAATGAACATGCAGTGAGGGCAAAATGAACATGTCATAGAAAACTAAAGTTAACATGCAATTTGGATAAATTAAACATTATTTTACCTTATCATTGTTCTACATAAGCTGTAGATATTCAACAAGGCTGCTGAAATTAAAATAGGACTCCACAAAGTTAACATAATGTATCTTCGCCACGTTCATACAATGCTTGAATTTCAACTCGCTACATCGCTCATTTTCCGTCATTTTTCGAGAGACTCGATCATTTTCATTGACTGAATTGTAATTAGGTGTTGGTTGCTGATAAATGGAAAATAAAACATCATTACACATTGTTCATTTTGCCCCCATAGTGAAGTGTTCATTTTGCCCCCAAAACACCAATTGTTTTCTAGTGTTTATTATAAACAGTTGATAAAAATATTTGGAATTTTCGACAGATCCGCAGGACAGTGATAAGCAAACAACACTAAATGATACCAATAATCGAAATTTAATTTGTTTCGCCAAAAAAGCTTATATGTTATTAGTGGAAATTACCATCGGCGTCAGATTTCAGCAAATATTTTTTATTTTTTCAATTTTTTTCACATTAGAAAGCCTATGATCACCACATATTGCTTGAAATACTTCTAGGAGAAGATACCTATTGATCTGGAACAGATTTTAATCGGTTTACTGGGAATTTGGCTACCTGTTCATTTTACCCCCCCCCCCCCCCCTGTTCATTTTACCCACAGATCCCCTATAGATTCTTGCTTCTAATTACTGCATCAAGTAAATTTGAATGCAACAATGTTTTTTTGAAATTCTGCAATTCATTCGCTACGAATCGTAACATCATATTCACAAACATGAAAACCATTCGTTTTACAAAGGCAGTTCAGTTAACCTGTCAATTCTTTTAAAACTGACCAAATATATTATTAAGAAACTAGTAAATGTGAAATAATTGTTAGCCAATAGACTTTATACATTCAAATTTCGATGAGGGGAGAAAGTTGGGGGATTCAAACTCAATCTCCCCAGGAAGAAACTTGTTCTACACTTTCAAGCTTGAAATTTCACAGCCAGCACAGGAAAATGTAAGTTTAATCTTAATAACTAAGTTTTGGCTTAAATCTATCTACTTATCATGCTGGTGTTACGGATGGCTATGTTTGTACAGGACGTTTCACGACCGCAAAGCGTTGAATTCTCAGCAAATGCCGATCCCTGATCGGCTTATCACCGACGACGCACGCCGACGTAGCACTGGTTTCACGTACGATTTATTTCAGCAAATGCCGATCCTTGATCGGCCTACCATCGCCTACGCTGGCCTCGCGTAGCAATGGCTTCGATGGTCTATCGCCACAATGACGGACGTATTGATCACCGGAACAAACGGTGTCCTCAACCGAGGTAATGACTGACGTATTGTTGGCCGAAACAAAGACTATCCTCAACAGAGGCAATTGCTGACGTATTGTTAACCGGAACGAAAACTATCCTCAACCGAGGCAATGGCTAACGTATTGTTGGCCGGAACAGAACTGGACCTCGAGGACCTGCCGAGGGATATTAGCCACTTTCCGTATTAATTTTAAGCGTAAGCAAGACCAGCACACCAGCAATACATATTTTATACATAGTTTTACATTGTACGTAGAATTTACCTTTTCATTTATCTTTTTATAACTTTTAACTGTAGTTTCTGTTGTGTCATCGCTTTTTACTTTTCTTGACACTATAATACAAACATCTTAATCAGGCGTAAGCTTTACACACTTTTTAGCTTAACAATATGTTTTAAATAATTGACTATTCATCTTTTACACAACTGACACAATAACTTAATTATTCTTCTTCGATTTTTACCTTTCAGAACATTACTTTTCAACAAGAAACTTTTCTTCTCTATTA
Source organism: Sabethes cyaneus (assembly GCF_943734655.1). NCBI lineage: Eukaryota > Metazoa > Arthropoda > Insecta > Diptera > Culicidae > Sabethes > Sabethes cyaneus. Next base: position 54,257,527 of record NC_071353.1, on the reverse strand, counting down.
TTAAAGATAATAATTACTTTGCACCACTTTTGTTTTTATAAGTACAAACTGTTAACGCGACTTACTGTCGTTCGCTGTTACGACAGAATAAAGTTCCTTCAGCATAACAGCTGAGCCTTTTAAAGGACCTGTCAGTTGAGGTTCGGGAACGAATTTTTCCCGAACGTCAACAATGCCCTATTGTAATGCCAGATTTGAATGCCAGATTCGTCTTTCCCTGTGAGCCCTTTCTTTCCCTTTCTGTGAGCATACAAATATTGGTGACCACTCCGCCAACACACCGTGTCAGGCTTGGCGTGATATCAGCTATATTGCTGTGAGTGGCAGTGGTGAATTCAGTAAAAGCGTACTAGTTAGAATGACCACTCCGCCTAGCACGCAAACCGCCCCAGACTTGGAGTGCTAGCACCCTTACAGCAACCTGCATGCTACCTCTCGGTAAAGCTATCCTACGTGAGTTACCCATCCGTCCATGGACTTGTAAGGTTATCACCCACACCGATGACATCTCTCCCGGAGAAGGATGCTTTTACGAGCCATCTACTTTGGAGTAAACTTTCCTCCGTCCAAAGACTTGGAGAACTACCACTCCTTCTGTCAAAGTTTGCTCAGAGGTGGACTTAGGATGTAGGAATAAAACTGAGCAACTATGAACAACATTTTGATTATGGCGGAGTTAAAATATAAATTGTAACCAACGGTTACAGCAGCCAAACTCAGCTGAATATACTAAATGTAAGAATGATGATTCAACTGCATTAATGGATTAATATTTTTCTGATGGCAATGGCCGCTATTTACAATCGTCGTTTTTTCTCAACGCACTACCCATACGTCAGCGCACCGCATCAACGTTTTAAAGTGTATTAACATTCTGTTGCTCCTCAATGAGTAGCGCAATATGCGGTTGCTCATACAACCGCGTTCAGCAAGAAAGAGAAAAGTCAAAATGAAACGGAGAAGAATAAATCGCGTTGAAGACTGAGCAAAGTTTGAATTTTTCTCTTCTCTTTTATTCCGCTGAGGAGGAATCATCCCTGGTTCGCCATCTTGGATTTCCAAATGGCGTCAAACATCGAGTGTTGACCATGATTTGCTTTTGACTAAAGTAAAGCGGATGGATGTGGTGCCGACCTTTGTAGGCTGACTGAGGTCATATCTGGTTAACCGGCGTCTTTCTGTGTGTGGGCATGAGCAGCGCACATTCGAATCAATTTTGTAATCGATCTGGTGTCCCGCAAGTGAGCAATCTTGGAGCTTTACTTTTTTCATTATTCTTTACTGATATATACGCAGTGTTACCTCAAGGATGTAGACTTCTGTATGCGGAGCGGATGATTTGAAGCTTTTCCTCAGTGTAAAACTATCAAAGACTGTCGCGAACTCCAAAGGCTTTTCAACATCTTCGTCGCGTCGTGAAAACAAACAAGCTCCTCCTCAGTATGCGTAAATGCTAGGTCGTCTCTTCCAACCGCACTGTCACTGGATGCAGTCACTGGATACAGTCTCCATCAAGACCTCGGTGTACACCTGGACGAGAAGCTCTCGTTCCGTGAACATTACTCGTACACATTAGTGGATGCCAATAAAAATTTGGGATTTATCTCTCGAGTCACCAAGGAATGACGAGATCTGTAGTGCCTGCGCGCTCTTTACTACTCTTTCGTGCGATCCATAATTGAAGGTGCAGCTGTGGTGTGGAGCCCTTATAGAAGTATTTGGTCATCCAGATTGGAAGCCATCCAACACAAGTTCATTCGATACGCGCTTAAAAATCTTCAATAAAAAAAACACATACAATCTGCCTCCGTATGCTGTCTGCTGTCGTTTGTTGAATTATTACTGGCCGATGGAAGACCGACTAGAACAGAACTTCGATCGCTGGTCAGACACCGTCGGCGATCTTGAGGGTGTGCATCAACCGCCTCTTCTCTAATGGTTAGCTCGGCCCAGAGCCGCGATCGTGCTCTCAAGGTCGGCTCTGTTCGGGAACTATCGAGCGATCACTATCCTGAATGCCGCCTACAAAGTGCTGTCCAAGTGCATCTCCCATCGACAATCGCCAGTAGCCAATCAGCTTGTGGGGAGCTATCAGACCGGCTTCATGGAGGGTCGGTCCACAACGGACCAAATATTCACCCTGCGGCAGATCCTCCAGAAGTGCCGCGAATTCCGAGTCCCCACGCATCACCTGTTCATCGATTTCAAAGCCGGATATGATAGTGTAAACCAACAAGAGCTTGTAATGTTCCAAGAGATAGGAATCGACTGAACTATCACTAGCCTAGTTGCTACCCCGACCGGTGTATCTTAAAATCCGGATCACTGGAAGCGGAGGCAAGGCAAGTGTAAACAGAGTCGGAGACGACAAACCTAAACCACCGATCACGATCCCATCCCATCCTATATCGAACCTACCGCCCATCAATCAACCCCCATCCCTTTCAACAACTGCAGGTTTGATGCTCTCTGTGAGCTTTTCACCCGACAGCATTTTTAGTTCTGACTTTTAGTTCTGAAGTGGACTGTGAACGAGTCAAGACATACCCAAAAGTACGGAAATAAGTTTGTCTGTTCTTTGTTTATAAAGGTTCCGCTAGTGCCGTATACATAATTCCAGCCACTCAGAAGAACCCGTGGGGGAAAGGCCACGGATAACCGCCAAAGAGCCGCGTTATCCTGACCCAACGGGATTGGTGGAGAAGGTAAGTCTGACCCGTTTTGCGATCCGAGCCTCTGCCTTTGCGGAAGGTGTGAAAGATGGCCGGATACACCCATTGGGGGTGCATTATTGGATGAACATAGCTTCACCGATCCCTCTTTTGTTTCTTAACAGACCCGCCCTAAAACCTCATAGCTCTGCCGACACCCTCGAGTACTAAACAAAAGAGGGTGGATTCACAATACCCTGAATAAAACAAAACTACTGGTCTTAAATATTGTTTTATTCCCATAAGCGGGCCAATTCACAAAAATCCAGTTACAAGCTATAGAAAATTTTGTACGAATACGGCTTTCCGACTAAACTTACCTGACTTATCATGGCTACGTTGGATGAGATTCAGTGCTGTGTGAGAGTCTAGGGTGGATTGTCGGACCCATTCGAATCTCGGAGGGGACTTCGGTAAGTAGATGGTCTTTCCTGCCTGCTATTCAAAATTGCGCTTGAAGGTGTTCTAAGACGAGCGGCAATCGAAAGGCGTGGCACGATTTTTAATAAATCTGATCAATTTATTTGCTTTGCTGACGACGTGGATGCTGTCGGCAAGACGTTTGAGGCGGCCAAACATCAATACATAAGACCAAAACGCAAAGCAGAGAAGATTGGGTTGAAGATAAATACGTCTCAAACGAAGTATATGCTGGCGGGCGAGACCGAGCGCGACAGGGCCCGCTTGGGCAGTACCGTGGTAATCGACGGGGATGAGTTCGAGGTAGTCGACCAGTTCGTATACCTTGGCTCACTGGCAACAGAGGACAACAATGCCCACCGTGAGATTAAAAGCCGTATTATCAGCGGAAGTCGGGTCTACTACGGACTCCGCAAACACTTGCGGTCAACCCGTACAAAGCGCACACTGTAGAAAACGCAAACTAGACCGGTTGTCTTCTACGGGCATGAAGCGTGGACACTGCTAGAAGAGGACCTACGATTACTCGGAGTTTTTGAACGGCGGCTGCTAAAAACTATCTTTGGCGGCGTGCAAGAAAACAATGTATGGAGACGAAGAAACGACCACGAGGTCGCGCGTTTCTACGGCGAACCCAGTTTTCACAAAGTGGTTAAAGCTAGACGCATAAGTTGAGCAGGACATGTTGCTAGAATACCGGACAATCCTGCAAAAATGGTTTTCGCATCGAATCTGGTAGGAACAAGGTGAAGAGGAGCACAGCGGGCGAGGTGGCAAAACCAGGTGAAGCGAGATCTGGCGAGCACTGGGTGCCCGCGGAAATGAAGACCAACTACCATGAACCGTAATACTTGGAGAAATTATACTACGCAGGCCTTGTCATAAGATGTTAGACCAATTAAGTAAGTAAGTAAAATTGTCGCCAATAGGCATATGTTGCAAAAAATTGCGATTTATGTTTATTCAATTTTATTTTATTTAATTACACATAATTATTATTTAATTGGTATGAGCAATCTGTTGCTTAAAACTTCAAAAGGGCAAAACTCAAAAATTTCTCCAACGATTTGTTTTAAATTTGGCACGATGCATACAAACCAGCTGACGTTTACTTTTTTTTGATGGCCAATTTTTTTAAAAAGGGAGCACTGTGTTAACTATTAGGCGCAAATAATCGATCAAATCAGTACTCACTGTGCACAATTCGAAAGTGAACGCTCGCAAAATGAACCGGCTAGTGATTCATCAGGTAATCGTTCTCGAAAACGCAGATGACCACATTACGATGGAAGAATTATTATCAACTCCAAAGTAGACGCGCACGAGGAAGACTGATCCGTTTGTTTACAATGGCGCTTACCACGATGGAACTGGCACGGGTACGATGATAAACATAATTGCATGATTGTTTCAGATTCGCCGTTGCCGGGAGAAAGAGAATCAGTTTTTTACGTCTACTGATGCTCCCGACGATGGGTCGTCGAGTGAGCCAGTAATTAGCATTCGAATGAGGAAACCTCATTTCAGTCTGATTGTGGTTCTGGTGGGAACGAGGTTCTTCGTCGCCGATTAGTTTTGTTGTGCCAAAACAGTCATCTGTCGTGCGATGTTGATAAAGGTGAAATTAAATGGCGCGAAAAAAGTTTGTCCGTGACAACAGTTTGCTGGCGGGAACCACTATTGTGTTAATGTTTTTGTTGGGATGTACTCCGTGGTCGCGGGGAGCTCCGTCCTGGGATCGAGTAGATATTGTTACGTCTAACCAGGTTCCCACGAAATATATGGTGGGTTTTTGCTGATTACGTATTATGCGATAATGTAACGACCAACTTGGTTAATGTATAGATTATCCCATATTATAAAAGTTTGATTTCATGCGGCGATATGGTTATCTGGAGAAAGGTCCCAACCAGGCGGAGGCACTCTACAGTGAGGAAGCTGTAATAATGGCCATTAAGAATGTTCAACGCTACGGAGCGCTGCCGGAAACGGGCCAAATAGATGCTCAAACGATCAAGGTTGGTTAATTTTTAGTGACCAGTTCTCATTTCTGTGGTGATGGAAAGTCGAATTGTTTCACTTTTCATGTATCGTGACGCTAACTTCACAATGTGCCTTAAACAACTTGAAGCTAATGAGTTCACCTCGTTGTGGAGTGAAGGATTATACCGAACATCATGACCATTCCACACGACAGCGGCGTTTTGTAATTGGCTCGGAGAGCTGGCGAAAAAGGAAAATCACCTACTTGTGAGTATTTTTTAGATTCCCAACTAAACATTGCATGATATTCGACTCTGACTTAGATCGAATTCGATTCGAAGTCTAGTGATTGGTTTTATTTTAAAGCGGTGAAAACTGACACATTCACTAATTTTGATCATTGATCTTGAGATAGATTAATGATCTCCAAAACAGGATCGGATGTAACAAAATATCATATTTCAGCAATGACCTCGATCATTTCACTTCTCATAAATTCTCGGATGGAACTTGGCATGTCGTTTGTCTATCTACCAGCAGATTTAACTTCTGATACCAACAAACCCAACACCGGTCTATCAATACAATCAACACCATACAATATCATTCTTCATCAAATACACATGTCGGCAATGCTTATCGAAGTTGCGAATCATCTGATTGTTCGCCCCTAAAAGGATTGACCAACTCCGGACCCCTTTTGTGTTGAGTAATTGTGATCCACAACCACAAGTCACTGGTGGCCAAAAGTGATCCTTACACTCTAGGTTGGGTTTACACGATACCATCAGATGTTGTGAATCGAAATCCGTTTCGTTCCGTTCCGTTCGTGCGATAAATATGAAAAAAAAAGAAATAAGAAAAAGAACATCACAAAATGCGGCAAGACTTTCACTGAAACGCAGTTGATTGCGGCCGCACCAAAGTACTTTACCCCGACAGGTTTTGAATTTTTGGGGCGTTGATCAAAGCCTTCGAAAAGCCCAACTGCAGGTGCGATTAATATGTTTCCAGTGAACTTGCTGGCGGCAAACGATACCGCGGTGTCAGATCTGCTGGAACATAAAAAGGGGCAAGTAGAGGATAGCAAATTTACGAACCATACATAATGGATGAAATTTGCTGCTGATGCTGTGATGATGGTTTATAGGCCATAAGTAACCATTTCAAGACAATATAAAAAAAACATTGTTGAGTTGTCAGTATCGAAAGTGAAAGGATATGGACAACCTTAACGGATTGACGGCTTTTATTATAATATGACTAATTTGGAGGGGCGTATATAGGCGGTTTGACAGTGATGGATGAAGCTCCAAGTGATGCAAATATCCGTAATGTATTATGTTAAAAAGTTATACAATCTATTAAAACCCATCTCATAACATTAACACATATGTACCATTGTATTATTGAAATTCACCCTTCAGTTGACATACTTCATTAGGAGATATTGGATGGCTGACAAAAATGTTTACTCATTTGGCTCGAACGGCTACCCAAAATGTTAGGAAGGTTTGTACCTTGCCGGTATCATCATCTATCTACTGAGCAGGGGAATGAGGAGGAAGGAAACGTAAATGAGAAATATTTGATGACGCAAAATTGTGATTTCCAAAAATTATTACTTTTCAAATTATATCAATCTGTGGTAACAAAATACCAAATCTGATAATAATAATAGTTAACGACCAAAACTGATTAAAACCTAACTAAATACACATAACATAAAAAATTAAACTTCTTTTCATCATTAACCGATTCATAACCACTCTTGTAATTATTGTGAACTGTTTAGAATTTTGCTTTTTTGGATTTCGCGTTTTAATTTTTCCAAATTTGGTCTTAACTAACTTTTGGAAATGGTTCAAGAGAAATTCTTCTTTTATAAAAAAATATAACTCGAAAATTCTAGGACCTACAAAAAATCCATGGATGATTTTTAGAAAATCCTAAAGTTTCATAAAAAATACGGAAAAAATATAACTTCATTCATCGCTGAAAAAAAAACATATTAAAATTTAAATATTGATTTGCCAAAATAGGCCATCTCTGAAATTGACAATTTTTTTTTTTGGAAATGGATAATTATGTGGCCTACAAGTTTTCCATACTTCGTAAAATGTACAAATTGAAGACTTGTCAAGCATTGCCAGAGTTTTGCCAAGTATCGACGAACGCAGAGCCAGTTGACGATAATCCCGAGAAGGAAAAAGCGCCAGATGAAGGACAGAGACCGTGAAGAGCTGCAACATCTACTCCGGGTTAATCAGAAGCGCAAGTTAAGTACTTGAGAAGGTGAACCAATCTCGTAAGGGACGCACACCTAAGCCAGTTAAGTGAGGGACGAGAAGAGAAACCTGATCACAAACGATCGATACGGTGGAGGCAGTACTTCGATGGGCATCTCAATGACGATATAACAGAAAGAGACGGAACGGAAGTTAACCTAGGAGGGCCTACAAACAATAACAGCGTGCCGGTTCCGATCTCGAAAAGATCCGGTAAGAAATCAAACAGCATGCACTCGTAACAAAAATTGAAAAGACGTTTGAAGCCAGGGAGATTTTTTTGGCTGTATTCTTAGATATTGAAGGAGCATTTGATAATGCATCTCACACTTCAATGAAAAATGCTATGATAAAACGTAATTTCGATAAAGCTATTGTAGATTGGATTTGTCAAATGTTACAAAAAAGAGAAATAACTAGTAGCCATGGAATGTCAACTGTCATGGTAAAGACTGTAAAGGGTTGCCCACAAGGAGGAGTTCTTTCACCTTTGTTGTGGTCACTTGTTGTTGACGAACTACTATCACATCTTGAAGCGTCAGGATTTGAAATAATTGGTTTCGCCGATGACATTGCAATTATAGTTCGTGGGAAATATGAACAAGTTATTAAAGATAGATTGCAGCATGCTCTGGATTCTACAATATCGTGGTGCAGAGATGAGGATCTTTCAATAAACCCTCAAAAAACTACTGTTATTTCTTTCACGCGAAGAAGGAAAACTAAAATACCTGACTTGTACTTAGAAGGAACAAAACTAAATATTTCTCCCAAAGTAAAATATCTAGGAGTGATTCTTGATAGCAAATTAAACTGGAATTTACACTTGGATCAAGTGTTAAATAAGGCTATGAATGCCTTATGGATAAGTAGAAAAACTTTCGGAAATAAATGGGGACTGAAACCTAAAATGATTCATTGGATCTACACAGCAATAGTAAGACCCAGGATAACATATGCGGCCTTAGTTTGGTGGCCGAAAACAAAGATTAAAAATGCTCAAAAGAAACTAGAGAAGTTGCAAAGATTAGCTACAATCTCCATAACCGGAGCAACTAGCAGTACGCCATCAAAAGCGTTAGACTCTATTTTAAGTTTGCTTCCGCTGCACTTATTTGTTCAACTAGAAGCTGAGAAAAATGCACTAAGGTTGAGGAGAACAAAAAAGCTCTTTGATGGAGACCTTAGGGGCCATCTCAGTATCTTAACCCTTTATAAGGCAGTGGCAAATATATTGCCACCAACAAACATTTTTTATTTTGCTTCTATAATTATATTGATGTCATTATAGACGCAAAACAAATATTTTTCGTTGGTGGCAAAATAATTGCCACGGCCTTATAAAGGGTTAAAGGATTTTAAAATTAATCCCATATTAACGCATGAGGACTGGATGGATAGACAATATAACTTTGAACGACTATTCCATGTAACAGAAACAAGTCGCACGGAGTGGGAATCAGGTGGGCCCAATATTCAACCAGGATCGATAATCTTCTACACTGACGGTTCTAAACTAAACAACAAAGTTGGAACTGGCGTAACGGGCCCCGGAGTCGACATATCAATATCCATGGGCCAATGGCCGACTGTTTTTCAAGCAGAAATACAGGCAATTATTGAATGTGCTACAGTTTGTCTGCGACGAAATTATAGAAATGCAAATATATGTATATTTTCTGACAGCCAGGCTGCTTTAAAAGCACTGAAGTCAGTTTCGTGTTCGTCTAAACTGGTTTGGGAATGCATTCAATTGCTGCAGCAGGTGGCTAGAAAAAGCACAATAAATCTTTTTTGGGTCCCTGGGCACTGCGGAATTGAAGGCAATGAAAAAGCGGATCAGTTGGCAAAAGCTGGATCGATAAAACCTTTCATTGGACCAGAACCATTCTGTGGGGTCTCAGAATGTACTATTAAAATGGAATTAAAAAACTGGGAAAAATCAATGATTGATGATGTCTGGAAAAAAAATCTGACAGCTCGACAATCAAAGAAATTTATATCTCCTAATAAAACAATAACCCAGAAACTTCTTAGCCTGTCTAAAAAGGACTTACGTACTTACTGTGGCCTCGTAACAGGCCACTGCGCAAGTAAATATCACTTAAAACAACTGGGAAAATTAGAAGATGACACGTGTCGCTTCTGTAACCTAGAAAGTGAAAATGCGGAACATCTACTATGTTATTGCGTGGCACTACTTCATAAAAGAAAAACTTTCTTTGACATGACTTTAATACAACCCTCGGATGTATGGATGAATTCTCCCAATAAGGCAATAAACTTTATTCGTTGTTTAATACCTTATTGGGACAATGCCGTCGATCAGCAAGTGGAAATCACTCATACTAATAGTGATACGACACCCTGATGTGGCGTACAATAAACTGGGGCCTGCCACAATAGATCAAATAACTGGTCGCAGTGGAAAATGTACCCAAAATAAAAGAAAAAAAAAACAGCTGAAAAACAATAAAGCCGTCGGAAAGGACCGACTCCCGGAAGAAATCTACAAAAATGGCCAAGAACCGCTAGCAACAACATCTCCCGGAATAATTTCAAGGATTTGAGAGGAATAGAAACTACCGGATGGAAGATGTGATTTGTCTCATCTACAAAAAGAGCGATCGGCTAGATTGCTGTAATTATCGCGGCATTACGCTGGTCAACGCTGCCTACAAGGTGTTCTCCCAGATTTCGTTACGTTGTCTATACCCAATAACAAAAAAAGTACCAGACAAGTTTTATGAGGACCCGTGTTACTACGGATCAAATATTCACTCTTCGACAAATCCTCCAGAAATGCCCGAAGTACAACGTGCCCACGCATCATATTTTCGTGGATTTCAGGGCAGCATACGATACAGTCGAGGCTGGTAAACGGCTGGGTAATGCGTACCATCGGTGCCTTGTGCACTGAGCATAAAATAGACCCAACAGTGGTTCACAGCTTCTTACCCAGCAACTCCTACCCCTACCTCTTCGTGGTACCAGCCGGGATACGAGCAACCTCGGTGGAGATCGGGTAACCAACTCCGGTGGAAACCAAGGTCGTATGCTGACAGGGGAGGAGGGCTCCTTCCAGCTTCGTTGGCCCTCCGGCGATACTGTGGGGTTGATTGCGGGCTTTGCAAGCCTGAACCACTAAAAAAATCAACCGTCTGTCTAACCGGTAGTACCGGTAATACCGACCAATTTTTGGATACCGAAATACCGGTTTTGGAAAGACAAAAACCGATATTTCCGGTATTTTCGAATATCTTTTTTAAATTCCTTATTCGAAGAATTCGAACTAAGTTTGAGAGAAGATTGTAAAATTCATAGAAAAACAACTTCTGATGATCTTGCTAGCAATTAAGAAGGTGAAGCTGTGGGTCAATTAATTATAGCTCTTGAACCCGTTTAAGGCACAGTAGAGCATTTTTGCTGTAAAAATGTTTCATTGTATAAGCCAGACGTCGCGTTTCAATTTATTTTTGAACAACTTGATATTTTAAAGCCACCAAATTATTTGAAGCTCTCAAATAACGACTTTAGGAAACAATATCAGGTCCCAGCAACGTCACTTACAATAGTAAATCGTCACTCAACAACAAAGTAATGAAACTTCAGTTTCAATCAGCGTCAATGAAACGGTTTTCACTTCATCATGACGACCGGTTTTAAATTTTCATTTGTCTTTTCTAGCAAATATTCAGTAGAAGGCCAGCAACTTTGAATGCAATTGACTTGAATTTGAGTAACATTTCCTACAACTTAACACATATTGTATCCCACTCATTTACCCACTCAACATCGATAAATCTGGCCTGACTGTGAATCGTCTGTATATCAAACAGCCACTAACTTCAGCTGGAGCTTACTTGATACGTTCTGTTCAACAAATGAAACAAGTCGCTTCATCCATGTATGAAGCGAAGATAAGAGAAAGTCAGCGTCATTTATTTGTTTCGACAATGCCAGGCCCTGATCAAAAATGGCGATCTTTGCGTTTTTCGAGCATGTTCCAATTCTTTCAAGTGCTACATTGATTAAACTCCAAGCCTCTATTTGAGAATAGTCGGATTGATAACAGAGAAGAGAGGTATCTGTGAATGATATTGAACGGGAAACAAAGGTGTTTCACTTTGGGGATGGAGAAAAAATTCATAAAGATACTGTAGGAGGCCGGGGCGTTGATTATGCTGGAAGCTACAATACCAGAATTTTTGAAAATACTTGAAAGAAGGTTTTCCTACTATAAGTTCGAAGAAATGAAAAGGAAATTCCTGATGCGCAGAGAGCCGTTCGTCAGACTTCGATGAAAGCGGAAGTTTTTTCAATCATTGCGTTGCAAAAAAATCCGTTCTAGCAAGGGAAATAAATCGCTAAGCGTATTATATCTGCTTAAATTCTACTTTTCTAAGCACCAATACTGAAGCCATAGTTTGAAAATAAAGAATTCTACTTTGCTAAGCCCCAATACTGAAGCCAAAGTTTGAAAATAAAGACTGAATATCATCAACATTTCTATTGATTTCGAGTAATCTGTCAATACCGGTATTTTTCCGGTATTACCGACTAAATATCATCAACATTTCTATTGATTTCGAGTAATCTGTCAATACCGGTATTTTACCGGTATTACCGGTATTTTCCACGCCAAAACCGATATACCGGTTTTCATTCAAAGTGCCCAATACCGATAGCCCTACCAGAGCTGTGGCAATACACACGAGCGGAGCACAGCTTTTATAGTGATGGGCGAGATGCAGAAGGGGGTGGCCGTTCAACCCCCGAATGTGCAGATTAAGAATCAAGGTCCGATTCTTTAATATTAGCATAATTAACGTGCACAGCCCTCACCTCGGAAGTACCGATGATGACAATGACGAATTCTACGCGCAGTTGGAGCGTGATTTCGACCTCTGCCCAAGACATGATGTCACAATTATCATCGGGAACTGTAATGCTCAGGTTGGTCAGGAGGAGGAATTCAAACTATCACAAATCGACCACGTTCTGATAGATGGTCGGCACTTTTCAAACATTATCGACGTCAGAACCTATCCGGGCGCTAACATTGATACCTAGTGATGGTCAGGATACATCAAAAACTATCTATTGTGAACAACATACGATACGATAACGCGGTATAATGTAGCGCGACTGAAGCAACCGGAGGTCGCCAAAAACTACGCGTTATCTCTCGAAACCGCGCTGCCGGAAGAGAGTGAGCTGGATGAAGCCCCTCTTGAGGACTGTTGGAATGCCATGAAAACAGCCATTAACAGCGTAGCGGAGAACGTCCTAGGCCGTGTGGCACCGAATCGACGTAACGTGGTTTGACGAGGAATGCCAGCAGATATTGGCTGAGAAGAACGCAGCTCGGGTACAAATGCTGCGTAGAGCCACCCTTCAGAATATGGAGCGATACAAACAGAAGCAGAGACCGCAAACCCGACTCGCTTCAAGGAAAAGAAGCGCCACCAAGAGGAGAAAGAGTGCGAAAAACTCGAACAGCTGTACCGCTTTCACGACACACGGAAGTTCTATCAGAGACTCAACGAATCTCGCAAAGGCTTTGTGCCGCGGGCCGAAATGTGCAGAGATAAAGATGGAGGTATCTTGACTGACGACCGTGCGGTGATCGAAAGGTGGAACCAGCACTACGATAAACACCTGAATGGCGTGCAGGCGGAAGACCATGATAGCGGAGGAAGTGACCACATTGGTGCAGAAAGCGACGAAGATGTGCCACCCCCATCGATAAGGGAAGTTAATGAAGCCATCCAGCGGCTGACGAACAACAAAGCAGCGGGAAAGGATGGTATTGGAGCGGAACTTATTAAAATGGACCCGGACAAGCTGGCCGGCTGTCTGCATCAACTAATTGTCAAAATTTGGGATATGGAGCACTATCCTGAATGCCGCCTACAAAGTGCTGTCCCAAGTCATCTTTCATCGAATATCGCCAATAGCCAATAGATTTGTGGGAAGTTACCAGGCAGGCTTCATGGAGGGTCGGTCTACAACGGACCAAATCTTCACCCTACGGCAGATCCTCCAGAAGTGCCGCGAATTCCGAGTCCCCACGCACCACCTGTTCATCGACTTCAAAGCCGCATATGATAGCGTAAACGGACAAGAGCTATGGAAAATTTTGGACGAAAACGGCTATCCGGGTAAGCTTACTAGACTTATCATGGCCACGATGGATGGGATCCAGTGCTGTGGATTGTCGGACCCATTCGAATCTCTCAGAGGACTTCGCCAAGGAGATGGTCTTTCCTGCCTGCTATTCAACATTACGCTTGAAGGTGTTATAAGACGAGCGGCGATCGAAGTGCGGGGCACGGTTTACAATAAATCCAGTCAATTTATCTACTTTGCTGACAACATGGATGCTGTCAGCAGAACATTTGGGGCGGTGGAAGATCAGTACATCAGACTAAAACGCGAAGCAGAGAAGATTGGATTGAAGATAAATACGTCTAAAACGAAGTATATGCTGGCCAGCGGGACCGAGCGTGACAGGGCCCGCTTGGGCAGTACCGTGGTAATCGACGGGGATGAGTTCGAGGTAGTCGACCAGTTCGTATACCTTAGCTCACTGGCAACAGAGGACAACAATACCAGCCGTGAGATTAAAAGACGTATTATCAGCGGAAGTCGGGCCTACTACGGACACCACAAATACTTGCGATCGAACAATTTGAGCCCCCATACAAAGTGCACACTATTCAAAACGCTAATGAGACCGGTTGTCCTCTACGGGCACGAAACGTGGACACTGCTAGAAGAGGACCTACGAGCACTCGGAGTTTTCGAAAGTCAGAATTCAGAAAGTGGTTAAAGCTGGACGGATACGTTTGACAGGACATGTTGCTAGAATGCCGGACAACTATCCTGCAAAAATGGTTTTCGCATCAAATCCGGCAGGACCAAGACGAAGAGGGGCACAGCGAGCGAGGTGGAAAGACCAGGTGGAGCGAGATCTGGCGAGCACTGGGTGCCCGCGGAACTGGACACCAGCTGCCATGGACCGAAATAGTTGGAGAAATTATACTGCGTAGGCCTTGTCGTAAGACGTTAGACCAATTAACCACGATACAGTCGAGTGCGATTTACCGGACAAACTAACGTAGCTGATCAAAACTACCCTAGAGCGAGTATGAATTGGTCGTGCATAATTCGAGGGCACTTTTGGGTCTCTTCGAATCGTGCAGAGGGTAGCAAATAGGAGCTGAACTTCGCTATTGATGGTGTGATCTGGAGAGTGGGCATCGAAAAGAGAAGAACGATCTTCAGTAAAGTAGCCATACCCTCGACCTTCGTAGACGGCCTCGACATCTACGCCAATCTAAAACAGAGGCTAGGATGATTGGGTTTCAAATCAATACGTCGAAACCCAGATATATGGTAGTAAGAGGTTCCAGAAAAGAACTACGTTCGCCTCCCATGAATAGTGACCGTTGGCAGCCATGAACCGGAAGTAATTGATGAGTTTATATATTTGGTCTATACCACCGTCCACCGACAATAATACGAATAAGGAAGGAGATCCATTCGCATTCAAGTTGGAAGTCGAGCTACTTTTTCTTCTGGAAAACGTTTCGATCAAGGAGCATACTCCGCCGCACAAAGCTGACGGAACACATATGTGCCATTTACCGTATTCGAACGAAAGGTGTTGCGGACTATATTTGGTGGAGTGGAAACAGAAAACGGAGGCGTATAACCGTAGGCGTAGTTGCAGGCACTACTTGGTGAGATTCGTACACTTGACGAAAGTTGGGAGACTGAGGTGGGCTGACCACATCACAATGATACCGAACGACTGTGCAGTGAAATCAGTTCTCATCAAGAACCCCACTGGTGCCAGAAATAGAGGGGTCCAGCGTGCTAGATGGCTTGCCTGGCTGAAGCCGACTTACGTGTGTCGAGACGCTTAATGAATTGGCGACTAGTAGCCCAGGGTCGAGTACAGTGGAGAGGAATTCGACAAGAGCCGACCGATTCTTCTAACCGCTTTTAGTCTAGCGTAGATTGCTTCCACCGTCGCAGAGTTTCTAGTGATCGTCGAAGCTGTCCGCGAAGCCTAGGAGTTGGATACTCTTGCTAAAAAGCGTACCTCTCGTTTCTATACCTGCCGACTGAATCTCGCCCTTAGTAGTGTGACACTCCACGTTACTGAAAGGAGTTCGAGGGTACTTCACCCGAAATGCGCACGTAGCGCATCACCCATTTTTGAGTAGTTTTGATCACCTTTTTTATAAAATTTTCATTGTTCACAGGAAGCATTTACTCTTCTCCAAGTATGGAAATCATACAAATCATACACATTGAACTTTATCGATCAAAATTTTATAATTCATCTCTAGCATCGCCAATTGGAGCAGCAAAGTAGGCGAAGACTCGGTTGCCAAGTTTATGCAGAAAGCTTTCGACGAGTGGGCCAAATACAGTAATCTGCGATTCGTTCGTGTGTATGATCCTTCCGCAGATATCATTGTAGGATTTGGCAGTGGTCACCACGGTGACAAGTAAGTTCACTTCATTCACATACACATACTACATACTACATGCACATACTAACATACTACTTACATACTAATTTTTTATTCCGCCCACTTTCACAGCTATCCGTTTGATGGTCCGGGTAACATTCTGGCCCATGCTTTCTATCCGTACGAAATGAATGCGTATGGCGGGGATATCCACTTTGATGAAGATGAAAACTGGAAAGAAAACTCGACACACCTTACGGATGGAGTTGATTTCTACTCAGTAGCAATTCACGAACTCGGTCACTCACTGGGATTGGCTCATTCTCCCGTATATTCATCACTGATGTTTCCGTACTACAAAGGCATAACCCAGGGGACGCTAGACTACGATGATATTCTAGCGATGTATAAACTGTACAGTAAGTGTCCCAGAAGCGAAAAGGCAATGAATCTGTTAGGGAAACTTTTACAGTAATACCAGTGGAAGAATCTAGTTGATAACCTACTTCAGTCTAGTTTTATAAAGGTTAATATTTAACAATGCTTGCAGTTCAAAATCCTTACATCACCGACGAACCATTCCATCCGATAAACACCACCAATTCTGTAGATGAGGATAGTGAAGAGTACGAGGAACGCACGGAACCAATACCAGAGGAACCTGCATCGAAGTTACCAGATTTCGTTACCGACTCCGTTTCCACCGATATTGAACCAACAACTAAACTTTACGATCTTCCCATAACATATGTTGGGGACTATACAACAGTGGATGAACATATCACACGGCATTACAGCAGTGTAGTTACGCAGGCTGTGCCACAGTACACGGAAATCCCCGATGTATGCACCGGCAGCTTCGATGCGGTTGGCGTTCTACGTGGAGAAGTGTTCATCTTCAAGGGAGCCTACTTGTGGCGTCTGACGGAGAAGTATCGTATAAAGGAAGGCTATCCGGTAAAAATTTGGCAGGTGTTCAAAAACTTTCCGAAACATATCGCCAGGATCGATGCAGTTTATGAACGTGAATTCGACAACAGTATCGTTTTGTTTTCGGGTGAGAATTGCCAACAATCTATGCAAGCGTTGGGGTCGCTAACTTTTTTCCACTGAACAGGGAACAGATATTGGATTTTCGATGGACAAAACTTTCTCCACCCGGAGGCTCGTCCAATTACCGATTTCGGTCTACCAAGCAGCTTAGAAAAAATAGACGCAGCGATGGTTTGGGGTATGTGTTTTACTTTTGTTTTGCTAGTTTAATTCAAAATATTTTCAGCTAAAAATCTAAAAACTTACTATTTTGCGGGAGACCAATTCTGGCGGTACAATGACACAGAACAAGAGATGGATGAAGGTTATCCGATGTCAATGGATCGATGGTATGGAATACCATCAAACCTGGATGCAGCCACGTCAGGTGCAAATGGTAATTGTTGTTAAAATGTATCCCTCAGAGCCACATATTTTCATTTGTGATTCAAACACACAGGAAAGACATATTTTTTCAAAGGAAACTATTATTGGCTTTATAATAATGAACGTGTTCGGCCAGAGCGGGGCTATCCTCGGAAAGCCAGTAATATATGGCTCGGTTGCCGGTAAAATATGAAAAATAAAATTCCCACTGCCAAAATTAGAAAGCAACGACCATTTCGAAAGAAACCAATCTTGTGTGCAAGTCTTCTTGTTTTCAATCTTGTATTCAATTGTATGCATGCGGGCTAAAAGCCCGAAAGGGTGCCCGCCTAGTTCGAGTGATTGAACTGAAATTGTAAATATTTACCAGTTCGCATGCTCCGTTGATCAGCCGCTTGTTCGAACGAAGCGGCGCATTCGGCGCATATGTGGAAGATAGAAAGTGTCGATGTAAACAATTTCGTGTCAGCAGTCTGTCTTTTAAGATCGTTTCGTACCGGTCTGCATTCGAGGATGTTTTGGTACCTGTTTCTGCTTGCTACGGCACTTAAAATTATGTTCATACCGGCATAGTAAGTATATCCTAAATGAACTAGTATTTCAGAGTGCTAATCGTTACATTATGGAACAATAACCGTACAGCCGGTCGACAGATTTTGAAGTGCATCGTAATTGGTTAGCCATCACGCATAGCAGACCGTTAGCGAAGTGGTATTACGATGCTACCAGCGAGTGGACGCTAGACTATCCTCCGTTTTTTGCCTACTTTGAATGGGTCCTTTCTCAGGTGGCGAAATATTTTGATCCAGCCATGTTAAGTGTTACAAACCTGAATTACTCTTCTATGAGTACGGTATTTTTTCAGCGGTTTTCAGTGATGGTAGCAGATGTCATGTTTGCGTTTGGTGTGAAACGGTTAGATAATGATTTTTTATCTAAGAACAGCGAATAATAATTGCTTTACAGATGCATGAATGTTTTGGCCAAAACTGGCGCACAACACATCGTCGGATCAGCGCTTTTACTGACCAATATCGGACTGCTGATGGTAGACCACATTCACTTTCAGTACAATGGATTCCTTTTTGGCTTTTTACTTTTAAGTATAAGTTATGTATTGACGGAAAACTACCTAACTTCTGCACTATTCTTTGCGGTTCTACTAAATCTAAAACATATCTTTATTTACGTGGCACCGGTCTACGTCGTATTTCTATTACGATTTTATTGCTTCCGCAATGGTGGAGCTATATTGAAATTAATTAAGCTCGGTGTGATTGTCTCTGGAATTTGTTTGCTCTCGTTTGGACCGTTCTATAATGACATACCACAGGTATTAAATATTTATTCATTCAATTAAACGCAAAACTTATTTTGTGTCATATTTTCTAGGTGTTTTCAAGGCTATTTCCGTTCAAACGAGGACTCACCCATGCTTACTGGGCGCCCAATTTTTGGGCGTTGTACAACTTTGCCGATAAAGCTTTATCATTTTATTTGGGAAAGAAATCTATAGGCTCGCGTAATACCGGAGGTCTTGTACAGACGTTTACACACAATGTACTTCCATCAATATCGCCATTGATAACGTTTGTGTTGTCTGCTATAACTATGATTCCAGCTCTGTATAAGCTATGGACTCTGAAACACTCTCCCAGTCTTGGACTCAATTTTATCCGAGCTATAACAATATGTGCGTGTTCGTCATTTATGTTCGGTTGGCACGTCCACGAGAAAGCCATTCTAATGATGCTTATCCCGCTCACGATTCTTTCTATCACGAATCGCACCGACGCCCGCTGGACACTATTTCTGGGCATCGTTGGGCATTATTCGCTATTTCCTTTACTTTTTAAGCCAGAATTAATTTTAGTCAAACACGCGATGCACGTTGTTTACACCGGAATCAGTGTACTTCTCTATCGCAATATCCATGGCGGACAGTTTTTAACGATACCGGAACGGCTTTATTTATTTGGATTCGTGTTCATCTCCCTCTTGGAGAACATAATCTACCCTTTTCTGAACCTGGACCGAACACTTCCTTTCATTCCCCTTATGGTAATAAGCGTGTATTCCGCTTTGGGAATTCTGTACTTTTGGATAGTGTACCAAAAACATTTTTTCGCTCAAACCCCATTCCAAACGTCAAAGGCAGGACTTTCGAAAACAAAAATGAAATAAGTCAACAGTAACACCAAATAGCCAGTTTGCATCAAACCCAAAATATATTTAAAGTTTACGCCGCTTACCAACACTTCTTCACAATCGCACTCTGATGCGAATATATCCGAAAGCCGTTTACTCTCAGTAACGATTAATGCGCTTGTTCGAGGGACAATACTCCGCATACTCCTCCCAGGTGCAGCCTACTCGCGTGCAGCATTCTGCTGTGATTGAACCACCGGAGCGACGCTTACCAGTTCGGCGGGTGCGTAAGAAACTCTGCGCCTGTTCCGCACTGATAGTCCACCGCGACAGGAGAGGTAAAACTGTAAGAACAACGATGCGGTTATATAATTTTCAGATGCATGTTTTTTTTCGTAATTTATTAACGAATGTAAAAAACTGTTTACAAGCTTTCGCATTCATCCAAGGTTCCATGGTGTAACGGTTAGCACTCAGGACTTTGAATCCTGCGATCCGAGTTCAAATCTCGGTGGAACCTCTCTTTTTATGAACGTTGTTTATGATCTAGAAAGCAATCGTGATGCGGTTATTTTGTTGTTGCATTGAAAATAGAATGAATTAGGAAAAAAAATTGATGGAATGAACCATGATCTAATCTCGGGATCGGTGAATTGACCGTCCAAAGCGCTGAACATTACAGCGTTGGTGTACTTTGAATACATATAACAAAACAGAATTTTAGATTGTTTTTAATTGGTAGCTTTTACTCAATGAAATCCATTAGTAAATTGGCATGAATTAAAATGTTTCGAAAAAGAAAGTGATCTCCGATATAGGAGCACATAGTTGACATAGAACTACGAAAGTTGCGTAATAAAGGTTTTTCTTATCGACTGAGAGCGTGTGGTGGGCAGAGCAATTTCCGAGTGACGCGGGCTGCGTACTGCTTCCTGTTTCGTTCTCGCATGCTATTCTTTGATCAGCCATTTGGCCGTCGAAGAAAGGTGAGTGGCGTCGTTTTAGCAGCATTAGAAATGGTCGCTTACCTTGACCATCTATTCATTGTTTTTCTAACCCGAAGACTAACAAACGCATCGAGTCGTCGTTCAATTCCGTATGAAGGAATTGTAATGACATTTTACTAGGTAGAATCTTTCAGGTATGCTAACCGAAAGTTTTTCATCTAGTCTGTATAGACCTCCACATACTAGTTTTAGTCATTACAACTTACTTACTAATTCAGCCAAGAGCCGGGGTGGCTCCTGCCGTATCAAGAATTCCGCTCCATTACACTCGATCCTGGGCTACTCGCCACCAATTCGTTGCGCGTCTCGACACACGCAAGTCGGCTTCAACCTAGTCGAGCTATCTAGCACGTTGGGCCCTTCTATTCCTGGTGCCTGTGGGGTTCTTGAAGAGAACGGATTTCACTACACATTCGTCCGGCATCCTTGCGACGTGGCCGGGCCACCGTAGTATCCCAACTTTCGCCAGGTGTACGATGGAAGTCTCTCCAAGTAGTGCCTGTTACTCATGGTTTATACGCCTACGCTACTATCTGCTATCCGTTTGTACTCCATCAAAAACAGTCCGCAACACTTTTCGTTCGAATACGGCAAGTGCACGTATGTCTTTCGTAAGCAAAGTTACAGTCTCAAGTCCGTAGAGGACTACTGATCTGATTAGCGTTTTGTGCACCGTCAGCTTTGTGCGGCGGGGAATGCTCCTTTATTGAAGCGTCTTGGAGAGGGCAAAGTAGGCTCGATTTCCAGCTTGAAAGCGTCGTTTAATATCTCCTTACTAGTATTATTGTCGGCGGTGACCAGAGATTCCAAATATACGAATTCATCAACCACATCCAGTTCATCGCCGTCAATAGTCACTATCCGCTGCAGGCAAACGCTGCTTTCTCTGGAGCCTCTTCCTACCATATATTCGGTTTTCGACGCATTGATTTGTAACCCTATCCTCCTAATCGCCGTTTTTAGTCTTGCCTAGATTGTCTCCGCCGCTCCAAGGTTTCTAGTAATGATATCGAGGTCGTCTGGAAAGGCTAGGAGTTGGCTACTCTTGCTGAAGATCGTTCCTCTCGTTTCGATGCCCGCTCGCTGGATCACACCAGCGATATTGAATAACATGCAGGACAGTCCATCGCCTTGCCACAGTCCTCTGCGCGAATCGAAAGGACTCGAGACTGTTGGTCATTACAAGTCGTCATCATTACTGAGGCTCGCGAGCTGGGGATAACATGACATTTGGAAGTTTCAATTCAAGTTCTGGACAAGCTTCTCATTAACAATTAAACAAAACCAACAAGTTTCATTGTATCAACTTTTCCTTCCGGTAGCATAATGCCGAATGCAGAGTATGAATTTAACTACTAATTGTAATAATTTCTTGTTCGACACTTATGTTCGATCACCATCGCACAGTTAAACAGCCGAGTCGCGATTCTTTAAAGATTCTTATCAACTAAACTTCATTGGATAATTTCCAGACTTTGCAAGGAGAAACTACCAGAGGAGTGAACGGAACTGGAAGGTGTGATTTGTCCCATCTACAAAAAAGGCGACTGGTTCGCTTGCTGTAGTTAGCGCGGTATTACGCTGATCAATGCTACCTACAAGGTGCTCTCTCAGATATTATTACTTCATCTATCCTCAACAGCAGAACAGTCGTTCTCAGTGATGGTAAAAACTCAAAATCATTAAAAAAAACATCATGAATAACTCAAAACTCATTAAAAATCAAAATCAACTGTGAATCAAGTCAGCTTGATCCTATGCAGAAAAAAATCACGAGTGAGTTTTTCTGTTTTCATAGCAAGAAGCACAAAACTCACACATATTGCTCATCGCTAAATCACATTCTGCTTTGCTTCAACTGCTACCCACTGCTATGCACATATACATACAAATTCGTTGTTGAACACCATAGGCGTTCTCTTGTGCGATACGTAGCTGTGAGTGAGCGTGAGGGAATGTTAAACTAAAACGCACATTTAAATTGTATGTTTATCTAATTCTTATTAGGCTTGTTACTTTCTAGTTAAAAAATGTCGATTCCCGCGAAGGAAAAATGTAAATTCCGCCAATATGTTTGCCATTTTAATTCATGAATGTGTGCTGCGTATTTCGCTGCTGCTGTTTTCTCTGGCGGTAGATTCTTTTTTGCTCTCTGGTTCGTTGTATGAAATGCCAGCTGTGGAAGAATGAAGCAAAATGCTTACAGCTGAATTTTGTTCACATCGCATAGCAACAGAGGCATCGCGTATAATAACGAGAGAAATTCATATGTGAATTTTGCGCTTGTGATCAAGGTTGAAATTTCTTGTGCATGAATTCTCATTGAGTTTTTCGCTGCTATGAATTTTTCTACACTGGACTCGTTCTCCATGCCAAAATATTCAATAAGACAATGTTTGACTAGCTCTGTCCATAATTGCATTGATTGCTTTGATCGAGAAATGTGTACAATAAGCGAATCGCTTGCCGGTCCTTTCTCTCCCCTCAGCTAGGGAAATGACCTTGACCCCTCTACAAGGCTCTTTAACAGCCCTATCTAGCTCAACGTATCATTGACATGTGGCTAGCTGAAGCACTGAACTAGCAACTGGAAATACTAGCTGGGCCTCAGCTGCTCTAGTTTGTGCCCGCTCAATGCTGGCTTTCTCCGCTCATCGGTCTTCCTACAGGTTTCATCTGAATTCTGTAGAAAGTTTCATCGAAGTTGTTCTTGATGCTGGTCCATTGTACATCAACAGTTCTGCCGGGCGGTATTTTTGAGTCTCGGGATACTAGCTGACATAGTCCTTCATTACCTCATGATTTTTCAGATGGTGCACGCCGTAATAACTCACATCTTTGAACTCGCGCGCAGGTGTACCTTATGGACGGATGTGATGTCGATGCGGCGTTTGTTGTTTACATAATCTATGCTCCTTTTGCACTGAGGAAGCGGAAGTTGTGATCTGTTTGGTTTCCTGTTCGACTGGCTGGCGACTGGTTGGTTTGGCTGGCCTTCTTTCACTCGTTCAAGATCTGCTGTTCAAAGTTGCTGAAGACAATCTTCGCATTAAAATCCCTTAAATGAATTTGCTTGTCACTCTTAGGAACTAACTTGCTCTGTCCCAGTATTTCGAGCTTCAGGCGACTAGCTTCTTTAGCCAATTGTGCCAGTTGACCAAGCTGAGCAAAGGCCAAGAATACCTTCCATGTTCCGATTCGTGTTTCATGCTACAGGTCAGTGCCAAAAATCCAAATCAATTCATTTCTTCATTTTCTGTAACGTTATGGTTGTACCTGATAGCACGATGTAGACCTAAAGCCCCTACAGGGTGAATTCAGTCAATTTCCAGAAAAACGCTTTTTGCAAGTATTAATTACATGTCCTCAAATACGTTGCAGATAAGTTTTTACCTAAACTTAAAGTTGAGAAATGTTGCAAGATACCCCGTTTGACGGTACTTGCCAAAACTGTATTAACTGTACCCCTGTCGCGTTTGAGGACGTTATCGACATCCATAGAATTGATTCTAATGGCTTAGCCACTGCAATTGCGCAAATCGACTGGCAATCTCTGTTACTGTATCCTGATGTTGACATGGCTGTTGAACAATTCATTCGCACTTTGAACAGCTTGATCACCGATTTCGTTCCCATACGCCGACCCGCTCGCAAGCCTCCATGGGAAAACGCGCATCTCCGTCAATTGAAACGTGCTAGATCCTCTGCTCTGCGCGCATTTCAAAGATCACGCTGCCAACCCACCAAGCGAAACTTTAACCGTGCCTGTAGTGATTTTCGAGCGTACAATCGTTTTTTGTATAAGCAGTATACTCTATGAATGCAAGGATACCTGCGCAGAAATCCGAAGAAATTTTGGTGACTTGTCAACTCTAAGAAAAACGAAGACGGCCTACCTGTTGATCTGTTTCTGGACGATCGTAAAGCCAACGTTGCTCGCGATAAATACAACCTCTTTGCTACTCACTTCAAGCAGGCTTTTAATCGTGCTCTTGCTTCCTCAGAACAAATTGCTTATGCTGTTAGAAACACACCTAACGAAGTCATCAACCTCAACGTCTTTCGTGTAACGGAGAAGATTGTGAAAACTGCCATCGGAAAATTAACATATTCGTTAGTGACCGGTCCTGACGGTATTCCATCTTGCATCCTGAAAAAGTGTTCTACTGTTCTCGCTAAACCTCTCTCACTGTTGTTCAATGCTTCAATTCAGCAGTGTAAGTTTCCTACTCTATGGAAAGAATCAGTAATGTTCCCTGTACACAAGAAGGGTAATAAGCGCAACGTACAAAACTATCGTGGGATTACGTCGTTATGCTCAAGTTCTAAAGTGCTCGAGATAATCGTGAACGACGCTTTGTTCGCTAGCTGTCAACACTACATTCCCTCAGACCAGCATGTTTTTTTTTCTTCCAAAACGTTCAGTCTCCACGAATCTCTTCGATTTCGTATCGTTCTGCCTGCGCAACATAAATGAAGGGGTGCAAATTGATGCAGTGTACACGGACCTGAAAGCTGCGTTTGATCGGGTGGATCACGGCATCCTGCTTGCTAGGCTGGAAAAGCTGGGAGTTTCCGCACCGTTCTGCAAGTGGCTACGTTCGTACCTAACACACCGTAGGCTAAGTGTGAAGATCGGATCAGAGTTCTCCGACTCGTTCAACAACATCTCTGGCGTGCCACAGGGGAGCAACTTTGGACCCTTGCTCTTTCTCTTTTTATAAACGAACTATCAGCTCTTCTGTCGATCTTTTTATGCTGACGATGTAAAAATCTTTAAAGTAATTAAAATGGACTCCGACTGCATTGAACTGCAACACCTTGTGGACAAATTTGAAGGTTGGTGCTCGAATAACATGCTTACCGTCAGCATCTCAAAATGCTTCGCCATCTCCTTTCATCGTAAAAATAAGTCCATAGCTTTTAGCTACAACATGGCAGGACATTTGTTACAACGCGTCTATCACGTGATCTTGGTGTCGTCCTGGATAGCGCACTAACCTTCCGTATACACTACAACGACATTATCTCCAGAGCCAATAAGCAACTTGGATTTATTTTTAAAATCGCCAAGGAGTTCCGTGACCCGTACTGTTTCCGATCTTTGTACTTGTAAGGTCTATTTTAGAATTCGGATCAGTGATCTGGTGTCCATATCAACAAATTCTATAGCGCGATCCCAGAAACCTTCCGCCATATGAGGAACGCTGCCATCTGCTTAACTTGGAGACTCTTGAAAGAAGACGTGCCAACGCTCAAGCGACGTTCCTGGCTAGATTGCTATTAGGAGATATTGACAGCCCCGCTCTTCTGAGTCAACTGAATTTGTATGCTCCTGAACGACCCCTCAGAATGAGGTATTTCTTGCACCTGCAGAGACGGAATGCAAACTACGGACTGTACGACCTTATCCGATTTATGGCAATGCGGTTCAACGAACTCTACGGTTGGTTCGATTTCAACATGATGCCTAATAATTTTCAACGACGACTCTCTCGTAGACGATAAATTTGTAATTGTACTATTGTATGTATTTACTGTCATATGTGTTTATATCATGAAGACCACCTTGTGTCCGATGAGTTTTTTTTACAATTAAACAAACTGTCAACCACCTTTTTTCACCACTTTTCCATATCAGACAGTGTTTTGATTGTTTTGCCACACTTCTTCAATTCACACTTGACAATTACCATACTAGTACCTAACTACAAAGAAGTGACCAAATCTAGAAATCACTCGACGCGGAGAAGAGCTGGGCGAACAAAGCACGTCTTACCTTTTCCTGTCCAAAAGTCTGCTGGAAAAGAGGCAGATAGACGTGCGATGTTGCCAATGATAATTGCGTACTGTACCAGCTTCACATGACAGCGCTGCCAACACTTTCGTTGTGAAGTGGGAAGGAATGCTCAAACATAGAGTCCTGTATGCACCGCATATGTATGTATCTCACACTAGGCACCTTTCAATATCTTGGTAGCCAAACAACGCCCGATGGTGGTACCACAGAGAACAGACATGCATTCAGGAACAAATTTTCCGGGAATTCTTGGATAAAATTTCAAAATAAAATCACCTAATATGCTAGCGTCACCACCACTGTGGTTTCCCAACTAAATGATTCTTTTGATTTGCACACTGACAACTTTTGGCTTCTCTGGCGCTATTAAATATGGACTATAAGCGTTATGCTAGCGCCAGAAGCTAACTGTTGTGAGTTTAGTGTTGAATTTTATGCGCCTTTAGCGACATCATCACTATAGTTTCCCAACTAATTTGACATAAGTTTTATCCAAGTGGGGACCTTTCGCTTGGATGTCTGTTCTCTGTGGTGGTACCAAGATTGATATAGTCACACGGGTCAGGAAGGCCAGGGGTGCCTTTGCAGGTCTGCGAAACATTTGACGCTCAAACCAGATCACTCTACGTACGAAAACCCGAATCTTTAATTCAAACGTTAAATCCGTACTGCTGTATGCTAGAGATGGCCGGGTAGCGGAAAATTTACCCGTACCCACCGGGTTCGGGTATTGAAAAATAATAATTTGCGGGTTCGAGTCGGGTACGGGTTCTTAATTTTTGTTGTTGAAGCCGGGTACGGGTCGGGTCGGGTACCTCTATTGACAACATTTAACACTAAAGATGGTCCGGTCGGGTTCGGGTATCAAAAAAAAATAAACCTGCGGGTTCGGGTCGGGTACGAGTTTTAAATTTTTTTTTTCTTAGTCGGGTACGGGTCGGGTTCGGGTATTCAAAATGTCATACCCGACCATCTCTACAGTGTATGCCTGCGAAACGTGGTGCGTCTCAGCGGAGACAACACAAAAACTGCAGGTATTCATTAACCGGTGCCTGCGATACATCATTCGTGCCTGGTGACTGAGGAATGAGGAACTCTATCGTCAGTGTCATCCACGGCCGATAGCCACAGAAATTCGTGAACGTAGGTGGAAGTGGATCGGACACACCTTGAGGAAAGGAGCGACCGAGGGTTGCAGAGAAGCACTCGACTGGAATCCACAAGGACAGCGTAGAAGAGGCAGACCCAGAGGCGCATGGCGACGGAGCTTAGCCAACGACACCCGGGCTGTATACGAGAACCTGTCCTGGCGACAGGTAAAAGTCATGGCAGGTAACCGTCAGCAGTGGAGATCTCTGATTTCATCCCTTTGTTCTGCCGGACCGGCGGACATGGACACATAAGTAAGTAAGTAAGTAATCGGCGGTCAGCCGATATCCCTTATAGCCACGATTTACTGGACTTCTTCCAGTTCACCACCAATAATTGAACGTATGATCTTACACTCAAAGACACTAAGAGTTTGCCGGTCGTTCTTCTTTAGCGTTCAAGCTTTGTGATCGTAGATTACCACCAGAAGAATCAGCGTCTAGTGGACTGAGAGTTTTGTGGTTACTTGCACACTTTAGGACTTTGACTGGTTACGGCTAACATGGTTGTAACATGTCACTAGTATACCAAGATAAACAAGTTTATCGAGCACTTCAAAAGTATCTCCATCTAATATCACCGCAGCATCAATACCCGAGGAGCTATACCAACCTTACTGCCATGTACTTCGTTTTAGCACAGTACAAGCTCAATTTACGCAGTTTCTTTCTTAGGATGCTCGACAACCTCTTCCACTACTTTACCATTAACGCTGATGATATCGATGTCGTTCGCTAAACCTAGCGTGCACTTGACGCCTGCTTTCGAATAACATCATCTTGCTCCAAACCATCTATTGTCACAAACAAGTTTGATATCCAACCCGCTAATCATCCTAAGGTTCGTTGGAAAACCATATTCAATCATAATCCACTATAGTTCAATTCGCTTTACTGAACTCTACGCTGCCTTGAAATCTATAAAAAAAAAGGTGGTCGTTTGATACCGACTAACAAAAGTTCAAAAGAAATACCTCTTTTCAGCTGCCTTATCGTTCTTCTGCTTTTTCATTTCGTACTCTGCTATTTCCATTTCGTACAAAGTTGGCAGACCCACTGTTCTTTGTTCCTATCGCCGATTTTATTTTCTTTGCCTTTCAACCGCACCATGAAAAGTTGTTTCCAACACCAGGTCTTCTCCGATTTCCCGATAGTCGGGTTCCTTCAGTATTGTCTTCAGTATTGTCTTCAGTATTGTACATAGCACGTTCCGGTTGCTGATTCCATTTCTGGTTTTATAGATACTATCGTATCGTGCCTAGTAGTGTAATCCTTGGTCTCGGCAAAAACGCGATTCCTGTGCTGGCGTTTCATACGACAGTGCAGTTCCGATTCGGCAGCCTCTTTCTAGCCCTTCGATGTTGTTCCTTGTTCTGATGCGTCGCGGTAGGACCCAACATCTGAGCTCTGGTCGGTTTTTTATTTCACCTGTCGCTCGTTGGCATTTTTAGTCTAATCGTAAACTATTACAAAGTTAAGTCGTGACGCCAACATTTCATTTTCGAAAATTACGCTTCTGTTTTGCTTATTTGACAGACTTCGCAGAAAACTGCTGGTGTAAAGGACAATTGTGGAGTAAGTGCCATTGACCCAGTCGAGCTTCGAACATACAACGACTGGCTTGTAAGAGCAGTGTCGAACCTCGAGATCACCTGGGAGGCAACAGCAGAAATGCCTAATAATTTTTGAGCTGTGATGCTGATCCAATCATGGTTGAACTTCTCCTGCTCATTCACGTGTCCACTCATAATTGCTCCACTCATCAACTTTCCGTGTGTAGCAACTTCCTTTGCTGATAACTACTGGATGGTCAACGATATTTTCCTCGTTAGTGTCGATTTGAATACTCTGAATAACCGTGCACCAATCTTACACGCTACAAAATAATGATCCAGGTTTGTCCTGTGACATCTGAAAAGGGTCTGCCGTCAATCAGAGTGTGCTCGATCTGAGAGCACGTCTCGACTGACCTGTGCTTTTTTATACCCGATTACGACCTTAATTCTTGTTTGTGGCCGTATCCTACATTCGTACGGCACTATACTCAAAATCGAATGGAAATGGAAAGGTAATTCGAATTGATTCGAACGAAAATATGAATACGAATTGTCTATACTTTTGTACGAAAATGATTCGAATGAAAACCAGGATAAGGGTGCATATCTTGGGCACTCTCCATAGGTCTTTTCAAGAAGCATGTATGCCGAGATTTTCGTTATGTTTCTTTCCTTCCGTCGAGTCTCACAGCGATGATTCAGCAAATAGACCAAGATGTACTCCAACCGAACAAGTTAGGGCTTAAATGCTTAATAACTGTCGGTTAGTAACGACATTAACCTACTATTTCCAAATTGAAATCAAACCGAAATGTGTTAAAGCAATATAGGGGATTAGACTCGGTATTGAAATATCGTGTCGTGAGTAGCTTACAGAGACTGTAGACTACAGTGACGTCAAGGCACTCAAAAAACGCTATATTATACGCTTGCGCGTCGCACGTATCCGCCGATTTTAGTGTCCCAAGGTGAAAAGGGCCTTTGTCGAGCAACTTGAATCCCTAGTCTCGGAGTTGCCACTTGGTGGAACTGTCGAAGAGCAATTGACCGGAATCAAGAACGCGTTCATCACAACCAGTGGCGAAACCCTCGACAAATTGCGCGACGCACGGAGGGACTGGATTTTGAATTAAATTTGGAAGATGATCAACGAGCGGAGAGTGGTGGAAGCCAGCGGGCGCGACCTAGAGTGGCTAAGACACCTGCCCAATGGTACACCGAACTGGCTGCTAAACTTGATTGCAGGCGGGACAAGAGAGCCGGGACTTACTCACTAGTCGAAGAAAGAGACCCCGTCGCCGGCAATGATGATATCTGTTTCTTGTACGATATTTGTCTCCACCCTAATTATATCAGAATGAATACTAGGATGCCGCTAAAGGACTGAGCTGGTCTGTTACCAACTGACCGTACGGAACAGCTTAAGCGATGGACTGAACATTTTGAGTCCCCTGCAAACCCAGCAGCGCATGACACCAATCGATCGTCGCATTAACCGCGTGAACTCTGAGGTGTCATCGCTGGATGAAATTGAAACAACTATCAAAGGCATGCATCAGGGCATATCAGAGATATAGGGTATGTTGGTAAAAGTTCCCATAAAAGGAGATCTAACTGAACGCGGTAACTGGCGTGGCATCACGTTACTCTGTACTACTCTGAAGGTACTCTGTAAGGTAACCGATAACCGGAGCAGGAGAAGATCGACGCTACTCTCTGGAGGCAGCAAGCTGGATTTCGAGTTGTCGACCATATGTAGACCATCAGAACGCTCCGTATTATGCTGAAGCAGATCAATGAATTCCAAGACACTCTTCTGCTGGTGTTCATTGTCTTTGAAGAAGCCTTTGACCGACTCAGCCACGAAAACGTCTGGGACGCACTTAGACGTAGAACAATTCCAGATAAGCTATTCCGTTTCATCCAAGCTCAGTACGAGGCGTTCTCGTGCAAAGGTGTTGCACAATGGCGTATTGTCCGACCCTGTAAGGGTTACTGCTAACAGACCTGCATCTTATCACCGCTGCCGTTTCTCATCGCTATGGATGAGGTATTAGTTTGAGCGATTGACAGTAGATCAAATAGTGGATTGCCTTAGAATCCTCTATCGATCGAACAGCTAAATGACCGCGATCTAGCCGACGACATGCAGAGCAAGATAGATGAGCTCTCTGAGGGCTCTCATTCCCACCAACTTTATAACAGTGAACCAACAGGTTGAGCAGGGTAAAGCCTTTCAATATCCCGGCAACCAGAAAATGCCCGATGGTGACACCCGGGTTGATGTGCCCTTACCCCACACGGAACAGGGGTGTCTTTACAAGTCTGCGAAACATTTGGTGCGCAAACCAGATCACATTCCAAAACCCGAATTTTAAACTCAAACGTTAAATCTGCATTCCTGTAAGCCTGCGAAATGTCGTACGTTTCAGCGAGTACAAAACAAAAACTGGAGGTATTTATCATTTCTGCCTGGTGGCCTGAAAACTTGATATAAAAAGAGTAACTGCATCGTCGATATCATGAACGACCGAGGGCAACAAAAATTCGGAAACGTAGGTGAAAGTGGATCGGACACACCTTGAGAAAAGGAGTGAACGAGATCTGCTGAAAAGCACTGGACTGAAATCCACAAGACCAACGAAGCAGAGGCAGACCCACCGGCTCATGGTGACGCAGCTCATCCAAAGACATCCGGGTTGTTGACGAGAAACTGTCCTGGCGGCAGGTAAAAGCTACAGCGACCGTACAGAACAGTGAAGATCTCTGATATCATCCCTAGGTTCTGCTGGACCGGCAAACCTGGACCAGAAAGTATGAGCTGTACTCTGCGGGCGTTGCAAATTAGAGGTAGGATGCTGAGTGTCTTAGTCTATGCCATGTCTTCGGCTATTTTCCCATTACGGAGACGAACAACAGCATTAGATTAGAACCATCTTCGATGCGAATCAAATTGCATTTCAAATATTACTGAACATCAATATGCATAGACTTTTGTTTGTCTATAGGTAAACCACTATTCTTCATAATTAAACAAGAAAAACTGCCTTAATTTTCATTAATTTTCATTCAAAAATTCTACTAGTCATTCGAAATACGAACTTGTAATTGTGAGCAGTAATTCGAACTATCAGAATGGTTTTGTATAATTTACTTGAATGTGAAAACTCTTCTTTCGCGGTACTCAATTAACATATAACGAACTATTTCATACGTGTTTCTAAATTACCCAAATTTGACTAAACTTAAATCACACTCACGGTTCACACAAACTATTACCATTGGTTCGCTTTTCTGGACTCTGATTTGTCTCTTGCCTGTAGTCGTTTCGCCTCGAAATCCGATAAATATCCTTTTCACATGCCCAGTAAAGATGTCGGATCAGTTTTTCGCGACAGCGGGAGTGACTTTCCTGGTGCCAAACCTTCTCCCAGTCAGCGCGAGTCCGTTCACTAAATGTTACTTCCAGTGCATCCTCGGCACTGGCGACGGCAGCACCAACACGAATATGCACCGCTACGTCCATCAGGACACACAACGCTGTCATCACCGATAACGGCATCCACATCCCGATGCGGTTCAATCCAATCAGAGATATTGGAAGCCAATTAAAACCACTGGTAGACTCATAACTGTTCTCGGTAGTTACAGAAGATTTTTCTCGAGAGATAACACCCTTCGCCACGAACTAACCGCGGCCAAGATCCAACTAAAATGAGACCAGCATCGGCCGGTCTGTGCACTTTTATAAGGCAACTCTAGTTGTGCCATTCGCTTTTATTTTATCACTTATTGGAAGTGATATCCATGGGGTCAATCTTGTACGAAGAGTGAACGCAATTGTCCTTTTTAACTTCAACCGCAACAGGTGAGCTTGCCCTGCTACATGGCCGATGGAATTGTAACCATCATAACGTGTGTAGGTGTACACAAAGAGATAACAAATTCAGTACATAAATTAGCCCAGGCAGGACAAATAGACAGATTCATCGATGATTGTTGTTTGTCTTCGCCAAGTGATTGCCTCTAATACAGGAAGGGGAAAATCAATGGACCTGAGAAGCGCCAGAACACAGCCCGGACTGATTGTCGTTTCGCTGCCGATAATGGCTCAGTCCACCTGTGCAAGCTGATCAAAGATTCAGTTCCGAAAATAGCAACAGTTCAGATGATTGTCCTTGGAACACATTCTCATGAGTCATGAGGAATGTTACGTGTTTTAAATGTAAAATAAACAAACTACAAAACAAATTCAAAATTTGGACATCAAGTCTGGATCCTGATTGTTTAACTCCCTTAATTGTTTTTGTAACCTTTCCAGAGGTGATGATGATGATGATGATGGTCCGCCACATATCCGCACAAGGGCTTGAGCAAAACGGTATTATCTATGAGATAATTCATATTATAACAATTTAAACCAGTAATTCAAAAAAACGATCGATCTTGTTTCACATACAGATATAGCTAATATCTGTATGATACAGCTACATTTATTTCAAAATATAGTTATAGGTATCTGTACTCTGCGTGCGAGGGTCAAACTGTAGACGGCTTTTGTATTATTTTTTAATTACTATAATATGAAAGAAAAAACCATCAACACCATCGTGGTGAACATAGTAGTTAAAGTGTTATGATAAAAATGAAAAAATATATAAATTTGAAAAAATAAATACAATTTTAATTTCTAACACAATGAAATAATTCACAAAATATTTCGTCAATTACAATTTTCTGTTTAAATAAATGAAATAAATAATCAATCTCAAAACAAAATGTGTAACATGTGACCATGCCCCATAAGGTTTTGCAAGGTGACGTCACGAATGAACCGAAATGAACGCAATTCACCCATTTGACATCCACTCGTGGTTTGTTTACTATTTGTTAGGCGAACGCGATATGCATAAATTGGAGTTAAACGTTTTGAAAGCGTATTATCCAGCAGTGTCACCCTCCAAACTACTCGGAATGGCAGTTTATGTCCTTTTCTAACTTGCCGCTAAGGCCTTAAGCAATATTCAGTTTCAACCATGTTAAGCCATGTTCCAAGTCCATGTAAACAAACCACTGATAGACGTCAAAGAAGTGAGGTTATGCTCGCCCGTGCAAGACCTTATAGGGTGTTTGCAGAGTGCATTTGTATTGGAGATCTGTTGGGCAGGCAAAAGTGACAGCTCCATATAAAATACACGGGCTGGGAAGAGCAAAATTTTTTAAATGATTTGTTTTCTTCATATAAAACAGAAATTACAAATTGCTTCATACATATGGCAAGGTAATATATCTGTTTACTAAATCAAAAAATTATTTTCAACAAATAAGCTAAGACGCGGTAGCAATGATCAAAAATGTAACTATGACCTATGTTAGCGGGATAAAACTAAACAAATATCAAAAGCAGGTAGTTGCTTTCGGCTAAAAAAGCAATTTATTATGCTAAAACCAATGTTATATTCCGTTACTTTCAACTTGGCCTATGCCGTATACTGCTTCAAAAAACAGTATATTTGGGACACCGATTTAACGCGAATTTACCGAAACCCAAGTTACCAAAAGTCAGCATATATTTCAGGGAACAGTTGTCGGTTAATTGCTTTAAAATGATTAATAATTTTAGAAAAAATGATAATTTTATCCAGCACGTTTTTGCTGCTTCGAATAGGAAAATATGCAATGTGTGCCCAACAGATGTCTTGCATGTGTGTGTAGCAATAGCCCTATAGTAAATGTAAATAGGGTAAGGAACGAGTTAAGCAGTGTCACCTATTTTAATCAGTTGAACATAAATGAGCCGAAAATGCACTTTTTTATTCATATTTTCAAAATCTTTTGATAGGATCATCTTCACAAATCACTTAACCATACATTTGATTCACACAAACACAATTTATTGGGTTTCCGACAAGAAATATGATGAATTAAAAATTGTTGTCCAAAAACGTACATTTTTCAGCTGCTGAAGGCAATCGCCGCCTCGCTACTAACGAATCCATCACATTTTTCAGCACTGATTACAACCACTCTAAGAGTCAAGCACTCAATTGTCACATACCATATTATTCACTCTCTTTTACCTTTGTTATACCGTGTACCCCCGTTGGTATGACCTTCTTTAATCTGAACATTTTTAATCTGTACCCCGGTGGTATGAATGCGTTCACATTAAAAACCGATCAAGCGTCACACACAATTGACGTTAAAGTTGACCGGCAAATTAAAAAAAAGCAAAAAATCTTAATGCGTTTCCTCTTGCTCCGGAGCTTTGGCAATGTAGCTCATATGCAACTTACCTCTCTCCAGCACTCAAAATAGACCATTTTAGTCGAAACTACCGAGCCAATTTCGTCTTCTATAAATCGAACCTTTAGAATTCGCGCATGTTTGAAATGTTTTCAAAACGTTTGTTTTCGTCAAATCAAAACAACAAGTTCATAGGGTGCGCGTCTTGCGCGTATGTGAAAATGAATATAGTTACCAAATATTCAGATTAAAAATGAACTCGCCCAATCTGAACGAGCTGTTTTTCATATTAGCGGGGGTTGAGTGTACTATATAACAAAGGTTTAGAAATTGGTCGAAAAACGCGAAATAGAACCAAGGCCCGGAGGGCCAAGTGTCATATACCAATCGGTAGGGTTCGACGAATTAAGCAATGTCTGTATATGTGTGTGTGTATGTATGTGTGTGCAGCTCATTTTTTTTCTATTATTTATGGCTTTGTCACTAGCCGAAAGTTTTATTATTTTCTAACAAAACTGTAAACAAATTCTGAATTGACGGAACCTGTTCACCAGTAGCAGCAGCAGCAGCACAACTGATGAACTATCATGTTGCCAAGACACTGTTTCGGTTCTGGAAATAAGAATTTTAAGTTTGAAATTAACTGAAACCTCCTATGGTGAAAACGTGGTTCAATACTTTCAAGAGAAATGTATGTTCATAATAAATTCTTCTTTATTAAAAACAACACAAAAGACAGCTTTTTCCTTGGCTTTTTCAATAATTTTCGAAGATTTTCTCAGTGATTTAATAAAGCAACGATGTGTTTCAATGTTATTTGCTTTGACAACACTGTTCTTAGTCGGATCGTTTGTACTGCTATATGTTTACCTCTTTTGTTCTCCCACCATCCTTATGAACAGCGAGTGAGACGTCAAACTCGCAGTTTCCCATAAGAACACCAGAGAATAAAAGAGACGACGAATACCGTTTGCCGAACGGTACGGTGAGTGTATGCCCCGATAAACAATTTAGACAGATGGCATTTTACGCATCTATGCCGATACGCTATGCCGATTACGCATCAGATGCCGATTAGTAGGTCGCGGATAGGAACGCGAACTTACTGAATAGGGGGAAAAGTTCGAGGGATTTTTTAAGGGGACGTAAAAAAATTCAGATTTCAGGATTGCTTAAAAAAGCACCTTGCGGGTGAAAATGGGTTCGGTCTGTTCAAAATTAGTTCCGCCGCTCCAACTTTTAAAGCGAAAAATCAAAAGTTTAGCTCAACAATAGTGTCTTCCAATGGTAACAGCTTGAAGAATTAAAGATAGCAAGAAGATTGGTATGCTGATATCCCCCACTTAGTCAACCCATCGCTTGTAATAAGGTAAAACAATCAGTGATCCGCTTGGACTGCTTAAAACTAGTTCTTTACCCTAGTTGTAAAAATTGTATTTTGTTTTGCATGTTAGGAGTAAGGGAAAAAATTGTTAATTTATTAAACAAAATCCCCTTATCGAGACGCTGCGACTGCCATTGACTCCATCGCAGGAACCGACCGAGAGCAGAGGAGTTCTGCCGTAACGCAAGGTAGTTCCGCTTAAGCCTGCAAGGGGGAGTTGCAGGCAATCGGCAATGAGATCGAGGCTTTTTGTTCTGGCAAGCAAGGCGTTCGGACGTACCTAAGAGTGGGAGTAAAGAGTTGCTACTCCCATGCGATATCCACGTGGCGGTATTAAGAAGAAAGTTCGTATCGACCGTGTACCGTGAAGTGCTGTGTAGCTTGGGAAAAAACCCCGCTACTTAAATCTACCGTATTACACCCGCGCCGCGAAAATCGAGCGAACGGGTTCTCAACACAATTTAGTGTCGATCTGCCTTTTCGGGCGAGGTCCGTGTAAACGCCGAGGAGAAGGATGAATCCGCGTGCCCTGAGATGTGTCCGCGAAAATAATAACTGCTATCTGGATTACCCGTTTCCGTAAAATACCGGCGGGTGAGTCAGTGCAAGGGCTCCATTCTAGAAAAATGTATCCGGGCACGTGGTGCCTACTCCCCCTCAGTACAACGGTCCTATGCCCCTGAAGTAACCAATGCGCGTCCGGAGAAAATTCTGCTCGTTTAACATCGGTTAGATAGGAAGCCCCCTGGGATTTTTGGTAAGTCTCAATGCTCTCATCAACATAAGTAGAACCCTTTTACTTACAAATGCTCCAATGGGTGTGTGTTGAAAGTAGCCAATCCAAACTTCAGTGCACATGCGGGACGTTAGATAGTGGTGTACACGCCATCGCACGCTCTGCTGTCGCTAGGAATGAAAGTGAGTGGTGATTTTGGCGCACGCCTCTTGCATACACTGAGGGGAATGCCAAGACAGTTCTCCATAAAAAAAATCATATGTTTCGTTCAAAGCTTCGTCAATTATAAATCAATAAATTAATTTTAAAAAACTGCTTTTACATGTAAAACACATAGCCTTTCAAACTTCGCAAATGTTGTTGCACGTTTATTGTGTCTTGATATCGAATTGAAAACATTTATTCCTTTGTAAAATAGCGGACTCTGTGAATCACATGACAAAAAATTCGGTGTTCTTATTTCATCTTCATTTCATGTATTATATCTATGAAAGACTCTTCCTCTTTCAATTCGATTACACAAATATTGGACAGCAAACCATTGATTACTCCAAAAATGAACACCATAGTAAAATAAACAACTCGTTGTTTCACTGATAACCATTGCAAAGCATACAGCATTAAAATCGAGGAAGTAAATCTTAGAGATGCCATTTCGGGGTATTTCGAAAACCGGTTTTTCGGTATTGATAAATTCAATACCGGTAAAACCGGTAAAAAACCGGTAAAAGCCAATTCTTGAGAAATATATTTAAAAATTGTTAAATTTATAGAAAATGTTTCCATTAATCAATGGTACTCAATTTTTTGAAACAGCTACAGTCAACCAAAAAAGTATTCGGACAGCAGCGCATAAAATTTTCTTTTAGAAATTTTGCACAGTATTTTTGCAAAGAATGGTAACACATATTTTTTAAAACAATGTTTAACTAAAGCATATTTATATGCACAACAAAAATTCGGGGAAAAGCTTTCCGTTTTGAAGATATGGTACATACAGTTTGAATTCCTCAAAAATGCAGCCAAAAAAGTATTCGGACAGTTAACTATTAGTTGAAACAAATGTCCTTTCTCGCTCAACTACTACCTTGTAGGACCATTTACATTCTTGATGACCTGTTTTAATCTGTTTGGGATAAAATTAACAATTTTTCAAATATCCCTCTGTAAATTGCTGACCATTTTTTTACAAGAGCTCGGTTTAAGTCATTGTGATAAGAAATCGAATGATTTCTCATTTAGAAATGAGATTATCTAAAAAGATGTTCAAAAGGGTTCAAATCTAGACTGAATGCTGATGTTTCGATAGCTCTAGGACAATTATATGGTGCCTACCGCTTACAATTATCGACAGTATGTTTAGATTCAACATCCCGGTACAATATGTATGTACCACACAATTACAATTTTGCTTTAATTTCACCTAAAATTATTCAGATAGTTGAGTTTACATTTAGTTCTATCCAAAAATATATATCTTTGGTGCCTCGGAGCTTTCCAAGCACCCGAACAAGGTATGACATCAACAACCCTTATGCAAGAATAACTAAAGAGAAGGGTTACAAGCGAAAAATCACTCGTCAGCAAGTAAACGAGCAATGCGGTTAGTGTCATACCTTGTTGGGATGCTTGGAAAGCTCCGAGGTAGCAAAGATATATATTTCTGGATAGAACTAAATGTAAACTCAATTATCTGAATAATTTTAGGTGAAATTAAAGCAAAATTGTAATTGTGCGGTACATACATATTGTACCGGGATGTTGAAACTAAACATACTGTCGATAATTGTAAGCGGTAGGCACCATACAATTGCCCTAGAGCTATCGAAACATCAGCATTCAGTCTAGATTTGAACCCTTTTGAACATCTTTTTAGATAATCTCATTTCTAAATGAGAAATCATTCGATTTCTTATCACAATGACTTAAACCGAGCTCTTGTAAAAAAATGGTCAGCAATTTACAGAGGGATATTTGAAAAATTGTTAATTTTATCCCAAACAGATTAAAACAGGACATCAAGAATGTAAATGGTCCTACAAGGTAGTAGATGAGCGAGAAAGGACATTTGTTTCAACTAATAGTTAACTGTCCGAATACTTTTTTGGCTGCATTTTTGAGGAATTCAAACTATATGTACCCTATCTTCAAAACGGAAAGCTTTTCCCCGAATTTTTGTTGTGCATCTAAATATGCTTTAGTTAAACATTGTTTTAAAAAATATGTGTTACCATTCTTTGCAAAAATACTGTGCAAAATTACTAAAAGAAAATTTTATGCGCTGCTGTCCGAATACTTTTTTGGTTGACTGTAAGTGACTAGCGCTCTTAAAATGAAATAAATACGGAAAGACTGTTTATCGTGTCAACTCTAAAACGAGACAGACTTTACTGGGAAACTGCATACAATTTGAGTAATACCAAAATATATGGTCTTGTGGGCCAAATTGACAGCTTATTTTCTTACTAATTTTTTTAAAGCCCTGTTCATGCTGAAACATCTATTGCCGAATGGATGGATGAATTTTATCTGTCAGATAGGAGCAAATGAACACAAAAAGTTCATCCAGTTCCAATCCGGATTGAATAAACAAATTCGACATGTGATACGTGGTGCCAGGTAATTGAAATATTTACTGGTTTTTCGAATTATTTTGAATGACATAGAGCATTAGTGAATTTTTAGACCCGCATTTCAAGACGGAGGATAAATAATTGATCAGGTACTGAACATGGTCAGAATGGCAGCAAGCCAACATAGCTCGTTTCACAGTTCGCAGTATGAATGGTTCTTACAAGTCAGTCTATGCTCGCAGCGATACAATCTTTGATGGTGGTTTCAGAAAACAGTCATCCTGTCTATCCGTTGAGGATTTCCAACAACGGGTCCATAAACGAACTCTTCTTCCGTGATATGCTATGACATTTTTTAAAGCACTCCGTAATTTTTCACTGAAATTTTTTTGAAGAGCTACAATGTGTATCGCAAATTTTTACTGTTGCGCAATATTCTTAATTGTATTTTTGTTAAAGTCACTTTCATAGATATTTAGATAAATATTTTCCGTTTGTTCAAATTATATAATTGAGCTGTTATTTTCAGAACCTCGAAGCATTGAATTGAATTCGCCCTATACGTTAACAGTCTGAACGGCAATGGAAGCTTCTTGAGTTATTTTTTCATTAAATTTACCATGTAAAAAAATACCGAAAATACCGGTTTTTGATCGCGTAAAAACCGGTGTTTCGGTATTGAAAAATAGCACGGTAATACCGGTAAAACCGGTTTCGGTAAAACCGGTAAAGCATTCCTAGTAAATCTGTCACATCTTAGAATTAAACGCATTATTTTATTCTACAAGCGCTGTAGCCTCACTGAATCATTGGCCGCGCGCGTCTTAGATCTAAGAGAACAGCAACTATTGTGTCCTTCTGCTCAAAGCAGTCGTTCCATTTTGTTACCAAGTTCAATGCGGTTTCACAAGAATGACCTTCTCGATAACCCGATTGTTCCGGAATCAACAAGGTATTCGTACTCAAATATTCCAGCAGCTGAACTTTTACAACAACTCTAGGCTTTTTCTAAACTGTGCAACATGTTAATGGGACGAAACTCTTCGACTTTAACCGTTCTAACAACTTTTTCATTTACCATTTATTAACATTAATTCATTATGTCATTCCTCATTCCATCGCCAATAAAAACGATCATTTCAAATGTTCATTTAAGCCAAGACTCAAACAACAGTCACTGCGGGAGAACGCCACTCGCTTACGCTGGCGCTGTTGTCAGATAATATACAAGTATATTTATAGCATTGCTCAATTTATAGCAATCTGCTTTGCGTAGTGCGGAAACTACACCAGGTGATGCTAGTGTTTTTAGAGGTGTTCATTTTTTAGGGGTGTCATTGAAACAATGTTTTGTTAGAAAATTTGTTTGAAGTGTTATGTCTGTTAGTCTGTGCAATAAGCATTAGTATAAACAGTAAATCAGTCGTTTATTAGCATCCCTGGCGTTTTATACTGCAGATTGCTGTTTATCAGCCGTTTGGCTGCATAACTGTTGTAAATTGGCATCCACAATTCTATTTAAATTCTTCTGGTCGGTAACTAGCTGCTCATAAAGTTCTGTACAACATCTGACTGCAGATTCTTCTGTACGGAAATTCACTTTTTTTTCATGTTTTCCTCAGATTTGACCTCCTTGGGATGCTTTCGTCACAGACTAACAGACGTAACACTTCGAACAAATTTTCTAACAAAACATCGTTTCATTGGCACCCCTAAAACTTGGAAAAAACACTAGCAACACCTGGCGCAGTATTCGCGCCACGCAGAGTAGGTTGCTATAAATTTAGCAATGCTATAAATTTACTTGTAAATTATCTGACAACAGCGCCAGCGCAGGCGAGCGGCGTTCTCGCGCAGCGACTGTTGTTTGAGTCTTGGCTTAAGCGAAAATTTGAAATGATCGTTTTTACTGACGATGGAATGAGGCTTCAGTGTTACGTCTGTTAGTCTGTGCTTTCGTAGTGCGTGCTACATAATAGCCCAGTATTTTTCGATGGGTCTTAGTTGCAGTGCGCTGTGAAGGTTCATGTCCTTGGGTACGAAAGTGACCCCGTTAGAATCATACCACTTCAGGATATCATTTGAATAGTCTCATAAAGCTAGATATGGTCAGAAGATCGTAGGGCGCTCGTGTTGCTTCAACAGAGGTAGCAGACGCTTCTGTAGACACTTCTTGAAGTAGATCTGCCGTTTACAGTTCCGGTAGTCACGAACGGCGCACTCCGTTTGCCACATGAGCATATCTCTTGCCAAGTCATATATTTTTTGGCAAACTTTGAAAGTATCTGCTTCCTTACTTCCTCCGGAATATCAAACTTGTGCTGGGCGGTGAAGAACAGTAGCTCCGGAAGCTGCCGGAAGTTCGCCTTGACGTAAAGGCCCAAACAGAATGCTGCGTCAACGCGTCCGTCAGCGTTATTCTGACAGTTTTCCCACGGGTTTACTGTCAAATTGACGCTGACGGATGCGTTAACGCAGCATTCTGTTTGGCCCTTAAGTCTCATCATCCGTCATGAGACAATGAGGCTTCGTCAGCATCTGATTGTTCATTTTCCAGGCCTGTGACTTTCCCACCGTATTTTGCCGTTCGACACGATTTGGAGCCTTCTGCATTTTGAAAGTATGCAATCCCTCCCGGTCCTTGGCTTTCTGAATGAAAAACTTGGACCGATTCAGCTTTTGGGCCACATCCCAGACCTGCGAAGGGATTCCGCTTAAACGCTTTCACGACACGCCTGTGATTCTGATTACTAATAGAACATCCACAGACTAATAGACGTAACACTTCGAACAAATTTTCTAACAAAACATCGTTTCAATGACACCTCTAAAACTTGGAAAAAACACTACTGTGTTACCTGACTCACTGCGAATATGCGTTGTGTTCGCGGGATCGTGTTGGTTCGAAAGGTTTCGAAAAATATCGCCATTGTATCGAAAATATCGTTAATTTTGATCACTAAAAATAATGTACTTAAACGTTATATTTCATGTGCCAGTAGTACGCAATAATTGTATTGTGAAACTGAATTGTTATTTATGCAACTTTTTACAAATTAAATGCAATAACAAAAGCACAACTTATAAAAAATCGTTTGTTATCGATATTAACTGCATATTCGTTATAAACGAATAAAACGTATGGTTACGTTTTATTTCAATAATACGCATATTCGCAGTGAGTCAGGTAAAACAGTAGCATCACCTCACAGAACAGAAGCGGAAGTCCGAACGATTCGGCGATCAAAACTGATAACAGAGTCTTTTTGTTTTTTATTTTTCTTTGGGAAGGTTTTCGTATGGAAGCAAATAACAGCAATATAAGCAGAACGCTCGCTGCCAATCGCATAGCAGCTTTCACATGCTGTCCTGTGAATTCGTATGAGTTCGTATGTTTTCGTGGAGAAAAGTGACTCGCTACCGCCAGGTTAATATCTGTAGAAAATAGCATGTACGTGTTTGGATTTCTACTTCCACTTCTGTTCTGTGATCACCTGGTGCAGTCTTCGCGCTACGCAGAGTAGATTGCTATAAATTTACCGATGCTATAAATTTACTTGTATATTATCTGACAACAGCGCCAACGCAGGCGAGCGGCGTTCTCGCGCAGCGACTGTTGTTTTAGTCTTGGCTTAAGCAAAAGTTTGAAATGATCGTTTTTATTGACGATGGAATGAGGCTTCAGTGTTACTTCCATTCGATGCTCAGTTTCGTTGTAACGCACCCTATTGGCATCTCTATATCGAGCTGCAGTAAGTGGCATCGTTAGGATGTCCCGGGCTCAAATTTTGACAGCGGGCCAAAATCAGACTACTGGCAGTTGAGTGAAACGCAGTGGTGAAATGCTGTTTCATTTTCGCACCCACGAGATGTTTCCGTCGAAAACATGGTTGCCTGCCGATGGGGTATTGTAACGTTTAATCAGACGACTCATCGTTGACTGCACGATTCCGACCCAAGGAACAATTTTTGCTTATTAAACG
This sequence comes from Sabethes cyaneus, assembly GCF_943734655.1. Taxonomy (NCBI): domain Eukaryota; kingdom Metazoa; phylum Arthropoda; class Insecta; order Diptera; family Culicidae; genus Sabethes; species Sabethes cyaneus. The sequence goes on along the minus strand of NC_071353.1, from coordinate 54,213,636 downwards.
TTTAACCGACAGCTTTTATTCAGCACATGCTGTATAGCTGCTTTTCAAGTATGTCTAAACACCTCTGTTCAATGCTTATACAGTTGGTTTTGGAGAATTTAAGCAGCACAGTGCTGAATATGGGCGTGGAAGATGCGTTTGTATGACTGTTAAGCAACGTATAGTAAAATGTTTATTCAGTACGTATAGATATGTTTATTAAACTTCTGCTGATGACACTGAAGCTACGTTTATTCCACAGCAGTTCAACTTTTAGACAAGCAAAAAGAAAAAAATATGCAGGAAGTATTTTTTTTTATTTTGTGGGTTTCGCTATTTTCATGGCCATTTTTGTATGCATATATTATAATTTAATAAGAGACTTTAGTAGAAAATCATTGGTTGACTCTAAATTGATCAAGCCTGTCATATACTTTTTTAATTCACCTGGGTTCGAACTTACATCCTGTCGGTCGGAAGCCGTCAACGAACACATCTGAGATAATCTGACATATGACAGGCGCCGAGTTTTCAGCCGATGTAGATTTACCAGCTTAAGTTTGTCAAGTGTGGAACAAAAATTGGCTAAAATACATTTAAGCGCTGAAGAGTAGTTTCTTAAATCATGTTTGGCATCTGCTGTACAAGATTACTTTAGAAGTATTTATTCCGCACATTTAATAAACTATTTGTACTAACATAAAGCATTTCGCTTGTACCACCAGCAACATAACACAGTCGCAACGCAGAGGACTTTTTTCTTTTGAATATTGACGACGGTGAGCGGTGCTACTAAATAAAATTAGCTGGAAACCAGAAATCCAGAATGTTCGGTTAGCGATTGTTCATTTAGTTAGCAGTGATGTGACTAGCAGCAGCAGTGATTAGTTAGCAGCAGGAGTGATTCGTGTTAGTACCGCAGAGGAGGAGTACTTTTGTCACCCCGTCATTAGTTTACGCAGATAGTCCTGAGCTTCCAGAAAACAAAAAAGAGCAGCGGATGGCACGAGAAGCAGTGTTTTCGCGCACCGGCAGCGGGAGCAGTGGTGGTATCGCCACTATGCCACCCGATCATAACAATTCTGGCGGCTTTAGCCCGACGGAATTAATCTCGCTGAGTAAATCCATTGTGAGTAACTCGCAAAGCGTCAAGCAGCCGGCTGCTTTTGGATATAAGTTTGTTAAAGTTAAATTTCGGTACGACGAGGGACAACAACACACCGAGGGAAAAGATACACACCGTACAGGCAACACTTAAAAGGATTTCCACGACCAGCAAAGATTTGCGGCGGCTAAAAGTGGTTATGCAAATGTTTTCTATTCTTAATGTACCAAAAAAAAAATAAAAATAAAGTGTACCTAACATAAATTTAAAGCATAAATTATAAAGTGTAAAGTATAAAGTGTAATTCAAGTTATTGGTGTTATTGGCTGCCATCAAGCACCTTTTATTCCACACCTGCTCTTGGTGGTGCTACTGATACGTTTGTACGACGATTAATCGACACATATTCCACAATTCCTCTTAGCAATGCAGCTGATGCATTTGGGCAACTTTCATTCCACTCTTATTCCACACTCGCTCTCAGCAATGCTGCTGATAAGTTTGCGCAACGCTCATTCCACATTTATTCCACTTTTATTCCACACCTTCTCGCAGTAATGCTGCGCAACATTTATTCCACTGTTATTCCACACTTGCTTTCAGCAATGCTGCAAATTCGTTTGTACAACATTTATTCCACTGTTATTCCACTTTTATTCTGCACTTGCTCTCAGCAATGCTGCTGATACATTTGCGCAACGCTCATTCCACACTTATTCCACTATTATTCCACATTTGATCTCCGTAATGCTGCTGTTACGTTTGCGCAATGCTCATTCCACTCTTATTCCACTTTTACTCCACAATTGCCCTTGACTGACACGTTTGCACAACGTCTGTTCGACATGCATTTTCATGGTAGCTTTTAAGCGACCATTATTCCACATCTGCTCTTAGCCGTACTGCCGATACGTTTGCATAACGTTTATTCGACTCTTATTCCGCATTTATATAACAACGTATAGATGTTGATTAGAAGCTAGAAAAAATATAGGTTATGACGTTTAAACAACAGACAATTCAGTAAATTCGCTTATTCAGCACCGAATGCTATCAAACAACTCTTATTCCACACCTGCTTGTTTAGGTGCTGCCGTTTTGTTCCTTGGGGAGTGGGTTTTCAAGGTCCCGATGAGAGAGTTGAGGATTTTCCAGGTGCTTGCGCAAAATCAATTCGCTACGTTGCTTTTCGGGTGACGCCATTATTTCCAATTTTCGAAAAACTGACAGCGATAAAAATATAGTGTAAACAATATAGTCTAAACTACCACTACCCAATGGGTAATTTTCCATGGCATTTTCTCCGTGATGCAATTTTATGTGGGACAAGCTTTACTTACGATTTAAAACATCAATAAATCAATTAAACCTGCTGGAAATGCAGTATCGTCTAGCAGCGAGTAACCAGTACCACAGAGAACAGACTACCAGGTAATCGACAAAAAGTGTGTAAAAGGTTTTTATGTAATCTACGAATAATTTTTCAATAGACCACCCCTCGAGCAGTAAGTGGCAAACTAAATCTTGATGTTGCTGCCGTCGCTGCTATGTAACTCCAGCACAAAGAAATATTGATAAAGGTACATGGATATTTTTTGATGCGTTTGGCAAACTATTTCTGGAGGGCGCTACCGACAGATTTTACACACAAAAAATCGATTACTTCCTTCGAGCCTGTTAATCTGTTCTCTGTGCCTTAACATTATTGCCAAATTGCATAACAATTTGTTACAATTTGTTGCGTTACGTAATATTTATACGGGACCTACGACGTAAATAATTACAAAAGTATTCTCCGATTACGACGCACTTTACGCTTTACTGGAAACCCCCTGGCTTTACCTTGCTTTAAAGGTACCTTGGTCTAAGCGAGCGGTCTGAGTGAGTAGTCTGAGCTGAGCCAAAACATAACCGAAAAGAAAGAAAGATTCAAACGAAGCAAATATACATTCATAAAGTTACATTACATCATTCTCCTACGAACCATTGGACGATATCGTTCATCGTTCATCGTTCATTGATCGTTCACTGCTCATTCTGGAATACCACAAGGCAGCCATCTTGGTCCTTTAATATTCCTAATCTACTTTAATGACGTCAACTACCTGCTTAAAGGTCCGCGACTCTTGTTTGCTGACGACCTCAAGTTATACTCAAAAGTTGAAAATCTATCCGACGCCGCTGTCCTTCAGGAGGAACTATCGACCTTTGATAAATGGTGTGTCGACAACCGAATGCTGCTTAACCCCAACAAGTGTGAAGTCATCACATTTTCCAGAAAGCTGAGCCCGTTCGCTTTTGACTACAAGCTGTCAAATACGCCATTACGTCGTGAAAACTGCGTCAAGGATCTGGGGATACTGCTCGACTCTAAACTTACATTCAAACAGCACATCGCGTACATCGTGGACAAAGCCTGCAGAAACCTCGGATTCATTATGCGCATCGGCAAGAACTTCAACGATGTTTACTGCTTGAAAGCTCTTTATTGTGCATTAGTCCGCTCCAACCTTGAATACTGTGCTCCAGTTTGGAGCCCATACTATCAAAATGGAGTTAGCCGAATCGAGTCAGTGCAGCGGAGATTCATTCGTTTTGCTCTTCGGAAACTTCCGTGGAATAACCCTTTCCAGCTGCCAAGCTACGAACAACGCTGTAAGCTCATCGACCTAGACCCCCTTCATGTTCGTCGCGATGTAAATAGAGCAACAATTGTTTCCGATTTATTGACCTCACGGGTGGATTGCCCGTATATATTGCAAAACCTTGATATTCACGTCCGGAGTCGTACATTACGCAATAGCCACTTTTTACACGTGCCGAATCGACGGACTAACTACAGCAGCTTCAGCACGATTACCGGTCTCCAACGCCATTTTAACCGCTTTTACACCAGCTTCGAATTTGACGTCAGCCGTAACGTGCTGAAAAATCGCTTTTTTTCAATAGCGCGTAGTTTTTAGGTTAAATTATCATTTGGGCCACAAGGCCTGTTGATGTACAAATAAATAAACAAATAAACAAATAAGGTTGTGAAGTAAATACAGAGCGAAGTCAAGTGCGCGACGCGTGTTAAATAAATTCCTTTTTCCACCATTTTGTTTTTGAGCGAGAACGAAGTGTGGTTTCAAGTAGATTTTACAAAAGCATCTTGTAATTAAAAGTGAAAAGCAGTGTTACGAAAATATCGGATTCCATTCGAACTTCCCGGCCTCCGGGGATTCGGTGGTCTGAGATAAGATTTTCTCCGCGAGGTTTCCAAGAAACCTCGTTGGATGAAGAGGAAAAAAGACGATGAAAGCTCGGAGGACAAGATTATGGATCTTCAAATAGAACAAGAATGCGAATCAGGAACCGGCTACGAATCATCATATGAAGAATTAACTCCAAATAGCGAAAAAATTATTATGGAGGAAGAAAGAGTAAAAAACAAAAAAATGAAGACCCACGGGGACTTGAAAACCAGAATAAAAGAAAAGAAAAATAAAAAGGAAACGAACAAAAAACTCGAAGACAATTGGACACTAAACAAAACATACAAAACCTTTTTAATAGAACCTATTGACCCTCAAAACGAGAACAATAAACGAATCCACATAATGGAAATAGCCAGAATTTTGCATAACCTGAAAATAAACCAGTACTCGGAATTGAAACCAGCAGGAAGAGATCGCTATAAAATCACCTTCTCTAACCCAAGACACGCGGAACCATTAATCAATTCAAGCATACTGAAGGAAACATTCAAATACAAAGTATTTGTTCCAAACATGTACAAAGAAACTATTGGTGTCATCAGAAACGTCCCTCCAACCATATCTGAATCAGAAATACTAGACAATCTGGAAAGCCACATTAAAATTAACAAAATCGAACGAATCAAAAAACTAAACAGGACTGCAAAACAATCTAACGAAATTGATTTGCAACCAACATACTCAGTGAAAATCTACGTTGAGGGGGAAAAACTCCCTCCCCAAGTCAAAATCTACGGTATTCCGACCAAAGTTGATGTATACGTTTTTCCTCTCAGATGCTGCACAAAATGTCTGCGCTACGGCCATAAAAGTAAAGCTTGTAAATCGACGAATACGAGATGCGAAAATTGCACACTTGAAGATCATGTAGCCAAGAAATGTACATCACTAAATCTCATTTGTTTCCATTGTAAGGGACCACATAGAACATTTGACAGGGACTGCGCTGAAAGAATCAGACAAAATGATACAAACAAGACGATGGCGTATGATAAACTAACCTTCCAAGAAGCAGAAAAACTATACAGAAAACCATCTCAAATTCAAATAAGACTAAGATCCAACACGGATTTCCCATCACTTCCGAATCAAACTCAAAACGAAAACCAACAAGTAGAATCATCTGACACCCCTAATTACACTTCGCAAGAACAGAACAAAGTAACATCCGTAAGCACAATGAACTACATAACTAAAGAAGAACTGATACAAACAATAAATCAATTTAAAACAGAAATAACTAAACAACTAAACATAGATAAGGTAAGAAATAAAATTGAAAAAATACGCAATAAAATTACGGAACATGTAACAGATATAAATAACCCGAACAGAGCAATAGACAATGATTTGCTACTGATAAACATAGGGGAAGAACTGTCAGAAATAATTAGTACAGACACAGAAGATATACAAATCAATAAACCAACTAATAACAATGGATAATACACGTAATTTAAACATTTTACAAAATAACATCAATAGCATAAGACCCCCTGCTAACCGTTCACTTTTAATAAATTTACTACAACAACATAAAATTGACATAGCTATCCTGTCAGAAATTTGGACAAAACCTGGGCAGGAATTTAAATTTCCTGGGTACAAATTCTTCAAAAAATGCAGAGTACAAGGATACGGTGGTGTAGCAATTCTAAGCAAGGAAGAATTAGTCTGTACAGAAATTAAACTTCCAGATGTAAAGCCGATAGAAGCTATTGCAGTAAAAATAGAAAACACAATTTATCCTTTAAATATCATCTCAATTTATATCCCACCATCTCCAATCAACAACAACCAAATAAAAAAACCCTTAACCAAACTTCTCGAATACATAGAAAACTCAGGAACCAGAACCATCTTGGCGGGTGACTTCAATGCTCACCATCCAGTGTGGAACAACGCAAATAAAAATTGCCCTCGTGGTGATTTAGTTACGGAACTGTTAGAAGACACGGACTTGATAATCATGAACGATGGAAATCCCACTATGATTAGACCACCGAACAAAACACCATCTGCAATCGACCTCACAATAGTATCAACTTCCTTAGCACACAAAATAGAATGGTCAGTTCTTAACAACGAAATTTGCGGAGATCACAAAATCATAATATTTAGCATACAGAATGAAGTCACTAAATATACCTACAGCGCCTACGCAATAAATAAGAAAAAAGCAATTGAAAATCTCAACCAAATAGAATCAACAACTATAACTACGCCTGAAATTTTAACAGAAACATTTACAAGGGAAATTAACAAAGCAAAGTATAAGATTAACCCTAAACACCGCCCAAAGAAATGGTGGACTCAGAAAATAGACTCACTACTAAAGGAAAAAAATAATCACCTCAAAAACTATCTATCTAACCTAACAATGGAAAACTTCTTAAAATTTAAAAAGTCAAGGACCGTACTAAAAGCAGAAATACGCAGAGAAAAAAGAAATAGCTACAATGCTCTAACTGACCTATTAACACCAGACTTGAATATAAAACAGTTATGGACTACAGTAAAAATGATTAGTGGAGGTTTTCCAAAAAGAAATAATTTAATACTTCTAAACGATAAACTCATGACTGATAAATTCATGGATCTAAATTTTCCACCTATTGTTAACAATATTAAATACGTAACATCAGCAGAACCTGGAGCAATAAAAATTTCTTATGAAGAAATCAACGAAATTCTAAAAACAAAAAAAGACAGATCAGCCCCGGGTCCTGACAACATTTCTTTTTACTTCCTGAAACACCTGAATATCGACCTACAACTAAAAATAACCGATATGTGCAACCAAGTTTTAACAACAAAAATAATTCCCGATAGCTGGAAAAATATCAAAATAACAGCCATACTCAAACCAGGAAAAGACGAAAAACTACCAGAATCGTATCGTCCAATTTGCCTAATTCCGGTATTTCTTAAAATCATTAACATTAAAATCAAAAAAGTAATTGTAAACTTTATGGAGAATAAAAACATACTTCCAAAATACTCATTTGGGTTTAGGAAAAATACCTCATCAATTAATTGTGTAAATACGCTAATTTCCAAAATTAACACAGCTAAAAATAAAAAACAATTTACCCTCTGCACATTTTTAGATTTGACCAAAGCATTCGACAACGTAAACGTAGAGAAACTACTCACAATCTTACAAGATAAACACTTCCCAACAGAAATCATAGAATGGTTGTACAGCTATCTAAAATTATGAACGGTAGAACTTACGATGAATAATGGTAAGGTAACTAGACGAATTACACATAAAGGATTGCCACAAGGTTGTCCCATTTCACCAATACTTTTTAACATTTATACAGCCAATCTACACGACAAAATCGATGAGGGTACTTTGATACAATTCGCAGATGACTTTGTGATATACGTCGAAAGCAATAAACTACCTGAAATTCAAAACAAAATGAACAACACTCTAAGGAAAATAAACGCCGCCATCAGTGAACTAGATTTACAAATTAACCCAACAAAATCAGCAGCAATACTTTTCACTACAAATCTCCCGGATACTCTCAACATCAATATAAATAATACCCAAATAAACATAGTACCATATCATAACTACCTGGGCATTTGGTTAGATCATAAGTTAAACTATAAGACCCATATTACTAACACAATAATAAAATCGAAGAAAAAAATAAACATCATCAAAATGTTAAGTAGAAAAAAAGGAGGTACTCACCCTAAGACACTGCTACAAATTTGCAAATCAATTGTACAATCTCAATTGGATTACGGAATTTCAATTTACTCAGCAGCATCAAAATTCGATTTACAAAGGATAGAAAAAATCCAAAACCTAACCATCAGAACGGCTTTTCGATTACTCCAATCAACGCCAATACAAGTGCTATACGCTGAATCAGGTGAATGGCCAATAAAATTTAGAGCCCAATATTTAACATTTAAAGAAATACTAAAAAATCTCTTTTTTAAAAATAGCCCAATAGAAAACCGCTTACATGAGCTAATCATCTCAGATGATCTCCCGAAATACACTACATTTCTCGAAAAAACAGCAAGTATGAACAATTATCTTATTTTACAGTGCAAGACTAATTGCTTACCCATAATTTTAGAGGAAGATTCGTTACAAATAATTCCGTCAATTCAAAACATTAAAAAAGATAAAACCCCGCAAAGTATACAAACTGAAATAGTAAAAGAAATGATTAGAATAAAATATTGCAACTATTATAAAATCTATACAGATGGATCAAAAACCAGAGACGGCGTCGGTTTCGGGTTTTATGATCCTCAAACTCGTTCATCATTCAGCCACAAACTAAATAGCAATTTCACAATATCTAACGCAGAACTAGTCGCCATCATAGAAGCTATCGAATATGTAATTAGACTGAACAAATTTAAAGTAGTCATTTTTACAGATTCACAAAGTTCCTGTATGACTTTGCTTAGTAACAATAATCAAAACAACTACCTACTACAACTATTCTTCACAATATTAAAATTTAACAAATTTGAACAAATCATAATCCAGTGGATCCCAGGACACAGCAATATTATTGGCAACGAACGTGCTGACACCGCAGCCAAACTAGGAATAACCAGAGTAAAAAATGAAAACTACCAACTAACAGTAGGAGACTGTCTAGTCAGTCTAAAAAAGGAATTACTGCAGACATGGAACAGTGAATATATTGCAGCATCTGAAAGTAAAGGTAAATATCACTTCCAAATCATGAAAGAAATTAATGACCAACCATGGTATGGAAAAATGAATTTAAATACCAGACAAACGCTAATAATGTCTAGAATTCGTACGTTTCACACCGCTACGAAAGATAGACTACATAGATGGAATCTCATAACCACCGATAAATGTGAATTTTGTAACGAACAGGAAAATTTAAATCACGTACTATATAAATGCAAAAAACACTCGAGAATCCGATCAAAGTTCCCCGTGCTCACAGATGAATCAGAGTTCCTAAACATCCTAAAAAACAAAAGAGAAGATCAATATGCTCAGATTGCCGACTTTCTCGTAGAAACGGGAGTCAATGTTTGAATCAACTACTAAACTATCAATGCTGCTTTCCACTTAAAAGTACACCGCTACATTTATATTTAAATATCTTGCTTCAAGCTATACGGGCACTACTCGTCCAAAGACTACTTTTTGCTAATCGAACACCAACCGTCTTTTTAAGCTACAAAATATCACTTGACAGCTCTGGCATTTATGGATCAAAAGGTCTGTGCCATAAAGGAGAAAGGAAAAAAAAAAAAAAAAAAAGTTACAGTTACATTATTCACATTCAATCAAAATAGTAAATTTATATCAGGTACATCAATTTAGTTTATAACTTTAAACCGTGCCTAATATGTTTTTTGTTTTAGTTACACAATGTTTAGCTGCAGCGGGGGCCGGCTTCTGGCTTCGCGCTTTGTGGAGCAAGATGTCAAACAGCTATTGGAGGTGAACAAATATGCGGAACTTTATTCGCAACATATAACACCTGAAGATTTGCCAATGCGGTTGTTTGGGTTCGAGTTTTATTACGTGGATGACGATTTATTGCGAGTGTTACTACCTGTAGTAAGAGACAGTATCGCAAAATTATCAGTTTATGATGTTCGCATGGAATTCAGTGACAAGTGTAGTACCATTAGGGCTGAAATCAACCGTTTGTTTCGATTAATTTTGGGGTACTTGGAGGAACTACTGCAAATGGATTCCTTAGATATGATCAGTTCATTAGAAGATATTCTGCCGGAAATAATTGATGCTATGGTGGGCACTAAGATGCCGCTGACGGTAGCAGAGATGACCACACCTACATGCTCATTTTATCATGCAATATTAGATTGGAACTGGTTGTATCTTGTTCTTACTTATGAATTGAAGAAATGCGGAGAGTGTATGGAATTATTTGAAACAATCTTCCTAAGATGGTTGGAGAACCTCGTAACGATGGCATTATACATGTATAAGAAAATACAACAAAATAAGTATTTAAGTCAAAGTCAATTCTTTTGTCCGTGCATTAAGAAAGCATGGATTGGAGCAATGTGTTTATCGACAGCCGAAAATAATAATATGGATTTTTGGGATTACCTGCAAAGAGCATTGGATAATATTGAAACTAATAAGCAAAAAAGGATTAGCAGGAAAATAAGGGTGCCGTTGGCTTCGACAACTGATGCCCTATTTCGAACGTGGTTCATGAACGGAATTGTATCCTTGTATGAATATCAAATGTTGGATGAAAGTACGTTCAAAGAGTCGCCGGTAATAACAATTCCACCGCAATATTCTATTTTAGACAGTGCAACCAAAGATTTTGTTAATGGGGACAAACCCGAACAACAAATGAGAATATTTTTGCTTCTACTAAAACCAATATATTCGAAGTGGTGGCCAGTCCGACAGGAGTTTGTCATATTATTATGGGATTATTTCTGGAAACGCTTAAATTTACCCTTTCAGTTGCCGACAGAAAGTCTCAGTAACCTTGCATGTATAAACCGTTCACCACTATCGTTCCTAGAGCAAGCACGTATCCGAGCCAGCCAGGAGGAGTTTGAAAGACTTGACATGAAAGATTCAAGTTTAAAAATGTATATGACGTTTTTGGCCTTTGTGGTTCGACATTATACAGAAGCTGATGTCAAAGTAAAAGTACAGATTCTTGTTAATAGGACCGTTCTTAGAATATCTCCTGCAAGGATGGGATCTATGACGGAACAGGCGGTGTATAACATTGGGCTTTTAGCACTCACCATGCTACAGGCTACAACATATGCGGAAGATTATCCACGAGTTGCGAGGCAATTTTTACTACTTAAGATAGACAAAGGAATACCTCCGACGCCAATAGACAGCCTGATTCGTCGGGGTACGACGATTACCCTGGTCAACGTAGCTTTACTGGTGGCCTGTAGCGAACGAGCCATTAACAGGGCTCTCCATGTTAAGCATTTTATGCTACACTTCGAAGAAGCTCGTAAAAAATACGGTGACCGATTGCAAGCGGCATATCAGGTGCTGGCCGAAGGATTGTGTGCAGTTTTTGAGAAAACTCTCGCGTCACGTCACTTAGAGCAATCGGACGAAGCGCTTTTCGGCAACTGGTTGGGGAAGTATCTTCGAGCTTGTACAGAGAACGATCGCCAAGCTGTGTTTAAATGTAAGTATACATATCAGTATCAACATTGAAAGAATTTGAGCCCATTCATTTTTTAAAATGTTTTTTACAGCCATTTCTCTAATATTTGATTACTACAAACGAAACAAAAGTGTTACATCTGATGGCCAAAGTGATATTTTAAAACGATTGTATGAGATTATGTTACCGTACGTAAAAGACAGTTTTAGTGACCCGGCTACGCAAGGCACATTGATTGCAGAATTGGCAGCGAGTTTCACCATATTGACGAGTGAACAGAAGAGTACGAATTCATTTTTGTCGTTGTTTGGTTTCTTTGCTGAAAATGCTGCTGCCAATGCCGAATTACGTTTGCACTTTGTCAAAGCAATAGTGAGTAGCAACCGGTTACCTGAACTGGATGAAAGTTTAGTAATCAAAAATTGGGTAAAATTTGCGATACTGAACAACAGCAATCAGTTGCATGACCTGTCCCGCGTGGTTTGTCGGATGCCACAATTTATAGCGTTGTGCGAGATACCAGAATACGATCTCTGTGAAGAAGAAGAGGATCCTATTGAACTGTTTTTCAAATTTGTTGGACGAAAGTATAAAGAGTTGGAGCGTTGTGATAGTCGAGGACAATATAATTTAACGATAAAAATGCACACTTTATTTCAAAATTTCGATAAATGGATAATGAAGCCTAGTGTTGCCATCTGCCGCAGGATCTATTCCGTGCTAGCTCTCGCGTTGAAAGAGTGTGGACCAGTCATTTACATCAGAGGAAATTCGACATGCCTATATCATATCGCATTTAATCAGTATTTTTTACCACTTAGCGTGCTGACCGACCGAAATGTGCCAAATGATATCATTTTAGCCATGGGTAAAGTTTGGCATCGTGTAATGGAGGCGCTGGGATCAATGAACTATTCCACGGACCCGGTCATAGGTGATCACGTTTACAATATGATGATCAAATGGGCCCCACAATTTATCAAGTTTAAAAATAAAAAAGACACTGTGAATCCATTCCACACGTTTTTCTCATCGCAAAATGAAGCTCTGACAGCGTTTGCGTTCGATCGGTATTCGTGCGTGTATGTCGAAATGCAGGGAACCGTTACTAAACCTGGTGCCGAAATCGGCCTGAAAATTCTCCTTTATATGTTGGAGAAGTTGCACACAATAGGAGATAATGGAAAGATTGCTCTGTTTATCAGGTTACTGGCTACAGTTATTATAGATCATGCATATCGGGCGAACGAAAAAGCTGCTAGCAAGCCTATTGCTAATGAATTGGTTCAAAAAATGATGCAGTGTACAAAGAATGACTCCAATTTAATCAAATTGGAGATGAAAAATTGCTTGTGCAGGTTCACAAAGAAATATCTACCTATGGAAACAGCGCAATATTTCCGTTATATGAACAAACTGGCTTCCATATCGCCAAAATTTATTGAGTCTATGATTTGGACAATTCATTCAGAAATGATGGAAACTGAGCGTATGCGCGGGGTGCATGAAGATAAATTTATTCGACGCTTGTTCGAGGAGCTTAAGTCAGCGATAGAGGCAAGTCCTATTGATAATTAAAATATATGTAGGTACTATAATTTATCCAATCAGTCATTGATCGTGCCGACCAAAAGGGATTATGCGTTAAGTAAATGATTTCGAATACTATGAGAGTACGAATGGTCGTAATTAATGTATAAGTTGTATGAAGTTTAGAAAAATAAGTTTTAGAAATACTATTAAGGCTGAATCATTCATCATTGCACTGGTCACAAGGAAAAATAACAATTGGAAATTTTTGAATATTCAACAAATAACTCAATGAACTAGCGTTAAAATCTGTCATTGTACCTGATATGATTTATTATTACCATTGAAAACTCATAACGATCATTTCGGAGTTTAGTCGCATTGAAAATTTCATTTTTATCCGTATGGTTTGTTTCAGCCTTAATATCTGATTCTATTCCTGTAATATCTACTGAAGCAAAATGTATGTACTATTTATTGAATTTATTACACGTTTATTACGTGATGGTTGGTTCTTCAGAATCGTGTAATACGAAGGCAAGTAGCCAAATAATTAAAAGTATTCCAAAAATTCCATACCGTACCCTATGTTGTGTAACCATATTTTTGATATGAAAACACAAAAACTGGTTTTTCTAATTTTTTTAGAGTCTAGGCAAATTGCAGTTCTTAACTACCAAAATAAAAAGCTTTTCAAAATATATTTAACCACTTAAAAAAAGCCCTTTCAAGGTTTTTTACTTTACAATAAATATTAGCATAAACTTTGGCCGAATACATAGAATGGAAAATGGCTTCACTTAGACTTTTTGATTAACGCACGTCGGATTGAAATGAAAATTTGTGGCTATGAAGCCCTTGTTTTATTAAGAAACTTGGCATCTGGGCTACTGTCCTGCTCTTAGTGCGCCGATTTTACTTACTCTACTTATTTGACACTTCTGTAACACTTCTGCTTAGCTAAATTTGTAAAAGTTATTTATGGGGTACTTATAAAGCTTGTTATTGTCTACAAAATTTGTTGAATTAAGTACCTATTGCCCTATTTTTGTATTTACTATGACTCTCGGTTTACTCTGAGTGCTACACAAAGAGCGCTCCTTGTAACTAACGGGTGTGAACCAGAAGTGCTCCGTAAATACGTAAATAAACAGCTGTAATAGTGCACCATACATAACTTTTAGAACATATAAGTAAAATCGGTGCACTACAAGGAGCACAGCTCTGTTTGACATACATACTTTTTCCGAAATTGGTCCAGACTAACTTTTTACAAAAACTCAATTTGTTAGTGTTTTTTTTAAACATATACTGTAAGTTTTGGTCAAATATGGAGTGCGCAGAATTAGGAAGCATGCGCAAAATTAGGCGCGCTTATGGTAACTTGGAAATTATAAAACCTGCAAAATTATGATTTATGGGTAACTTTTAGAAAATAATTTAAATTTTTATTAAAAAATACTAATCAAAACAAAATCCTACACTAAAAAATGCATGTTAAAAACTAAAAATCGAATTGCTTATCGATGGCAATGGTCATCTCAGAAATTAATGATTATTTTTTGTGGCCTAAGTCCTCCGTACACCTCTACACACTTAAAAAACTCAGCAAAATTTGCCGAGATTTGGACAGCTGAGCGTTCGGTAAAAATTTCAGTTTTGCAATTCGACGTTTACGGATCTTTACTAACGTTTCGGCAATATTTTGCTGACTTCGGCACTTTTTTTTAAGTGTGTAGATATGCCATATTCAAGCAAAAAAGTTTTTCTAATGTAATATTTTTCATGTTCATACTGAAAATAAAGTGACAGTGTATAATATCACTATTACAGTTAATAGGATCGTAGCAACTGGCCCTGCAATTGTCCTGTACGCTAACAGCTGGCTGCGTCTCGTATAAAAAGTCTGTCGTATAAAAACAGGTCAAGTTTCGATAACGGAATGGTGCACCTACTCACCTAGGCTTTGCTTTGTATAATATCGACGGGAAATCAATTTATTCTGTATTTGAATTATTTTGGTAAATAATTGAAATTTTCTAATACTTTCGTAGTGCGGTTTAATTTCTATAATTGATAATGAATGTATGTGTAATTCATAGTGGCCAAATTCCTCAATATAATTTGTTCAACCGATACAGTGATCATATGCCCAGTTCATTGCCTGATAGTACAAAAAATACCCAAATCACTTGCAAGTTTTTTCCTTTGTTTGAGCTTTCAAGCCGGTGCATTAATTTCTTCCCCAATTTTATTTACCGTCCTCGATTTTGGAAGCACTGGTCGTTTCTGTCAGTACGATATGAAAAAAAATCATTCCGTTGAACGCGACTTAAGAAAGACTTTTTTCGCTCAAATGTAGCATCTTGCGACTATGGAGGACTTGTAGCACGTATTATAACCTATTTTTTTAAAAAATCACCAATATCAGAGATACACTTTTTGGCGAATAGTCTTTTTTAAATGTCTTGTAATCGTCTTTTGATACATTTTACAACCCTACTCTACGTTTATTATAGGTATATCTAAGAACGAGCAGACACAGTTAACACAACTAACATTTATAGCGTATAAGAGAAAAACTGTCTTTTACTACTACAACAGGGAGCAAGTAAACCGAACAAAAATTTTTATTTTTATTTTTATTTTATTTTATTTATTCATTTATAAATGTCTATGAGCCTTTGGCTCGTTAAGACTGACTATAGTGCTATGCAATAAAAAATATTTAAACATTAACAGTAGAACTTTGTATAAACATTTGAAGAAAACCGTACGAATATAAAATAACACATATTATAAGCTATTTTACTATATGCTACATTGATTTGACAATAAATCTTTTTTCAAACGCAATTTGAAGTTATTTACAGGAAGTAATTTTAGTTCATCTCTTAGGTTATTGTATAAGCCGGATGCTTTATTGACTGCTGAATTTAATCCGAATCTGCTGCTATAGCTACGGCCAGTTAATATGTTGCTTCGACCTCTTGTGTGATGTGTATGTTGTTCCGAGAGTCTGCTCAGCGCAGTGTTAGTGTGTATAGAGTTATTCAGTATACGATGAATGTGCAAGCATGCACTGGATTTGTAGACATTCTCAACCGAAAGCAAATGGTGCTTAGAGTGAATGAAGACCGTCGATGTTCTGCGGGAGTAGCCGAATAAATTTTTAATCGCTTTGTTTTGGATGACTTGTAGAGATTTTAACGCTGTTTTACTTGTACTACCCCAAACAAGTATGCCATATACAACATGGCTGTGGAAAAGTGCGTGGAACAAATTACGCTTAGTTTCCGCAGGAATGAACTCGCTAATTCTTCTGAAGACACCAGCAATTTGTGCCAGTTTGATGCCTAGTCTGCTGATGTGCTCAGACCATTTTAGTTCGCTGTCCAACCAGATGCCGAGATGCTTAAAGATGTCCACTTTTTCAACGGGAATATTTTTATAGAAAACATCTAGTTGACACGATTTAGGTACGTTGAATAGCATATACTTTGTTTTGTCGGTGTTTACAGTCAGTTTATGCTGGTTCATCCAAGTTTGCAAGGCATAAAGATCGTGATTGATGTCTTGCTGAAGTTGCTCACACAGTTCAGCTGCATAAACAATGACGATATCATCAGCATACATAAATAATACTCCACGAAGGGGAACATCCTTAAGATTGTTCACATAACAGTTGAACAGTGTTGGACCTAGTATGCTTCCCTGAACAATTCCATACTCAACATTAAGTTTACTGCTACATACATTGGCATCTTGGACAAATTGAGAACGGTGCTCCAGGAAACTTCGAAACCACTGCATAGATTGACCTTCTACACCTAGCTCGTTCAGTCGTCGCATGAGAATTTTCCTGTCACATGTGTCGAAAGCCTTGGACAAATCCAGAAATACCGCTGCTACTTTTTTCTTTTTGTCGCAGTGAGACTGGATTTCAGAAACCACATCAAAAAGCGCTGTTTGTGTGTTAGATCCCGATCGAAAACCGTATTGTTTGGGTGAAATCAGATTGTGGTGTTCTAAATGCTTAATTAATTGGTCATTGACTAGTTTTTGGAGAATTTTATCCGTGACGCAGGGTATACTAATCGGCCTATAATCGGAAAACACGTTTGCCGCTGGTATTTTGGGGATGGCAACAACTTTCGATACTTTCAGATCGGAGGGCACGTGCGACTGTGAAATTGATGCATTGATGACATCTCTAAGTCCAGAACATAGCTCTTCTGCACAGAATTTAAGTGTTGTTGTTTGAATCTGATCGTATCCAGCCGATAGGGATGCACGAAGCGAGGAAATCGATCGTTTAACATCTATCTCTGTCACTGGAGCCAGATGAAGAGACGCCGTGGTTTGCTCTCGACGTGGTTGTAACGCAGTGTACGGGATTCTGTCGGCTAATTGTTTGCCAATAGAAGCAAAATAATCGTTTGCGTCTTCGGCAGTTCGTTGTTTCTCCTCACTAGGGCTACCACTGTGAGTGAGCGATAGAGCTTTTTTAGACTTGTTTCCCATCACTTCCCTAATAGTATCCCAAGTCTTTGCAATACTACTACTGTTGCGATCGAACTTTGCAGCGTAATAAAGCTTCATCTTATAAAATTTTTAAATTTAGATATAAGTATAAAAGTCATAAGCATCTGTTAACTTGTTGCCGATACGTCTGCATATCACTGGCTGTGAATTAATATAATTCAGTTTTGTTATCAAATGCGTTTTACTTTTATATCACTTTTCCAAGCTCTAGCGAATAACTATATTCTGGAAAATTATTGTCACCGAAATAATGTTTTTGGGTGTTTAGAAACAGGTCGTTTGTTTCTTAGGATCGAAGTTGGTAACTTAAACCTAGTCTTTCGTGTGCAACACTGGCTGGGAGAAAATGGGTTAATTTAGTCCGAACGAACGGCAGCGAGTAAGGACAACATACACCATGACGTCGACGTTTGTATCCCTCTGTTTTTAGGGTTGGCTGTTGATAAGGCTGTATAAGGGTTGCTAGCGTGTGACTGTACTGCCCATGGATGCATAGTCGACGTAACGACCAGCATTATGATTGTTGAGAAAACGCATTTTTATCGTGAAAAACGTTTAAAGCCATATAATCTTTGCTATAAACTTTTTCAATCAAATAATCTGTCAATTTAGTAGAGTTTATTATTCAAAACAGGACTGATGGGGTTTTATGATTCATTCATCATTTATTGTGTTTAAAAAATGCGAACGCCAGTTTATGCGAATAAACAGACTGTTTTTTTGAACGATTATTCACATAACTTGGCGTAAAGCTACAAAAACAAATAGGTTACTATGATGATTGATTATGCAGGGAATTACGTCAACAATTAGAATTACGTGAAACCAATCCAGCTTTCCACTGTAGCTCAATTTTCCTAAATTTCTCGAATATTTTCGAACAAACCTATGTTGTTTGAGTATTGGGCATGTGAACAACAGTTAAGAGTGCGTAGGACCGAAAAAGTACATTTTGGCCGTTTTGGTTTTTACGTTAACTATGCACCCATGGGCAGTGTATTCATGATTCGTGTGCATCGCGAATCGATTTCGCTATGGAAAAAAAGTTCGTAATGAATACAAATCGCGTATAGGTATACGCGGCAAAGTGTGCGTAAGAGAAATGCCAGTAATCTGTATACTGCCGCTGGAAGCATATCTGTCCCATGTTACAAAACTCGAAAATGAGAAAATCGAACTAAAGTTTACAAAGTGACTTTTCTAAAATTATTTAGTTTTGATGTTATTATTTGTCCCTCTTTGAGATAATGTTGAAAAACTTCACTTCGACTTGAAAACATTCTATATGAAAAGGTATATGTAGCGAGACATTTTTCTATTTTTTCAGTGGAACAAAGCTAGTGACTAAACGGTTAGCAAGTGACGCCTGAGCTAGCTTTGTTTTGGTCGTGCATTAAGCCGCTATGCTGCCCGTTCTTCTTGCACTCGACACTCGACAGTGACTGAGTCGAGCCGAGTTGCTCGATGTGACTTACAGAATAGGGCCCTTATGTTTCCACCGGTATAGAATATAGTTACTATATATATAGTTCGGCGGATAGAAAACCAGGCGAATTGGCATCCCTGATTTATGAAATTAAATTTGAAATTATGGTGAAATGTGCAGGTTTTTACGAAAAATAATCACTGGCGGGTGTTGAAAATGACTAGTTCTATGAAAATAAAGTGTATTTTTTTAACATTACTCCTGCATTTTGGATTTTGAAAAGCTTTTGGCTCCGCTTTTGACGTTTATTTGGCTCCCGATTTTCTATCCGCCGAACTATATATATAGTAACTATAGTATAGAACTTTCCAGTTATGTGTGTTATTGTGGGTAGTAGACGGAGGAAGAGGCACAATTCGTGCCTAAAAATAACCCAAACCAGATACGTCGCTACCTTAATAAGGGGGTTTTGCAGTCTCCTTTTGTCCAGTCCTCTGCGGTTCAAAGGTACATGGGTACCAGCGCACCACATGCCCTGGCGGGTTTCGTGGGTTCAAATCCGGTTATAATCTTAGAGTATACCTTGGTTCGACCCATGCACCTTCCAGCATTGGACAAAAGATAGGAGTTACAACGACTACTTGTTAAGCGTAGCTACCAACAACCCCCTCCCCCCTCACCTTCCCGCTCTTTTCCCTCCACTCCAAAAAAATTTCATCACTTTTCCCTAGAATGACTATATATAGAGTGGCAACAATACCAAAATTGGAATGATAATTATCTGTCAGTCAGTCATTTCAATCGAGCAGACGACCAATCCAACGCGTATGCAGAAAAGAGAAAGAAAATAAGCATTGCATACTTTTGGGATGACATGTCGCCACTCTGTATATAGTCACTCTACTTTCCCCTACCGTCCCTCCATCAATTGTAGAACCACCGTTTCAAAAAAATGTGAAGATGTGTGCTTAAATTTGAAACAGGATGAAAAATTTGACCAAAATATGTGCTCTGCTGTGTGGCAAACGGCCAGCCAAACAAACAGCACAACCAATAATCGCTATTTTTCGGTTTGTTATTCCAGTATTAGCTGTCCAGCAATGCCCAATATGAGGCAAACATCATGTATATATATATATATATATATATATATATATATATATATATATATATATATATATATAGGGTGGCCTAACTGGTAGTACCGAAACTGGTAACACAATGTTAGGTAACACAACAGCGCCCTAGCGTGCGATTGGCCAGACTGGCCCCCGCCAAAGGCGCAAGCTCTTAGAACGCCAAAAGAGGCCTGAATTTCAGTAAGGCATTAGCAATAACGTATGCATTTTTTAATGCAATAACCTATACATCGCCAACCGTAGCAACCTTGTTAAGTACAAATAAAGTTTGAGTGTGATCAGTTGATTTGTATGCAGCAGCCGTAGTGAAAACAGTCACACAACTACGCTACGCTTAGTGTTTTCGCTAAATTTTATAATCGTTAGCGTTTTTGTTAGCTGGCTGGTAAACGGCTGAATAATGCGTACCTTCGGTGCCTTGTGCTCGTGTAGGCATAAAATAGACCCTACAGTGGTTCATAGCCTCTTATTCAGCAACTCCTATTCCTACCGCCTCGTGGTACCAGCCGGGATACGAGCAACTTTGGCGGAGATCGGGTAACCAACCCCGGTGGAAGCCAAGGTCGTATGCTGACAGGAAAGGAGGGCTCTTTCGAGCTTCGTTGGCCCTCCGGCGCAACAGGGGTTTGGTGTAGCAGGCTTTGCAAGCCGTCACCGCGAAAAATACTAAAGCACGGAACGAAGAACAAATAAATTCTTACTGGAACAATCGGAATAGACCCACGCGACGAAAACGGACTATGGATTGGAAACTCGGGACGTGGAACTGCCGATCTCTCAACTTCCAAGGGAGCACTCGAGTGCTCTCCGCCGTATTGAAGAGCCGCAAGTTCGACGTCGTAGTGCTGCAGGAGGTGTGCTGAAAGAGCTCAACGGTACGTACGTTCAGAGATGGACATACCATCTACCAGAGCTGCGGCAACACACGAGCTGGGTACAGCTTTCATAGTGATGGGCGAGATGCGGTAACGGGTGATTGGGTGGTGGCCAATCAATCCTCGAATGTGCAGGTTGAGAATCAAAGGTCGATTCTTCAATATAAGCATCATCAACGTGTACAGCCCTCACCTCAGAAGTACCGATGACGACAAGGATGAGTTCTACGCGCGGTTGGAGAGTGAATACGACCGCTGCCCAAAACATGATATCAAGATCGTCATCGGGGATTTCAATGCTCAGGTCGGCCAGGACGTGGAATACAAACCGGTGATTGGAAGGTTCAGTGCACACCAACGGACCAATGAAATGGGCCTAAGACTAATCGACTTTGTCACCTCCAAGAATATGGCCGTACGTAGTACCTTTTTCCAGCACAGAATCCATCATAAGTACACCTGGAGGTCACCAAATCAGACAGAATCACAGATCGACCACGTTTTGATCGACAGTCGGCACTTCTCAGACATTATCGACGTCAGATTCTATCGAAGCGCTAACGTTGACTCGGACCACTACCTAGTGATGGTTAAGATGCGCCCAAGACTCTCCGGTGTGAACAACATCCGGTACCGACGCCAGCCTCGGTTAGATATCGCGCGGCTGAAGCAGCCAGACGTCGCCGCAAACTACGCGCATTCAGTCGAAGCTGCACTGCCGGAAGAGGACGAGCTGGACGAAGCCCCTCTCGAGGAATGTTGGAACACTATCAAAACAGCCATCAGCAGTGTAACGGAGAGCTTCATCGGGCATGTGGCCCGGAATCAGCGGAACGATTGGTTTGACGATGAATGTAGGAGGGTGATGGATGAGGAGAACGCTGCGCGGGCGGCCAAGATGCGCAGTGCCACACGACAGAACGTGGAAAGACAAACAGAAGAAGATGCAGCGGAACCAAATCTTTCGGGAGAAAAAGCGCTACCTGGAAGAGCAGGAATATGCAGAGTTGGAGCGGCTACATCGTTCTCAGGAAATGCAAAAGTTCTACCAGAAACTGAACGGATCCCGCAAAGGCTTTGTGCCGCGAGCCGAAATGTGTCGGGATAAGTCGGTCAGTATTCTGACGGACGATCGTGAGGTGACGGATAGGTGGAAGCAGCACTTCGACGAACACCTGAATGGCGCCCAGGCGGAGAGCCATGGGGGCGAGGAAAGCGATTTCGACGGTGCAACAAACGGGGAAGAGGTGCCAGCCCCAACGATAGGCGAAGTTGAGGAGGCCATCATGCAACTAAAGAACAACAAGTTAGCTGGAAAAGATGGCATCGGAGCGGAGCTTATTAAAATGGGACCAGAAAAGCTGGCCGTTTGTTTGCACCAACTAATTGTTAGAATTTGGGATACGGAACGGCTACCGGAGGAGTGGAAAGATGGGGTTATCTAAAAAGCAAAGCCATGGGTTTATACCGTCTTTAGACATTACCCTTCTTTATCGACAGACTTCGCAGCCGGCTGTTAGAGTACAGGAAAATTACGGGGCCAGTGCAACAATCCTACTGACTCTAACTAGCAAGCACCGCCTAGCCGAGATTCGAACATAAGACGACTGGCTTGTTAGACCAGCGTCGTACCTCAAAGCTAACTGGGCGGCTATCTGTCATCGGGGGGTTATCTGTCCGATCTATAAAAAGGGCGACAAGTTGGACTGTGAGAACTATCGAGCGATCACCGTTCTCAATGCCGCCTATAAAGTACTGTCCCAAATCATTTTCCGCCGTCTATCACCAATTGCGAATAGATTTGTGGGAACTTATCAAGCCGGCTTCGTCGAAGGTCGGTCTACAACGGATCAAATATTTACACTGCGGCAAATCCTCCAAAAGGGCTGTGAATACAGAGTTCCCACGCATCATTTATTCGTTGACTTCAAAGCCGCATATGATACCATCGACCGGAAAGAGCTATGGAAAATCATGGACGAGAACAGCTTCCCCAGGAAGCTCATCAAACTGATTCAATCTACGATGGATGGTACACAGTGCTGTGTTCGGATTTCGAGTGGATTGTCAAGTTCATTCGAATCACACAGAGGGCTTCGTCAAGGTGATGGTCTTTCATGCCTGCTGTTCAACATAGCGCTACAAGGTGTTATGAACCGAGCGGATATCAACACGCGGGGCACGATATTCAACAAATCTAGTCAATTCGTCTGCTTTGCCGATGACATGGATATTATCGGCAGAACATCTGTGGCGGTGGCTGAACAGTACACCAGACTAAAGCGCGAAGCAAAAAAGATTGGGTTAAAGGTAAATACGTCTAAAACAAAGTACATGCTGGCCAGCGGAACCGAGGCCGAACGACACCGCTTGGGCAGTAGTATATTGATCAACGGCGATGAGTTTAAGGTAGTCGATGAATTTGTCTACCTTGGCTCACTGGTAACGGCGGACAATGATACCAGCCGTGAGATTCGAAGGCGTATTATCAGCGGAAGTCGTGCTTACTATGGGCTCCACAAGCAATTGCGGTCGAGCAGACTAAGTCCCCGTACAAAGTGCACCCTGTACAAGACGCTTATTAGACCGGTTGTTCTCTACGGGCATGAAACATGGACAATGCCCGAGGAGGACCTGCGAGTGCTCGGAGTTTTCGAACGACGAGTGCTAAGAACGATCTTCGGCGGCGTACAGGAAAACGGAGTATGGAGGCGGAGGATGAACCATGAACTCGCACAGCTCTATGGCGAACCCAGTATCCAGAAGGTGGCTAAAGCTGGACGGATACGATGGGCAGGGCATGTTGCAAGAATGCCGGACAACTACCCTGCAAAGATGGTGTTCGCTTAAAATCGGGTAGGAACAAGACGACCAGGAGCGCAGCGAGCAAGATGGTTAGACCAGGTGGAGCGAGATCTGACGGAGAGTACTCGGTGTCCGAGGAATTGGAGAGCGGTAGCCCTCAACCGAGTTACATGGAGAAACTTTGTTCAACAGGCTTTGTCTTAGGACGGCAAGCCACCTAAGTAAGTAAGTAAGTTTTGTTAGCTTCCGCTAAATTTATGTACCGCTAAATAAACCGCTAACTTTTTTTGGCAGAAAGAAAATTTGTGAGAAATATCGCACAGGCTTCGGAGGAAGGATTCCAAATTCCAAACTTTTCTACGTAATTTACCAGCCAAGCGCCGGGGTGGCTCTTGCCGTATCAAGAATTCTTCTCCATTGTACTTCTGGGTCTTGGGCTACTCGTTTCCAATTCGTTACGCCGCCGGCACATGCAAGTCGACTTCAACGTGGTCAAGCCATCTAACTCGTTTGGCTTTTCTTTTCTTAGTGCCGTTAGGGCTCTTGAAGAGAACAGATTTTACTGCACAGTCGTTCGGTATCCTTGCGATGTGGCCGGCCCACCGTAGTCTCCTAACTTTTTCCAAATAGTGACTACAACTCATCGGTTCATACTCATGGTGCACTTCCGTAAACAAAGTTGCTGTCCCAAGTCCGTAGAGGACTACTTTTGTACGCGGACTCAAATAAATCGATATTTAAAAATACGAGTCCTCCTACATTCACTGAAAACATCAAGGGAGATTTTTCGATTTTCTCGGGCATCACTCGTTTTATAAATTCATAAGTGTTGGGCCAAGTATCAACGTAATAAATTTTTCACAACAACCAAGGAAAATTAGGCCATTGCAAATCATATTTAAACCTTAAATAAAAATTCTTAAAATCCATGTTTTTTTTGCTCGATTAAAAAATTCACTTTGTTTTTTTTTCGCCCCCTCCCCCCTTCAGTGGCCGAACACCGGAAGGACAAAAACTTTATAAAATATTTGTAAAGGCCTTATTATGTACAAAATATTTTTAAAAAAATTTTCTACCTTCTGATTCTGATTCCTTTTATTCTGATTTCATTGTATTTTTACTTGAAATTTTATTGCTAGATGCGCCACTACTGGTATGCTTATCGGTAATGCTCAAGTCTAAACCCAGCAAAATGTAAGTAACTGTTTATTAAGCAATCCAGAGAAAATATTATTTGGAAAGCTTTTACAAAAATTTTCACAGCGATGGAAAACTCCAATAAAAAATCGAGAAATCTATGTCATGGAACATGGAAATGTTTTTTACCCTTTTAATGTGCTAATATGGTAAGCCTCTCAGTTGGCTTCGAGGTATGACGCTGGCCTAATAAGCCACTCGTCGTATGTTCGAATCTCGACTGGGAGAGGCCGTTAGAGTCAATAGGATCGTAGCAATTGGCCCTGCAATTGTCCTGCACTCTAACAGCTGGCTGCGAAGTCTGTCGTATAAAAAACAGAAGGTCAAGTTTCGATAACGGAATGTAGCACTTAGGCTTTGCTTTGCTTTATGGTAAGCGATAATGTCCTTTAAACATTTTTCAAGAATGCCTGCAATTCTTTGCACGGAATTAACTCAGGTATTTTTTGACGTAGGACTACGTCTTACGGCAAGTTTTAAGATAGGGTGTCATTCCAAAAAATCGAAAAATGCGAGCGTCACGAAAATTGAAAGGTTTTGAGCGCTAATTGCTTAGCGGTTTTTCGATCGATTTGCAATATTCTTACACCAACCGATCGGAAAATCTTCTAAGAATTGACCCAAATGAAGAAAAGTATGGATTCTTGATGTTGAACTATTGAAAAATTGAAAATAATGAACCTATGTTTTATCAGAATTCTCGCTTCGTGATTGGTTGGAAGATTCTTTACGATGATCTAAACCTATACCAATTTGATATCTGTGCTTGGGAAGTAAGCCAAAACAAGTGACAAAGTTCCCTCATTTCAACAAGATTTCTTAACCCTCTAACGGGTAAGACCGTCTGTAGACGGCCTTCGCTTTTGGAGCTCCAGAGCCGCATATGAAATTTGTTTTTAATTGGCAATATGCAAAATGTGTTCAGAACAGATTTATTGACATTTTGATTCTAATATCATAACATTCTGACCATGCACTCAAAAGTTATCATCTTTCAAAAACAAAAATTTCGAAAAATTCCGAAAATAATGCGCGAATATTTCCTTTTTTACTTTTGAAGGAAAAGGACATCTAGAACAAAATGATTGACCTAAAAAGTTTTTATATGAGTAAGTTTTATGCATTATTTTAATTTTGTAATATATTTGAATTGAAAAAATATCTGGGCAGAGCGTTAGACATGAAAAAAGAAAAAGAGAAATTGGACTTTTTCTTACATGGCGCTCCTCCAGATAATTATATTTGCTTGAAAATCAGAACTTATGGTATTTTTGTGTGTATTTTCATGATAAAATAGTCATTACCTTGATCACATCGTTTTTACAGCGTTGCCCGTTAGAGGGTTAACACCGCGGTTCAACCTAGACCATTTTGATGTCCTTGCTTGGGAAGTACGCCAGAGAGAGTGACAAAGGCCCCACGTGCCAACAGATTTCTTACGAACGCGATTATACCTAGTCCAACCTGATGTCTGTGTTAGGGAAGTGTGCCAGAAAAAATGACACAAGTCCGTTGTCCCAACAGATCGCAAATTCTTTACTGCGTGACGATTAAACCTCGGCGAATTTGATATCTGTGTTGGAAAAATGTGCTACAGCTGTAGTGTACGGTTATAATACGGCTCTGTATGAATACGAATGCTTGCCGTTTCATTAGAAGTGTAGTGCAAAGATGTGCTGTTGATAAAATAGGATTGAATTGGTAAAATCTCTTCAACGTGAGAAACCATGGATAATAAAAAAAATCTCTAATTTCAGTAAGGTAGCAGGAAAGTAATAGTTTGTGTTCTTGATTTTGTTAAATTGTTTTCAAATGCACAATCTTTTGAGAATTGAACGTATGCAATGTTGCTACTTTGATAAATGTTACATGTAGCATGTATACATGAAGAATCGAATGATTACAAGCATGAATACATTCCACTATCACTACAAAGAGTCTTACGTAGTCCTGCGTCACCTATATATGCGGTCGTGTCTTGTACACAACCTCTCTGATTTTTTCTTAGACCTTTGAAACAAAAATTTTCTTTTATTGCCGAAATCAGCGCTTATCAAAGTAATGCTGATTCTACAGTGCTAACAAATTTAGTTGTTAGCGGTTAGCGTTAACTTCCGCTAAATTTTTGGTTGATTTAGCGATTAGCGGTTATCGAAGCTAACATTTTGATTTAGCGGGTTAGCTGGTAGCGAAGCTAAAATTTCGGTCAGTGCTTTACGTCCTTCTCCAAGAAGGTAAGCGATGACACCAAGTATATCTTCCGCATCAAGTTCCCGAAGAAAGTCGTTCTGTGGCTGATGATCAGTGAGAAGCCGCGGTTTTTTTCCTTCGGGTTTGCGGTGAACGAGGACATACAGCACGAAGTGCCTGCCGGAAGTTGCCGCCTTCATCAATAAGTATCACGCGAAGGAGGATGTGGTCGTTTGGTCGAACCTGATCTCGGCCCATCTTGCCCATTACGGGATGAGGGATTACGGGAGGAGAAAACCGGTTGAAAATAAACGGACCGAAGACCGCCAATTTCCCCAACTGCGACGGATAGAAAATTTTTGAGCGAAGCTCTAATGGAGGATCTGCTCCAACAATTTATAAAATGATCAAAACGGAGAAGCTGTGGACCGTCAAGGCCATTAAAGAGTTGAATAAGATGCCGAAGTCTACCTCGATATCGGCTTTGGCGAAGGTTCCGGTCCATTTCTGAAGCAGCAGGGGTGTAGGGAAGTATTGGATAAGAGACGAATTCGAAAAAAATGATAAACTTGGACGGAACACTGATTAGGGAAACGAAGGGGCTACGGCTCTGTGGCTCTGGAAAACGGTAACCCAGAAGCGATAGTACTAAATGACCATAAGTCGTTCGGCGCAGGATCGATAACAGACCGTTGCCACTAAAGTAAGTAATACCTAAGCAGATGACTTTTTACGTGGCCATGAGGGAGCATACGCCAGCAACGACACACGAAGTTTCTACAAAACGTTGAGATGCAGGAATTTGGCCATGTCTGTGATGTGCAATGATAGTGCTGGCAACCTGCTTACTGACAAAACGACTTAGCAGCCAGGTGGAAGGAGCACATCCATGCACTGTTGAGTGGAGAGGTAAACGCGGAGATCAGCAGGGACAGGATAAGAATTGTAAGCGATGGCCAAGCTGCGGAGCCACCAACACAGAAAGAGGTTAAGAAGGCAATCAGTAAGCTAAAAAACGGTAAGGCTGCTGGGAAGGACTGTATCCCGGTTGAACTTCTAAAAGTTGAAAGCGAGCGGTTGTACGAAGCAATTAACCGGATCATACAAGTACAACTTGCAGACACATCATCTGTTTGTGGACTTTTAGGCGTCGTACGATTCAGTCAAACAAAATGAGCTGTGACAGTTGGCAGATAATGCTAGAACATGGTTTTCCGACGCAGACTAGTTACGCTGATTCGTGCGACACTGGATGGGTCCAAATCATGCGTTAGAATAGCGGGTGAGACTTCAGCCGCTTTCGTGGCGTTAGATGGACTGAAGCACTCTCTAACTTGCTATTCAACATCGCCTTGGAAGGTGCAATACGAAGCGCAAACGTGGAAAGAGATGGAACTATCATGGCGAAATCTCATATACTTCTTGGCTTTGCGGGTGACGTCGATATCAACGGAAGCAACCGTAGAGCAGTGGAAGAGGCGTTCAGTCCTTTTAAAAGGGAAGCGGCGAGATTAAGGCTTACCATTAACAGAGCCAAAACGAAGTACATGATTTATGGCAGGGAATGTGTGAGGCTAAGTGGTGTTGGTGCTGAGGTGGAGTTAGATGGGGAACGATATGAAGTAGTGGAGGAATTTATATACCTTGGTACACTCGTGACATGTGACAACGATGTAATCCGCGAAATGAAACGACGAATTGCAGCCGCGAATCGGGCTTTCTACGGATTACGTAGCCAGCTGAAGTCCCGTAGTTTGCAAATTCGTACAAAACCGGCGCTCTACAGAACACTAATCTTCCCGGTGGCTCTTTACGGAATGAATCTCGAGCTGTACCAAAGATACAAATATGCTGATATAGTGAAGTGAAGGTAGTACAATGTGGCAGGCTGCGGAGGGCTGGGCACGTGGCCAGAATGCCCGACGAAAGAGTAGCCAAAACTATTTTCAGCTCTCGGAGGCAGACTCCGCACCCGACGGGTGTGCACTGTCGAAGACGATGCATGTTAAGCTGGTGTTCGTGGGGATTGGAGAACGGCAGCCCAGGACCGACAACACTGGAGGTCCACAATTCGTTCGGTGCAGGATCGGTAACGGACCGTTGTCACTAAAGTAAAGTAAGAGGGAGGATAAAAACGGAACGGGACGGGAAAACGGGAACGCTTTATTTCTTTCTTCTTGTGAAATTCATGCATTTCTTTTGTCCCAAAAAGGGCCAAATTCTTCGTTATCATCTTATGAATTCTTATCTCGCTGCTCGCGGGATTATCCATACCCGTGTGATAAGCTCTCTCGTATCCTGTTCACTGTACGCTGTTTACTAGATAAGCTCCGGAAGTACAACTTACAGACACATCACCTGGGGATTTCAAGATGGCGTAGGATTCAGTTAAAAGAAATGACCTGATGGTAGATTATGCTTGAACGTGCTTTTTCCATGAAACTGATTAGACTGACTGATTTAAATAGCATAGCATAGCATAGACAACCGTACACATCATGGGTGGCTGATATGAAGTAAATACTCCATACACCTGGCCATGTCCTTACGATTGTAGAAATTGGTACGTTAGTTGACCACCTACTTTAAGAGGATGCGCAAAAACTCACGCAATCTTCATAGGCGTTCTTGTACCCAGTAATCTATACCTATAAAGAAGGATTTCTGTCTGTCTGTCTGTCTGTCCGTATGTTCCTTATAGAATCGAAAACAACTAAACCAATCGGCATGAAAATATGCATGTGGAGGTTTTTTGGGGCCAGGAAAGGTTTTAGTGATGGTTAGAAACCCCTCCCGTCACTAAGAGGGGGGGCTCCCATACAAATGAAACACAAATTTCTGCATAACTCGACAACTAATCAAGCAAATAGAACAAAATTTGGCATGTGGGTGTTTTCGGTGACAAGAATTTATTCTATGGTAAATTGAGACCCCTCCCCTCTTTATAAGGGGATTTATAACTCCTCTCCTCTTTAAAAGGGGGGGGCTTCCATACAAATTTCCTCATAACTCGAGAACTAATCAAGCAAATGGAACCAAATTTGGCATGTGAAGGTTTTCGAGGGCAAGAACATTTTCTATAGTAAATTAGGACCCCTCCCCACTTTAAGAGGGGGGGCTCCTGTACCAAAGAAACACAATTTTCCTCATAACTCGAGAAGTAATTAAGCAAATGGAACCAAATTTGGCATGTGGGTGTTTTTGGAGACAAAATTTTTTTCTATGATGAATTGGGACCCCTCCCCGTTTTAGGAGGGGGGGATCCTATACACATGAAATACAAATTTCCTCATAACTGAAGAACTAATCAAGCAAATGGAACCAAATTTGGCATGTGAAAGTTTTCGAGGGCAAGAATATTTTCTATGGTAAATTAGGACCCCTCCCCACTTTAAGAGGGGGGGCTCCTATACAAACGAAATGCAAATTTACTCATAACTCGAGAACTAATCAAGCAAATGGAACAAAATTTGGCACGTGGGTGTTTTTGGAGACAAAATTTTTTTCTATGATGAATTGGGACTCCTCCCCACTTTAGGAAGGGGGGCTCCTATACAAATGAAATGCAAATTTCCTCATAATTCGAGAATTAATCAAGCAAATGGAACCAAATTTGGCATGTGAAAGTTTTCTAGGGCATGAATATTTTCTATGGTAAATAAGGACCCCTCCCCACTTTAAGAGGGGGGGCTCCTATACAAACGAAATACAAATTTCCTCATAACTCGAGAACTAATCAAGCAAATGGAACCAAATTTGGCACGTGGGTGTTTTTGGAGACAAAAATTTTTTCTATGATGAATTGGGACCCCTACCCACTTTAGGAGGGGGGGGTTCCTATACAAATGAAATTCAAATTTCCTCATAACTCGAGAACTAATCAAACAAATAGAACCAAATTTGGCATGTGGAGGTTTCTGGAGGCAAAAATATTTTCTATGGTGAATTAGGACCCCTCCCAACTTTAAGAGGGGGTGCTTCTACACAAATGAAATACAAATTTCCTCATAATTCGAGAACTAATCAAGCAAATGGAACCATATTTGGCATGTGGGTGTTTTTGGAGGCAACCATTTTTTCTATGATGAATTAGGACCCCTTACCTTTTTAAGAGGGGGGGCTCTCATACAAACGAAATACAAATTTCCTCATAACTCTAGAACTGATCAAGCAAATGGAACCAAATTTATCATTTGGGTGTTTTTGCAGGCAAGAATATTTTCTATGGTATATTTTCTATGGATTTCCCCACTTTAAGAGGGGGGCGGGGCTCCTATACAAATGAAAAACAAATTTCCTCATAACTCGAGAACTAATCAAGCAAATGGAACCAAATTTGACATGTAAGTGGTTTTGGACGCAAGATTTTTTCTATGGTGAATTGAGACCCCTCTCTTCTTTAGAAAGCGAGTTATGACCCATCTCCCCTTTGAGAGGGTGGGCTTCCATACAAATGAAATGCAAATTTCCTCTTATCTCGAGAACTAATCAATCAAATGGAACCAAATTTGGCATGTGGGAGTTTTAGATGGCAGAAATTTTTTCTATGGTGAATTACGACCCCTTCCCCTTTTAAGAGGGGAGCTCCCATACAAATGAAATTCAAATTTCCTTATAACTTGAGAACTAATCAAGCAAATGGAACCAAATTTAGCATGTGGGAGATTTTGGAGTCTTGAATTTATTTTACGATAGTTAGAGACCTTTCACCCCTGTGGTAGGGGGATATGGACTCTCATACAAATAAAACAGAAATTTTTGCGAAGCTCAAAAACTAATCGAACTCGAGAAATTCGAGACTCTTCCATAAAACATTAGTCAATACAAGACCACAAAAACTATCTATAGTAACACTAGATCATTCAGGACGAGACGGTCGCGAGTGTTGCCGGTGACCCGCCGTCGGAAGCGCCGCCCACTGGGGGGCTTGCAAAACTCGAGATTGTGGCAAAGATCATCCGAGATTCATGATTTATGTACAACACAGGTTAATTTGTGGCAATACGAAGTTTGTCGGGTCAGCTAGTATACGATATGAATAAAATATTAAAAATAAAATGAAATGGAGCATATATGGGAAAATAGAACAATCTCACCATCAATCCTTCGAATGAAAAATAATTGCGTCAGTTTCCATTATTCTAATATCCAATAATTAATTTAATTTTTCCTTACGATATCCATGTGCATTATTTAAGCTTGTTACGGTTAGAGTCTTAATTGTACAATAGGAGGTGCTTGATGAGCTAAAACGAAAACCTGATTAGACTGACTGATTTAAATGGCACAAAACCCAAAGGCTTTTATTGCGTTAGATGAACTGAAACAAAGGAACACACTTTCAAAAATTACACTTGAAAATGCTATATGAAGAGGAAACGTGCAAAGAATAGGGGCTGTTAGCGACACAAGAATAACTTCTTAGCTTGGATATATTTGTTGTCGTTGTCCACCTAAGGTTGTGGCCGTGCTAAAAATACATTGCATCGATATCACGTATAGTACAGAGCAATCTTTGCGGAGTTATCGTAACATGTATAATAAAATAAGCATTTATTGAGTGGAAAAGTCAAAATCACTGTCATCATTAACAGAACTTAGTGTCGTGTCAAGTTTTTCCTCTGCATGGGTAGCTGGAGGCAGTTGATTTTTCTGAACTTCATCGGACGCTCCGGTCAATCCTTCATTGTTCCCGTTGGTTAAAGCTTCTGAATTTATCGGTTCATCGGTTTTTGAGACACTTTCCGCTTCTTGTTGCAGTGAATCCGGTTCCTCTTGTTTCGAATACTCGATCGCCGATTCCGAAGCTTCCAGTTGCAATTGAGACTGGTCGTAGACTTCCTGTTGCAATTGAGACTGATCATAGGCTTCCTGTTGCTGGTATTGGACTTGTTCTTCGCCAGAGTAATACTGCTGTAGCACATCCTGGTTATTTGGATCATAGTAGGCCTGTGGATTTTGGTCGAATTGCTGTTGCTCTGATTCTGATTGTTGGCCAGCGTAGTAATCCTGCTCGAAAACATATTGTGTTGGACCGGGATATTCCGTAGCTTGTTGATACTGACTGGGATCCACTGCTCGGTTGCCTTCTTCGTTCTGTTGGCAGAAATACATTTGTGACGGGTCCTGATTTATTTGCTCATCGATCGACTGCGAAAATTGCGGATCGAGTGTTTCCTGTTCATACTGGTAAGCAGTTTCGTCTGAGTTTTGTGCGTATTGTTGCTGGTATTGTTCGTAATCATATTGAGCTGGATCGCATGACTCCACTTGCTGCTCGTTACCAGCACCGGCCTGTTCAAACTCCGGCACAGGTTCTAAACTGACGGAAGATACGTTACGACCAAGTGGAGTGCTACGTTTTGAATCTGGTGGCGTGATACGTTTTTCTGCGAAATTATCTGTCTCCGGTGACTGCAGTTCACCATTGTTTGTAACTTCTTCTATTGTTTCCGGCATGACAGTCGATGCCGTGTAACCTCTAGATTTTATCGCTTGAAAAGCTGTCGACCAGTGCTTGGAATTGTTGGAAGATGCTAACTCCGGAACATTAGGGTCTTGCTGCCCTAGCTTATCGCGGTCTTCAACTTGTTCGTATTCATAAGCGTGATTTGCCGACTCTTGGTCAGCATACTCTGCTGAAGCTCCTTCCAGATACATATTGTAGGGTTGATTATTGGTGTTTTCCTCAACCATGTACTGTAGTTGATAATTTCCATCCTTGGAGTAATCTTGCGAAGGCTCCAACTGAGATTCTGTGTTTGATTAAAAAAAAGCAATAATTTAAGCACATTTTATAAATTGGATAAGTCAAACTTACCTTCTCCCGTTTGTAACACTGGTTCTTCAACAGTATTCTCGCCTGAATCAGTAGGGATTATATTGTCAGGAACCGGCTTTGCTACGAAATTCTCTTCCACTTCCGAGATCATCCCAAGAAGGGTCTGCTCAACGACACCTTGAAGTGAGTGCGTTGGCGTTGGCTCCGGGACATGTAAGGGATATTTCTTGGTTGGTGCTGTCTCTTGCTCTTCTTCCGACTTCGATGCATCTAATGGCACCTGCTGGTGGACGGCGCTACAATTTTCGGATACCACAGAGTTGTCTGCTGGGAACACAGCTACTTCTTCTATTATTTGACGGTCGGATTCGCAATTTATATCAAATTGTGCGGTTGCATCAACGATTTCTTCTAATGCTGGTGAAGAATTGTTGTAATATACCGATACTTGACTGTCGTCGTTATCGTTCTTCAAGTCTTCCAGATAGGCTGTCGGGTACTGTGGTGTTGAAGCTTGCGATGGAGGATCTACCACGATGTTCGGTGTTATGGTGCTGATGGGTAGTTGTGCAAGAGATTCTTTAAGAATTTCATTGTCAACATATCGAATAAATTCCTCGTTGGAGAGCTTCGTTTTTGGGGATACAGCTGGTTTAGTTTGCAGACTTTGATTGTACTGCGGTAGATGGTGGTATTCTGTTGGAAAAGAGTAAGATTCGCTCTCAGCGGGAACCGTAGATAACTGGCGATCTGCCGATTTGCTCTGTATTTGATACTGTTGATGGCTAATATAGTTAGAAAGGGCCATAGGCGGGGGAATCGTTCTGGGGTCCGTTGTCGGAACGTAAGTCGCTTCAGTGAGATATCTAACAAATTCGGACTTTGGCGAACTTATAGCTCGGGATGGAAAGGAGTACAAATTAGCGTTGGTGATTGCTGCTGTGCTTTGACGCGATGAAGAACATTCGGCTTGATGCAAATCCGATGAAATGGTATGCTGGGTTGACCAAGAACGGATAAGATACGACTCATATTGTTCCTAGAAAAATAAGCTTCAAAACATGATGCACAAAATTATGCCTTCATCTGTGTATACTTTAAGCATTTTGAGTCGATCGCTTTTTGCTGCTAAAGACGCCGCTTGTTGATCGATCTTATACAACATTCGAAGCAGTGTTTCATTTCTTTCTGCTCGCATCCGCTCTAGTTCCATCATTCGTTTATACTTCTGTTTCAGAGAACGCTCCGCAGCTTTTTCACTAAAATTTTTCAATGATATATCCTAGTACAAAACTCAGAGCAAACAAAAAGAGTAGTCTTACCATTCTTGACGCTCCCGCATCAACTGGCTAAATTTCTGCTCTAACTGATTGCGTTCTATCTCGCTTTGGATAACAAATCAGAAATTATAAACCCTCATTTAAACGAATTCCACTGTCAACCTTTCTTACCATTTCTTAATTTTATTCTCCATCTCTTGAAACCGCAATCGGTAATTATAGCGATTTATGTCCTGCTCCGAAAACATGTTATTGATTTGATTTAATAGCGAAACGTTCAAACTAAAGGACCTTGTACATGTCACACGCGAAATCTATCCGCAGCCAGATTGTTAGTTTCAGTGTTCCTTTGAAAACAGAAAATCGATAACGGAACATATTAATAGTACACAATGCAATGTAAGCAAAATGATGTTAGAGAAAAAATTTAGGCGACTTCATCTTATTTAGAACGCCTGAATTTATGTGCGCCAGTTTACTACCAGAGACTACAATGTTTGGAAATTTCTATAACGGAACCAAACGAAGGGTTAACTTGCACTTTGCACACGCAACACATGACCTTTAGGCGAAATCAAGGATAATTAGCTTCTTGTTTAGATTCCAAGTTAAACACGCACAGTAAATGTTCCATAAGCTTGTTCTAGTTTTATAATGGCATTTTTACTATAAACATTATTGCTGTACACAACAATGAATTGTACAAATTTGAACTAACTTCAACCCAATGTAGGCTGTACGCTGTACTAATGCCACCGTTTTCCGTTGATGCCTGTACGAAACTGAGAATGGTAAAACAATATCAGATACCTACCTGCAGGAGGACCCCAACCCAAAATATGTTGAATGTTTCGCCGAAATTGACCGTGCATTGCATGCTTATTCACCTTCCACAACGAACAGTGCAGAGGGTTCGGTACGCGTCCTTTCAAGGATTGTTGTTCTGCATCGCAGCGCACGTATTGGTAACTCTTTGCTGCTAGCTTACCAAGGCAACAGAAAGTTGTTGTACATAAACGCCTATTGAGTTCTAACCGAGCTCAATTCATATGTCGCAGCTTAGGTGAACGAATAATGCTATCTCGTGAATGCTTAATTACTACTGAATTACCATGTAAATACAGAGTGATCGATATAAATGGAAACACTCTATATTGTTTAAAAATATTTTTTGTACCGTCTGCCGGGGTGAGATTGTGCCAAAAAAGCATGCCTTTTCGTTCTTTAGCTTGTTACACACACAATTTAGCAATTAAATTGACTCAAAGCCTGTCAATATATACTTCAATGTTCAGTTAACACTTGCCGTAGAGATGGTTTAGTTACAATGGATTCTGATTATATTATAAGTATATGAACTTTGGCACAATCCCACCCCTTCTAAGGGGTGACATTGTGCCAAAAACATAACATCATGTTAAATACTTATAAAACAACGTAGAACAAGCATCTATGTACAATACACATAAATAATATTGTGAAACAGTTCGTATTGGGCCGTCCATGAGTTACGTGGACTATTAGAGATTGGGGGTCGGCCAAAAATAACGAAAATTACAAATCAATACCTGAAAAAATGAGTTTCTGTTTGAATTATCCTTATGGACTCAAAAACTACTGAACCGATCGGCGTGAAAATTTGTATATATATAGGTTTTTGGGGCCGGGAAAGGTTCTTATGATGTTTCCAGACCTCTCTCTCATCTGGAAGGGGAGCCCCATGCAAATAAAATATAAATTTCTGCATAACTTGAGAACTAATCACGCAAATGGAACCAAATTTGGCATGTTGTGATTTTTGGAGGTAAGGTTTTTTTCTATGATGGTTCGAGACCACTCCTCCCTCTGAAAAAAACGAAGAAGAAACGAGGTGGGCGAAAAATCTTAGAGGACTTATCTATTTGATCCAGTGTTACCAGGTCGATTGCCCATTTTCCCGCTGCCCAGAGGTTGATTTCCCGCTGAAATCCCGCTGTCTAGAGTCTATTTCCCGCTAGAAATCCCGCTGAATCAAAAGTCACATTATTCTTTCGTTTCTGGTACAGAATTAAAATTAAAAAATATTTATTTCAGTAAGGCTTGCATTTGAAATCAAGATGATCTGCTGAAATTGAGCGGTTTCAATTGAATGAACATTATGCAAATTTGCTGCATTTATGTTGACGAAGCTTCAGGAAACAGAAAAAGAAATATCTTGTTATTCTTCATAGACACCGCTATTCTATATTTCGAACGAATTGGTTATTCGAACGAAATTTCCGCCAGCAAAATCAAATGGGCAAAACATCTCGTTCGAAACAAGTCGAACGAAATAAAGGTTTGTTCGAAACACAGAATAGGGGTGATAATGACAATTTAGTACGAAATTTCGTAGGAATTATAACATTAAGGAGTCTAAGAACACATGCGAAAATTTCGAAAGAAGCTTTTAGCACAAATTCTCTTTCTTTGTCTAGCTATGATAAAAATCATGCAAAATTTCAGCAACTCTGGCAAATGGTTATGGTTTTTGGTGACAAAAGAAGACATGTTTCAATTTTTATAAGCAGCCAAAGTTCAAAAATATCTGTAAAACGCATCGGCTCTTTGTTCTCGCTGATGTTTTGTTTTAGCAAAAATGTACCGATTTGTCTTTTAGACTTCGGTTTTATCGGTTCATCAGCCGATTTGTTTTGGTTTTGTTATCATACAAATGCTGCGGTATATAGCAAACTATGATGTATATAGATACATAAGTTGTTTGTGTTGTTTTGTTTCCAATTCATGAATCAGTTGGATTTTGCCATTC
This sequence comes from Sabethes cyaneus, assembly GCF_943734655.1. Lineage (NCBI taxonomy): Eukaryota > Metazoa > Arthropoda > Insecta > Diptera > Culicidae > Sabethes > Sabethes cyaneus. The sequence continues at coordinate 54,175,576 of NC_071353.1, read as the reverse complement.
GCAATGAATTAATTTGTGAAAAAATTAGGAATACGCAAAACGGATTGGTTTGGGGCTTTTTCAGTAAGTTCTAATGAGTATTTGTCAGAACTGATTCCATTCTAGGTAAAAAACACGGAGTTTTCTAATCAACAGAATATACTGAACTATCTGCCAATACACGAGCAGACATTAGAGTGTCAATAAACGAAGTTTTTTGCTGTCTACCTCTCTTTCAGCACTCTCTTTGCCTACCAAATATCGCTAAATCGAGATCCCGCTAAAATCCCGCTGAGTTATTTAAAAAACCGCTAGATTCCCGCTAGCCGCTGTTTGGTTAATAAGTCCCGCTATCCGACTTGAAATCCCGCTAAATCTGCGGGAAAACCGCTGATCTGGCATCGCTGATTTGATCATTTCAAAAGGTTAATCATGTAGAATTCGTTCAAGAACATGCAGACGCAAGATAGGTGATTGCAAACTCCCTTGAAAACAGTCAGTGTATATAAGGTATAACAAATTTCGCTTATTTTGAAGAGTTTATTCTGACCCTTCTAAACAAAAGTTAAATTACAATGAAACATGCCTTTTTAATAGACTAATCTCAAGTTTTTAGTCTTGACCTTGAAATGCGGTCATACATATATATTAATTTTTTTGTTTTGAAACGATGGTTCTACAATTGATGAAGGGACGGTAGGGGAAAGAAATGAAAAAAAAATTTTTTTTTTTTTGGTGAAGGTGGGGAAGAGCGGAAAGGAAGGGGGTTGACAAGTAGTCATTTTGACTCCTACCTTTTGTCCAATGCTGGAAGGTGCATGAGTCGAACCAAGCTGTAATCTGAGATTATAACCGGATTCGAACCCGGATTTGCCCTGGCGGGTGTTGTGGCTTCGAATCCGGTTATAATCTCAGATTACAGCTTGGTTCGACTCATGCACCTTCCAGCATTGGACAAAAGGTAGGAGTCAAAATGACTACTTGTCTAGCATAGCTACCAATACCCCCCCCCCCCTTCCTTTCCGCTCTTCCCCACCTTCACCAAAAAAAAAATTCATTTCTTTCCCCTACCGTCCCTTCATCAATTGTAGAACCATCGCTTCAAAAAAAATGCCTTTTTAAGCAAGTTTTATTAATGATCAACGAATATTAAAAGATAAACAGAAATTTACTTCCGTTTTTTACGTTCATTCTCCTTATTGTGACCTTCTTTCGTTGCCGTACGGCCACCAGGATGAATTTTCAACTTCTTCGGACGTTTTGGTGTGATGTTCTGACCTTCGTTCTTCCGCTTTTCGTACTCATGGATCTCTTCAGCCGTAATACTGGATCCAGCAGGGATGTCGAAGTTCTTTCGTCTCTTCCGTGTTCCACCCTCCAAGACAACTACTCGCTTCGAATTCAAAAACCCCTTGAAACTGTCTTCGATGGCAACAGGAGAACTGGATACAGCATTGATACTTTTCAGCAGAGGATCTACGCTGGTTGGATAAATGCCACATTTCTTGAATCCGGCCTGGAGATTGACTTTTTGGTTCTCCTTAAGGCTATCTAAGAGATTCTGAAGCAAGAGTGGGAAATCTGCCCGCTGCAGGGTTGATGCAGAAGAGTTATTTTGTTCTTTATAAGCCCGCAAAAGTTTTCTCCAGTTACGTTTCATTGTCCCAAAGAATGCTACATCGAGTGGCTGTGTGAGGTGGGTCGAATTCGGGGGAAGACACGTGAAGATTATATTGTTCGATTCGCATAGTTGAAGCACACGTGGCGAGAACTAACATTATCCCCAATCAGAACTTTTTTCCCGTCCAGTTTCTTTAGGATGGGGAGCATATGAAATTCAAACCAGTTTACGAAAGTCGCTCCATCGAACTATCCACTTTTCGAGTTGTTATATCTTGCTCCAGATGGCCCGTTCTCAACCCAGGTGTTCCAAAGCTTAGCTGATTTGTAAACCACGTAGGGAGGGTGCAGGTCCCCTGCCGCACTACCTGACATCATTAGTGAAATACTGCTTTTTGACGTGTTCAAAATATTTCCCGGATATTTAACACCTCTTTGCACAATACATTTCCGAGCACCAGGATCGTCTGTCAGGTTCGTCTCATCATAATTGATGATGTTTTGTGAGGGAATATCGGCTGTCACATTTCTTAAATTTTTAATGTAATTCGTCAAGATCTCCGGTGTAATAGCTGCCCGACTTTTTTTTAATATTAAGAACGAAGCGTACAGAAAGGTCGGAATGCCGATTAAGGAACGATTTAGCCCAATCTGGGCCAGGATAGTTGTCTTTGAAGCGATCAATGGTTCTGCCGACCTTGACGAGGTAGTCCTTGACAACATGCCGTAAATCTTCCTCGTTCACAGGAAATCCCGTGTCACACATAGCTACCAAGCATTTCACAAAAATGTCTTCTTCCTCTGGTGAGAATATAGTTTGACCACCGAACAGTTTGTTACGATTACCGTGAAGCTTGTTAAAAATGGTGCTCCTTGGAATTCCGAACTTTTCGGCCGCTTCCCGGTGAGTCATATCATTTTTGATTGCCTTGAGACACAAATCCAACTTGTCCTTGGGGCAGCCACGTAGCCAGAAGGGGGGGCCCGGGGGCCCAATTTTGATTTTAACTGTTTTATAAGCATATTTTTGCGTTTAGAACTACAATACATTGAATGTATTGTAATGTATTATATTTATAAGCAGTAAGATATGCATATAATGTATTAGGAGCCAAGATAGGGCTCCTGGCCCCCACCTCTGGCTACGTGGCTGCCTTGGGGTAATTTTCGTGACCCAGGAATGCGCCTATGTTTGCGAACCATTCTCTGTAAGTTAAATGATAGTTTTAATTACTATAATTAATATATTACTTAGCAGACTTACGACGCTGTTTGCTCTAAAAAAGATAATACAATGTAGTCTGTCAAAATATTGTGCTCGCTTGTAAGCCATACGAGTGTATTAGTGTACGCCGGCGTATTTTTGTTGTGCGTATGAATTCCATACACTGGGTGGCTTGGCACAATCTCGCCCCAGTGAAGCGCGGAAAGTGCATAACATAGGAAAATGTTTTTTTCGTAAACAAAAGCCAACTAACGCATAATAATCTTTCACTACATTATAAATGAATACTTTATGTACATTCAGAATAGCAAGTTGATGCGATTTCATATTTGGGTTTGTTTATATGGGACATTTTTTGGTAACGTTTTTTTCGAGTATTTTTGACCCTGAACTTTGATACACTATTTACGCCAAATCGTTCGTTAATATTATCTGTGTTCCTTTCCAAGTTATTAATTAATATGTTATGTATCAAATCATTTTGAATTTGAGTCCCCAATTTTCATGGTTTTAATATATTTTCTTAAAGAAACATTTTCGGTTTTTGGCACAATCTCACCCCCGTGGCCCAATGTCATCCCGGATGGCGGTACATGTACTTTTAAATAAAATATTTAAAATAAAAAAAAATTCTTAAATAAAATGCTTGATTATCTAGGTTGTCTCCCAATTCGCAATATATATTCTCCTGGAGAATCAAGTAATCAGTTACATAGTTAAAGTAAAGTAGAAACCCGGTTGGTTGCTTTTAGGGAACCCAGAGAGAGCAAAGATCTGCCCAGAAAGTATCGTGCCTCGTGAGTTCGTCCTGTCAGATAAGAGTCGAACCAGTTCACCAAGAAAATTTCGTACCAAATAGTTTACAGATGGCGGTAGCATTATCAGCTACCTCCAGGGTAGTCGGTAGGCTGAACTTACGGTATTGATTGATGAAATTCGAGAATCGCTTGGGATCTGATTGCAGTTTTCCTTCTATACGTCTCGTGCAATTTCAGTGACACGAACGACTGAAGCGTTAATAGGTATGGTTCATAACCCCTCATGGTACCGGCCGGGATACGAGCAACATTAGTGGAGATCGGGTAAACAACCAACTTATTCTGGATGTGTAATGAGTGCGCAAAGCTGATGAAGTTCGTCCGCTTCAAAAACGTTCAAAAACGAGAGCCAAATCCATGGAACGCTGCAACCCCGAAGCGGATACCTGGATCGCGAGCGCCCTTCAAAACATCGCCGCGGTGACACGGAGACTCCAAACAAGCCGGCCAACGGCACTAGACCTGTCGAAACCCATGAAAAGCTTGTTGCCAGTTCCCCAGCCATTTTATTTTGGGTGTACTTGTTGCGTTTTCACCCCATCGTAACCACTGACGACGTCCAGGGGTCCGTCCGAGATGGCCTACAAATCCGGGATGTTATAGTTGTCCCCCTAGTAGAAAAAAGTCCAGTCCAGATAAAAGTCCAGTCGTTGAACAGTGTAGACGTATTTAAATTTGCTCGCGTTACTTTTCGCGCTTGACACGTATTAATTTTGTTCGTTTTGTTTGTGCTAGATTTACAGTTTAGTGTTGTGAACATGAATTGTGAGATTTGTTTGGCGGATTCTGCCGTAGATTCAGTAATGTTGACATGTGTCGGATGCACACGATCATTTCATGCCGCCTGTGCCGGAGTTACAGTTCAGCGAGGATCCCTACGCAAACGAGACAGAAAGATCGACCCACTGGCATATATACTGCCGTGCTGCAGTTCTTGCCAAACACTAATAAATGTCGCTATAGATCTGAAATCGCTAACTGCGGAACAAGCCCAGTTAGTTGAAGTAATTAATAATCACTCCGAAGTGATTCATCGAACAACACAGCAAAATAATGTATGCGCCATACATGAAACGATCGAGCGCATTGAAACACAAATCGCTGACGTTAAAAAAGAGCTGGCGGCCGGCAGAAACACAGCTGGTAATGCTACGTCGATTAAAAACCACGTGACCTCTATGATGGAAATAGCGATGCACACATTCAACGATAACATAGCTGCTACGTTACAAACAATGACGTCATCAATTTCAGCTGACTTGAAACTGATCAGCGAAGAAATTAAATCGATTTCAACTACGTCTAATGTAATAAATGATGGTGCCGTCTCTGCTGACATGTTATGTAATTGGCCAGCAGCAGAGATTATGGGTGCGATACACAATTTATCGGAAAAAGTTACTAAATTAGAATCCCCCCAACATGCACCCGTTCTTAGCATAGCTGAGGAATTGAATAATGATAATGGCAATGATCATTCGGGATGGCGATTCATTGGTTCTACAAAGCGTTGGTCTGCTGACTGGAGGAAATACGATCAAAAAATAAAACGACGCGAAATGCAGGAACTTAAGGAATTCAAGGCGTGGCGAAATCGGAAGAAGCGCTCTCAACGTCAACTACGTGCTACTATGAACAACAACTACATCAACAACAACAACAACAACAACAACAACAGGAGTCACAATCATAACAGAGGATCAAATAACTATAACAGTAATAGTAACCGGACTAATATCAACAACCGTAGAAATATTAACAACAACAACAACAACAACAACAACCGCAGAAATATTAACAACAACAACAACAACAACAACAACAACAGCAACAACAATTACAACAGAAATAACAACAACAATTACAACAGAAATTACAACAACAACAATTACAACAGAAATAACAACAACAGCAACAGGAATAACAATAACAGCAATAGGAATAACAATTACAACAACAACTACAGGAATAACAACAATATCAACAGGAATAATTACAACAACAACAGGAATAACAGCTATATTTCTTTCGATCATCCACAACACAATAACATCAGCAATCATCGAAATCATCTTCCCCCGGATAGAGTACTACTTGCGGCTGCTAGACATCACTTTTCTGGACCACCTTTGAGACCTGCTATACAATTTCAGCGGGGAGAAACGCTCAACCCTTACACAACAAATGATGAACCGCAACGACCGATGGCATCTAATTCTTCTGCTACACATTGTATGGCTTGCCTGCAGCAACACTCGTGTTTTTGATGAAATAAGTCATAGTTCGGTAAATATGTTTGATAACCACGCTACTATTAATACTCATTCCAAACATTGCTTGGAAAATATACCAAATAATTTAATCATTGAAACCCCATCAACTTCTTCGCTTAATTATTCTACGGTAACTGAAGTTTCGGTATACTGCCAAAATCTAAACCGCATGCGAAGTGCTCACAAAATTAATGAAATTCAAAAGAATATCTTATGTTGCTCCTTTTCTATAATTCTTGTAACCGAAACTAGTTGGGATGATAGTGTACATAGCGAGGAAGTTTTTGGTAATAGATATAATGTCTATAGAAATGATCGTAATTATCAATTGTCTGAAATGAAATCAGGTGGCGGTGTATTAATTGCTATTCTATCAGAGCTAGACTCAGACATCATAATCACTCCATCATTTACCGAATTTGAACATGTATGGGCGAAAGCACGAATAGCTGGCGAGACACATATCTTTGCGTCCGTCTATTTTCCTCCAAACAATGCACGTAAAGAAAACTATGAAAAGTTTTTTGAAGTCGCGGAAAATGTCTTATCTGAGCTCTCTCCTGAAATAAAGCTTCACATATACGGAGATTTCAACCAACGCAATCTTGACTTCATTACAGACATTGACAACGAGAGCATTCTTCTGCCAGTCGTTGGTGAAAACGAAACCTTGCAATTAATATTTGACAAATCTGCCAACTTGGGCCTTTATCAGATTAATCACATAAAGAATAGGCAAGATTGCTACTTAGACTTATTGTTTACTAACATAGGCGAAGACTTCTGCGTAACTGAATCGCAAACTCCATTATGGAAAAACGAGGTATTTCATACCGCCATCGAATATTCGTTATTTATACATGAAAATCTGCGACCCTACGAGTGCGAATATGAAAAAGTATCGGACTTTCAGTCCGCAAATTATGGGAACATAAAACAAAGGCTTCACAATATTAATTGGCAACATGTATTTCGAAATGAAAACAATGTAGAACTGGCTGTCGAAGCCTTCTATAAGCTCATATTTGAAATATTAAAAGACGAGGTGCCTATGAAACAACGAAGACGTCAGGCTCATTCAAAGCATCCTATATGGTACAACAGTCAAATAAAAAATATAAAAAATCGCAAGCAAAAGGCACATAAAGCATACAAAAACCATAACAATGACAATAACTTAGCAAATTATCTTGATCTCTGTGATCAACTAAACCAAACGATAAATGTTGCCTTTGAAGAGTATATACAAAAAACCGAGCGTGAGATAAAATCAAAACCAAAAAACTTTTTCAACTATGTAAAATCAAAATTAAAATCAGAAAACTTTCCATCTAGAATGCATTTGGACGAAAAAACCACAGATAACATAGAAGAAATTTGCGACCTTTTTGCCACTTTCTTCCGAGATATCTATGGTACATTCACAGAAGAGGATCGCGATTACGGCTACTTTACACATTTTCCAGAATCCTCAAATGACGTAAACGTTAGACAAATTAGTGTATTAGAAATATTAGACGCCTTAGAAACATTAGATTCCTCCAAAGGCCCCGGACCAGACGGTTTACCTCCAGCATTCATAAGGAAACTAGCAACAGAGCTAGCTACTCCACTATTCTGGCTTTTTAATTTGTCCCTTCAATCTGGAATTTTCCCAAGCATCTGGAAAAGATCTTTTTTAGTGCCTGTGTTCAAAGCTGGTAAGAAATCTGATATCCGTAATTATAGGGGTATTGCAATTATCTCTTGTATTCCAAAACTTTTTGAAGCAATTGTCAATAAGAAGGTATTCTCGCAAATAAAAAATAGAATTACTCATACACAACATGGTTTCTACAAAGGACGCTCAACCACAACAAATTTACTCGAGTTTGTTAACTTTTCGCTTAACGCAATGGATAATGGAAACTACGTTGAAGCCTTATATACCGACTTTAGTAAAGCATTTGATCGCATTGATATACCAATGCTTCTCTTCAAATTGCAAAAAATAGGTATACATCAAGAACTTTTAATATGGATCGAATCATATCTCACATATCGCCAGCAAATTGTTAAATTTAAAGGAAAAACATCTAATCCCATTCAAGTCACTTCTGGAGTCCCTCAAGGGTCTCATTTAGGACCGCTATTGTTTATTTTATTCGTTAATGATATCTCATTCGTTCTCAAGAATATAAAAATCCTTATTTACGCCGACGATATGAAATTATACTTAGAAATAAAAAATGAGACAGATGTCAACACATTTTGTAACGAAATTCAAATTTTTTATAATTGGTGTAAGAAGAGCTTACTTCAACTAAACGTGAACAAATGTAAATTAATTAAATTTAGTAGGAAACGAAATACACCTATAACCAACATCTCCCTTGGAGATCAAATGATAGAAAATTGTGAACGAATTAGAGATTTGGGAGTTATTCTAGACTCAAAATTAACGTTTATAGATCACTATAATACAATTACTTGTAAAGCAAGCAACATGCTCTCTTTCATAAAACGCTTTAGCTTTAATTTTCGAGACCCATACACATTAAAAACACTTTACATTTACTACGTTCGTTCAATTCTTGAGTACTGTAGCGTGGTATGGTCTCCGTTTGCCAATGCACACATAAATAGAATAGAATCAATACAAAAACAATTCTTGTTGTACGCACTCCGTAATTTAAATTGGACGAGCCTTCCTCTTCCGTCATATGACGACCGCTGCAAGCTTATAAATATCGAAACATTAAAGGCGCGTCGTGAATTTGCAATGGTCTCTTTTGTTAATGACATAGTCTCACAACGTATTGACTCTGCCGAACTCTTATCTAAATTAAATTTTTACGCACCTACTAGAAATTTACGTGTTCGTACACTATTTGCCACGGATCATTATCGAACTAATTATGCTAAATTCGGGCCCATAAATCAAATGATGGTGCTATACAACCAACATTGTAATTTTATTGACTTCACAATTAAAAAAAACCAAATTGAAGCAATATTTTAGGACAATAAGTAATTCAAGTCAATAACAACAGAAAACTAGCAGAAACGAGCAAACATAAATAGAATATGTAATCGATTGATAACATTAGGTTAAGCTTGTATCACGGTCTACACACGATTGACTGCAAATAAATAAATAAATAAATAAATAAATAAATAAATAAATAAATAAAAAAGGACCGATCTGCAGTCGTTGAATTTCGTGTTCTTCTTTCGTCTTCGTGTTCTAATTTCTCGTCGCTTCTGCCAGTCTTATTCAACCGCTCATGAACACCCCAAACCTCTCTGCCGTAGTCGAAACATTCCAGCAACCAGCGAGCAGAAGCCGTCCTGGTCCTGCCTGCGGGTGTAGTGAACGGGTCCTCGAAAATCTTTTGTCAGGCAAGTTCGAAATTTCTGAATTTTCCCCACCGGTGATCCGCACTCTGTTTTCAATCCTTTGCCATCCAACCAGCAATTGTACAACCTCCCAGAACTCCAACATATGCACTGCTACTACTAAAATGTAGATGGCATGAACGCTACCGGTCATGACTATTTACTCGCATGCGCCGACAGTCCGTGGCTGGCAAAGGGTGAATATGTGCATTCCATAACCTCTGTTCATTAACTCCTATTCCTACCTCCACGAGGTGCCGGCTGGGGTACGCAACTTTGTTTGTCGTATGCTAACAGAAAAGAGGGCACAGTGGCTCCCGCCCACATTAAGATGGCAGCCCCATCAGCGGGATAAGGATCTTAGATTAACAGCCTACTGTACCGGAGCACAAAAAAATTACCGAAAATGAAAGAAGAAATCTCTCTGGATTATTGGCAACGACCTTTACCATGAAAACACGGACTCGAATCGGAACATGGAATATACTAACCCTTGCCCAGCAGGGCAAGCTGGCTCAACTTGCAAGGGAAGCTAGCGCCTGAAGCTTGAAATCCTGGGGCTGAGCGAGATCCGCTGGCCGGGTACTGGCGAACACAGGACATCACCCGGCAAGTTTTGCTCTAGTCTGGCATACGAAGTAAAACTGCTACTCGAGAAAGAGGAGTTGGAGTCCTACTGAGCCCAGGGGCACATGCGGCCCTGAAGATGTGGGAACCGATAAATGATCAAATAATCGTTGCCAGATTCAGAACACGGGCCTGGTGGCCTGATAACTGGATATCCAATGAGGAACTCCATCGTCGGTGACATTAACGGCCGAAAGCCACAGAAATTCATGAACGTAGGTGGAAGTGGATCGGACACACCTTGAGGAAAGGAGCGAACGAGGTTTGCAGAGAAGCACTCGACTGGAAACTACAAGGACAGCGTAGAAGAGGCAGACCCAGATGCTCATGGCGACGCAGCCTAGCCAACGACAGCCGGGCTGAAGACGAAAACCTTTCCTGGCGACAGGTAAAAGCTATGGCGGTTAACCGCCAGCAGTGGAGATCTCTGATTTCATCCCTTTGTTCTGCCGGACCGGCAGACATGGGCACATAAGTAAGTAAGCCGACAGTCCGTACGAGATTATCGTACTGACCGAAACGTGGAAACGTAGAGGATCGCACAAGCTCTCAGCAGATATTTGGGCCTAATTACGAGATTATTCGCTTCGACCGCAATACACACAACGGCCACAATATCCCAAATCACTAACGAATTACTCGACTGTTACAGCACTGCTGTCACTCAACAAGTCAACAACATTGCTAACGAAAATTGTCACTTTCTCGATGTTCAAGTTCAGGCTCCCAAAAAAGCTCATGACGTGACTATCGCACCACCGGCCGTCCACGATTTCGCCTGCACAGATTCCAGGGAAATCCACAGGATTAATTGGGGTGCAGTTTTGAACAAGGACGATGTTAATTCCGTCGCAATAACATTCTCTAATATTATAAACTACACTATCGATCGAATCGAGTCAGAGCAGCGCAGATTCATCCGGTTCGCTCTTCGGAAATTGCCTTGAAACGACCTTTTCCCCCTGCTATGAACAACTCTGCAGACTCATTGCATCTAGACCCCTTGAATACTCGTCGTCGCTCAAAGCCGTACTTTAAGCGATGCTCCTTTTCTGCGCGTATCGCATCGGCGAATCAAATAACTACAGCAGCATTAGTACGATCACCGGTCGGCAACGCCACTTTAATCGCTTCAAGCCCAGCTTCGACTTCAGCGTTACCCGTGAGGTACTGAGAGAACACGATTCCTGACACTTGCTCGTACATTCTAGGTTTTCTCTTCTGTTGGGTACTCTTACCACTGCGTCCATTATTTTGAACTATTATGGTATACCCCATTTATTTCTTTTACTGTACCCTTCAAGCTTACATATCACTTATTGAGGAAGTGATGGGCTGATAGGTTGGAGCGAGACAGGTGCCAATCAGCGATGACAGGGATCAGATCTCCCTAGGCTCTAGTAGGCCATTTTTGAGATACTGCAGTCTGCGTCCTATTAGTACTCCACAATTGTGGAGCAAGTGTTCCGAGGTTTCGCTCTCGGCGTTACACAGGCGGCAAACAAATATCATCTTGTACGAAACCGAGATTCCGAAGATGATATTTACTCGCACAATGTCCTGTCACAAGACCGGTAAAAGAGGCACTCATGCGAATGCTGAGTGTGAACTCACCGCCTGCAATGACGGTTCTCTGTAGAAGGTATGACTACTAAGAACCAAAGTAGAGGGTCCAAAGCCCCTGAAAGGAGGATGGTTTTAATAGCCGTTATCCATGACTATTACGTAAAGACTTGAATGGATAAAATCCGAATCCAACGTGTGACGCGACCCGTGCCGAAGGATGAATAGCGGAGAGGGTTCTATAAATTCTCTGCCGCAACGGAGCTTGTGGAGTATCAGGGCGCCCTCCACAGTAATTTGCCCTTGCTGCATCAAGCCGGTCACTGATGCAGTGGACCATTTCTTACCGAGCATGCTCTCTCTGCCGAAAAACAAAAAAGCGAAGGAGGTGGAGAGAAGAATAGAAGAGGAACACCTAGCTCTGTTCCTCGTCTATCCTCAACACGTCGACTCGTAGTGAGTCGACAGACGAGGTGGCTCCAACTCTGAAGGGTGAGCTGAAACAATGGGAGAGCCGAACAGTCATGACTAATTGGATGGCCGTACAATCGCTCAAGCAATCTAAAAATCTATAACGTCGAGTATTAAGGTTACTCAAAAGTTGCTGAGTCTCAATAAGAGAGATCTCAGTACGCTTACCGGTCTTGTGACAGGACATTGTCCGAGTAAATATCATGTACGGAATCTCGGTTTCGTACAAGATGATATTTAACCTCGGAACACTTGCTCTGCAATTGTGGAGCACAAATAGCACGCAGACTACAATATCTCAAGAAGAGGAGACATGGTCTGCGTCGTCGATGAGGGTAGCAAGGTTTAAAAACCACGTCACCTCTGATGTATTGTATCGCTCTTGTATCGCTCCAGCTACCACCCTATCACTTCCTCAATAAGTGATAGATTAGCCTGAAGCGTATAGTAAAAGTAATAAAAGGGGCATACCATACTAGTTCAAAATACTGGACGCAGTGGTAAGAGTACCCAACTGAAGTGAAAAAAAATCACAATCGGAGTCCGCGCTGGTAACAGCGTTGACTGAGGAAAATCCCGGAATGAGTCCCCATCATTAAGTCTAGTACTTCAGCAGATAATTTTGTGAATGAACCGTCTCCTTTCTTGAGAGAACCGGGTCCGTTTGAATGATCCTTAGCAAGAGTCTTTTAAGGCTTGCCACAATTAGAGTACTTTCAATGCTTTCACAATTGTGTACCAAAGATTTCCTTTTTGATCGTCTTAGTTCTCTGCTATATTCGGTTAGAGCTCTCCTATATTGAGTCCAGCCATAGTCATTCTGTTTGTTGTCTGTTGATATTTTCATAAACCAAAAAAAGGAACCGCTTGCCAATTAATGGCTAATTTGTATAGATACTTAGGTAGTTTTGAACTGATCATCCTGGCATGAATACATATAACCTCTTTTATAGATTATAGCACAGATGAGTCGTCGCTTCCACTTGCACTTAGCTATATAGGGTACGGGAGGGTATTTTCAGCAGGTTTCTAAATTCAGCCTATTTGCCTCTTCTTTCGCCAATAAAAATACTTTGCCGACATACAATTTTAATATGTTATAACTATTTCCTCAAGACTGTAAGTAACCTACTATTTTTTGTCCAAAGAACGTCAAAACCGCCTGTTCTTCCACTAGAATTAGGCCATAGGCCGAAAAAATAGATGCCATCGCTTAATGGGCTGAAAATATCCTCCCGTGCCCTACGTTGATTTATACTTCCAACTTCTAAGACAGTTGTGCTGCAGACTGCTGTGATTTACCTCTTACGCCAACAATAATATTCGGATAAGAATTAAACAACAGTGTGCAACATCAGCCAGTATTGAATTAATACGAACCATATCTATTTACTGACGCAGGTTTCTTCAGATTTAGGCAATCTGTTTTTTTTTTGTCACTGGCAAATATAAGTTTTCCTATCAGCCATAGTATCGATTACGTGTTAATGCAGTAAATACATCAAGGCTAATTTGATTCAAACACTGATTTTACTGCTATTACTGCTCTGTTTTGTAATCTAACTAACAGAACTATGCTATAATTTTCTCCTATTATACATTACGGTCAACACTTAAAAGCTATCATTACAAACCTAAAAATAGGGATCACACAAATTTGAAATATTTGATTTTTCCTTTATACATTTTCAAAACATCCAAACTAACACTGTAGCTAACTTACTGTAGGTACTTATTCGCCAAAGTGACACGGTTAGTACATTGTGTCATTAAAAATGTGTTTAGACCAATTACTACCGGGTTACTAACGGGTTTTCGTTATATGTCATACAAACTAATGCACTTACCGATGTAACTAATTTGTTTTCTATGTCGGGGTTGATATTCTCTCATAAGGGGGATGAAAAATCACAGTTTTTTGTATATGTAATTTGTTTGTAAGCACGTATTGTTGTAAGACAAAACCACTACTAAAGGTCACAAAAAGGTTTTACATTTGTATCATACATAAGGCAATGATGTAATAGATGAATAGGAATTAAGTTAGGTACCAAATGTTTCAACAGATTTCGTAAAATAGTTACACTTCTCTAGCACATTCCTTTAGTACTTTATTCTGCATCGTTGATTAATTGGAGGCTTTCAAATCGCAATTTTCATTTGTTTAGCAGAAAATGGATCAAGCCATAGGCTTTATATTACGAGCTTCATACAGGTATACTTTATTCTTAATGTCCAATCTCGATGACAACGGGTTTAAACCGATCAAGAGATTGCCTTCAATTGCACATTACGTTACGTTAAAGGTTTCAGTCTTGGACCGACCGTATTTATTGTCAAAAATTCTTGCTTAGCATGCACTATTATCGAAAAAATTTGAACGTTAAAAAAATATTTATATATGAATAGAACTGATACAAGCTCGAATTATCTACATCTTAGTCTTATCCACAAATTTAAAATCAGCCTTACGAATTCTTTGTTGCTTTCCCTTATAGCGTTTTTGTTTTTGCTAATGTCCAACCTAAGTTCGCTCTAGTTCCAATCGAACGGCTGTCAAAACGTTTGTTTTTTCACTCTGGGTTGAACTCTTTAGAAGTCGGGTTCGCTCTGGGGATTTTTACAGTTTCAACCCCGCTGTTAGCAATACATTGGCAACACGAAGACGTTTGTTTATTCTCCCGAAAATGCTATTTTATGCAGTGGTCGGGTTGGAACTAACCCAGGTTAAAAAACAAAAACGCTATTAGTTTATATTTCTACAAACAGCTCATGAATGTTGCTCGTAGCTTCGCCTTTCTATTAGCCTGTTCCATGCTTTCCTGTTTCGAAGAGTCCTTTTTTGAAAAATGCCGAATGCAGCTCGATCAACGTAGCCTTGGTCAAGCCGGGCCGACCTTCGCCTTCGTAGATTGGGCTGTGCGGTACCTTCGAGCAAACGACTAGCAAGCGACGAAGATAGGCTTCCAATTGGCGCCGTCTTGTCTTTGCTACTGATTCCGTATTCGATGCGAACAACTCTCGCCTTGGAAACGGTATCGATGTAATCTGCGTTTTTTAAACAAAATTTTTAAAAAATATAAATGTAAATGATGATGCTATTAAAGTATGAATAAATGGATCACCTATGGATGGCCGAAACTCGAATGACCGAAACATCACAAACGTACGAAATTACAAATGGCATAATTGATCTAATGGCCGAATCACAAATGACCGGAAAACGAATGACCAAATCTCGAACGGCCGAGTGAATGGCTGCCGCTCGTTCGGATTCAACTAATGCACCGCAATGGCGCCTAGATAGAGGTAGTTTCTGTGGGAAGGCTGTCCCCCGCAGTGGCCGGTTCTTCCGACGGCGGGTCGCCGGCAAATACTCGCGACCTGCGACTGTGTCGCCCTAAATCATCTAAGAAACGTTTGCTACTGACACCTTACATAGACAGTCTCGCAAATCAGCGAAACGTACCAACTCCAAGTACGGGTTCGGCCTTTTGTGATTCGACTAAATACAATTTCGGCCTTCTGTGATAGTCATTGAAATTCGGCCATTCGGCCCGAATAAAAAAAAAGAAACTTAGCTTGCTCCACGCTTCTCTGGTTTGAAGAAACATTTTTAACTCACCTTTTCACCATACACTTTTTTCATTACTAAGTGCAACTCCCGAAAGCGGCTATACCTTCTCAATAGCGTCCATCGATCGTCAGGCAGATTAATTTTCACTTCGTACTCGTAGTGTGTCTGCTTACCAGCTCCTCGAATAATAAACGACGGAATATTTATTAAATAGTCCGATCCTATACCCAAAAAAATTATAATATTAAAAACTAGTACGGAGAATTACAAAAGATTTGTTCACTTACGATAGGAACTTTCAATGGACGGCAATGAGCGCGTCACGCTCGGTGCATAGATACTATCAGCTTGCGCTCGATGCTGCACGAAGTCCGAGTAAGCGCAGGAATGAATGCGACTGTCGTCACTATCGGTAAAACTTCCCGGGAGATCACGAACTGAATCGATTCCTCCAACGTCACCATCTGAAAGGCGGGTCTTCTCAACATCCTGCACCTTAATCTCCAGCTGAAGAATTCGTTTCTGTAGCTCCTGTAACTCACTGATTTTGCTATCTAGCTGAGATTTGTCTCCATTCGTTTCAAGGATCTTCATAATTTCAGCTTTTTTAGTTGCTATACTTTCTCGTAGCAGATTCATTTCGTACAGTATTAGATTTGCAGTGGATGAATTAATTGAATTATTATCCAACGAAGATGACTGTGAATGCTGATCATCATCTTCATCTTCGTTATCGTCGCCGCTTCGGCTGCTTACTCGAAGCGGATGAATCCCATGTCGAATATCGAAAATTTCCGTTCTAACGCTAGTTTTGTTACCGCCACCACTGAAATGCACCAATTGAGTCGTTCGGGTAACACCTCCTCCATTTTGACCGCCTGGGCCATGATCATAGTTTTCATCCGATTCGTCACTAAATTCTCTCGCCTGTCCCTCATCAGCGGATCCGGGCGAACCCCGACTGATCTCGATGTTACTGCCGTTTACAATCAACGTCTTATTAGCATACTTTGGATTTGGTGTAGAAGTGGTCAGCAATAAGCAGTGATCATCTGAACGGAACAGTAACTTTCCGTTCAGCTTTCCCCCATTGTTCTCGCTTGCCTTGTTGGTTTCGAAGCTCACCCCGCTGTCACTCATCCCTTGGCCTCCACCAGCCAGACCGGCTTCCTCGTAGTCTGACTCATGATCCACACCGGACTCGGTGCCCTCCATTGAACTGCCGCTGTTAGGCGTCGGCATTAGGTTTCCCAGTGCTTCCAGGGCTGGCGTATTCAAAGCCGACACGAACGAGCAGTCCGAATTGGCCGTGTGGAAAGTATCACAGGTTTCCAAGGTACGAGCTTCTGTACCAGATGATGGTTTTGCTCCGGTTGCCCCGGTTGGATCGCTTAGCGCATCCGAGCCGGTCGTGTTCGACAGATTGAGCGTCATGCTGAAAAGAAGATGTTGGTTTTTCTATTATATGTACTATAAAAAATGTCAAATTTTTGCATACAATCAAATGTTACTTAATTCTGGGTATAAAATGGGGAAGGTAAATGAGGAGCGTCCAATATAGCTCTAGCCATCCCAAGCCCCTACCTAGCGCCTCCACGTGGCCATACTTGGTAATGCTCTATTGAGTAGCCAAGCTAGGAGGTGCGATGCTGGGTGGTTTCCGGCTGCCTGACTTCAAAACCGAGGTTTTGTGCAGACGGCGGAGCCACACGACCTAGCTAATTGGTAAGCCTAATGAGTTATTTTAATTATTTTTTTCGTTTTAGCTTATGAAGCATCTACTGCTATACAGTAAAAACTTTGGCCAAAACGAGTTTTAATACTGCACATGGATACCAGAATGAAAAGGACTGCTGGTTAGATTGTTCTATTTTTACCTATATATACCACATTTCATCTTAATATCATATTATTAACAGTATTATTATTAAAATCATAAATGTGGAAGGGTGGATGATGGAGTGGATTGCCAACCTGAATCCTTAAGATCTGAAGCAAATATGGCACTCAATTTAAAACAAACACATCATCACGTGGGTTAAAGTTGGTACAGCGAAATTGATTATTACATGGAAGGATCCTAATGCTGGAAGGCGACTCTTATAACCCCAGAATGCGCACAAGTGCCTCTGCTTGGGGGTCTGCCCAATCCCTTTTGGCCCTTCTGTAACAGCATTAGTGTGAAATTCATTTGATAATCAAATTCGGATCTACTGTAATTCTACCCACATACATTGGCAAGTCCTTGAAATGATGGTGGCTTTCCCCTACTACTACTACTACTACAATCAAATGTTACTTAATTCTTATTACATATAACTAAACTGCTTCCATGCTGCATATTTCTGAAGACTGAAGTAAGAGTACCTAAATCGAATTACCTACAACTCCATCTCGCAATGATAGATTTTTTCAGTACTTACTTTCTCCATACAGACTTAAAACGTAATAAGATCTAAAACAGAGGTCCAAACACTCAAGAACCGAGGATGATTAAGTTAGTAATAGTTCGTCATAGCTATCACGTTAAGACCAAGTATATAAATCCCTAATGCTTAGGTGTAATGTACCCCATGTCGAGAGCCAAATGTGAGGGCACTATGATGTTGAAAATTTAAACTAGTTATAAAAACAAAAACAATTTTAAATCTTCAGGCGCCGCTAGGTCTACAATGTTGGAAAAAATGACTAGATGGCTACGATCAAACATTGTGCGATTGATGGATCAGGAATTGCAGGAAAAATTTCACCTGGACAGCGATTGAACGAAGGACCTTCGGTTTTCTCGATAATCCGGAGTTTCGTACGGAAGCTGTACGTTTGATATTCAAATAGCAAAAATTTACTTTATCGCATGGACATTGTCCAGTAAAACGTAAATTCTTTAACTAATTCACACTTAATTCCTATTAAAATCTACAAATTATTCCCTTTTCTCAGTTCTAGACAATTTTTGTTTGTAACAATATCACATAACAATTTTTTTTGAAAGAAATCTTGCTAAAACATACAATCATTGGTCGTATGGAAAATAAATCCTGCCTTTGACTGTTGATACTTACGACTGTTTCTTTTTCTGCATTTCTTCCATTTCAAACTGGGAGCGCTGCTGCAGCATATCCTGATTCTGTCTTTCCAGCTCAGTGATTTTTTGGTCTAGTTCTGCAATCTTACGATTGCTTGTGTCCAGAAGAGATTCTTTCTCACGTAACTCCCGTTCGTATTTGTCTATTTCTTCACGCTAGAATAAAATGTTTGCTCTTTAAATTAGATATTTTGGGCCTCTAAGAAAATTCGCACTTACATTCCTTCGTATATACTCCCGAATGTACTGTGCCGAATAGTTATCCAACGTTTTGGAAATAGTAAGCAGAGTCTCCGAGTAATCTTCGGTATGAGGTGCGTTCTGAATCAGTTCAATACACGCCTGTCAAAGAAAATATTTTCGCAAAGTTCAAAAGTATTCTTCCCTTTTTAATTATTACCGCATTACAAAACCAAATCTATAGTTGCTAATCGAACTAAGGTGAAAAAACGCTAAACTAATGAAACTAAAAGCAATCGGTCAAGCTCCACTACCTCGTCCAGTTTGCCGCAATCCTGCAACTCCTGAAGTTCTTTAGCGACGTACTCGTAGAAATCTCGCTTCTTAGTGTCTAGCTGTGTTTGCAAGGCCGACAGCTGCCTAACTAAAATGTCCACCTGCTCACACAGCGAAACGCAGGGAAACCAAACGATGTAAATGAAACGGAAAAGAAAATGAAATACAAAAATGAAATAAACAACTGAGAAAAAACTCAAATCAATCAAGAACAAAACAAAAAATACGCATATGCATCGGAACGTAGATAGCATTGTTGTTTGTATGACAGTCGCAATCCAATTACGGACGACTTTGAAAAAGCCCCGACTTTGAACTTACCTGTGTTTTTTCATTGCTTTTCTCCCAGAGTATCATTTCCCGTTGGGCCATCAGTTCGTCTATCCGGCAGTCGAGAATCGTCAGTCGGTCCCGCTTGCTGGCCTCTAGGCGATCCAGCTCTTCCCGGCACAGCTTTATCTTGTTTTTAAATTGTTCATGCATTCGTGATCGCTCGAGATTCAACTGCTTCAATGCATTTTCAATCGTTTGCAATATCTTTCGATGTTCTTCCTGCAATTCCGTGTCCTCTCGGCTTGGTGCGTATTGACGGAAGCGCAAAGGATTTTGTGGTGACGCCTGACCATCATCATCACTCATGAAGCTACTACAAAGGTTCTCGCGTGACGCCGCAATCAAGGAAAGCCGGGAAAGGTCTAGTCTAGAAGATCTTGAGACATGATTATTATCCTGTCGCATTTTGGCGGCCTCTGCCGGATTGTTGTATCGGAACATATTGGTGCGACCGAGCAACAAAATGTCTCCCTGACTGATAGCGGTAGGTGATTCGATGATGTTGGCATTCAGTAAGCAGGTAGCTGACGGATTAGGATAGATTGTAGCATTTCCATTGTTTAAAACAATGCGACAATGTTCAGGATAGATTCCAATTCCGTTTAAGGCAATATCTTGCGGGTATGTTGCTTCTGCTGTCCCGATTGTTGTTTCACCCTACAAAAAAAATCGGAAGTGATGTGTTATAGGCACGACCGCGTGGTTCACGTAGCGCTTTTAGTTAAAGAACGTAGACTATTAAATAAGAAAACTTTTTTCACGACTTTAACCTACGGACAGTTAATAAAGCGTCTCACCCCTGTTCTATTAGTTCCATGCTATTGCATAAACAAACTCTATCAAAAATGCCTAAGAAATTCAAGTTTTGTGCATAATATATTAGCGGCAATCTAAAAAAGTCAGACCGTGATACAGTCGCCTTGTCTGTGCTTGGGACGATCAAAAATCTTGGAGAAAATATTTCAATTAAATTTTTAAAGGCGAAACAAATCAATATATACTTTATCCAGTACATATTTGTCTGCATATTAGGTACACTGACAAAGATCGAAAAGCAAACTGCTTTTTAAGTATCCAATGTTATTCCGTTCCCTTGGATTGGAACATGTTTTTTCCATGTTCCTGAGTTGCAACCGCCAAGGCACAAAAATTGCTTCAAGTAGACAGACTATGTGCAGTGATGTTGTCCGTGCTTGGCAAGTTGGGAAATAGTGGAGAAAAACGTTCCTAAGCAGACTACAATTAGTGATGTTCGGTAATCGCTCGATTAATCGAGTAATCGATTAGAGCATGGAATAATCGAATAAGTTCAATCTCCATTATTCGTTCCTAATCGTCCGATTAATCGACTTATTAAACGAAATATTCGAATATTTGTAATCGAATACTACTAGCACGAATACTGAATTAATTGATTAGTGCATACAACGCTAACCGACAAATCGGTAATCGAATAATTGAAAATTTCGGACATCACTAATTAAAATTAAATTTTTAAAAGTGAGAAACACTGATTTATTCCTCCCCAAGGTTTACTATCAGATAACTGAAACTTATGTCTGTGCTAGAAAATTATCTCGATTTATTAGCAAATGTACGAAAAATAATCAAAAATAAGGCATGGTATGACATGTGTCAATGCGTAGAGGACTGTTCGATCAATTTGTGCAAAAATAATAAAAATCGATTTGAAAATCTTTTCAACTCGTTTGAAAATCGTAATGCTCAATACCTAACCATTTTTTGAGATGTTCGTAGACCTTTGCTTAAGACGTAGTCCTACGTCAGAAAGACGTTATGTACTCCATTTACAACATCATTTAGACCGAGTGCTTACCTCTTTTAAGCTGTAGAGCGTGACTCCAGTACTGATATCGTCATGAATTCCAATTAAATGCGGCATCTCGGAATCCAGCACTACTCCGACGCCAGATTTTCGAAGCCCCAGGGACTTCTGCTCCCTCAGTATAGATTGAGCTTCGCGCCACTTTTCTGTCCACTCCTCGGTGAGCACCTTCTCTTGAGCTTCCTTTTTGTGAAGATCTTCCAATACCTTGAGGGATGGCTCGAGTAGTGATCCATCGGTAGAAAGCATCATCTTCAGCTTGTAAATCTCGTCGCGCAGCTCCCGTATTAGTTTTACATTTGGATCTTCGTTGATTGTTGGCTTGTTGATGATGTTCTTAGCACGATTAGCATAGCGCAAAGTACTTAATGTTTCACTGTAGTTTACATCTGCGGGGGAAATGGCAGCAATCATAATGGTTTTACTGTTTCCACCCAGACTGTCCTTCAGCAACCACGTTAGAATCGAATCTCGATAGGGAATATATAAAATTCGCTTGTTGTGAGTCGGATTAGTTTGTTCCGCCAGTGCAGAAATGACGGATCCTAGCGTGACAAGCGATTTGTTTATATGTGCACCTTCTTTTAATCGTTGGCCGGTGGCTCCGGTAGCATTGGCTCGCTCACTTCCCGCTAAATCAACCAGATGAATCTTGGACACCGTTTCGCTAGGCATGTCGTTCAAATACCTCGCTTGCACAAATGTGATTGTGAAGATAGCGTGGCTTCTACTGCTGGTATCATTCATATTGGTGCTAGCCGTCGTCCGCTGGTTATTTCCTTGTACCATACAATTCTGAATCTCTCCATAATCCGACACCGGATGTTGCGAGAGGTTTTCTACGTATGGACCCAACGTTCTATGTTCCCGAACTCGCAATCCATGACCCGCACTACTGGGACCAAGCAGATCTTTTACCCGTTCGTTGTAAATCTCCAAGTAGGAACACTGTGTTTTATAGCCAACGCCTTCCTCCTGTCCGAGTTTCATTCGTGCGAATAGCGAACGACAAATTCGCGGAATCAGACCTTGTGCTTCGGCAGAGCCCATCATGGTGAATGTTTTACCACTTCCGGTTTGGCCGTATGCGAAAACGCAAGCGTTGTAACCTAATATGCAAAAAAAAGAGGTGAACAGAAAAAGATAGAATAATTATAAATGCTTATTAATTGTTTAGAGCGGGCAGTTTTTCAAAATTATTTGCAAATACCCACACCCGTAACAAAATAAAGGTAGGTCACACAAGTGCCGCCAAAGAATAGTTATAAAGGTGCTCAAAAAGATGTAGTTTACGCCGCTCTGAAAGCGGTTTGTAACTGTATCGACCCCAAAAAACTAGCAATTTCACCTGCTTTTGTGAGATTGCTTGCATCTTACCCAAACTTGGTTTTGCTCATCCTTATCATAAAATGATGGAGAAATCAGCTTCGCGCCGCGGCCAAGTGCTTTCGCCTTCTGTTCAACCGTTTGCTCTGCCTCTGCCCCCGAATGATCACAAATACTGTTTTCTTTTACAATAACATACGCAGATAGAGAACAACTAGACGTAAAGCCAATTTTTTCTTCACACACTAGACGCTAAAGACTGCTTGCCCTAATTTGAACGATTCCTCATGCAAACCACCAGGGGTTAATTTTTAATTTGAACAGCTGGCAATCCTAAACATGCTGAACTGAAACTTGCATGAACTGGCCACCCTGCTTTTTGTTATTGTTTCAGTGGTATGATTTAGATGGCAGTTGCAAGCAGCAAATATTTCATTCTCCGATTGGAGATTGGCGAATATTCATTGGAAAAACGGAAAGTGAAACAGATTAAACACGTTAGATCAGTACAAACAAATCATGTCTATGTGCATTGTCTTCATATAAGCAAATCATGTCATGTTGATTATGACATTTGAACCACTTTTAATTTTCACGTGGTGCAAACCAACGGGGGTCCATGGTATGCGGACTGAACCGCTTTGCTTCGTGACCTTGGGAACATGCATTCTGTAGTAAAAATTTTTGTCTGACAAAAAAAGAAAGATGAACCAAAAAGACCTGATCTTATCTAACGCACAACACAATCTCTGTGATGGTGAGTTTGCAGCTTTCAGCACGATTCTCGAATATCTCAGTAGTACCACAAGGCACCAATTTAGGATTATTGCTTTTCATGCTGCTCATTAACAATGTATTGTGGCTGCTTCCATTGAACCCTCTGGTGTCCAAGTTTTTTCTTAGTTTTCGAGAATTTTTTAACATTTCTAACCGATAACTCTTTCAAATTAGCATTATAAACCAAACCATGTATTTAAATGGATAGATTAAACTGTAACGCGAAGGTATGAGTATATATTAACATATAAAAATGAAATATCAGGGTTTTATAGCGATTTAAAGAGAAACACTCCTAACAATTGGCGGAGTTGGGCACTAGAGGGTTAACTATAAAGATATGAACAATTTTCAATTCGTGACTTCTGCGGGGTTGGGATGACCAAAAACTGTTTAAAGTGACTATAATCTAAACAAAAAAAAACAAGTTTCAAGGTTGGTGAACGACTGGATAATGCGAACATAAACCCCATAGTTGCCCTTAACCTCTTATCCAGAAACTCCTATCCTTACCTCCTCGTGGTAGCCGAAATACAAGCCACCTTAGCGGAGATCGGGTTACAAATCCCGGTGCAAACTAAGGTCGTACACCGACAAGGAAAGAGGCACTGTGTTGTCTCGGCACCTAAGATGGCAGCCCCATCACGAGACTCGGTAGCGTGGCCCCAGTAAGGTAACCTACCTAAATCACCCAGCTAGCATTTTCATATGTATAAAAAAGGTAAAAATCAGCATTACGTACAGATATACATGCTAAATAAATCGTATTTCATGCGCAAAATTGGCATATCCGTACTATTTTGGAGGCGATATACGTGATTACGAATAATTTTGAGCGTTACGACTATATAAGTATTCATATACGATAATATCCGATTAAGCGCGAGTCGCTCCGTACTACTCTACGATTTTGTGCTGAAAATCGTATGAATGTCAGTCATTATCATTATATACGACAGAAAATCAACTTGATCCCACTTTATCCAGCTTTAGTTACGAGTTCGAGTTTGTTAGGAGATATTTACGATAGTTTTCATACTTTGATATACGAGTTGGTGCTAGCTGGGCAATTACG
Source organism: Sabethes cyaneus (assembly GCF_943734655.1). Classification (NCBI taxonomy): domain Eukaryota; kingdom Metazoa; phylum Arthropoda; class Insecta; order Diptera; family Culicidae; genus Sabethes; species Sabethes cyaneus. The sequence goes on along the minus strand of NC_071353.1, from coordinate 54,151,087 downwards.
GATTTACGGATTTCAAATACGGATCGGAATGTTCAGCATCGACCTAGGCGACGAAACAAGGAGAACGAATGGAAACTTGGTGCTTTGAACTGCAGATCGCTAAATTTAGTAGGTGACGACCGGTTGCTGCTCGAATAGCTTGAATTCCGTAAACTCGGCAATCTGTCGCAAAGGAAAGTTTGGAAGATCCGCAGTGGAAAGGCCTAGTTTTATCAGGGACCCTATTCTCACAGTCAGAGAGAATGTGTATATTGAGGATAAAGGATCGTTTCTCCCATTAAAGCATCATCAACGTGCTCTGCCCTCACGAAGGTAGACCCGACGATGACAACGAAGCGTTACACGCAAGGCTGGAGGTAATGGGACATCAAGGGACATCGGGGATATGAACGCCCAGGCCGGTAGGGAAGAAATGTATAGACCGGTTATAGGACCCCATAGTATGTACTCCGACACGAACGATAACGGGCAACAAAGTATATACTTCGCAGCTTCCTGAGCAGAGGTTAGCAAATTCGTAAAATGAATATATACGTCAAGCATCGGCAAACGATTTTATCATGACAAAACACAGACCTGAACGGTTCAATTCGCCTATAACTAATGAGCCACATAAATTCACGCTTCATTGCATCGCTGAATATACGAATATCATGGGCAAAGCAAAAGTGGAAAATAGCACCTTTTGCTGCTTCTAAAGCAGCTAACACTACTTTAAAATATTCTTTTTTCATGGTGATATTATTTTGAACCCTTTTCGGCGTCCCCAGGCATCCTATATCCGCTAAATCGGTCTCTCTCAATATTCAATATTCAATTTTTGAACGAATTTCGTGTTTTCGCTAATTCTCCGACCACTGTTCCTGAGGCATGGTGATCTGGTGCTTCGGATATCCATATATATATCCACAGAGTCACCTGGAGATCACCTGAACAACGTACAATGAACCAGATTGACCACATTCTCATAGATGGCCAGTTTCTTCTCTAACATCGCGAACATACGTTCCCTACGTGGTGCGAATATTGACTCTAACCAACACATAGTAGCAGTATATGTACGCTCCAAACTGTCAACCGTATACCAGACAAGTCAAAGTCGTCCTCCTCGTTTGAACATCAGGCAACTGCCGAGAACTGCGCCAGAATACTGGATAAGACACTACCTTCTTCCGGGGAGTTAGATGCCTCAAACCTCGAAGACGGTTGGAACAGAATACGATCGGCCATCGGAGATGCACTAGGTGAAGAGTCCTGGAGTATACAAAAAAAAACTAGTTTGATGGGGAATACCAAATAGTGGCGGAGAGGAAAAAATTGAAAAAAATTATCTTTGCCATTAACATTTAGGGAGAGCTTGGCCAAATACCAACGAGCAACCAGTTGACCACAATCCTGAGAAGTAAAAAGCGACAAAAGGAGGACAGAGATCGAGAAGAATTGGAACAACTATTCCGAGTTAATGACACGCACAAGTTTTACAAGAAAGTGACAACTGACATGTGTAGAGAAATCGAGTTGCTGAAGACCAACAAAGCTGGTCGTAAGAACCGTCTACCGGCATTGCTTTATAAATATGGCCGAGAAACGCTGGCAACGGCTCTACTCTGAGTTATTTTCAAGATTTGGCAGGAGGAGAAGCTACCGGAGGAATGGATGGAAGGAGTGGTTTGTCAAATCTACAAAAATGGTGATCGACTCGACTGCTGCGACTATCGTGGCATAACGCTGGTAAACGCCGCCTAGAAAGTACTCTCCCGGATCCTGTTACGCCGGCTGTCACCGGTAGCACAGGGTTTCGTAGGGAATTACCAGGCGCACTTCATGGGGGCTCGCGCAACTATAGACCAAATTTTCACCATCTGACAGATATTGCAGAAATGTCGGGAGTAAAACTTACCCACGCATCATATCCTTATTGATTGCAAAGCAGCATACGATACAGCCGATTGAGATGAGCTATGGCAGATAATGCACGAACATGGTTTTCTGGATAAACTGACGCAACCGATCAGAGTGAATCGAGCGATGTATGTTGTGTACATCTCTGAGACACTCTCGAGTTTTTTCGAGGCTTGGCGAAGGTTAAGACAAGGTGATCGCCTATCCTGCATGTTGTTCAACATTCTTGAGGGAGTGATCCGACGAGCGGGCATCGAAACGTGACGAACGATTTTCTCTATGGGTAGCCAACTTCAAGGCTTTGCAGATGACTTTGATATCATGGCCAGAAACATTGCGACGGTGGAGGTGATCTACGCTAGACCGCAAGTGGATTCTAGGAGGATTGGACTAACAATGAATGCGACGAAGACCAAATACATAAAAGGAAGAGGTTCAAAGGAAACAAACTCGTGCCTCCCGTTGACGGCGACGAACTAGAAGTGGTAGACGAGTTCGTATTTGGACGAGTTTGTATTTGGGATCGCTGCTGATCGCGGACAACAACACTGGTTAGGAAATCCAGCGGCGCATTCAAGCGGGAAATCGGGTCTACTTTGCTCTCCGCAAAACACTACAATCAAGAAGCACACGCTATCGTGCGAATCGGGCAATGTACAAAACCTGTATTACACAGGATTGATTTATGGATTTGAAGCCGTGACGCTGCTCATAGAGGACACCCTTGCCGGATTCGAGCGGAAGAAACTGCGGACGATATTTGACGGAGTACAAACTGAAAGCACAGAATGGCGGAGGCGTATGAATCACGGGCTACAGACACTGCTTGGAGTTTCCCATCATATATCTGGCGAAATTGGGTGGCCTACGGTGGGACACCGGACACGTCGTAAGAATGCCAGACTACAGTGCGACAACAATAGTTCTCTTCAACAACCCCACCGACGCTGGGAACAGGGGGACTCAACGTGCAAGATGGCTCGACTAGGTCGAAAGTAATTTACGACTTCTAAGACGACTGACGATTTGCGTTTTAAAATCTACACAGTACATTTTGCTAGTTTGCTTTGGAAATTGGCAAGTATATTTTCAAATCGCAATTTAAATGGAAGTAAGAAAATATTAGTTTAATGCCATAAATGACGTGAAACAAACCTATCTTACTGCATTAAATCTGTGCATTTATGCTTCCCTATATTCTACGTTTTCTAGCTGAGTTTCAAAGCATTTTGACAACGAAATTCATCCAGTACTGTTTCACCTTGTTTTGATTTTTTATTTAGTTTCGCATGCTTACATGCGAATGGGTTTTGAAAACAATGCAGTTTCGCTCTTTACTATCACCTGTTTACAAAATGATTTGCAAATGAGCCAGTTACTTCATTCCAATGAAAGTGGCTAAACTTTAAATTGTCTTTTGTTCTCTACTTCTATAATAGTCCATCACTAAAAACTATTTTTAAATAATTCAGTCGACTACTACTGTAGAAAGGATGTTTGCCATGAATATCATCAGTCTTTTTAAGGCTAATGGTGTAATAAAACGATTTATTTATACTTTGCTGTTCACCATTCTTTGTGCACAATTTTCTAAGCGGACATCAAGACTAGTGATTTTTGACATGATTTACCGATGCTGATTTTTTGTGGTCCCCCTTAATCTCTACCTGTTACCATCTATCTAACAGTGAAAAACAAATGAAACGATAAAATAAATCGTCAAGATGATTTGAAACCCGTTTCGCTAACTTTTAAGCATCAGCGAAACGGGTTTCAAATCATCTTAACTCTGATTCATTTCACTTGGATTCAAAAGATCCATTGTTTTATCGTCGCGTGGCGTTTTTTAATTGAATGTGAACGTGGCTGGCCCTGGCATTGACGCTTGTGTACATTTTCTGAATGAATCGACAAAGAATCGATATAACATGGGTAATGTCTTAGGGTCGAACTGTTACCGTGAACCTTCTACTATAACTTGGAAAACAAAATTTATACCACTTGGTTAACAATTAAACTCACCAAAACCGTAGTATTTCCTCATTCATCTATCTATGTTTAAACGACACGAAAACGTTCCACTTTAAATGGAACGAAAAGCACGGTCGCTTGATGAAAGGAATTATTGCCGCTTTGTCGACGAGTTATTAAACTTCGAATATAGGTGATTAGTACATATAATCATAAACATGCATGTACGCGCCTGACCGTGAAAGCAATCAATTCACTGATGACGATTGGTTGAACTTCATTAACTAGCTCAGTTTCTTTGCCCCCTGATTCAAGTGTCATGAGCCTGATTTTATCGGCAACTGGTGGAAGCACGATCAGCTGATTCGATCTTAGCTTGGATTTAAAAATCCATACACGAATGGCTCATCGACGATTTTAATTATAAAAGAGATATCGTTACCTCATCAACTAAGTAAAATGAATGAAGTATAGAGTAACAAAAATGCAACTAGCCTTGAAATGCACAGTCCACGATTTCCGTTCCGAGATCCTCGAACACCCTTTCCTGGGGGGTGAAGTGCGAATCCGATTCGTCCACCGACCAGTACGAGTGGTCGAAGGTAAAATCATTAAACGGTTCCGGTCCGCCACGGTTCGCCAGATCCATTCGGGCACCACCTGTTCCAGCGTACTTCGGTTTAAGCAGCCGGGTCTTCTTGCCGTCCATCTGGACGATAAGCTTCGCGTCGAGTTCATTCTCCCTGAAAATAATAGAAACAAAAACAAAACGTTATTACGCTACCACACCATCGATCGTGTGCATGAAGGTGAGCTCCGTCTGGACCGGAAACCAAGTTGAGATGTGTAAACAACATGCTTGGTACAAAGTAGCCACTGCCAGCTCGGTAAGCCTCTAACCACCTGTTAGTGTTTTGTACGCTAACGCGGAAAGCAGTTCGGCCCTGGTATGTTAGAATCCATTGCAATTATTTGCAAATTTTTATTCATAGAAAACCGCTTCACGTTTGACTGTCATGAAACTCCACGTCCTACGGTGCGGAATTAAGAAAGAAACTAACTCATATGCAGAAATGTAGGTCGCATCGTACTGGTCTCGTGTGCGAGAGCATTTATACAGTTCTACATGATACTTCCTGGAGAGTGAATAGCACATAATCAAAATAGAAAACTGGCAGCAGGATGCATTGAAATAAAACAAAAATAAACTGCATAACAGTAGTGCACCATCATTATCAACTGCCGTGCCAGCCATTGGGTCCGGTATGGTAAATTAAAGGGAACCCACTCAAAATTTTCTGCTATGGTCTAGGTTAGTAAGTCATAAAATTATGAATTATTCATGTTTTATAAATCAGTTAATTTCTGAAATTTGATGAATTTTAAACTATTTTATCTTTCCTTTAGTCCGTCAGTAAACCACAGCACACACATAGCATAAAAATTGGCATTATTGGTTGGCCGTCAGCACTACTAGGGCTATGTGAAAATTTGGCATTATCTGGAAGCAGCACCGAAGTCGTTTGCAGTAGTAGAAATAATACTAGTAATATTAAACATCAAACTCCCGCATCTTCTCCTACTCCGAACTGTGCTCCACTCTCAGCGCTACACAGTTTGCTGCTGTTCAACCACCAGCTTGTGTCATTCTGACGGACTTTCGAGGTGGGACAACTATTAAAGTGTTTTCGAATGTGTGTGAATATAATGCACAGTTAGGAACAAGATGATCCGATTTCAATGAATTAGTTATTGCATGTTACTAGGGTGGTATTCACAAAAATAATATGATCCTCTTTGGACACTTAATTCTCGAAACTAGCTGAACCGAAACCTAAACTTGGTACAGAATTGTCCTAAAGGTAGAGGGAATGGTAGAAGAAAGAAATGAAAGCAAAGCTGTTTTAAAGTACACTAGAATCTCTTTACGTCCATTCATTTGACGTGATTTCGTTTCACATCCACTTTTTTACGTCCGAAATTTGAATTAACGTTCTCTCGTTTTAAGTCCAAAATTTGAATTACCGCCCTCTTTCTATTTGACCACACATCCGTGTATGGACTCCATATAACAGTTGAGGTTTCTAGTATATAACAAACAAGGCAAAAGGATAATGTTCGTAAACAATACGGAGCAATAAAATCTTCGGCAACTCTTACGATAAATTGCAAATTTCTGTTCGCTTGTGCAATTATATGGGAGTAATAATTTTTGTTCTTTGTCTTTTGAGTGTCCAAAAGTACTCCAAGATCTTTTACTATTTTTACTCTGTTGAGTTGCTCTTCAGATAGAGTATATTCCCAATAGAGGGTTTTCCACGTTAAAAAGAGATTACAAAACACTTAGGCACACTCAATATTAGTAATCTACTGTCGAACGTACGAAAAGTTAGAGCTTGAGATCGTCGGTATAGATAAGAAATCGGCGTGATTGTTATACCATCAGACGTCGTTAAAAAATACTGAAAAAATTCGGCCCCAGGTTACTCCCTTGAGGTGCGCCCGAGCAGTTTGTGAAACATCGCGATTCATGACTTCCTATTTTTACAGAAGGAGGTCCACAAGGTATGATTTAAACCATTCTACCACAATGGGCGAGGCCCCAAGGCGTTCAATTTTTGCCAATAAAGTAGAGTGATCAACGCGATCGAATGCCGGCTTTAAATCTATATACACGGTATTGACTTGGACCACTCCTTCTATGCCTCTAATGTACTGTAAACTGTGCTAAGTTTGTTGCTGTTGACCTGCCTGAGAAAAAACCATGTTGATCCGTTAATGTATACACTTTGGCCTCCCGTGATAGGATGCCACCAACTAAAATTTCAAACAGTTTGGAGCCTACGCAGAGGGAAGTAGAGTAATTTGCCAACTGTTGCACAACACCCAATTATTGCACACGTCGCAATTTTTGTACCTTTTCTTGGCATTTGTTGTTGTTAAATGTAAGTTGACAACAATATCGACTATGTAGTTTCATTATCCATCAGAATGTTACTATTTTTCCTGTGAATCAACCTGATTTTGTTATTAGGAAAGTTAATTTACAAAATAAGCTTTCACCGAATGTGAGATGCATATACACAATAATTGGATCAACGAACAACACTCCTTTCCATGATTTTATTGCACACATCCTAACCCCCTTATTTCTGCATCGTGTTTGTGATGTGACAGTTCACTTCTCTCTGGTGTTTATTTGTCAATTTGTTGGTGTTTTGTTTATCAACCTAAGCGGTAGAAGCCAGAGTTTTCAGCCCCGCGATTTTTCCCGTTTTTACACATCCCTGGCACGAATGTCATTCTCATACATTTTTCTTAAAGCCGTTTGAGCCAGCCTTCCTGGCTCAATTTTATATCAAATTTGACAGCAGCTGTAAGAATTGCGCAATCATACGGTTGTATACTCGACTAAATTTGTTGCATGTGGGATGTACATAGCGAAAGACGTTCGTTTTTTCTGTTATCGGCAACGAAAAATAGGAAAAAATCTAACTTTTGACACTCTTATTTTTTATGATAAACGAAAGAGTGGAAACAACGCGCTGCTTTCGTCATACTGCACAGCATCAAATACAAGCGGCGTTCAGTCAAAACTTGTTGTCAACCTCTATTACAACCACTGTCAGAGGCGGCTTCAGCTGACAGCTATCGTGACCGGGATCTGGTTTTTTACCGTTTATTGCGAGGTGTTCAGGTCCATAATGGACGTGAAGGTAACCCTGAAGTGTATGTGAGTGATTTTGTCCACAGATAAATCAACTTGGCAATTGCAATAATGAGGACCTGTGCAACAATTGAGTGTGAGGTGTGTAATAATAAGATTTGAAGGTTATTTTGGTGTGCTATACAAAAGATGCATTTTACACAGTTTTTGTAAGGAATTCCCTACAGATGGCAGTGGGAATTAAGATGGCGTTTTTTGAGAAATCGATTTTTCATTTTTAAAATGCTTTTTTCAGTATTTTTTATGAAAATTCAGAACATTTTCTAAAAGTCACTCATAGACCATTTTTTGTAGGTCCTGTAGTTTTCGAATATTTTTTATTAAAAAAAGAGAAAAAATTGCGCCCTTTCCAAAAGTTAGTCTAGATAGACTAATTTTGGAAAAACTAAGTATGCAAAGTTGCTTATTTACATAAACTCTTTACACATACAAAGTTTGATTGAATTCTGAGACGGTGCTGCCACCTCCATAGGTGAGTTGGTATGAAATACGTCATTACCAAAATAACAATTCTAAAACCAGTTGGTTTTACTTAAATTTTGTAGAGGTTTCATTGCGGAATTAATCTTTACCTCTGGTTTTATTGTGAATTATACAATACCAAGAAGATACGAATCAAAACACACTCATAACTAGCTATAAAACTTATTATGGTCGCTTATACTACCACGATAAAACTAGTTGGCTGCGTCACATCTCTTATAAACTTACCATACGGGTGGCGTAGCGATACAAAATGGCACACCAATCAAAATTGATCTTATCGCTGTTGATTGTCAAACCGCAAGAAATATTTTGGTTTTATAGAGCTATTAAGGGGAAACCGAAAGTGGCTCAAAGATGGCTGGATAAATGGCTACCATTCGAAGCATGTATTGTTTTGCGCCTTAAAAATGCATCTGTATTGGCAGAGCACGCTTTCGCCACGTAATCAGTGCTTCCAGCGCTGTTATAATGTCCTAAAACTTGTAATTCAATTTATCGATCTGCTGTGTATCAATAAACGCTCAGCAAAACATAATTGCTAATGGAAAATAAATTTAACTGAACATATCGATCATTACGTGTTCATAAAAGCGACCAATGTATAATTTGGAATTAGTTAATAGATATTTGGTTACGCACATATTTCGTTGAACTAGCGATTTCGGAAAAAGCAGCAACACAGTATCAAACTTTCGTCACATCAATGAGCTTTTAAAGAGCTTTCAACTTTCGCCGCTTCGATGAGCTTAGAGTGAAATAAACAAACAAAACGCAAACGCAGGAATCAAAAACGCAATCCGATGCAAGCGGATTAATTAAACATCCTAGTGATCCTACGCATTATTCAGTTGCTGCTGTTAATTTTGATTGAATCGGAATGCCTTGATAAAGAAAACAAACCCTTTTCGGGATGTTGGTAGTCAGTGCGGTTGGCTGCGGATCAGCTGTTTATGTTTGCAAGCTCCGCTATTTGACATATATTACCAATACTAATGCAGTATTCAAATAAACGTTTAGGTTTTTAACGAACACATGAAATGTACAGTACAGTGTTTGTCGCACTAACACAATAACGTTAGCCACTTTCGGTTCCGCCTTAAAACGGTAACTCCCTGACCAAACAGATTTATTGCTGCTATTATGAAGAATACTAAAGTTTAACACCAAAATTATTTTTTATGCGTGGCCGTATTGCCATATTCCAATATTTTGCCTTAACTCGCAAACAAAAATTCATCAAAGCAGAAAGAATTCAGTATTTCGCAGAAAAAAAGTTATTTTCAATCGGTTTTTCTGTCACAAGAAGCAACTATAATGATTTAGCTAGAAATTGAGTTTGAATAACCGAATATATTTATTTTGTTAAAACAACCAGTTTTGAAAATTGGTAAATTTCAATGGCGCGTTGATTTTATCCACCTAGAAGCAAAGCAAAACCTAGGTGCTACATTCCGTTATCGAAACTTGACCTTCTGTTTTTATACGACAGACTTTGCAGTGCAGGACAATTACACGGTCAGTTGCTACGATCCTGTTGACTTTAACAGCCTCTCCCAGTCGAGATTCGAACATACGACGACTGGTTTATTAGGCCAGCGTCATACCTCTAAGCCGATTTTATTTTATTTCATCATATCAAAATGCGTGATACAGTTTAATGCGCATATGCTGCAAACGAAATAATATTTAACGAACTTACAATGTATTGACTATTCTATGGGATATTTTATTATGGTCGCTATAAACCAAATCGATCAGAATGATCTGACAGTAAAACTTTAACTGTTCTGCTGACGGACTTATTTTCAAGTTGACAAACCTGCCGAACTGATTTAGCTTTTACCAGAGCGATAAGTGAAAAGCTTTGTCAAATTATGGCGGTGGCTGTCAAGCAGCGAAAGCTTAATCGGTTTTATAGCTGCTTTCAGCAGAGCGTGATACGACTATACTACTTGAGCTTATAACCTGATTCTTATAGAGATTATGAAAACATTCTGTGAAGTGGACCACTTGGTCACAAGCACCGCGGTGGCAACTTTGACGTTTGCGAACAAAATAGGTGAAGACAACATAACTGGATCACTGGATCACTTTTATACGTATGTGCGTGTAAAAGAACGATTCACACGATATTTCTGCAGCGCCACACGTGATTTTCGCTGCATTATCATTTATTTCTTGTCCTAAAGGCAACGTTTTCTGTTAGTTGATAGTAAATTATTTTATACATGAATTGTTATTGAGATTCATGTTAAATTCTTCACTTCTACGTGATTATGTTTTGTTGGCTTGATCGTATCACTTCACTGCCGTGTGAATGCTGCGTATTAAAAGCAAAACGCCTGTAGCGCCACCTCATTTTGTGTCGGTTTCAGGAAACATAGTAGATGCCCGGGGGTTGGTCACAAGGCAGTCAACATGAACATGATGTATTTCAATATATATATTGATTTTATGTGCAACGTCTAAGAACACTAAATAACGCGAATACTAGACACAACACTTATGGTTCTTATAAAAAAACACCTTATCTGCTAACCGGTTTCGGGTGTGATGCTACCCATCATCAGAGCGGTGGTCGACTGGATACAAAGTAGTAATTTGCTGTTTACTACAGTTTCAACTTCGTCAGTTGAAAGAGCGGTGAGGTGATGAGAGCGTCATCCTCATTCATCAGGGAACGGTCCTCCGTACAGATGTACATCGACTCCCACGCAGTCAAATGAGAAGACTTTCTCACGTTTTTGAGCAGCTTTGGGTTTCCCCAATCGATTTTGTGTTTGGAGCAGATTGAGTGCATGGCTACACTGGAGTCGTTGGGCCGTTCGTTCTCCACTGCCTTTCTATGTTCCTTTCTATGTGACAAAGTTTCCTCATTTCAACAAGATTTCTTAACACCGCGGTTCAACCTAGACCATTTTGATGTCCTTGCTTGGGAAGTACGCCAGAGAGAGTGACAAAGCCCCCTCGTGCCAGCAGATTTCTTACGAACGCGATTAAACCTAGTCCAATCTGATGTCTGTGTTAGGGAAGTGTGCCAGAAAAAATGACACAAGTTCGTTGTCCCAACAGACCGCAAATTCTTTACTGCGTGACGATTAAACCTCGGCGAATTTGATATCTGTGTTGGAAAAATGTACTACAGCTGTACTGTTCGGTTATAGTAAGGCTCTGTATGAATACGCACGCTTGCCGTTTCATTAGAAGTGTTGTGAAAAGATGTGCTGTTGATAAAATAGGATTGAATTGGTAAAATCCCTTCAACGTGGGAAACCATGGATAATAAAAACAATCTTTAATTTTAGTAAGGTAGCAGGAGAGTAATTGTTTGTGTTCTTGATTTTGTTAAATTGTTTTCCAATGCACAATCTTTTGAGAATTGAACGTATGCAATGTTACTACTTTGATAAATGTTACATACAACGCATGTAGCATGTATATATGTTGCATATAGCATGTATACATGAAGAATCGGATGATTACAAGCATAAATACATGCTACTATCACTACAAAGAGACTTACGTAGTCCTGCGTCACCTATATATGCGTGTGTCTTGTACACAACCCCTCTGATTTTTTTCACCACCTTAGTGGTGTTAGGTCCAATGCCAAGATGCCGCTCAAAGGCAGAGCTGTCAATGATCGACCGTCCAGACCAGCTTAATTGTAGAACTGAATCACCGTTCTCAATGCCGCCTACAAGGTGCTGTGCCAAATCACTTTCCGCCGTCCATCACGAAGCTCGCTTCGTTGAAGGACGGTCAACAGCGAATCAAATATTTACACTGCGGCAGATCCTTGAAAAGGGCCGTGAATATCAGAGTTCCCACGCACCATTTATTTGTTGACTTTAAAGCCGCATATGATATCATCGACCGAAAAGAACTATGAAAAATCACGGCTTCCCCAGGAAGCTCATCAAAGTGAGTTCATCTACGATGGATGGTTCAGATTTCGGGTGGGTTTCAACATGGCGCTACAAGGTATTATGTACCGAGTGGATATCAATACGTGGGGCTACACGTCCTTCAACATATCCAGTCAATTCGTCTGCTTTGCCGAAGACATGGACATTATCTGTGGCGGTGGTTGAACAGTACCAGGCTTCATTCTCGGTTTTTTGCTCAGTAGATGCTCATTTGACTGCAGCGCATCAACGAGACATAATTTGAAAAAGTAGTGTAAAAGGCAATTGTAGAGTTAGCTATTATCTACATTATTGTTGAAGAAAGCATAGTTCTATCTTTTGTATTTACGGCGCTATGGAGCTGCTGCACCGTTGGTAGCAAAAAGAGCGCTCGTTTGGGTACCAATAGCAACGGGGTAGGAATCGCATAGCGCCGTAAATACAAAAGATAAAATGATACTTTCTTCAACAATAATGTAGATTATAATTGGCTCTACAATTGCCCTTTACACTACTTTTTCGAATTCTGTTTAGTTGAGGCGCTGCAGTCAAATGAGCATCTTCTGAGCAAAAAACCGAGAATGAAGCCTGATCAGTACACCAGACTAAAGCACGAAGCAGAAAAGATTGGGTTAAATGATACATTGGCTCACTGGTAATGGCGGACAATGATTCCAGCCATGAGATTCGAAGGTGTATTATCAGCGGAAGTCGTGCTTACCATGAGATTCATAAACAATTGCGATCGAATAGACTAAGCTCCAGAACCAAGTGCACCCTGTACAAGACGCTTATTAGACCGGCTGTTCTCTATGGGCATGAAACGTGGGCAATGCTCGAAGTGGACCTACGAGTGTTTGAAGTTTTCGAAAGACGAAGTGCTAAGAACGATCTTTGACTTTACGCCACCGGGAGGCGGAGGATGAACCATGAACTCACATAGCTTTATGGCGAACCCAATATTCAAAAGATAGGTAAAGCTGGACGGATACAATAGGCAGGGGATGTTGCAAGAATGTCGGACATCTACCCTGAAAAGACGGTGTTTGCTTCAAATGCGGTAGGAACAATAGGACTAGGGGCGCAGCGGCCAAGATAGTTAGACCTGGTGGAATAGGAAGATTACACGATGTCCAAGAAATTGAATAACGGTAACCCAAAACCGAGTGATTTGGAGAAGTTTTGTTTATCTGGTTACAGCAATCCCTTACGAATATTTCCTAATCTATACGCTATTTCATTTCAAGCCTGTTGATGTTTAAGGAACATATAAACAAATAGGTTTGACAACTACCAATGGTCAGGTAAATTGATACGAAAGAAGCTGAAAATTCTCAGTGAGCGTGTAGCACACCCTATCGACTTATTCGGCGGAATCCTGTACGGAGCATTTCATTGATATTGAAGAAACAGACAATATTAAAAATAGCAGGTAGGTATGGAATTTCTAACCAACAGCAAACTACGGGATATTTGCTTACTCTGTAACCGGATAGCTGAAAATTGATAGCTTCGAAATGATCTAAAAGTGAATTCACCACAATCGGTAAAGATTAAGTAGGTACTGTATATATCAGAGCGGAACCACCAGTCACCGCAGTGTCTTGTTGGTTAGGTTTCACACTTTCGCGCAACAGATATGTCACAGCTTACCGAGCCCGCCTTTGTCGAAATGGCCGGCTATATGCTCAGTTTACCGCACAATACCGTAAAGCCAACAACCAACAAGACATGCTTTGGCTGATATATCTCTATTGGTTATGTAGGTGGAAACGTTTCAGTGATTCAGGTCAGCGTCATTGAGCGCTCGTATGCGACAATGGGCGCTTCGTTCCGCAACTGTGAAGAAGAACAGAATATTATTCCATCTTTATCATTATCATCGTCATATTAAGTCGTGCAGGATGCAAAGTACACAGATTTATTCATGTCTATACTGCAATTATAAAAAGCAAAACCTCCGGTCTAAGCGTCCCTCAGAGACATCATAGTTGATTGATTATTTACATTGCGGATGCAAAGGCTATCAACACACATTTCAAAGTCCTACAAAAAGTTTATTCGGAGGAATACGCAATCCTAAATGTAAGATTTTGTATGAATTTGGTAAAAACTCAAAAAATGAGATTGAATTTCAAAGACCAAATCTAATTCGTAAATCAAGATCTATAAAACAATACATTCCAAATTTGTCTCGAAATTGATGCTCAATCAAGAGTGATTTTATATAACTTAAAACACGATGAATCAGCGGCTGCTACTAGGTTGTTTGTTGTTCAATTTCGCTTTCATTTCAGTAACGAGTACCTAAAACGTAATAATCAAATCGTCTCTTTCTGATTTATCTAGAGGGAAGGTACGTGACCATATTTTCAGACTATACTATCAAATCACCTAGAGTACATTTGCGAATTATCCACTTAATCATTAAAGTAAGAATCTAAGCAGATGATAAACTTTTTTGATATTTACTTTTAATGCTAATGAACTCATTTCGAGCCGCATCATTATTCATTATAACCGTTTACCCTTCTTTATTCGTAAGTGGAACACACAGCCGGCGCCGATGAGTGAACAAAACTTATCAGTAATCCAAGTGTTGCTACAACACATCACCCAGCGGCTGGGACTGGGGGTTGTTTATCGAATCAACAGTTGTTACTGTTGGTCAATATCGAATCTACGAAAGAGAAAACGTTTCACCGATTGGAGAGCCATTTTGAGGGGTGAAGATTTTCGCTTGTTTTCCTTTTTGTGTCGGCATTTTTTCCTTACTTTCGGTTGGTTGCTCATCGGTCGGCAGTTGATTGCATCAAAGTGGCAAAAATGAGTGTAACGGTTGCGATTTTTTTTTCTAGCCTTACTTAATCATACTTCAGTTTTAGATATCGAAATAACACTTATACATATTAGATTTGGCATTTTGGGCAGTTTATTTTGCCATACATTAGCTCTAATGGCAGTATTACTAATGCTCCTACTTTTGAACCAAAAACCATACGAACGTTGGAAACTAAGTTAAGTGCTAAATGAACGTGATATGCCGAAACAAAATCTCGTCCATATGCATTACATTCAACGAAAGGGAACTAATTTCGAATAAACTATTGTATATCGTCTTCCTTAATTTATTTATTAATATTTAGTTCTGCTTACTTTGTCATTTTGAAAGTCTTAATTGTCATTCACATTGTGAATACGTCGTTATTTCCGTATGTCTCACCGATATACGATTTGATAGTCTGAGTAAGCTGTCTAGTCACGCGCTGTACCAAACAGAAAGACAACTCTCTGCGCGGACGATGACTCATTCGTTTGTCAGATCAGCTGAAATGTTGCGGGTGGTTGTTTCGAAACACACTTCACTTTCTTGCTGTAAGTACCTACCTAGGTATGTATGTGTGGAATTGGATATTTAGTTTTACATAGTGACCGCATATAATTGCGGTCACTTAAGGGATAATTCAAATATGATTTATCACAAAAAATAAATGTCAACATAAATAAGTCGTGTGGCTGGGGTTGACATTTTCACGAATAACAAAACCCATCATGCAAAAAGTGCCTACAATGATAAAGAAAATTCTCTCAACTCACTAGATAATCCAAACCATAATATCACTACACCATAAGCACATGAGATTCAAGAAAAATTAATTTTTTTTCTAGTCGGTTTAATATTTCGAACCATTCGAATGAATTGAATTCGCATGCATCGACTTCTATATTGATTAAACATACTGTTTGTCTATCATAGGCAATACGTCTGCAAGTCTTGCATCCCTCGTTTCCGGCATGTGTGAATAAAGTTACAACTGAGATCTACGGCTGAGATCAGTAGTAGAAACATAAAACCGCCTACAGCAACCATGAACCTACAACAACGATTTAGTTATTATAATAAAAATATTTATACTTTACTGGTATATTTTTTTCGAGAATTTGCGATCCTTGCATCAGTCAAGTCGAAAAGTTCAAATGATACGGATTGTTTGTAAACGTTTCGATCCTTTGTTCTGATAATCAACTGAGAGTTTTGAACAGCCTCACACATTATATGGAATATAGCAACGAACCAGGCTAAACTTATTCGAACATTCTACAGGACCAAAATAGTCGGTTCTGATAAATAAATCAACCAGTTCATTACTACCCAATTCTATACGATAAAAACTTGAATTCCAGTTCGATTGGCAATTTAATATGATGGAATTTTATTACCTCGCATTTAGTCAAACTGATAGTCGAACAATTTAATTTGCACCAATTCACATATGGTCGGTATTAAGTCAGACCGAACCAAATGACATCATTTTGATTTCGAATTCAAAGTTTTAATTCTGACCGATTTCACGCCAACTCGTCTATTGAGTTGGCAGCACCCTCTCAGAATTCAATGAAACTTTGCATGAGTAAAGAGTTCATGTAAATAAGTAACTTTGCATACTTAGTTTTTCCAAAATTGGTCTAGACTAACTTTTGGAGTCACATATACCGGCCGAGTCACATATACCAATCGATAGGGTTCGACAATTTGAGCAATGTCTGTGTGTGTCTGTGTGTGTATGTGTATGTGTGTATGTGTGTGTGTGTGTGTGTGTGTGTGTGTGTGTGTGTGTGTGTGTGTGTGTGTGTGTGTGTGTGTGTGTGTGTGTGTGTGTGTGTGTGTGTCTGTGTGTGTGTCTGTGTGTGTCTGTGTGTGTGTATGTGACGCTTGACATTAGTCGTCTGTTTCTCAGAAATGGCTGATCCGATTCGTTTGCTATTAAGCTTATTTGAAACGTGTTATCACCTTGTAGATCACTATTAGGGTTGGGATACCGGGAGTACCGGAACCGGTAATACCGGTACTACCGACCGATTTTCCGGCACCGAAATATAAGACACATACATACATGCAAGAATACCGGTATTTTCGGTTCCAGACGCTGATGCTGAAATTCATATCCGTTGCAGCAGAAATAAAACTGATAATTATCCCTGATAACTTTGTAATATACAACGAAGTTTTTTGTTTCGATATTGTCACTCTTGATTTCTACAGGGTTGGGATTTGAACCCAGGTTTTCGGCGTAAATGCTAACCACTACACCTAGATTGCCTTCTACGAAGTTCACTGACCGACTACACAACAAAAGAATTAGCCAAGTAGTTTGGTTTATCAAGGAAAATCCATTCCATAATGTTAACCATTATTAACATTGATTATCATGAACAGAAACCATTCATTAGTAAACAGACGAAGAGTGATAAATAGATTAAATTCAGTACTTCAAGGCAGTCCCAGCTTCAACGAATTCGATTACGCCATGATACCAAAGAAATCTTTGAAATAAATCGGTTTCCTTCAATTTGCCCTTGACAGGCAAAGCTTTGGTTATGTTTCTCGATGCCTTGAGTACCTTTCACATGAAGACGGTAGATTCCAAGAGGGCCTGACAATTATAATACTAAGATTCGTTTTGGCATGGAAGACAATGATTCATGAATGTCCTGTGCATCCTTCTCCTTCTCATCTAGCGGGTTCTCATCTAGCCGGTGGCTCATACTGTAGCAAGAATTTGTCTCCATTGCGCTCGGTTCTGGGTACCTGAGCTATTGGTCGCTAATTCGTTAAGCATATCGACAAATTCTCAAGTCGGTTTCAACCTAGTCGAGCCATTAGGCCATTGGGTTTAGCGCGCTGGGCCCTTCTATTCCTGGTGCCAGGGGAATTTCGTAGCTTCCTGATATTCGCCAAGTGTACGATGGAAAGATCTCTAAGTAATGCCTGCAGCACTTGCTTGAGCCTACGCCACTTTCTGTTTTCCGCTTATAATAGTCCAGAATACCTTTCATTCAGATGAGGCAAGTGCTCGTATATCTTTCATAAGAAAAGTTACACTAAGTCGGATAGTCGGAAAGGTGGATTTCGAAGACGAAAAAAAGCAGTTTCGGGCTCAAACGTCTTTCTAATACTTGACCCTTCTTTAACGACGGACTTCACAGCCGGCTGTTAAAGTACAGGATAATTACGAGGCTAGTGCAACGATCCTACTGCCTCTATGTAGTAGCACGGAAACAAATCAGTGTTAAAATAAATAAATGAGTTTTTTCGGTTCTTACTATAAATAAAGTTTATAATTCTTCAACACATATGGGTACCGGTACTGGAACCGGTACTACCGGTACTGATGCTCCCAGTACCGAAATACCGGTTCACAAAAATAGTGTCGGTACTCCCAACCCTAATCACTATTGAATTGCTTTGCAGTCCGACATTTTGTTTAAAAGTTATAAGCAAAAATGTAAAATTACGTAACGTGATTTTCTCCGGAACCGCACAACCGATTTCAACAATTTTAATATCAAATGAAAGCTTTTCTCCGGAACCGCTCAACCGATTTCAACAATTTTAGTATCAAATGAAAGTTCTTCTTCTTCTTCTTCAGCAGCATAGAGCCGGGGTGGCTCGTGCTGTTTCAAGCACTCGTCTCCATTCAACTCGGTCTTGGGCCACTCGTCGCCAATTTCCTAGTCGTCTCAGAAGTCGCAAATCGTTTTCGACCTGGTCGAGCCATCGTGCACGTTGGGCCCCCCTGTTCCTGGTGCCGGTGGGGTTGTTGAAGAGGACTATTTTCGTCGCACTGTCGTCCGGCATCCTTACGACGTGTCCGGCCCACCGTAGCCTGCTAACTTTCGCTAGATGTACGATGGGAGTCTCCCCAAGCAGTGCCTGTAGCTCGTGATTCATACGCCTCCGCCACTCTCCGCTTTCCGTTTGTACTCCGCCAAATATCGTCCGCAGCACTTTCCGCTCAAACACGGCAAGGGCGCGTATGTCCTCCGTCAGCAGCGTCACGGCTTCAAGTCCATAAAGAACTACCGGTCTAATAATGGTTTTGTACATTGTTAGCTTCGTGCGGCGGCGTATGCTTCCTGATCGTAGCGTTTTACGAAGGGCAAAGTAGGCCCGATTTCCCGCTTGGATGCGCCGCTGGATCTCCTTACTAGTGTTGTTGTCCGCGGTCACCAGCGATCCCAAATACACGAACTCCTCTACCACTTCCAGTTCGTCGCCGTCAACGGTTACCGTCCGTGGGAGGCACGCATTTGTTTCCTTTGAGCCTCTTCCTTTCATGTATTTGGTCTTCGACGCATTTATTTTTAGCCCAATTCTCCTAGACTCCGCTTTCAGTCTGGCGTAGATTGCCTCCGCCGTCGCAAAGTTCCTGGCAATGATATCGAAGTCATCTGCAAAGCCTAGAAGTTGGCTACCCTTGGTAAAAATCGTGCCTCTCGTTTCGATGCCCGCTCGTCGGATCACCCCCTCAAGAGCGATGTTGAACAGCATGCAGGATAGACCGTCACCTTGTCTCAACCCTCGTCGCGTCTCGAAGGGACTCGAGAGTGTCCCAGAGATGCGTACGAAACACATCACTCGATCCAATGTAGCTCTGATCAGTCGCGTCAGTTTGTCCGGAAAACCGTATTCGTGCATTATCTGCCATAGCTTGTCTCGATCGACTGTATCGTATGCTGCTTTGAAATCAATAAAGATGTGATGCGTGGGCACGTTGTATTCCCGACATTTCTGCAAAATCTGTCGGATAGTAAAAATCTGGTCCGTAGTTGCGCGAGCCCCCATGAAACCCGCCTGATAATTCCCTACGAAACCTTGTGCTATCGGTGACAGCCGGCGTAACAGGATCTGGGAGAGTACCTTGTAGGCGGCGTTTACCAGCGTTATACCACGATAGTTGCAGCAGTCTAGCCGATCACCCTTTTTGTAGATGGGACAAACCACTCCTTCCATCCATTCCTCCGGTAGCTTTTCCTCCTCCCAAATCCTAGAAATAACCCAGTGTAAAGCCTTTGCTAGCGTTTCTCCGCCATGTTTATAAAGCTCTGCCGGTAGGCGGTCCTTCCCAGCGGCTTTATTGGTCTTCAGCAGCCTGATTTCTCGTTTGACTTCTTGGAGATCAGGTGCTAGGACATCACTATCTTCCATGGGCGCTCCTAGGTTAATTTCCGTTCCGCCTCCTTCTGCGACTTCGCCATTGAGGTGTTCATCGAAGAACTGCTTCCACCTGTCGACCACCTCGCGCTCGTTTGTAATTAGATTCCCTCCCTCGTCCCTACACACGTCAGGTTTCGGTGTGTAGCACTTTCGAGTTTGGTTCACCTTCTCATAAAACTTGCGCGTGTCATTAGCTCGGAATAGTTGCTCTAATTCTTCACGATCTCTGTCCTCCTTTTGGCGCTTTTTTCTCCTCAGGATCGTGGTCAACTGGTTCCTAGCTCGTCGGTACTTGGCCAGGTTCTCTCTAGTGGCAATACTTAGATAATTTCTCCAAGCATTTTTTTTCTCTTCCACCGCTTGTTGGCATTCCCCATCAAACCAATCATTTTGTGTACTCCGAGGCTCAATACCTAGTGCCGCGGTAGCGGCCTCTCCGATGGCCGAGCGTATTCTGCCCCAACCGTCTTCGAGGTTTGAAGCACCTAACTCCTCGGAAGAGGGCAGTGCCTCATTCAGTACTCGCGCGTAGTTCTCGGCAGCTTGTGGGTTGTCTAGCTGCCTGATGTTCAGCCGAGGAGGGCGGCTTTGACGTGTCCGGTATACGGTGGACAGCTTTGAGCGCACATGTACTGCTACTAGGTAATGGTCAGAATCAATATCCGCACCCCGACGGGAGCGTACGTTCGTGATGTTAGAGAAGAACCGGCCCTCTATGAGAACGTGGTCAATTTGGTTCATTGTACGTTGGTCAGGTGATCTCCAGGTGGCTTTGTGGATATCCTTGCGCGGGAAAAAGGTGCTTCGGATCACCAGGCCTCGGGAAGCTGCGAAGTTTATACATCGTTGGCCGTTATCGTTTGTGTCGGTGTGCAGGCTATGGGGTCCTACCACCGGTCTATACATTTCTTCCCTACCGACCTGGGCGTTCATATCCCCGATGACGATCTTGATGTCCCGTGACGAGCAGCTGTCGTACGTTGCCTCCAGCCTCGCGTAGAACGCTTCTTTCTCATCGTCGGGTCTACCTTCGTGCGGGCAGTGCACGTTAATGATGCTATAATTGAAGAAACGGCCCTTTATCCTCAGTACACACATTCTCTCGTTGATCGCCTTCCAATCAATCACGCGATCCTGCATTCCGCCCAACACTACAAAGCCCGTCCCCAGTTCGTTGGTAGCGCCACCGCTCTGGTAAAACTGGGCCTTTCCGCCACGGATCTTCCATACCTTCTCTCCTTTGCGACAGATTTCCTGCAGAGCTACGATGCCGAGTTTGCGGGGTTCCAGCTGTTCAATCAGCACCCGCTCGCAACCTGCGAAATTTAGCGATCTGCAGTTCCAAGTCCCGAGTCTCCATTCGTCGTCCTTATTCCGTCGCCTAGGTCGATGCCGAATATTCCGCTCCGTAAATGCTTGAATGTTGTTAGTTTGTGTTGTTTAGGTGTGTAGCCGTACTGGGGCAACACTACCGAGTCTCGTGATGGGGCTGCCATCTTATAGTGCCGAGACTCACTACCTCCTTCCCGGTTAGTATACGACCTTAGTTTCCACCGGGGTTGGTTACCCGATCTCCGCTAAGGTTGCTCGTATTCCGGCTGGTACCACGAGGAGGTCGGGATCGGAGTGGCTGGATAAGAGGCTAACGACCACTATGGGGTCTATATTCCGCATTATCCAGCCGTTTACCAACCGTTTGAAAGTTCTTGCTACTGCAAATATTTTGGGAGTTTTATAAAAAACAATCAAGCGGTTCAAAAGTTATGCTTAAAAATGTGCTTTTTCAAGGTGTCAATTAGTCGAACGTTTCTCAGGGATGGCTAAACCGATTTATGCGCTATTAGTCTCATTTGGTAGATAATATAGCCTCATAGATCACTATTGATTTGTTTTTTGATTGGATGTTTGATTTGAAAGTTATGACCAGTCGTGTACAGCATAATAAAATTTACAATTATTTATAACGATTTTAACTAGATAATTAATCAGATTTCAATTATCTTAGTATCAAACGAGAGGCCTTAACGTTGTGAACATATCTGCTAAATCTTATTAGAATTGGCCTTACCAGTCAAAAGTTATTTGAAAAACATTGATGAAATTATTAAAGCAAGCATTACTGATACGAACCAAATAGAAAAAAACGCGATCATGTGCTCTAGCTCAAAAATGCTTAATTTTCCAGATGGTGTGTCTTTGGAAGGGTTTATTTAAAAAATATGGCGCAACTTTTTACACGACTGGGTGACCGTAAATCTACCTGTTAGGGTGATACAAATTTTTTTTTTGAATGCGTCCAAAAAAGTACAGTGTCTCTACAAAAGTTGTAGAACATAGTAAAATAAGCAACTTTGCTGTACATAGTAACTATCTATCTTTCACTGGTTGCGAAATGTAACGATTTTTTTTAAATGCAGCGAAAATTGAAAAATGGAGATATCGAAAAGCGGCTACATCACAATTTAGACAATTAATTTTTACACGTCAAAAAAAATTCAGCCGAATCGATCCTCTAGATACTGAGAGACACGCACCGTCACTGAAAACATATGGTTTCGAGGAGAGCGCGTTTAAACTATTGTACAGCATTGCACTTCCCTTCAAGTGATCCCATAGTTTTACTGTAAATTCTCACCACGAGACCACGTTCCGAAAAATACTTTGAGCTCAACATTGCTGAAGATAAAAGGCTTCTGAAAATGCAAAACAAACATGTTTTTCGACTTTTCAGTGAGGGTCCCCCTTAAATATCAATCCTGCCCAAGAACTTTGCACACGATTGTTTGATTGATTTCAGTCTCAGTCTCAATAGTCTCAGTAGTGAAAATATAACAATAAACATCTAGTTTTCGGAAATGCCTGGACCGATTTAACTGCAATAACTAACAAACGGAAAGTTTTGTGACCTAGAAGAATTCAATTGAACAGAATTTGGATCGGATGTACGGTTCCGAAGATATGTCCGGAACAAGGTCCGAAATATATGAAACTTGAACAAAGAAGCATCATGAATCATAATAAACCCGTCATGCGACACTCCAAGTAGTCGAAATTGCATAGCTAGACCATTGGTAGTCGTAGAAAATGTTCAAGACTTCATCGGCTACATCTGAACACGTCCGGCAATGTTCCGGATCGGGGATCAGTTGCTGAATTGAACTGAAATACAACATGTGACATCTTAAAGTACTCAAAATTGCAAAAGTAGTTCATTTGTCGTCATATAAAGTGTCCAGGATTACATTGGACACAGGCGGACACGTCCTGGGAACGTTCCGAATATATCCAGGAAAACGGCCAGTTTCTAACTTAAACCAAACCCCAGAATGCGACCACGCTATTTACTCAAAATAACAACTTACAAATAAAAGGAAGGCATTTTTTGATTGCTTTGAAATATTATACAAATTTATCAGTATATTACATAGACGAGCATATGTATTGATGATAACTACCATAGTGTTATCAAAAAGTTGAATTATGTTCTTGGCGTGTCGAATTCTATCTCAAATGACAAATGAGATGGTATAACAAAGGTTCCTTTCACCAATAGGTGGATTAAATCGTTTTTTTTTTTTTTTGAAAATTATAGCACCTACGAAAAAATGATCTACACTCTAAATGATTCTACCTGTAAATCGGTCGAGTTTAGCTAAAACTTGGTTGAAACTACTCAAAATGCCCTTAAAGTGTACAAACTCAAATTTTGGGAAAAAAATCAACCAATTTTGGCTACTTGCAACCGATAATTGCGTTATGTTCTATGACAAATAACGCACTTTTAAGTTCTTACTACCAATTTTTCGGTAGAAAAAGTACTCATAATCTGAGTTTGTACCCTTCTAGCACGAAATTGGGCCGAAAAAATAGAAGCAATCACTTACGTGTATCCGCTCTCGACGATGGTTTGGAAAACACACAATTAGGCTCACGTTACTTTTTATAGAAATTAAACAGCTGTTAATACGGTATCACAGAACAATTCTACTTATTTTTATCACGGAGGAATACAAAATTTCCCCTCTGATATGAAAATATAAATCAATTTTCATTCACTAGCAATTTGCAGCATTTTGTTTTTAATTTCAGCCTAAAAAATGAGGTGCTCCATTTATATTACTACAACTATGCGCGGCAGATGCGCCTGGAACACTTCTATCATGTTGAAATGGTTAGTTTTTGAGTGAATTCAGTTATTTATTCAGTTAGTAGTGTATATTTAATGTACACTAGCGCCAGAAGAAAGCTGTTGTCACTACAAAACTAGTTATCTTCAATGAGCCGGTATGTAGGCAAAACCGGCACGTTAACCATCTGACTCTCCTTTGATCTGTTGTTGAAGTACAGCAAACCACCGAATAGGCCCTTGTGTAGTGCTGTTTGCTCATCACAATTTCCCAGGATTCTTTAAATATATATAACCGGTTTTTGGTAGACGATAAGCCTTTGATAAGCCCCAGCAATTTGCCAACAATCAGCTTTATTGATAATAAAGTTGTATAATTAATAAGCGCAACTAAGAAATTACAGTGGACACCCACGCAGGTCCAACTATTGTGCTATTCGGGGGATTGCTTTACAACTGTTATGGTTTGAACCATATCGACGCCTTCGGCTTGTTGGAAATTAGCACAACACAGACACCACAATAATAAATGCACCTAAAATAGTCGCAACAACTTCATCATTTCTGGTGACTATGACTCAAATTTAATAGCGTTTTATTAAGACCAAAATACACTCAGATATTCAGTAAATGTTATTCTACCAATTGGTATAAAAATCTTGCCTCAAATAAATATAGTTTCAATATATTTCCTGAATATTGTTCAGGCTACCGCTTAATAGGCTGGCAAAACAAAGGGATTAAACCAGAGATCTCCACGGTTATCCACCATGGTTTTAACCCCTACGTTGTCGTGAGTTCTGGCTCTTCTTCGTTGTCCTTGCGGATTTCAGTCGAGTACTTCTCAGCAGATCTTCTCAGCAGTTGTATTTATATCTATACCAGCTGACCCGACAAACTTCGTATTGCCACAAATTAAACTGTGTTGTACATAAATCGTTAATCTCGGATGACCTTTGTCACAATCTTGAGTTTTGCAAGTTTCTGGGGAGTTCATGGGTGTTTTGATATACAAATTTTCCTCACAGTAAAGTAGAAAACAACTCCCCCCTTTGCTTAGCCTGAAAAAATAAAGCGAATAGCATTTAAATATTCGCCATCATTACAAACCATTTCGCCGGAATTGGTGCGGAACACCAATTCTCGGTTGACCATAATGCGGAATATAGACTTTCGCAGAATACCATTTCGCGAAAAACCTTACCAGAAAGGTAGAAAGTACCATTTCGCAGGGGTGACCCAACTGAAGGAAAGTAATAGAGGTCAGTAGATCTAGGAAAATAAATAAACCTAGATAGAGGTGATCTCTACAGGGGGCTGCCCCCGCAGTGGCCGGCGCTTCCGACGGCAGGTCGCCGGCAGCACTCGCGGCCTATGGCCGTCTCGCGCTGAATAACCTAATGTTACTATTGATAGTTTTTGGTGGTCTTGTTATTGATTAATGTTTTATGAAAGAGTCTAAAATTTCTCGAGTTCGATTAGTTTTTGAGTTACGCAAAAATTTCTGTTTTATTTGTATGATAGTCCTTATCCCCCTACCACAGGGGTGAGGGGTCTCAAAACAACATTAAAAAAATCCTGCCTCCAAAACCCCCCACATGCCAAATTTGGTTCCATTTGCTTGATTACTTCTCGAGTTATGAGGAAATTTGCATTTCATTTGTATTTGAGCCCCCCCCCCCTAAAAAGGGCCCTTCTTAGAGAGAAGTCCTAATTCATCATAGAAAAAATGCATGCCTCCAAAAACACCCACATGCCAAATATGGTTCCATTTGATTAATTAGTTCTCGAGTTATGAGGAAATTTGTATATCATTTGTAAAGGAGCCCCCCCTCCTAAAGAGGGGAGCAGTTTCAATTCACCATAGAAAAAATTCTTGTCTCCAAAAACGCCCACATGTCAAATTTTGTTCCATTTGCTTGATTAGTTCTCGAGTTATAAGGAAATTTGTATTTCATGTGTATGGAAGCCCCTCCTCTTAAAAGGGAGAGGGGTCATTATTTCCCTCCTAAAGAGGGGAGGGGTCTCAATTCACCATAAAAAAATTCTTGCCTCCAAAAACACCCACATGTAAAATTTCCATTGGCTTGATTGATTCTCGAGTTATGCAGAAATTTGTGTTTCATTTGTATGGGAGCCCCCCCTCTTAGTGGAAGGAGGAGTCTCTAACCATCATAATAACCTTCCCTGGCCCCAAAGACCCCTATATGCAAATTTTCACACCGATCGGTTCGGTAGTTTTCGATTCTTTAAGGAACATTCGGGCAGACAGACAGAAATCCATTTTTATAGGTATAGATTTGTATGGGAACCCCCCTCTTAGTGGAGGGAGGGGTCTTTTGCCATCGAGAGATGGGCATGTATGGGAGTCCCCCCTCTTAGTGGGAGGAGGGGTCTCTTACCAACATAAGAACCTTCCCTGGCCCTAAAAGCCCCTACATGCAAATCTTCACGCCGATCGATTCAGTAGTTTTCGATTCTAAAAGGAACATAGGGACGGACAGACAGAAATCCATTTTTATCGGTATAGATGACTTATGTCTGGGCTTATAACATGGGCCTTGCCCGTACCGAATAAGTTTAAGGGCATTTCCATAACATTGCGCAAAATCCAAAAATCTAAACTAAAGTATGATACACATTTTAAGCCTTTATTGGCCTTTATTTTCGTGCTGAGGACTTACCACCACGACCATTGTTTTGATCTATTGTGGTGTGTCCTCTTTTATTTTATGCCATGTCATATCAAAGTTTGATTGACTATCTCTACAACTGTGGGCATTTATCCCAATCAGGTGATGTATTTCGTATGAAATTTATCTAGCGCATTTCTTTATTAGCGCATTTTGATTGAAGCATAAATGAAACTTACACTTAGGCTAGAAATACTCCGAGATGATTATTTATCATTGTAGATAATGAAGATAGTGATAGTGAAGATAGGACCAATACAGGTGATAGGACTAATAATGGCGCCCTCACCTTACACAAAAACTGCCTAAATAACAATACTATTTTGTTCGACATTTTTCTATATATCCATATTAGCATATACAACACAAATTTCGCACTTATTTTT
The DNA here is from genome assembly GCF_943734655.1 of Sabethes cyaneus. NCBI lineage: Eukaryota > Metazoa > Arthropoda > Insecta > Diptera > Culicidae > Sabethes > Sabethes cyaneus. Next base: position 54,123,889 of record NC_071353.1, on the reverse strand, counting down.
TGTTCAGTTGTACCTACAAGTAACTTGCGTTATCATTTAGCTCGTTTCTCTTCTTTTTTTGCTGCCGGTAGTCCATTTAATCCATATGTTAACAATATCAAAAACATCGGCCAATCTCTAGTGTAAACGCAAGCATAAATATAGCGTTTTTTTCTGTCTACTTCGTACACATCTTCAGGTGCACAAAACCTCCTTCCAACAACCTCCGTCCGTTTCGAGGCCTTTGCAAACCAAAGGAAAAGTGGGTCGTAAATTTTGGCTTAAATATAATGATCATTCTTTATACATACACAATTGAGGTGCTGCGGATCGCAATAGGATTTGAAATTGATTTCAGGTGCCAATTTTTATTGCACTGTGAATTACAAAGCCATTTGTCGGGTAATAATCATCGATGGTTTAAAAGTATTGAATTGGTAATATTATCATAAAACTGGTTTGATTTTTTGTCGTTTGATTTTGTTCGCTTGATTTCGATTACAATTGTCCCATATACATATTTTTCCGTTTAGAACTACAATACATTAAATGTATTGTAGGTCTAAGAGGTAAAATATGCATATAAAGCAATTGGAGTCAAAACCTGGCTGATCTCCGGTGTCCACTGGTCGTTCACCACAAATCTTCGAATACTTCACAAAAACTAGAAAACAATGCCCGTCGAAAGCAACTGGTTGCACTAACCCATTGAGTTCCACATTTTTTCCAGAAGAAAACTGAAACTTTCCGGAAAGTTTTGTTTTAAATCAACTAAGAAAAAAACCGCAGACTTGTATTTTTGATTCTTAGGGAAGTCATTTCCAAATCGAGTACAAGTTATTTCGGATAATATTTAATTCGAAAAGCGACAAAAATAGTGTGATGACAGTGTGAAAAAATCTGTTATGTGGTTTGAAGACTCCTAGTGCTGCAATAAAAGATATTCCTTTACTGACGGCTGTTCAAATCCCTGCCACTAACTAACAACCAGATCTAGCTTTACTCGATATAATCACCTTACACACTATGCTCTCGGTTGACTCCTACCGGATTTGATGCAGACACCATCTTCGCGGAATAACTGTTCGGCCTTCTTGTAATATGCCATAGCTACTGTCCAACATTAGCCATCTTAATGGGTTTGCCGTAGGACTGCGTAGAAGGAGCCTCCTTGATGTACGCAACAAGCGCATCGCCGATGTTCCATCGGATCATCAACTTATTATCACTGAGATACGCTTTTTTTCCATGTTGGGTATTTTTATCACTGCGACCATTTGTTTGATCTATTGAGATATATTCCCCGTTTTATTATAGCTATGTTTATTTTATTTATTATTGAGAACTTCATCCGACAGGAATGCCTTAATCAATAGACACATTCCAGCGTTACGAGACACCATGAGCAACCGTTTTTTCGTAGCAAAATTGTTCATATTTTACCAACAGCCTGACGAAAATCTTTCAAAATAGGTGTTTTGAGCTGCTATTTAGTAGTACTTTCTCAATACGAGGGCGAAATATTTATTATAATAAGCATCATTGAATAGTGGCGGAATACTTTTCGTTACGGGACACCATCGCAGAAAATGCGTATTCTGAACATGATTCAAACATTTGCAAAACTCTGCTCTGTTTCAAGTTTTTCAAAGTCGACATGTTCCAAAAAATTTTAGCTGAAGGCAGTCTGAAACTCAAAATGTAAAGGTATATTCCGGTTTTGTGTTTAGTTTTTAAGATATAATAAAAATCATTTCGTTACGGGACACCATGCGCTGTTGGGCAAACGGTATTCTGCAAATGGTGTCCCGTAACGAAAAAAGTAAACTGCATTATATGGTTTATTTTCTCTAGATTTCTGTTCAGGCCGTCATATTTTCTGTATCTGGTCTATATTCACTATATTTTGTAACAATAGTGTACTGATTTGGTGTGTTATAGTCTGGTAATAAGACATACGTAACGAAGTATATGTAAGGTAAAGTTTACTTTCAGGTAAAAAGAAATACCCATGGGAGAACTATACTGAAGTATCATAATGAAATGCTTGCCTAATCTTAGGGTTTGGACACATTAGTAATTAAAATGTAGGGGCTGTGCATTAATTATGTAACGAGTTTTCCCCATTGTTGACTAATCGCCCCCTCCCCCTATGTAAGATTTTGCATGATTTTGGCCAAAATAACAAAATTCAAAAATTTTATTTGAAAAAATTTAAAACGGTAAATAAAGTTCGTCTTGATGCGAAAGGTATGCTTTATTTGCGCTGCACGCCAAAATAGTATTAAATAGCAAATATTCGAAAAAAGTTTTACTTCAGACGTATCAGTTAACGTATCATAACGCATAAATTTAAAAGTTTTTAAGCAACTCTACTATTTCATGCAACATTAACAACTCATGTTGCGAACTATAACGATAACATAAGTTGCTATAAAAGACTAAGTTTGCCTATTCTTTAAAATAACTTTGTTGATAACTTGCAAATTATTATACAGTCATAAAACAGTTATATAAAATATAAAAAAAAACTAAAACAGTTGAAAAGGGTCATGAAAACTTTCAAAAAAGAAACGCTATAAAAAGTAGCTGAAAATAATGCCGTTCGAAGTACGACACTTACTATGCATCTTGCAAGCTAAAAATTGTTCTCTGGGCTAGGCTTTCTTGCTAGTGTGCTTAGCGAAGCCACTATAATTGCTAAAAAAAGCTGACTAAACAACTTTCAGAAACGGAATTCCAAATTTTTAGACTATTCAAGTATTTTAATGATAAAGTATTGAAGTAAGTCGAAATCGGCGTTAGGTATAAATATCTTTAAGGCTTAACCCTTCTTCTTTATCGAGAGACTTTCTTTCTTTTTTTTTGTTTTCGGGTACAGTGGGTTGTTAGCCTCAGGTCCCTATCTCACTGACGTGGCTGCCACCTTAAGGTGGGAGGAAGCCCCTCTGTCCCCTTCACTGTTAGCCTACAGCAACCGAGATTGCGTACCCCAGCCGGCAACACGTGGACGTAGGATTAGAAGTTAGTAAACAGAGGTTATGGAATGCACATGTTCACCCTTTGCCTGGAGCCACCCTTTGTCGAGCAGCTAGTTATTAGAGTACAAAACAATTAGGTTGATTTGTCTATTTTGGATAGGCTTTACGCGTACTTTATTTTGGTCACTTCTATTTGATTTTGCCGTAAATGTCCAAAATAACGTACGCGCAACGTCTGCCCAAAATAGATAAATCACTCTACGGGGCTTGTTCAACGATCCTACTGACTTTGGCAGCACCATCCAGTCGAGATTCGAACATACGACGACTGGTATCATATCTTGTTAGCCATTACTCATCAGGCATTACACCTTTTTTTGCGGTGTCCACCTTTCATATAATGTGTCCGTTTTTCTGTACAATGTCTAAAAAATATGATTACTAGGTAATTTTTTTGATGTCAAAGCATAAGTTTTGAACAAAATTTAGTAGTATATGGCTATATCAAACAGAGATACTTGTGTAGATATTGAATTTTAATCTTGAGGTGCCCGTCTTTACCGCACATTCTTTAATATTACAATATATTATTATATTGTAATAATATTTATACATACTTATAATAAATACATATTTACTTGCATTTGGTCATCAAAATAATAGATTTGTTATCGTCGATAAAGATTAGTTGAAATATGATGTGATAAGTGCTTTTTCGTTCAATTACTTTTTGCGTTAAACAAAACGTTACGGGACACCATTTTGAAGCACCTATTTTATTTTACATAGAAATGCTTATCAAAAGTCAAGCACAGCGCAATTTTGATTGTACATATATGATTAAAGAAAATCCATAGTTTCAAAAAATTCGGAATTATAATCTCTGGTATATGGAAATAAATGCAAAATTTTCGTTACGGGACACCATTATAAAAGTATCTGTTTTTAAAGACCGCTTATCTGGAAAATGCTTTCATTTTTTAAAAAACTCTGTATGAACAAAATGTTACCCTAGTAATGAAACATGTTTTGACGATATACAGTTTTAAATTATTTTGGCTTAAAACTATTGACAGAGAATTAATTGCAGCCTTGCCTAAATGATGAAAAAATCTATATTGTTAACCTCCCACTTGTAAGGTCTAAAATGCACCTTAGGTCAATAAACAGTATGACAATTCAGGATTTTTGTAAGCTTTATAGTATGTTTGAACATACTACATACAAATATTTTTAATATTACTACTTTCAAAATTTGCTCTCATGGGATAGATGCGCTTGGAATGTGTCAATATATTCATGATTGGGAAAAGCCGCCTTGAAATGCATACACATCGGTTTCCACCCGGCATAAAAATCCAATATCTTTTTGTCTGGAGAAACAAAGGTCAATACAGAACACTAAACACAAAGTTACAAATATCGAACATTAACAAAAAACTACAAAAACTACCGAAAATCAAAAAATAAAAGTTCAAATCAGCTTGGTTATACGCTAGAGCCAGTCGACGAACTGGTTCATGCTGGCTAAAATTTGTGCGATGCGCGTTCAACCGAAGAAGCTGTTGATGGCGTTGTGGGCGACGAGGGCAATAAAGTTGAAGCATCGACAGGATGGTTGGACAATCATAGCTACCGCTGAGAATTTTTTGAGCAGTTCGAGCCATGATATCTTTACGTCGCCTTTCGAGGGGTGTAATTCCTATTAGGAGGTACAGGTCCGTATAGGGCGGTAGGTTGTCAGAATTTCTCCATGGTAGTGTACGGCAAACCCTTAAAACAAAGTGTTTCTGTACGCGCTCGATTTGTTTTATCCAATTATCGTAAAAGGGATCCCAAATAGCGCAGGCTGACTCCAAAATTGACCGCACCAGCGAGCAATACAAGGTCCGCAAGGTACCAGGGTCTTCGAACTCCTTGCCAATTCTCATGATCAGTCCGAGTTGTCGATTAACCTTGCTGATAATCATGTTGTCAAGATGACGCACCACTATCAGAAGTGATGGTCATTGTTTGACTAATAGCATTTGTCCAGCCCGATGATGCACTTCGGATGAAGTGCACTACTGCGCTGGGAGTTGTTCTCCAAATATCAGAGGGTTCTAACAGCCCTCTTTCGAAGAACCTTAATCGTTTATTGAGAATTGCCGGACATCGGCATAACAGGTGTTCCGAGTCTTCTTTTTCTATGCCACAGAAGCGACATATATCATCATGAAGTTTTCCCATTAGCTTCAGATGATAGCGGCTCGGACAATGTCCTGTTATAAGACCAGTATAAATGCTTAGATCTGTCTTCGAAAGCTCCAGCATTTTGCGAGTAATTGAAACGTTTGGAGAGATAAAACGTTTCGACTGCCTAGCATTGAAAGTGCTATTCCAATTTAATTCCACTTTCGTACATTCCCATACTTTTAGCTCCATTTTTAAAGCAGAAGCAGATAAGCAACAGAAGGTCTCAGGTCCTACAAATTGATGAGATGATCCGAGTCTTGCTAGTGCATCAGCTCTTTAATTTCCATCAATTCCACAGTGACCTGGGACCCAGTACAAGTTGACTTGGTTACGACAAAACAATTGTTGGAATGATTGAATACATTCCCAGACAAGTTTTGATGTACATGTCGCCGACTTTAGAGCGTTTAGAGCTGCTTGGCTGTCGGACATGATGCATATATTTGAATGTCTATAGTTCCAGCGCAAGCATACAGTCGTACATTCTAGAATTGCTTGTATTTCAGCTTGGAATACATTTGGCCATCTGCCCATAGAAATTGACATGTCTATTCCTGGGCCAGTTACTGCTGCTCCCACTTGATTATCCATTTGTGAACCATCCGTATAGAAAACTCTCGAGCCTGCACGAATATCGGGACCACCATCTTCCCAGGAATCACGTCTAGGCTCAAATACACGAAATATTCGGTTGAAGTTGTATTTTTTCTCCATTCAATCTTCATTACTGTTTACAAGAGGATTAATACTAATAGTTTTTAGAATACTGAGATGGCCTGTTAAGTCCCCTTCAAAAAGGTTTATTGATCTTTTGATTCTCAGAGCAGGCCTTTTCAGCTTCTAATTGTATAAACTGATGCAATGAAAGTATATACAGTAAAGCATCCAATGCCTTCGAAGGTGTACTTCTCATTGCACCTGTTATTGAGAGAGTGGCTAGCCTTTGAAGTTTTTCCAGCTTTATTTGGGTAGTTTTCTCTTTCGTTTTTGGCCACCAGACCAACGAAACATAGGTAATCCTGGATCTGACAATGGCCGAATAGATCCAATGGGTCATCTTCGGTTTCAGTCCCCATTGCTTACCAAACGTTCTTTTACATATCCACAGAGCATTTGTTGCTTTGTTTACTACTTGCTCTAGATGTGTGTTCCAATTGAGTTTTCAGTCAAGAAATACTCCAAGATAGTTGACAATGTCTGAAAGTTTTAAAAGTGTTCCTTTCAATTTGATGTTATTTAATGTAAATTTTTTCCTTCTCGTAAATGGTATGATAGTAGTTTTATTGGCATTTATGCTGAGGCCCTGCCTATCACACCATGATGAAATCGAATTTAAAGCCATTTGCATTCGGTCAGCGATAATAGAATCAAATTTTCCTCGAACAATTATGACTATATCATCTGCGAAGCCAATTATTTCAAAGCCTAGCGCCGTCAACTTTTGAAGAAGATCATCAACTATTAAAGACCACAATAGAGGTGATATTACGCCTCCTTGTGGGCAACCTTTTACTGCTCTAATCCTTATAGCTTCAAAGGCTTGCTGATATAACTCTTTTTGATAACATTTCACTAATCCAGTCGATAATGGATATATCGAAACCACGTTTCGTCATAGCCGTAACCAATGAATTATGAGATGAATTATCAAATGCGCCTTCTATGTCAAGGAAGGCACCTAATGAAATTTATTTCGCTTCAAAAGACTAGTTTTTACAACAGTTTGTACTGCTGTTATTGAAGATTTGCCTTCTTGGTGTGCGAATGGTTCGCTCAAAGGATCTTTGGCTAAATATGATGACTTTATATGCTCATCAATTATTTTTTCCATTGTTTTTAACACAACGTACGATAAGCTTATCGGCCTGAAGGATTTTGGTGAAGTCTTATATTTCTTATTAGCCTTCGGAATGAACGTGACCCGTACTTGTCGCCATACTGCTGGTATATGACCTAGTATCAGGCTTGATTGAAAAAGGTTTGTTAGAATAGGTGTTAAAAACGCCTTGCTCTTCTGTAGTAGTACAGGAAAAATTCCATCCCTACCCGGTGATTTGAAGGGTTCAACAGTGTCAATCGCCCATTCAACCTTGCTTCTTGTAAAAATTTTTTTGACCAAAGTACAAGCATCATTTCTGTTTCTATCTAACCCAGTCATTCACGAAATAGGAATGTCTGTCCTGGTTTCAAGATTTACAGTTCTCAATGCCAGTGCACTTTGGTCTCCGCATGTATTAATGATTGAACAGGGAAAATGTGTTCTCATCATTAACTCTAATGTTTCCTTAGTTGAGTTAGTAAAAGAGCCATCCTCTTTTTTTAAAGTACCTAACCCATGAGAATGATATTTAGCGAGGATTTTCTGCAATCTAGCAGCTGCTGGAGTACTTTGAATGTTTTCACATGTGTGCCTCCAGTGAATCTTCTTTGATCTTCGTATTTCCCTATTATAGGCAGTGAGAGTTTGTTTATATTTCTCCCACTGTTGTGTTCTTTTTGCCCGGTTAAATAATTTTCGAGTTTTCTTTCTAAATTTCTCCAAAGTTTTGTTCCACCAAGGTACATCTCTATTCGTAGAGCGTTCCTTTGCAGGACAGCTTTCGTGATAAGCTTGTTGGATCAGGTTTGAAAGTTGAGTTGTCCTCAAGTTCTTTACATGTCCTTGAGCAGCCTTTCAAGTTCTTGACTCCAACCTTCAGTTTCATATTATACTGATCCCAGTTTGTGTTCCTGGGATCTCTTATAATTTCCTTAAGTTGCTGATTAGCTTCGTAATAACGCAACTTAATAATCCTGAATATATGATTGAGATATAACTAAATATTACAATCATTTATACTGCTTTATAATTCACAGTCATGAGTTGAGGAGTCATGAGGACACGCACGACTGCAAAACAACTTATTATTCACTTTGTTTTGACATACTCGAATCATTATGCAATTCCAATGTTAAATTGACATGAAAACGATTTAATGTGAACTTTCTATTACGATCTTGTGTTATCTGGGATCATTTGATGATATATAGTCTAAAAGGAGTTCACCTCTGTTGGGCGTTTGCATCACATCCAATTACAAGTGCTTTGTTTTGTTTCTTGCAGAGACTTACGCGTCGCACGTGTCCAATGACGGGAGAAGAAAGTTGGGTGTCGTTACGATGTCCGCCGATTAGAGAATCCCGAGCTGAAAAGGGCCTTTGTCGAATAATTTGAATCCCGAGTCTCGGAGTTGCCACCGTATGGAACCGTCGAAAAGCAATTGACCGGCATTAACCCTCTAACGGGCAACATCGATGCGATCAAGCTAATGACTATTTTGTCATGAAAGTATACTCAAAAGAACCTTACGTTCTGATTTCGTAATTGTAATTGTAATTTATCAGTCCACACCCTGGCAGAACACTTTCTGCCAATCTACATATGCACGCATATGTTGGGTGAGAACCTACCAAGCCTGACCGTTATCCGAAGTGACATTGCAAGTATGATCATGCCTTTTTTAATTTTATATAAGCTATAAGGGATAGTTCTCTCGTGATCTACCAAGCTTTGTTACTTGGATATGCACTAGACCGTATAGCGCTTCTTCCACTAACAGACTCAGACTAATCTGTCCCACTAGTTTCAGATACATTGCATAGGCGATAGTTGGAGATAGAAAGTGAAAAAATAGAGTAGAGAGCATTTGGTTTGCTGTAACGAGATAAAATAATTAATTGAATATGGAATATGCAATCTTATTTACAGTTGTAGTGCTCATCTTTTAGCGCCAGCCGGGGGGGACTTGGTCCTGTATCCATTGCCGTCCATATCTCCATTCCGCTCAGCTACTGCCACTATTGCTACTGTGATAATAGTGGGCGGAATATTTCAAACTGAGATAATTCATTGCAGACGCCTTACTTAGATAGGTAGAGTGACAGGTAATCAGTGAGTTTTCACCTGGCACCTCAAGCTAGGGGTGGACCGGAAGAGTTGATGAGCATACCCCAACCCCCCCCCCCCCCCCCCAAAAAAAACCTTAAGTTCTGATTTTCATGCAAAAATAATTATTTGGAGCAGCGTCAGGTAGGAAATAGTCCAATTTATCTTTTTCGTTTCTCATGTCTACCGCTCTACCCAAATATTTTTTGCAATTCAGATATATTACAAAATTCATGCATGTGACGTGATGTAGCATTTTCGAAGTGATGAAGAATTAGCGACTGTCTAATCCGAAAATAGATTTTGGGCGTTCAAAGTGGCACTTTTATGGCACCACATTAAAAAACATATAAATAAAACTTTTGTTGCTTCCAAAACACTGGTGACAAATAATACATCAATTCGAATGAAAAACAAATTTAACGAACCACTATTGAAATAAGCATAAGTCGGCATAAGCAGCACTGTCAAGAATTAAATCAATTTAATTTTGCACAGTAAATAAAAAATTGGCATAACATATAGTTGAACATTTGCAAAATATCAGCATTGTCGAACACTGTACCCACATTCATAGTTCTACGTCAACCCCGCGTTCGTTTTTCTAGGCACAAGGCTTCATACTTTTTTTTCGCATAATACAAACCGTCACTTAAAAAGACTGAGCGTAATTTGACATAGATACACACGTGCCGCTATTTCTAGCCGAATTTAATACATACTTTGACCTCCAACGTAGCCACCATACGGTTGATTTTGGGCCCCAAATGGAGCTGGTTTTCCCACTTGACTTCGGTCCAGTTAGGCGAAAATGCCTAACCAAGGAAAAATCAGCAAAAAAGACAGACACTGCAATTGGCAACAACAGTACAGTCATCAGGCTGCATGGTTGGTTGGGTTTTGCCTGTGCACAAAGCATTAAATGTATGTAAACTTTACTACAGCTAGCTGTATGTTGTGGTTCCTATGTACTAAAAGGTACGCTTGATTGTAGGCAGCTGCAGAAAGCCTGCTCAAGGTACACCGATTGAAAATGAAACTTTTTTTTGTTTTTTTTTTATTAAGAACTCGTCTACTTTACCGAAGTACGCAATAGAAAGGCGGTAAATGGTAGTTCAAAGAATTGCATTCATTTGCCTAAAAGGAATAAAATGTTTGCAGTGATTTTACAAATGGATGTAATAAACGTGATTGCAAGGTTCCCCTAGACCTAGATGAATTATACTTTTTATATGTCTAGACATGAAAAATCACTACGTATTCATACATATAATAAATACGTGACTTATACAACGACATATCGCGTTTCCATTAGTCAATCATTAATTCATTCAATTGTTTCTAGGTATATCATTAAACATAAGTGGTCATACAGTTTTGCCTATCAAATGTTAGTGAATAAATCAGATTAATACAAATACAATTTACACAAATATCTGAACAGTATAACACTTTAATTAGATAATATTGCTTACAGTTTTTTCATATTACAAATTGAATTAAAGTATTGTTATAAGTAATTTTCATTTAGACATTGTAAAGTCCATATTTTCGCAATGTTGATTGATAAGCAAACATTATCTGATTTAATGGCCCAAATTTGGAATAATTTGTACGGCAGTGACTTGTGCTAAAAATATTTCGGTTACCCAATTGCCGATTCGGTACGTAAAAGCTGCACTAGCACTAGCCCCGTTATTGTCCTGTACTCTATCTAGCAGCCGGTTGCGAAGTCTGTCGATAAAGAAGGGCCAAGTCTTAGAAGGACATTTAATCCCAAAGCTTTGCTTTTTGGAATCCGCACGATGTGAAACAATATCGTTTACTAATTATACTTTGGTGAACTCACGTCGCGCTGTGTTAGTATTTGTATGTTTATAATCTATCTCTTACACAAGTGAACGTGACTATGTTCGTACGTATGTTCCGCCAAACTTGAACCGTATTAGGCGAAAAGAACGCCTAGACCGTTCTTCATCAAACTTGGCACACTTGTTCTTGACATAAAAGATTGTATGGTTGACAGAAAAAAGGATGGTCACTATCAAGGCGGGGAGGTTCAAACAAGTAAAAATATTGCGTTTCTGTTGCAGTTGCGCAAGTGACTGGGACACAGTACTGTGGAGTTACGGGAGGTTATGGTAGGGGGTCCACCAAAGAGGGATATATGAAAAAAGGCTTTGGTTCTTTTACGTTGGGGATTTTTAGAGAACAAACAGATGCATAGTTGGCTACGTGACAGAAGGTGTAGCAAATAGGGAGGTGGGGACGAGAAACGTAAGCATAAATGTATATTCCGCCATAGTTCCGGTACGCCTGGATGGTTGTTTATCAATAATGGCACACTTATTCTTTGACGTAAAAGAATCAACGCAGAGGGGTTGACAAAGGGGGGAGTGAACTCTGACAAGGGGTCGAAAAAGATTCACATGGGTAAAGCGGTGAGTTTCTCTTGCATTTGGACCGATAGCAATTGTACTAGTGGCTGGATGACAAGAGGGAGTTTCTCAAAGGGGAAGATAGACTGGTCATTGACAAGGGAAAGCTTCAAAACCGTAAAAAAAACTTTGTCGCGTTTTATAGGGATTACTGAAAAGAAGACAGAAACACGATTACGAAAAGGAGCAGAAACATTGAAATGAAGAAAAAGGATTTTGTTTCATACATTATGAGAATTTTAGTTACAAAATCTAAAATCGAGGCATGCCAAAGTGCCCCCCGTGCCTCTAATTGTAGAGCTTAGACAAACCTCTTATGCGGTTGAAATAATTAGCACATTGGCTCACGTATTCTAGAAAATAATCTTCGCCGCTTTTGACCGGCGTAGTTCAGTAATCCCTATAATCAAAAGCGGCGAAGATTATTTTCTAGAATACGTGAGCCAATGTGCTAATTATTTCAACCGCATAAGAGGTTTGTCTAAGCTCTACAATTAGAGGCACGGGGGGCACTTTGGCATGCCTCGATTTTAGATTTTGTAACTAAAATTCTCATAATGTATGAAACAAAATCCTTTTTCTTCATTTCAATGTTTCTGCTCCTTTTCGTAATCGTGTTTCTGTCTTCTTTTCAGTAATCCCTATAAAACGCGACAAAGTTTTTTTTTACGGTTTTGAAGCTTTCCCTTGTCAATGACCAGTCTATCTTCCCCTTTGAGAAACTCCCTCTTGTCATCCAGCCACTAGTACAATTGCTATCGGTCCAAATGCAAGAGAAACTCACCGCTTTACCCATGTGAATCTTTTTCGACCCCTTGTCAGAGTTCACTCCCCCCTTTGTCAACCCCTCTGCGTTGATTCTTTTACGTCAAAGAATAAGTGTGCCATTATTGATAAACAACCATCCAGGCGTACCGGAACTATGGCGGAATATACATTTATGCTTACGTTTCTCGTCCCCACCTCCCTATTTGCTACACCTTCTGTCACGTAGCCAACTATGCATCTGTTTGTTCTCTGAAAATCCCCAACGTAAAAGAACCGGGCGGCGGTTACCGGGCTGATGTTTAACATGTTTTCAAATGGCCATAGAGGTAGGACGTTCCTGGAAACATTTCCAGAACTGATTTCCATATGTTCATATCAATGATCAATGAATCAATCCATATGTTCATATGTATTACAATAGATCAACTATACTGGTCGCAGTAATGAGTCCACACATGAAAAAAATATGTTCATATTGCCCCTTTTATGACTATTTATACTGTGATAATCATTTAATGCCACGTGCCTCATTTTGCACTGTTAATCTGACACTAGAGTGGCTTTTAATTTGATCTACTAAAGAGTTTGACTTCTTTTTCCTTCTTCTCCTTCTTTTTCACTTCATTTTCTTTGAGCGAAATCGTGTGCGAGATTCGACTGTGATAATCGTGTAAATCGGGGTAGTCTAAATAGGGGCAAATGTCGCAATATCTCGGAAATGTACATATCTCGGTTGTTTCTCGACGGATTTCCATCCTCTTTTCACCAATCAACTGGAAACGAAGTCGAGTTTTGGACAAACGTACAAACGCAACAATTAACAAACATGATTTTTTTTAAACAGGTAGATCTCGATGGTGCCCTGTGCTGCTACCTTTGAGGTTTGTTTTGTATATTTTGAATCTAAAGATAATTTCCATTTTTTCGTTATTCTGCTTTTTTTTTGGTTTTGCAACACCATTGCAGTGAAACTGGTAGACAAACCATTAGCATTTAATCGCAACTCACCTTTGATTGAAAGGTCGTACTCGGACAGCCACCTTCAGAGACGCCATTCCGGTGCTGGTAAGCGATATCCGCGGTTCTGTCCAAAGTGTCCTACAGGTTCGGATGATTCTTTACAGCTGAGTGCGTTTATTAGGTAGTAGGTCAAACTCAACAACAGTCGCAATAACAGTACAACGAGCGCCCAGCCCAGAATGCAGAATCATTCTTATGAACATCACTTAAATGCAGGGGTATTTCGAAAGCACTCTAATTTACATGAATGGTAGATTTTAAGCGGATAGCAAACATGCGACGAATTATAAGCACAAGAAGTAACAATAATATTTTCCACCTCTTACATTGCACTGCACAATGATTTACCAGGGCACAATTTTTCAACACCCGGAGAGCACGCACATATACCAATGGGAAGCACTTTTCATGTTATTCTTCAATGCTATTTATCGCTTTCGCTTATATTTTGGGTCGAGCTTCTATTCACGGTAGCTGCCAGTGTGAAGAGCATTATTTTTTCACACATTTATCATTACGATGATTTTCCTTTTCTTATGCTCGTTGATGATAAATATTCTACTGGAACGCATCTCAAGCTGAAGTTCCACAATTAGGTAAACACTAAATAGTAACACTAATATTTCATAACTTTGTGTGCAATGTTCAGTTTTTAGTGCAGCTCAGCTGTAGATATTTAGCTTCATTACAACAGAGGAGAAATAACAGATTTCACGATTTTGCTCATCCTACTAAAATAACAAAATTAATTTACCGCAAGTCATTGGACATTCACATATCACATAACACTGATAGACACTTCAGCAATTTTGGTTCAAACTGATTGGAACATCAGTAAAACAATAAAATAATAACTAAATAAAGCACTACTTCTTCAATCCGATACCGTACCGAACACACAAAGAACGCATCCGCCCAGCCGAACCGTTCAAGTCAAGATCTCATCACCTAATGAACATTGAACATGTACATGCAAGGATTTTGGAAAATGAAAACACAAACACACAAACCGCTATTCGCTATATGTAAGCACAAATCGATCTCTTGTACTCTCATGGAAATGCCATATGGAAAGTTTGTGAAGATTTGGTGCAAAGTTTTGTTTATCCTTTTCACTCTTTAACAAACCTGTGCGAAGGGTGCACATCAGACTTCACAAATAGAACAAACCTGGGAAGGTGGCAGCACCGTTTCGCGCACATAGCGAATAGCGAATAGTTTGTTCTATTTGTGAAGTCTGTGCACAGGTTTGTTAAAGAGTGAAAAGGATAAACAAAGCTTTGCACCAAATCTTCATAAACTTTCCATATGGCAGTTCCATGAGAGTACAAGAGAACGATTTGTGCTTACATAGCGAATAGGACAGGACATGACATTGTGACTTTTTCTTCTTGTTTTTGTTTTGGCGATTCCCTTTCAAAATTTACTACGGCAAGCGAAAAGTCTAGATAGAATTAACAAAAGGGCGAATGTCGAAAATGTAAACAAAACGGGTGAGAGTTATTTTTTGCTGGACCAGCATAGGAAAATCAACCCTCACTCGGTTTGTTTACGCTTGCGACATTCGCCCTTGTGTTAATTCTATCTTCAAGTGTTTCCAAGAATCCAGCTGCAGTTTATGATAGAAGCCAATGTCCTAGTTGATCACTAATTAAATAAAAATAGATATATATAGAATGCCAGTGTCGCTGGTGTTTCATGGATATTTTGGTGGCAAACATGTTGCTGGTTAGTGTCTTGGATACGGGAACAACATTGTCAAATTTCCCAATAGAAAATTTTCCTGCCGACGAAATACCCCAAAACGACCAAATCGGGTGATTTATCCTACGTGATTTACGAAAAAGCAGAATGATTTTTTTATTGGGTTGCCTTTTTAGTTTGACAATCAGGGGTGACATTGCGATTCCAGGGATACCAGACTTGCAGATTTGTCTGCAAATTCCAGATTTTTGGAACGGTCTTGCAGATCCTTATAAATTTGCAGATATTTGCAGTTTTTCTGACTTTTATTGTTTTGGTGCAGATTTTTGTTCGAAGCTCTTTAAACTTTCACAGACTTCCTAAAAAAGTGTGCAGATTTTCGCAGATTATATTTAAACCAGAAAATTCGAGTAGCCGGAAAACTGCTTGATTTTTTCGGTTTTCGAGCAGTTGCAGACATTTTTTTAGAAAATATGGCATCTCTGCGATTCACGTTTCGAGTGATTTTGGTTCGTTTCGCCCATTCGTTTAACGTAGTCGAAACGAACCAAAATCATTCGAAACGAGAATCGCAATGTCACCCCAGATTCCCGTTTCGAATCGATCACTCACACATATGTGTACATACGCATACAATGTAAATATTGCGACATTTGCCCCTATTTAGACTACTCCGCTTTACACGATTATCACAGTCGAATCTCGCGCACGATTTCGCTCAAAGAAAATGAAATGAAAAAGAAGGGGAAGAAGGAAAAAAGGTCAAACTGATTAGTAGATCAATCTAAAAGCCACTCTAGTGTCAGATTAACAGTGCAAAATGCGGTACGTTAGTAGTATCAATCTATATAGAATGCCAGTGTCGCTGCAGTGCTTGTGGTAAACATCACACATTTGAAAATTATGTATTTACATTGTATGCGCATATGTGTGAGTGCTCGATTCGAAACGGAAATCTGATTGTCAAACTGAAAAGGCAACCCAATAAAAAATCCTTCCGGCTCTTCCGTAAATCACATAGGATAAATCACCCGATTTGGTCGTTTCAGGGTATTTCGTCGGCAGAAAAATTTTCTACAGCCTGAATTCGTTAATTGGGCCACGATTGCATTCCAGCTGATTCGCTAATTGGGCCGACTGACAGTTGTTAGAAATTTCTAAACTCGAAAATTCCATACAATTTTGACATTCAAGTTGTCACATAGCCCAATTAGCGAACACCCAATTAACGAACCGCCCAATTAACGAACCACCAATTAACGAAACTTTGCTGTACCGTGGACCCCCGTTCGTTTGACCGTTTTTAATCTGAACACTTTTTAATTTGAACCCCGCTGGTTTGCACGATGTGCAAATTAAAAATGGTTCAAATGTCATTCTCAATATGGCATCATTTGCCTTCGCAGACAATGCACATAAACACGATTTGTGTGTACTGATCTAGCGTGTTTAATTCTAGTTTAATCAGTTTCACATTTCGTTTCCCAACGATTACGATAGAAATCCGATCGGAGAATAACATATTCGCTGTTTGCAACTACCAACTAAACGAGACTAAATCAAACCACCAAAACAATAACAAAGAGCAGGGCGGTCAGTTCAAACAAGTTTCAGCATATTTAGGGTTGCTAGCTGTTCAAATTAAAAACGAACCCCGTTAGTTTGCATGAGGAATCGTTCAAACGAACGGGGGTCCACTGTATTGGGTAATTTGACAGTGTTGTTCCCGTACCCAAGACACGAACCAGCAACATGTTTGTACGTTGCATTAAATGATTATCACAGTAGTCTAAATAGTCATAAAAGGGGCAATACATAATTTTCAAGTGTGTGATGTTTTCCACGAGCACAGCAGCGACACTGGCATTCTATATACCATGGACCCCCGTTAGTTTGACCATTTTTAATCTGTACACTTTTTAATTTGAACCCCGCTGGTTTGCACGACGTGCAAATTAAATGCTCGGGTACTTTTTCATTTAGACGTATCTGCAAATGAGAGATTCTCTTCGTGTCTCCTCTCTTCCGCTTTTTACGGCGATACTAATGCATTGAAAACAAAATTTTCAAAACATTTGGCTAACTAGTGACTCCGGCAACCGATTCATGCAAAGCTGATGTGTCAAAATGCATTAGTATCGCCGTAAACGGCGGAAGAGAGGAGACACGAAGAGAGTCTCTCATTTGCAAATACGTCGAAATGAAAAAGTACCCGAGAATGGTTCTAATGTCATTCCCAACATGACATCATTTGTTTATACAGACAATGCACATAAACACGATTTGTTTGTACTGACCTAGCGTGTTTAATCGGTTTCATGTTTCGTTTTCTAACGATTAAAGCCTATCGACCTGAAAAGAAATGGGCAAAAAGATAGGCCAAGAAATGCTAAAGAAAAGATTTTCCATTTGCGATTTCTTTAGCAGTATGCACCTCACAAGAAATATTATTTCACTTTCAGATGGCGTAGTTTTACATGCACTTTTTCGTACGGAATAATATCCGGCGTAATTATTACCACAAGAAAAACTGACAGATAATTGCATGCCTTGCAGTTATCAAATTTTCTTCGGTAAATAACACGATTTTTTCTTGAGCTGTTTTCTTTTCTGCTGGATATGGATACTAGGCTTAAGATAGAAATCCGATCGGAAAATGCAATATTCGCACTTGCAACTGCCAACTACAACAAACCACCAAAACAATAACAAAGAGCAGGGCGGCCAGTTCACACAGGTTTCAGCATATTTCGGGTTACCAGTTGTTCAAATTAAAAAGTAACCCCGTTAGTTTGCATGAGGAATCGTTCAAACGAACGGGGGTCCACTGTATATTGATTCTATACTGTCATGTCCTATCCTAGCTCACAGTAACAGATACGCGGAAACTAAAGCCAACGATTTGGCATCAGTGTGCACAAATTGCCAGCACTTGCTGCGGAGCAAAATGCTGCAGCAGTGGGACTTGATTGTTTTCAACATGATCCGCTTCTGTTTTGTTTACATCAATTTTTTACAATAGAGCGATATATCTTTCAACTTAATCCACCCCATCGACATCTCTATATCGAACTGCAGTAAACGTCAGCGACAGCATGTCCTGGGCTCAAAATTTGACAGCGGGCCCAAATCAGAATGCTGGCAGTTGAGTGAAACGCAGTGCTGACATGCTATCTCATTTTCGCACACACGAGATGTTGGCAGCGAAAACATAGTTGCCTGCCAATGGTGTGACTTAATCAGTGTAAAATGCGTTGCAAAGCTTTATACACACTGTGTCCGAGTATAATACAGTGGACCTCCGTTCGTTTGAACGATTCCTCATGCAAACTAACGGGGTTACTTTTTAATTTGAACAACTGGCCACCCTAAATATGCTGAAACTCGTATGAACTGGCCGCCCTGCTCTTTGTTATTGTTTTGGTCGTTTGATTCAGCTGGCAGTGGCAAGCAGCGAATATTTCATTCTCCGATCGAATTTCTATCGTAATTGTTGGGAAACGGAATGTGAAACTGATTAAACATGCTAGATCTGTACAAACAAATCGTGTTTATGTGCATTGCCTGCATAAGCAAATGATGCCATGTTGAGAATGACATTTGAACCATTTTTAATTTGCACATCGTGCAAACCAACGGGGTTCAAATTAAAAAGTGTTCAGATTAAAAACGGTCAAACGAACGGGGGTCCACGGTATTCAAGGTGCGTGACAATAGCTTAAGTACATTTCATAACTATTTCAATACTTGTTAATCAAACTTGTAAGCAAAAAGTATGCGTGTTCGATTGGCTCCCATTTGACAACTCTAGATAAAATTAACAAAAGGGCGAATGTCGCAAATGTAAACAAACCTCTGACTATTTCTATTCAGGCAGACCTTCCAATATGGTATAAATATCACGATACCACAGGGACGCTGAATTATTACCAACATCTGGTTTTCGTTTAATGCTTACGGTTACTTCGTTAATTTGATCACGACTGCACTTCAGCTGATTCGCTAATTGAGCCGATTGACAGCTGCTAGAAATTTCTAAACTCAAAAATTCAATAGAATTTTCATTCTTTACAAAACTAGTTTTACTAGTGTCGTAAAAAGTAAAAATAGCTTGACTAATACAGTTGATAAGAAAACAAAAAGTAATATATTTGATTTATCATTTCTTAACAGTAAATTATTATTTCTTAACAGTAAAAGTTAAAAACAACTTTTAGTCACTGTAGCCCTCTCTGGTGTAACTATCAGTCTCAGGTATAAGCAATATGATTCGAAGCACCTTTTCCCACTGGGCGTCGATAGGCCAGGACAATTATTTAAACAATCCAACGATTGTAAAATGCATGCGTTCAGGTACTATCTACTATCAATACTAAACCATTTGTGAATCTGCCCCAAACACCATTCATAGCCTAGAAAAGTAGCGGAATTCACTGGAGCCGCTCTGGCAATTATCATACAACTACCACGAAACAGTGATGTCCATCCGTGACGCTAGAATGACAATGAAAAATTAAGTTATCAGCCATTTTTAGCTCGAACAAACTATACCAAGGTAACCAATAAGCATTAGTATAAGCAGTAAATTAATCGTTTAATATAAATATAATATTTTAAGCATTTTAAGTAACTTGAAAAGTATGTATTCAGGTCCTATAATAGAGGTTTTCCCAAGGATTTTCCGTCAGATCATACCCCTCCTTTTCTTATTTTTTCTCGAAAGTACTCCCAATACGAGTGACAATGGTGCAAAAATATATTTTTTTCGTTGACTCTAGAATTTACTACGATTTTTTAAATAATGCAAATTGCAAGAATGTTGAGTTTCTTTTCGCCAAATCACGAATGTTGAGTTCAAAAAATTCGTTTCGGCTGCACTGTTTATCAAAACTTTCAAATTTTCTGGCAGCATTGCACAACAGTTTTTGACATATGTGTATCAGCGGTAGAGTGAAAAGGACAAAACGAATGAAAAGCGAATGATTACCTTCTTCTTCTTTTCGTTTGTTGCTTGCCACAAGAGTAAAGAGTGGCACAAATGGTTTCGAAGTGGTGAAAATAGAGGACACTGGTACAAACAGGCATGTAATACATCCGAGAAGTGACGGGTTGAAATATACGTATTTTAGTTCTTCATTTTTACAGTAGTTAGAGGCTTTAATAAAGAAAGTTTTATATGGGTATCATTTCTAAGAGTCAAAACCGAACATTTAGTAAAAAAAAATTTTGACGGAAAACCTCTATTGTTAGGTTTAAAATTTTGTAAGTGCAGACAGACAGACAGAAATTTATTTTATAGATGGTCGGTGTTAAGTCAGACCGAACCATGTGACAAAACTCTGATTTCAAGAAAAACGCGATCAAAGTTTGCTGCTCAGTATGGTTTATATCTAGGAATCGTTCGAAAGCATCTCATAACTCTGGCTGTTTGCAACATTTATGTAGTCTGATTAGAGTAAAATGTAGCTTAGAAAATTCTTGATTGTTTGCTGTCATTAACCCATTTTTTTTAAATTTTGTGACTTGATCCGGTCTGATTTAACACCGACCAGGTATAGATAGAACAAACCTTAACCAGCCGCCTGAAGCAGTGCATCATGTTTTTATGCACCGTGGGGTCCGTTTCGGACTGCATCACGGTTTTGACAACGTCGAAGGGTACAACAAATAACCACGATATGACTCCTGCCGTGGCACCAGCAGTGGCTATTAGTGATGCCTCGTATGTACTTCCGATTCCCGTTCCTGCCTGGCGGCTGCGTTTCATGTGATGTAACCGCTCTTCCACATCAATCATGTACTCATAAACCAGCATGTAAATGCCGTATGGCAACACGTCGCGGCACATCATTGGCGTGAAACCCCGATATAAACCCCAAATACCCTCGCGCATAAAAATATCCCGGGAGCAGCGCCACGGGTGACCAATATCTGAAAGAAGAGATCATAAAAATATTTCAGTAAATAGAACTGTAAGCTGCCACCGTTTTTACATTGAAGTGTTTGTAGACGAACTTTGATCACTTCTACAGGGCAGGCCAGGAAAACTTGCGCAGCTCCTGCCATCGAACCAGCGTACAAGATATGCTTTCGCCAGAGCTGTTCTTGCTCCTTTTTCGACTTGCAACTGTAAGTGGAAAAATAATGCTGGAGTTGTAGCTCTGTGACATAGAATGATGGTAAACTATCGCTTACCGTGCTTGGAGAGTCCGCAGGTAATCACCGTATACCGCAAAAACTACGGAATTCAGAGCACCATTTGTGACAAACGGAAAGAACATTCCCTTGTAGAAACCCCGAAGCTGCAATAATAGACCAAACAAATGATTAAATAAATACAGCAAAGTTTCGTTAATTGGGCGGTTCGTTAATTGGCTGTTCGCTAATTGGGCTATGTGACAACTTGAATGTCAAAATTGTATGGAATTTTCGAGTTTAGAAATTTCTAACAACTGTCAGTCGGCCCAATTAGCGAATCAGCTGGAATGCAATCGTGGCCCAATTAACGAATTCAGGCTGTAATAACATTTATCAAGGTTAACCACCGAAGAGCGGGTGCCACACTTGTCTTAATTCCATTGTTAATTCAAAAGAAATCCAGCTTTTTACGAGCCATAATGGCGGACATGTTCGTAATATTTAAACAGCATTTTTGACATTTCCCTAATACAACGCACGTTCCCAGTAAACCATTTGGTTTGTATATCTCGATTGCAACTGAGATATACGAAATCATATCTGAACGAAAAAGTTATATTTCACGCCATATAAGAACATATATGTACCAAAGTGGAGGCGATATACGTGTGAAAATTTTGACAATTATTTGTAATTCTATTTTGCGTAGTTTTTATAACACGCAACTAAATACTCCTGAATATATGATTAAGATATAATCAAATATTGCAATCGTCTATACTGCTTTGTAATTCACAGTCATGAATTGGATATGAAGACACGCACGACTGCAAAACAACTTATTGTTCACTTCAATTTGACATACTCTAATCATTATACAATTCCAATGTGAAATTGACATGAAAAGGATTTAATGTGAACTTTCTATTACGATTTTGTGTTATCTGGCTTTTCTTTCCGTGCATTCCTTTAGTTTTACCGTGAACGCGCGGAAAGAAAACGTGCGATGTACTTAGGGAACTGTAAAAAATGCTGTTCAAATATTACGAACATGTCCGCCATTATGGCTCGTAAAAAGCTGGATAAATGTACAAAAAACAATGTTCAAAAGGGCTTCATTAAAGGGGCGCGGATGTGGTAACATCGACGTTTCGATAGACACCGTCGATCCTGACACTGTTTGTTTGGCTGTTGGCTATATCCAACTTTTTACGAGCCATAATGGCGGACCGCATAATCTGTGTTCATAATATTTGAACAGCATTTTTGACATTTCCTAAATACATCGCACGTTTTCTTTCCCACGTTCACGGTAAAATTAAAGAAACGTGCGGAAAGAAAACGTGTGATACATTTAGGAAATATCAAAAATGCTGTTTAAATATTACGAACGCCGTCTGCCATTATGGCTCGTGAAAAGCTGGATAGCAACATTAAGCGCAAGTGTGAATTTTATAGCTGTCCCAACGCGGTTGAGAACACATGGCAAATTATTTCATAGTTTTCTTTCACGTCCACAGAGATAAATATGTATTGTTATTTGAAATTTTCATATCTATTGATCATATGACGATATAATTCTCATCTTAAAGTTGTGCACTTTGGATCGTAAATCCACCACATACGGTCGAACTAGCCAAAAACATTTCACGCGCCTTTGAAGTTAAGACGCATTTTCAGTTCGGTCAGGTGAGCGTTGTGTTGGTTTCAACAAACATTTGACGCGAATGGTTGGTAACAAGTAAAAACACAAAATATATACGCCTATGATATGTTTTCGAATTTTGTATGAATTATGTCTGTTTGACTTGTCATACTTCAAATAAAAACCAACAGTTCCTTAATTTTAAAGTCTAACACAGACCGAATCGAACGAGGGTTCATTTTTATATACCGGTCTAGCAAAAATCAAACACCCTTCATTTTGTTTACAAAAAGTCTAAAATGTACACCTTTGTCTTGTTTAAAATTCAATTCAATATTAAAACAAATTTAAGAACACAACACCACCAATCTGGTATTTACTCTTAAGATTAAATATTCTCTCTTGAGTCTGCATCTGCAAATCATGATCGCGAATATAATACATTAACCCAAACTATTAAGTTGTCTTATTCCGCTACTTACTGATCCACACATCTAATGCAGCCTGTTTCCCTACATGTCTATTTCCTGTTTGTCGGATAAGCAATAATATTTACTAACGCTATCTAAAAATAACGCGCGCTACTTAGTGCGTCCTGATCAACGCTAGACGCTAACACAAAAAAAAACTGCAAAAGCATTTAACTCAATGTTCGCTGGTCGACACTCGACACTAGGTAGTGCTCCTAAAATGCCAAATTTTTATTTGGCCGTACTCACCCCATTATGACGCACTATAATGTTATAGATTGAGGAACCGATTTTGTTGTTGGAAAACTGTTGCCACGTTTTAATAGTATCCAAAGGATGACCCACCAGAACTCCACAAGCACCTGTTGGAACACATTACACCGATAAATAACAAGTGATTTTCACGCGTCACAATTATCCAGCATAATTTTTTTTTCTCATTTAAAATAGGTGAAATTAGCTGAGAATTTTTTTTATTAACTCACAATACCGAACTAAATTATAAACTATGGCATGAAAGTGACTCTAAACGGGCGGTTGAATTAGGATACGTTACCAGCGAAACAACCGGATATGTAGTCACACGTGATCAGCTTCATGACGCTCTATCACACGCAGCCAATCCAATTCCGGTTGGTAAATAAAAGTGGCTTCCTTCTGTGGGAAAATCTAAAAGAATACTACCCTTCATTCACTGAACGATGCATTGCTACCGGTTGCAGTTGCAGTTGATCGTAAGGGGCGCTTGTTGGTGACGATCGTGGGATGCTGCATCACCTGAGCATAGGGAAGATGCCAACGAAATTGCACACAAGTGTTCTTCTGTGCGCCACAGTAATCAGTTGAATGCAAAATGCACATGACTGCTAAATTAATTAGTGTGAGCCGGGGTGGTAGGTGCAACTAAGTAACTTATACATAGTTCAGATTATATTCAAATCGCCAAGTTTAAAGCACAGGTTGTTATAAACTATTGCAGAGCCGGCCGGCAAACCCGTGCGGTCGCACAAAGCCTCACGCTTTGAAGGGGCCTCGCGCTTCGTGATGACTAGAGAACAATGTTAAAAAAATTCTAGTGGACAATCTCTGGTATTAAATACAATACAACCAATTTAGTTGTTAAGAAATATTTGAATGATTTCCATTGTTTATTAAGAAGAAATCTATGGAATTAGGCCTCCCTGCTTTAGAATGGATCGTTACATAATGTGCCAAACGACTCCGCTCAAATTGCACGCTGATTGTTCACGGAGGCTTCGATCAAATGGGCACTTAGCTCCTTTGAACTAATGAAATCTCCAGGTCCAGATGGTATTCCACCCATTTTTTACAGAAACTGGACGTCGTCATAATGTCCGAGCTCATCAACCGAACCAATTTCGCTTTGGGACATATTTCTGAGAATTGGCAGAAAGTAGAGGTGGTGTTTATGCCTAAGGGAGATAAAAAGTGAAAAGCACGCATAAGGCTTTCAGATCAATAAGTCTGACATCAACGCTTCTTAAGTTGGTGGAGAAAATTCCAGATAATTATATCCGGAAAGAGTTTTTAAAGAGCTCTCCGTTGCATGGAAAGCAACATACATACCAATATGGCAAATCTATGGAAACGTAGAACGTAGGAAGGCAAACTGCTCGGTGTAGTGACGTCAATTGAGAAGTCACTCAACTATCCAGAAACGGCACTTTGTTCTTTGCTTGATATTGAAGTAGCTTTCGATTATATGTCCTTCATTTCATTTATTACGGCTCTCTTTCAAAACGGAGTCGACCACATTACAATGGGCTAGATTCAGGCAACGCTTTTGAGCAGAGAAATCACATCATCGTTGAGAGATGCGTCGGTCATGATCTCGATGATCAAATCCCCCTTAATTTGTTAGAGGAAAGTTTGACGTAGTACAGTCGAGTGGTTTGGTAGGAGCTCTAAACACCACCATGTTATGGTACATACAAGACGGGTTTAATATAAGCCCCACAAAAATAGTCTGGTATCATTCGCAAGGTGAAGAAAACATACTGTTACTTCCCCTATACTGATTGGTTTCAGGCTGAGCTTCAGTAAGAAAGTCAAACTCTTAATTTTGGATAAAAAACTTAACTGGGCTGCTCGCCTAGATTATGTTGTTAAGAAAATGTACCACAGGAATCAAATACAGGGTTGTAGACTAAACAGTTAAGCAGTTTATCTACCCAAATCCTACAGTAGATAAAAAAACTACTCAATTTAACTCGTAGTGTCGGGATTCCTAACTAACTGGAAACTTTCCTGCTCTTTACCATTTAAGAAATATCGGATGATACCGAAACCTGCCAATTTTGCATCTCCATCACTGGGTATACGTATAAGCAGTCCGGAAACTGTGTAGAGCTATCGAAGTCTGTCTCAAAAAATGATCATTTAGATTACCACAGTGGTTTTTTAATCCAATTCCTCCGTTCAAAACCCCGCTGCTTAATCTGCACAGGGCCTCGCACGTTGTAACGCCGGCTCTGAACTATTGGATTGGTATATTGATTTCTCAGAGAAACTATGCGTCACCAAGAAACTTGTAATAGGTATTAACGATTTTGTTAGCATTTATTTTGCATTTAACAAATGATGCTCGTTGCATAAGGATATTACATAATCAGCCACATATTTATTGGTGTGTTTCTGGTTTTGTTTTTCACAAAGTATTACACTGAGTTCTTCACGTTTCATTAATATTTAGTTAAAAATGATTCACAGACAAATTTCGAACCGTTTCTTCAACCGTTACTATAAAAAAGATACCATCAAAACGGTAAATGGCACTTGGCTTGTATTACCATCCTACAACTCCGAACTGCATTAAAAAAATTGTTGGACAAGTTTTTGAGTTTCGCGCATTTAAAATTTTTAGCCAGATTGCTCAAACAACTTAAATAAAAGTCTCTAACCCCTCAAGCCCCACAGTTTTTCTAGCAAAGATACAAAGCTGATTAAAACCTGATTTGATCCACCTGTTGCATAATTAACCCAATAATATTAGCTACAAGTTACAAGTTACAAGCTTCAAAGTTACAAGTGCCAATATTTTGCGTTGCATACTTACTTTACTTTTTCGGCGACAATCCTCTTATCGAATTTATACCAAATTCAGGAGCCGTCTCCACATTACTCGGTCTTGGGTTACCACTCTCCAATCGCCGCTAACACCCGCTGTTCTAGCATCCTCATCGACAGCGCTCAGCCAACGGGTACGGGGTCTGCTAGAAGTCGTCGCCCTCTGTCGGGTTCTCTGCTAAATATTGTTTTCGCTGGTCTCTCATCCTTGCTACATGGCCAGCCCATTGTAGCCTGCCCTATTTTAGTCGCTTCACAATATCCGCATCTTTGCACACTTGTCGAAGTGGAGCTATCGACTGTTTATGATTCCAAACTTTATGTTTTCGGCAGGACAGTCATACGGCAAAGCAAAACGACACTTATTTATTCTATGCCCGACGTTTCGATGTATTTAACATCTTTCTCAAGGAGTTCTACAACATAAAATAACATAGTTAACATCATTTCTAAGATATAACAATAGAACGTCATACAGAACCACGTATCGTATTTTGTCTGGTGGCTTCTGTAGAAGGTTTGAACTAGTCACATTGATAATTAATACTAGCAATTAAAATATAATAATGTTGAATACAAAATTATTATTAAATCGATTTGTGCCTAATGCATCGAACAAATTCAAAACTCACTGTATTCGAACGAAATTCTTGCGGATCGTTTTAACATACACCCTGGCTGAATCGGTACACTATTTGGCTATGGCTACTGTGATGGTTGAATATTCTGTGTAAAGGGGCGTTGTGTATTGATGCTGTTGCTTGTTATTGCGTGTGTGCGTGTTGAGTGAGAAGATTGTTTTGCTATGTTAGTTTTGATAGTGTGTAAGATTGCAGCGTATGTGGAGCTAAGGCAGTCAACATCTGATCGCTTGTTAACTGTATGATCGGTGTTTGTTATGTGACAAACTTCCAAAATCGGCAGTGCTGTTTGGCGACGATGTTGATCAACTACTTTCGTTTCGTCTAGCGCAAAACGGTGCTGAGTGTCTATGCAGTGCGCAAGCAAAGCAGTTTTTTCTCTCATGTTGTTTAGTTCGTGAGTTACAGTTGGATTACTTCGGTTTGTTACATCGATCAGCGCTTCCATCTGTTTGATGTTCGATCGATGATTACTGATGCGTTTTTTTAGTTGATTTGAAGTTAATCCGACATAGCTGGCTTGACAATCCCGGCACGGTATGCGGTAGATAACATTCATTTTCATCTGCGTTGGAACGTTGTCCTTTGTGTTGGTAAACAGTTTTTTAACACTAAAATCGTTTCTTGTTGCCAAACTGATGTTAGGGAAATCCGTCCGAAACGTTTTTTTCAATCGATTGGTTAGTTGTTCTACATAGATTATCGGTTTGTAAATAATTGCTTCGGGTGATTGTGCAGGAACGACAACGGCTTGCGATGTGGTGGTGTTTATGCAACGGTGAATGAATGTTGTGGGATAGTGGTTGATCTTTAGCTGCTGCTTGATTATATCGTTTGTAGCTTCCTCAGTCAGGTTTGTACTGAACTCTCGCACTCGACGGATGAAGTTGGTGACCATGTTCGTCTTCATATGTAACGGATGGGTTGAAAAATAGTCAATGAAGCGGCCTGATGCCATTGGTTTGCAGTACCACTCAGTTTTGATTGATTGGTCTGGTTGACGTATTACAACCATGTCCAGAAATGGTAGTCGCCGATTTTGTTCTATCTCACAGGTAAATTGCAGGTTGCTGTTATATTGGTTGAATGTGCCGAGGACCTCTTCTACTTTGTCTGCTGGTAGAACAAGAAAAAGATCATCCACGTACTTTTTTATGACAGGTATCTCGTATCGTATCTCCTTGATGACGTTTTCCAAGAGCATTTCCATTACCAGATCCGCAACAGTGGGGGAGATCGGATTCCCCATTGCAGTTCCGAATATTTGTTTGACATATTTACCTTTGTATGAAAAGTAGCTACATTCCAAGCAAAACGTAACTATTTCTATGAATAAATCCAAGTTTATTTTGGTATTTGGCTTGATGCTTTCCCATCGCTGGATGATCGTATGTATCACCAGTTCGCGTGGAATGCAAGTGAACAGAGAAACTACGTCAAAAGAAACCAGAATATGGTTTTCTGGTACACAGACTCTATTAATGTAGCTGCAAAAAGTGAAGGAGTCGATAATATTGTATTCACTGTGGATGGATGCTCTCAGTATGCGGCCTATGTACTTTGACAACATGTACGACGGCCCACCAATGTTCGGAATAACTGGTCGAAGCGGAAGATTTGTTTTGTGGACTTTTGGAAACAAACCGGTAAAGCAAAACCCAACCGCTGGCTACCAACAACAAAATAACAACATCGTTAGCAGATTAGAAAACCTGAAGCTCATTGATACAAAAACAGCGAAACAACTACGTACACATTCAGCCGCATGTCCGAGGATATATGGCCTTCCAAAAGTCCACAAAACAAATCTTCCGCTTCGACCAGTTGTTCCGAACATTGGTGGGCCGTCGTACATGTTGTCAAAGTACATAGGCCGCATACTGAGAGCATCCATCCACAGTGAATACAATATTATCGACTCCTTCACTTTTTGCAGCTACATTAATAGAGTCTGTGTACCAGAAAACCATATTCTGGTTTCTTTTGACGTAGTTTCTCTGTTCACTTGCATTCCACGCGAACTGGTGATACATACGATCATCCAGCGATGGGAAAGCATCAAGCCAAATACCAAAATAAACTTGGATTTATTCATAGAAATAGTTACGTTTTGCTTGGAATGTAGCTACTTTTCATACAAAGGTAAATATGTCAAACAAATATTCGGAACTGCAATGGGGAATCCGATCTCCCCCACTGTTGCGGATCTGGTAATGGAAATGCTCTTGGAAAACGTCATCAAGGAGATACGATACGAGATACCTGTCATAAAAAAGTACGTGGATGATCTTTTTCTTGTTCTACCAGCAGACAAAGTAGAAGAGGTCCTCGGCACATTCAACCAATATAACAGCAACCTGCAATTTACCTGTGAGATAGAACAAAATCGGCGACTACCATTTCTGGACATGGTTGTAATACGTCAACCAGACCAATCAATCAAAACTGAGTGGTAC
Source organism: Sabethes cyaneus (assembly GCF_943734655.1). Taxonomy (NCBI): domain Eukaryota; kingdom Metazoa; phylum Arthropoda; class Insecta; order Diptera; family Culicidae; genus Sabethes; species Sabethes cyaneus. The sequence goes on along the minus strand of NC_071353.1, from coordinate 54,094,402 downwards.
TGCAAACCAATGGCATCAGGCCGCTTCATTGACTATTTTTCAACCCATCCGTTACATATGAAGACGAACATGGTCACCAACTTCATCCGTCGAGTGCGAGAGTTCAGTACAAACCTGACTGAGGAAGCTACAAACGATATAATCAAGCAGCAGCTAAAGATCAACCACTATCCCACAACATTCATTCACCGTTGCATAAACACCACCACATCGCAAGCCGTTGTCGTTCCTGCACAATCACCCGAAGCAATTATTTACAAACCGATAATCTATGTAGAACAACTAACCAATCGATTGAAAAAAACGTTTCGGACGGATTTCCCTAACATCAGTTTGGCAACAAGAAACGATTTTAGTGTTAAAAAACTGTTTACCAACACAAAGGACAACGTTCCAACGCAGATGAAAATGAATGTTATCTACCGCATACCGTGCCGGGATTGTCAAGCCAGCTATGTCGGATTAACTTCAAATCAACTAAAAAAACGCATCAGTAATCATCGATCGAACATCAAACAGATGGAAGCGCTGATCGATGTAACAAACCGAAGTAATCCAACTGTAACTCACGAACTAAACAACATGAGAGAAAAAACTGCTTTGCTTGCGCACTGCATAGACACTCAGCACCGTTTTGCGCTAGACGAAACGAAAGTAGTTGATCAACATCGTCGCCAAACAGCACTGCCGATTTTGGAAGTTTGTCACATAACAAACACCGATCATACAGTTAACAAGCGATCAGATGTTGACTGCCTTAGCTCCACATACGCTGCAATCTTACACACTATCAAAACTAACATAGCAAAACAATCTTCTCACTCAACACGCACACACGCAATAACAAGCAACAGCATCAATACACAACGCCCCTTTACACAGAATATTTAACCATCACAGTAGCCATAGCCAAATAGTGTACCGATTCAGCCAGGGTGTATGTTAAAACGATCCGCAAGAATTTCGTTCAAATACAGTGAGTTTTGAATTTGTTCGATGCATTAGGCACAAATCGATTTAATAATAATTTTGTATTCAACATTATTATATTTTAAGCTCGGTTAATGCTAGTATTAATTATCAATGTGACTAGTTCAAACCTTCTACAGAAGCCACCAGACAAAATACGATACGTGGTTCTGTATGACGTTCTATTGTTATATCTTAGAAATGATGTTAACTATGTTATTTTATGTTGTAGAACTCCTTGAGAAAGATGTTAAATACATCGAAACGTCGGGCATAGAATAAATAAGTGTCGTTTTGCTTTGCCGTATGACTGTCCTGCCGAAAACATAAAGTTTGCACACTTGGTATATTCCATGATTCATGCGCCTGCGCAACACTCCTTCGTCTAATGTGCCGCCAAGAATTGATCGTAGAATCTTACGCTCGAAAACGCCAAGAGTTCGTCGGTCGCTCTCTTTCAACGTACCACCGGGAGAATTTGCGTCTTATAGAGCGCGAGTTTTGTACGGAGTTGTATGCTACGGGACCTCAGCTGGCTACGTAATCCGTAGAAGGCCCTGTTGGCAGCCGCTATCCGCCTTTTTGCTTCACGGCTCACATTGTTGCTACATGTCACTAACGTACCAAGGTAAACAAATTCGTCGACCACTCCAAAAGTATCTCCATCTATCACCACCGCAGTTCCAACACCCGAAGGGCTACCACGCTCTCTACCAGCTACCATATACTTTGTTTTGATAGAATTTATGATTAGCCCTATCCTCGCAGCTTTCTCCTTAAGACGCGTGTACGGTTCTTCCACAGCTCTACGGTTAACACTGATAATATCGATGTCGTCCGCAAACCCTATGGGCATATGAGATTTCGTGATGATGGTACCGCTTCTCTGCACGCCGGCCTTTCGAATAGCACCTTCCAATGCAATGTTGAACAGCAAGTTTGATAGTCCGTCACCTTGTTACAAACCATCTAACGTCACAAACGAGTCCGATGTCTCACCCGCTATCCTGGCGCTTGATTTGGAACCATCAAGGGTAGCACGTATCAGCCTAATCAGTTTTGTTGGAAAACCATGTTCAAGCATAATCTGCCACAGCTCGTTTCGTTTAACTGAATCGCACGCCGCCTTGAAGTCTTTAAACAAATGATGAGTCTGCAAGTTGAATTCCTGGAATTTATCGAGGATCAGTCGCAAGGTGAACATTTCGTTCGTCGTGGAGCGTCTCTCTCGAAAACCGCATTGGTATTCGCCAACAAAGGTTTCCTGCAACGGCCTCAGTCTGAGAAATAGGATGCGGGAGAGAATTTTGTATGCAGAATTGAGGAGAGTAATACCTCGATAATTGCTGCATTCGGGCATATGAGTCCGGCCAGTCCGTAGGTAATTCCTTATCAGTCCATACCTTTAGTATAACCTGATGTATTGCACAGTACAGCCGTTAGCTCCCGACTTGCAAAAGTTCGACGGGGATACCGTCCTTTCCAGCTGCTTTGCCGTTTTCAGCTCTCTCGCTGCTTTCCAAATCTCGTCCAAAGTTGGTGGATCCACAGCTTGTCCATCATCCTCAATCGTTATCCTGTTTCTGTTGAGCGTTCCATCTTGATCACCATTCAACAACGCATCGAAATATTGTTTCCAACGCCTACCCACCTCCGATCTTTCGGTAATCAGGTTTCCCTTCTTGTCGTTGCACATAACAAGAGTTCGCACGGTCCGGTTCCTGATTCCGTCGATCATATTGAAGAAGCTTCTCGTATCGTGCCTCTCGAAGCAATTCTCCGCCTCTGCAAGAACGCGTTCCGAGTGCTGACGTTTCTTACGACGGTGAAGTCTCTTTTCGGCAGCTCTAGCATCTCGATGTCTCTCTCTGTTCTGGCGTGTCACAGTTGTAGCCAATATGTGACTTCTGGCTAGATTCTTCTCATCAGTCACTCGCTGGCATTCTGCGTCAAACCACTCACTGGAAGTGGCTGCAGCAGTAGTACCCAACACTTCCCGCGCTGCAGTACTGTTCGCGTCGTGGATGTGTCTCCACTACTCGTTCAGGTTCTCTCCGAGATGTTCACCGATCCACTCATCAGTCTTCCGAGAGTACTCTGTAGCAACTCCTTCCGCTGATAACCGCCGAATGTTCAGTCGTATCTTCGTATCGTATCTCGTTGGCTTCGATATGAATACGTTGGACTAACCGGGCGCGGATCTTGCTTAATACGAGATAGTGGTACGAGTCAACGTTTGGTTCCCGGAAGGATCGCACGTCTGCGACAATCAGAAAAGCACCGGTCATCAACCAGAACGTGGTCGATCTGAGAGCAGGCCTCTCCATTAGGGTGTTTCCAGGTGTGCTTCCGAATGTTCCATCGTGCAAAATAGGTACTACAGACAACCACTCCTCTGGCTGCAGCGAAGTTGATTAACCTCAGTGGTAGGATGGAGGCAGCCACGTAGCCAGAAGTGGGGGTCAGGAGCCCTATCTTGGCTCCTAATACATTAAATGCATATCTTACAGCTTAAAAATGTAATACATCACAATACATTTAATGTATTGTAGTTCTAAACGCAAAAATATGCATATAAAACAGTTCAAATCAAAATTGGGCTTCCGGGCCCCCCTTCTGGCTACGTGGCTGGATGGAGGCTTTCCCTACCAATAACGGGACGAAAGAACTCTTCACGTCCGAACTGTGCATTTGTATCCCCGATGACTATCTTTATGTCATGTCTTGGGCACTCTCCATATGTCCTGTCGAGAAGATCATAGAACGCCTCTTTTACGTCATCGGGCTTGTCGTTCGTCGGTGCGTACACATTTATCAGACTGTAGTTAAAGAATTTACCCTTAATTCTCAACACGCATAAACGGTCATTGATGGGCCTCCACCTAATGACACGCGTCATTTGTTTTCCATGTAATACGAATCCGACTCCACACTCTGCTTTATCGCCGCCACTGTAGTAGATGTGGTACTTGAATGTCCTGCCCGCAATAGGATCTACTGCGCGGAATTCACGTTCTCCCGTCTTCGGCCACCGCGCGTGCCGGTTCAAGTCCTGACATTCCAAGTACCAAGTTTGCAATAATCTTTGTCCTTTTTCTTTTGCCTGGGTCCATACCGATTATCCGGTTGTAGATCCTTTCCTGAATTTCTCCTAGCGAAAGTTGTTTAAACATACTGCCTTACTGGGGCTGCGATGCCTAGTCTCGCGGACAGGGCTGCTGTCTTGGGTACAGCTGGCGAGATACAGTGTTTCATAAGTCAGCCGTCCGCTTCGGATCAGTCGCTGTTGTATGCCGCCCCTAACCTGGGATACAGCAGGTACACGAGGTACCGATGTTACGCATTACCCAGCCCTTTACCAGCCTATTTTGCGTTACATAATAATCTCCTTTCCGACTTATAATATTAGCACTAATATCACAGAACAGAACTGCCGGTGGAAGCATAACTGTCCCATGTTACATTTTGTCATTTTCGACATTTTGTTGTCTAACGTTATAATTATATATATATATTTATAATATGAATCGAAAACATGGTGTTTATACTAGAAAAACTCGAAAAAATTTGAAGCCAATTTGTCCCACTGGAAAAATGGACGCATATTTGTCTCGCTGCGTATACCTTTTCATATAAAATGGTTTCAAGTTGTATACAAAATTTAGTGAAGTTTTTCAACATTATCTCAAAGAGGGATGAATAATAACATGAAAACTAAGTAATTTTAGAAAAATCAGTTTTCCAACTTTGAGTGCGATTTTCTCATTTTCGTGTTTTGTAACATGGGACAGATATGCTTCCGGCGGTAGAGAAGTGGAAGTAGAAATCCAAACACGTACATGCTACTTTCTACAGATACTAGCGAACCTGACGTTAACTAGACACCCGCGCAGCGTTCTCCTCATCAACTACCCTCCTACATACATCGTAAAACCAATCGTTCCGCTGATTCCGGGCCACATGTCCGATGGAGCTCTCCGCTACACTGCTGATAGCTGTTTTGATAGTGTTCCAACAGTCCTCGAGAGGGGCTTCGTCCAGCTCGTCCTCTTCCGGCAGCGCAGCTTCGAGTGAATGCGCGAAGTTTGCAGCGACGTCTGGCTCTAACCTGCTCTAACCAGCGACGTCTGGCTCTAATCTAACCGAGAATAGCGTCGGTACCGAATGTTGGTCACAACGGAGAGTCTTGGGCGCATCTTAACCATCACTAGGTAGTGGTCCGAGTCAACGTTAGGGCTTCGATAGGATCTGACGTCAATTATCACCCCTATTCTGTATTTAGAACGAATCTTTATTTCGTTCGACTGGTTTCGAACGAGATGTTTTGCATATTTGATTTTGCTGGCGGAAATTTCGTTCGAAAACCCAATCCGTTCGAAATATAGAATAGCGGTGAATTTCTGAGAAGTGCCGACTGTCGATTAAAACGTGGTCGATCTGTGATTCTGTCTGATTTGGTGACCTCCAGGTGTACTTGTGATGGATTCTGTGCTGGAAAAAGGTACTACACTCAAAATATTCTGCACATAACTAATAGCACAGACAAGTGCTAATAGTAAATTTCCATATGAAATCCCATATGATTATCATGTGCCGCATATAAACACAATCCTTCCAGAAATATACATAAAAATTATACGCAGATGAGTAGTATGTGCATTTATACACATAAAAATTATACGCATACAAATAGTATGTGCAAAGTTTTCGCGTGCACATAAATGATAACTTTTTGGTACATAAAGATCATTCACAGGGCACATTGCAAACTATACGAAAAGTTTTCTCAGTGCACGTACGGCCATGTTTTTGAAGGCGGCAAAGTCGATAAGTCTTAGGCCCATTTCATTGATCCGCTGGTGTGCACTGAACCTGGTCGACCTGAGCATTGAAATCCCCGATGACGATCTTGATATCATGTTTTGGGCAGCGGTCGTATTCACACTCCAACTGCGCGTAGATTTCATCCTTGTCGCGGTACTTCTGAGGTGAGGGCTGTGCACGTTGATGATGCTTATATTGAAGAATCGGCCCTTGATTCTCAACCTGCACATTCGAGGATTGATTGGCCACCACCCAATCACCCGTTTCCGCATCTCGCCCATCACTATGAAAGCTGTACCCAGCTCGTGTGTGTTGCCGCAGCTCTGGTAGATGGTATGTCCATCTCTGAACGTACGTACCGTTGAGCTCTTCCAGCACACCTCCTGCAGCGCTACGACGTCGAACTTGCGGCTCTTCAATAAGTCGGAGAGCACTCGAGTGCTCCCTTGGAAGTTCAAAGATGGGCAGTTCCACGTCCCGAGTTTCCAATGATAGTCCGTTTTCGTCGCGTGGGTCTATTCCGATTGTTCCAGTAAGAATTTCCTTGTTCTTCGTTCTGTGTTTTAGTATCTTTCGTGGTGACGGCTTGGCAAGCCTGCTACACCAACCCCCTGTTTCGCCAGAGGGCCAACGAAGCTCGGAAGAGCCCTCCTTTCCTGTCGGCATACGATCTTGGTTTCCACCGGGATTGGTTACCCGATCTCCACCAAAGTTGCTCGTATTCCGGCTGGTACCACGAGGAGGTAGGAATAGGAGTTGCTGAATAAGAGGCTATGAACCACTGTAGGGCCTATTTTATGCCTACACGTGCACACGGCACCGACGGTACGCATTATTCAGCCGTTTACCAGCCATTGTAGATTTGTTATGCAACAGAAATATACAAATTAAAAACCACAAGACTAATATTATTAGTAATATATTAATTATGCAACAGGGCCTGATATTGCACTACAAATAACATGCATAATAACATAAAAAATAACATAATAACATAACATAACATAAAAAATCGCAAATACGATAGAAAAATCAAAAATCAATGCCGTAGATCTGAAACTAAAAACTTAAATAAGGATTTTATTTAATTTATTTTTACAAATTTTTACTAAGTAAACAAAGTAAAAAATCACTGAACTGTTTCTTTTTAATTTTTTGCAATGCAAAGCATTCAGTTATGCTCACTGACACACATTAGACTGTATTGCCTTACAGAAGCAGGAATCTGTTAAAGTCATGAGTCATGAAACGTATGAAAATCATGCATTCGGAGAGTTTTAGGCAATCATCAAATCAACATACTAATCTTATTTTCTCATTTGTTTCATATAATTTTATTCCTTATATAGTTTTTGTTTTTAATAATTATATATAATATTATTTCATTACTTTTTAAACACTTTAGTTTTACTAACATTTTATTTTTTCATTATTATTTTGTTTTTTTTTTAGTATTTTCTCATCCTTGTATCATTTTTTGTTTCTTTTTCGGATTCCTCGAAGTGTTTACTTAGTTAATAACTCATTCTTTTCCTCGCAATATGGTTGCTTGCATTTCTTATCCATGTGACACCACTGTTTTCCTATAGGGATGTATTCTTGTGTGTCTCTATCGGTGTGGCTTTTTGCGTTTGTTTTCTTTTATAATTACATAATACAAAAGAATAATTTATTATTTACGTGCCTTCACTCTCGGATTTTTCACATCTCCATTTTGTTTATTGATTTGCTAGCAGTTCTGCCCCTACCAGCTGTTTATAGCTTCACCATACACTGCTTTTGTTTGTCAATGCAGCGAAGTGTATTTTTTTTCTTCCATATTATATTCGCCAGAAAAAAAAGATTTTTATTTACTGTACAACATAATTTGCTCGATCAGTGCTGGCAGTTCCTTGATACTTTTCTTCTCTCTTCTTATCGCACTTCATTCTCTCTGTTTTTGTTTTTGCTCGTCCTCGTATTCTCACTCTGCTGTCCTTCTTGCCGCGCTTGCTCGGTTACTCGGTAGAGTGCAATAGTTAATTGTTTTTGCATGTTTTGCTGAGGTTATCTGTTCTAAAAGGAACGGAAAATGAACATTTACTAGTGATAGTGACTGAACGAAACCTTTTTGCAAGTGACCAAAAAAAAAATCAAAAAGTAATCGGTTCAACAGAAATGGGTTCATCGGCATTTATTGGTAGAGGACATGTCCTAAAATTGTTGTTGGTATTGAGCAACATCATCTCGTCTGGCCGGATTGCACTTTGGTTCCCAAAATTTTATTGGTTTATGGGACGGGAAAAGAGAATCTATTCAGAACGTTGGGTCATTTCAAATAATAGATCAAATTACTTCGCACTTCGCATTTTTGTTTCTCTTTTTCTCTTCATTATTTCGACTAGTGTTGTGGAGTTCTACAATTGTATGTGTTTCAGTGTTTCTGTGTGTAGGTGTAATTTTCTTCGCATCAGCTTAATAGTATTCGACCCTTCATTTTTCTGTTAGGTTCATTTTTCAGTTGTCCATCATTCCTTTTTTGTTTATCTCTTATGTAGGCTAATCCTGGTTCACTAAGCACCAGGATTCTTTTTCTAGATAGTATTGAAGCACAGTTCTTTTTTTTAATTGTTTAGCAATAGATACGGCTGCCTATTTTGTTTTTTCTTTCACAAGTGAATTCTATAGCTGTTTCTTGTTTGTCAATCACGCTAACATAAAGTGTTTGTTTTTTTTCTTCTTTTTCCCCCTAAGTTTTTTTGTTTGCCTAACACTAAAACAGCGCATCCCCTCTCGCACTATCGAATCGTACGATCGTTTCTCACGCACACAACCGCAACAATCTGATTGCATGCTAATTTGATACATTTACAAATCTAAATGTGTCCCTAACGAACAAAGCAGGCGCACATAATAAAATTAAAGGAAAATACTTTCCTATTTTCCCTGGATTTCTCTCTCCCAATTCCCCCTGGAAGAATGACGCGTGTTTCTATTTGTTTGATACAGACTGCAAAATTCTCTGTGTGTTTTCATGACAAGCAAAAACGACGAACTAATAAGATTGGTTTGTATTTATTTGACGACTTTGAACAATGTCTGTGTCGGCTCATGTGTGTGTGTGTTACGTGAATGAATGCACAAGTGTGTACGTGGTTTAGTTGGTTTTAGAAAATATATAATTACTTCTACGTGTGTATCGAACACTACTACCAACACATAAGTTTTTTTTATTTGCATTGCTCGTGTTCGCACTTTGTTCACACTCACGCTAATCACCTATTGTTTGTTGCTCACGTGCATCCCCAGCCAACAAATTCTCTTACTTTTGTTTACCGTGTATAGCAATAATGATTTTATTTCAGTATAACTACAACAAATATATTTTTTTCTGTAAGTGGGTGTGTTGTGTTTGTCTCCGCTAGTTCAATTTTTCTTGTTTTCATTTGTTTTCTTCTCTTCTGCCCACTTGTATAATACGATGAATTTTTCTCACCACTTGGAATATGTATTTTTTAGTGTCTTAGCATGCATATGAACGAATCAAGTGAATGTAAGTTTGCGTGATTTCTGTCAAAATTATTATATTTTCCGCACTCGTTTATAAATTTTATGTTTATTTTGTCAGTGTGAAACTTTTACGTCCGATTTATCGATTTTTTTTTGTTTTGTTTTACTAACTTTTCTCGAAGTTGGGTGAATGAAGGTGTTCTGTTTTACAATCGGCGTCTTTATCATAACTGTTATTTTTGTGTGCACTCCTCTCGCTGCTAGTTTCCCGGTTATTTCTTAGCACTTTTTGTTTCTAAATTTAGCTTAGTTTTTAGTCCTAGTAGTGGGTTATTTTAGATGCGGCATATCAACGCACTTATTTGCTTTTTGGCTATGGATCAGATTTGTTTATGATGTTTGGTAATTAATATGAAGATGTACGAGTATGAGAGGATGAGGCGTGATTATTTTGGTTTAGTTTACAAATTTGTTCTACGTCTACAACCAAGAAAACTAAGCAACGAAAAATGCCAGAAATATTAACGAAACGATTGTGTACAAAGGTTAAGATTGCGCTCATTCCCAAATACTAGTAAATACAGACGTCATTTGCTATCTTATTTAGTATTTAAAACGAGGCAATGGTTCCCATTACCTAAAGATCGCATTTTTTAGTGACACACGCTCTATGTTACCCGTACTACATATCCGTAGCATAATTTGTGTGATTATTGAAAATAAAAAATACAGAAGATATTTCGGAAGTATTATTATAACAATCTTGAAACATCAAAATCTCTACAACATAATGTATGGAAAGCATTGGGTAGTAGCACGTGGTCTGCCGGTATGCAAGACTTGTATGACCTCGAAAATCAGCTCCTGAACATCCGAATTCGAATCATCAAACAATATCATATATTCGATAATTTAAATTCATCGGTTTTATATTTCACCGGTTTTATAAGCTGCAAACTAGGCACCCTTATTTTTGATTACACCAAACCGGTTTTTCGGTCGAACAAATCAGCAAAGTGAAAAAGGCAGCAGATTCGATTGAATCTGGAATAAAATTGAGGATGACAGCTCATCACAAACGGAAACACAAAGTACCATAATGAACTAAAAGATCAAATTACTTAGCGCAAACCAGAAGGATTATAATGAAAGCATTAAGCCGAAACGTGAGAAACGTGAAATAAGTTTTTTTACCTATTGTCTACGCTTCCGGTCACGTTTGACGTAATGACGTAATCCCGTCTCCTAAAAGAGCTGAAGTAGGTACTGTTGAGAACACAGCAACATGCAACGAAAACTCCAAACAGTCGAACAGTTAACACCTGATGATCTGGTTCAAGTTTTGTTTGCGGGCAGATATAAATTTTGACAGTATGTGAGAATTTTAACCCTTAACTATTAAATTGTTCTCTATTTTGGTGGTTGATGTAGGCTAAAATTGTTATTTTCTTTCGTTAATTACGTTGACACTTGGGTTACCTATCGTAATGTGTTGGGTTCGTACTCTGTTCGTATGTGTGTGTATGTGTGTTTGTTAGTGTAAACGTGTAGGTGTGTGTGTGTGAGTGAGAGAGAGGAAAGAGATGGTTGCACCTCCGAAGAGCGCTCTAAGCTCAATGCTGCTGCTAGATGTTATTTTGGACTAATTTCGGCGCGGGCTTATTATAGCATTCGATTATTGATGGTGTGGCGTGGATGTGTTAAAAAAGAATAATTTTCCACATGTTCTGCTTTTTCTATTTTATCATCATCACGACAGTATTAGCAGCAGGTAAGTTGCTTGTTCAATAAATTTATACATTTTGAATTACCCATACCATGTTTTGTTTGGTTGTTACACACTTTGCTTCTAGTTTTCGCTCTTTCTCTATAAAAGGATTGTATTCATGTTTTTTTTCGTTAGCATACAGCTGAATATTTGTTTCTTCCTTTCATATATCTTATAACAACATTTTCTTATTTTTTTACTAAGGATGATGTTGTAGATGACTTTGCAAACCCTATGCTCGTTTTGCCTGTATGCCCACCGGAAGCGAAGGGTTGTATTGTTTGGGTTCCTAGCGGAATCAATGCGAGCTGATAATATTTTTATCAACTGAATGTAAGTATGTGTTTGTGAGTGTTTCGTACTCGAAAACAGATTTGTGAGCAGATGAGTGTTTGAGAGTGAGTGTGAAGATGCATAGGAAAAAAATTTCGGGATGCTTGATACTGATGGGATACGGGCGGGTCTCCCAATGGTAGGATTCTAAAGGGCGGATGCGACAAAAGGAAGATGAATTTAAAAGTAGTATTATTCAGTACATCACTTGCTTAATGGCGCAGTAGCGGCATTGTTGGTGGCGGCATTGGGAGATGTGGTGGATGATGATGCAGTACCTGCTTGATGACTGGTAACCAAACCGGGAGGTGGTGCTTGCGACGAGGCTCCACCAAGCCCAGCTAGATTGCTAGCAGATGTAACCGACGACGGCGACGAGGACGACGATGTGGAGGTGGCGGATGATAGCGCGTTGGGTGTCAACTGCGAGGCCGAACCGCCACCGGCTGTCAGCGAATTGCCAGTTCCGTCAACTATCAGGCCCCCGGGGCCACTGCCGGGTGCATCCGGTCGACGAGCGCTCTCCAGTTCGTGAAGCCGCTTCCAGAGTTCTTCCCGTTCCCGTTCCCGTTTCTTTTCTCTGCAATGGTTGATAGCGTTTGAACAAGCAGCGGCGTGTGAGAAGATGAAAAGAAATGGAAGGAAATGAAGCGCATTAGTATCGCCGAAAGGTTAATAAGCCAATTATATTTCAGAACAGCAGCATTTGAACCAATCTAGGCTAATGATGGCAGTATATATTGTGTTGTGTCGTATGTGTAATTTTTTGACCAACATCGCAACATCGATATTTTCTCAGCAATTGTCTCATCTCCAATTGTATTATAGGAAACGAATTCCTCTATAATAACAAAAAGATTAGAATTAGGACTGGATCCAGCCCAGCTTCAGGGATAGCGCGTTACTCCTTCCTACCAACTTTAACAGAAGCTTCCAGCCAATCTTACTAACACGTCTGCAATCCCTGAGGTACTAGACACACCTTTGTTTCATTACTTTCTTCTACCGTCCCCTCCACATACTGTATAAATTTTTTCCTCAGGTGCGCATCAGACAAATGGCGTCGAAAGAACAACTCGTTCGTGAAAAAACTGTGCACAAGTACATCGAAAATAAGAATCTATCACATCGTGCCAAATCGGTAAAAAGTTGGGATTCCCGAATTCTACGTTTTATCCTGCCATAACTCATAAAACGGTTCGAAGAGCGTCTGATTGTCGATCGTAAACCGAGATACAGAGAAAAAAGTCGTCCATATAATGTTAAGGATCACAAGCGCGTAGTGTGGCCCTTTGACCGGGAAGCAAACTTTTTCGGTCGAGATGTGGCAAAGAAATGAATCTGAGCAAAAGTTTCGTACAGAAGGCCAACAGTCGAGCTGGATTACGTAGGTTCAAGGTGCAGAAGGCCTCAAACCGGTCGCGAAAAGCTGTGCCCGGAAGTTATACGCTCAAAAGTTGACGAAACCACACTGCTGCGTTATGGACGACGAGATCTACGTGAAAGTGGACTTTAACCAGATTCCAGGGAACCAGTATTTCACTGTCAAGGATATGTTTGATGTTTCATAAAACCTCCGAAAACAAAAGATACAATACACCGGTGCTGGGGCCGCTCGAGAAATACTGGGCTATTATGAAGCGGAATCTTCCAAAGCATCCTGAAGTAGCCAGAACAGATGAATAAATGAAGAAAGTATGGGTAACTCTGCAAAAACATGTTAATTTTGAGGTCCTGTAAAACCTCATGGGCCACATTACGGATATTCGGATATGGAGGCGTAAAATAAAGATGATAAAACTAAGTTTAACGGTTTCATTTTACCCTGAATGATGACAATCGGATAAAAACTCAAATTTTGCGAATTATGAATATTAAATCCAAGTTAAAGTTATCATTAAAGCATCACATTACATAGCAAAAGCAAATTGCAAATCGATCCGCATGGAATAACTATAAATGAATTCTTGATTGATAGTAAGATGAGCAGGATCATAAAAGCCCTTGCTTCGAATTATCCACGAACAGTTTGTTGTCAGCGTACAATAATGGTGGAATGAAGCACTTCATTTTAAACATTTTAAATTTGTGTGACAAATCATTGAAAATAAGCTAAAAAATGTGCCTGACACACTACCTGAATAGACGAAAAGATAGAGGTACGAGTGCAGTTTTTCATTCATTATCGTTTGAGCCATTGATTTATTAAAGGACTTGGAAGTTTTGGTGTCATTGCCATCCCACATTAATTGGAACCAGACTTTAACCATAAATATTATCACATATCTTCCAATCTAGAACCATTTGTGAAGTGGTGCGGCACCGTATCAAAACTGTTGCCTGGCATAATCTATACCTATAAAGAAGGATTTCTGTCTGTCTGTCTGTCTGTCTGTCCGTATGTTCCTTATAGAATCGAAAATTACTGAACCAATTGGCATGAAAATATACATGTAGAGGTTTTTTGGGGCCAGGAAAGGTTTTAGTGATGGTTAGAAACCCCTCCCCCACTAAGAGGGGGGGCTCCCATTCAAATGAAACACAAATTTCTGCATAACTCGACAACTAATCAAGCAAATAGAACAAAATTTGGCATGTGGGTGTTTTCGGTGACAAGAATTTATTCTATGGTAAATTGAGACCCCTCCCCTCTTTATAAGGGGAATTATAACTCCTCTCCTCTTTAAAAGGGGGGGCTTCCTCATAACTCGAGAACTAATCAAGCAAATGGAACCAAATTTGGCATGTGAAGGTTTTTGAGGGCAGGAATATTTTCTATAGTAAATTAGGACCCCTCCCCACTTTAAGAGGCGGGCTCCTGTATCAAAGAAACACAATTTTCCTCATAACTCGAGAAGTAATTAAGCAAATGGAACCAAATTTGGCATGTGGGTGTTTTTGGAGACAAAATTTTTTTCTATGATGAATTGGGACCCCTCCCCGTTTTAGGAGGGGGGGATCCTATACACATGAAATACAAATTTCCTCATAACTGAAGAACTAATCAAGCAAATGGAACAAAATTTGGCATGTGAAAGTTTTCGAGGGCAAGAATATTTTCTATGGTAAATAAGGACCCCTCCCCACTTTAAGAGGGGGGCTCCTATACAAACGAAATACAAATTTCCTCATAACTCGAGAACAAATCAAGCAAATAGAACAAAATTTGGCATGTGTGTGTTTTTGGAGACAAAATTTTTTTCTATGATGAATTGGGACCCCTCCCCACTTTAGGAAGGGGGGCTCCTATACAAATAAAATGTAAATTTCCTTATAACTCGAGAATTAATCAAGCAAATGGAACCAAATTTGGCATGTGAAAGTTTTCTAGGGCATGAATATTTTCTATGGTGAATTAGAACCCCTCCCCACTTTAAGAGGGGGGGGCTCCTATACAAACGAAATACAAATTTCCTCATAACTCGAGAACTAATCAAGCAAATGGTACCAAATTTGGCACGTGGGTGTTTTTAGAGACAAAATTTTTTTCTATGATGAATTGGGACCCCTACCCACTCTAGGAGGGGGGGCTCCTATACAAATGAAATTCAAATTTCCTCATAACTCGATAACTAATCAAGCAAATAGAACCAAATTTGGCATGTGGAGGTTTCTGGAGGCAAAAATATTTTCTATTGTGAATTAGGACCCCTCCCAACTTTAAGTGCTTCTACACAAATGAAATACAAATTTCCTCATAATTCGAGAACTAATCAAGCAAATGGAACCATATTTGACATGTGGGTGTTTTTGGAGGCAACCATTTTTTCTATGATGAATTAGGACCCCTTACCTTTTTAAGAGGGGGGGCTCTCATACAAACGAAATACAAATTTCCTCTTAACTCTAGAACTAATCAAGCAAATGGAACCAAATTTGGCATGTGGGAGTTTTAGATGGCAGAAATTTTTGCTATGGTGAATTACGACCCCTTCCCCTTTTAAGAGGGGAGCTCCCATACAAATGAAATTCAAATTTCCTTATAACTTGAGAACTAATCAAGCAAATGAAACCAAATTTGGCATGTGGGAGATTTTGGAGTCTTGAATTTATTTTACGATAGTTAGAGACCTCTCACCCCTGTGGTAGGGGGATATGGACTCTCATACAAATAAAACAGAAATTTTTGCGAAACTCAAAAACTAATCGAACTCGAGAAATTCGAGACTCTTCCATAAAACATTAGTCAATACAAGACCACAAAAACTATCTATAGTAACACTAGATCATTCAGGACGAGACGGTCGCGAGTGTTGCCGGTGACCCGCCGTCGGAAGCGCCGCCCACTGGGGGGCTTGCAAAACTCGAGATTGTGACAAAGATCATCCGAGATTCATGATTTATGTACAACACAGGTTAATTTGTGGCAATACGAAGTTTGTCGGGTCAGCTAGTATCAACTATATTAGTATATTCGTCAAGTAACCAATGCAATGGGTCGTTAAGAATGTTCACCATACGAAAACGACTGATTTTCCATACATATTTTGAAGCGTAGGATATGATGAACAAAATGATAATGGTTGAACAAAGTGCTTGAAAATCTCATATTCAATTTATGCAATACACCTGAATTGATGCAATATACTGCTCATTCTTTGCTATTTCTAGGACAGATGAAATGAACTCAGCATTGCCAACCTAAAATCAACGATTCGAGCGGATCACTTGCGTTCATGTTCGTGTTGTTCTCTACATTCATTTATTGTCGACGATAGCGAATAAAATTAAATGTAAATCATTTATTCATTTGGAACTGCCGGCAACGGCAAACGAAATTACAATAAACGTAAACATTGCTTCGAAGTTTTAATTAACTTCCTTCAGCCAGGTTTTGGTTGATTTCAAAAGGCAGGCAGTGTAAAAAACTAAACTTTGAAACCTAAAATATTTGTCAAGAACAAGAAAACTGACTGACAGGTTAGTCGAGCAATTATTCAGCACTGCAATTCACGAATGAATTGTTTTGGAGGGTAGAAAACTGAGAAAGACAAACACTGTCAGCAGTTCAGTAGTCATGTCCATGGGCTGACTGATAAAAGAACACTACCAGGGATAAAACTGTATGCGCTGAATGCGTTTTATAATCGCCTTCATGTAGGGCTGTCAACCATAATGTAAATGGTAGCCGCCATTAAAATGTCTGCTTTCGGAATGTTTTGTAACCTTTGATCTTATGGGGATTATTAAAGATTGTAATAGCGATATGGTTATGATCATTTTTATGATCATTGTTTTCATTTATGTGGGATCGCTCACAGAAGTAAAACAAAAGGTAAACAGGCGATAAAGCTTACTTCATTCGTCAGAAGGTTCAAGTGAAAAGTTCTAGTTCCAAGGTTATCATCCACTAGAGTAGAGTAGAGGAATCGAAGGAGGCCAAGCTTGCTTGCCTTGTCGGTTGAAAGGCCTTGCATAGCGACGAATAATGCGTGGTCTTGCAAACTCCGGAGCCATCTTCAAGCGAGATTAAAATCAAAACAGGACATCCATAGTGCTATAGACTGAAGTCACTTTTTACGCGACTATTTTTACGCCAATTTCGGAATTTACGCGGTTTTTTACGCGAATTTCGGAATTTACGCGGTTTTTTACGCGAATTTCGGAATTTACGCGGTTTTTTTTACGTGAATTTGGGGATTTACGCGATTTCCGGAATTTTTGCGGTTTTTACGCGAATTTCTGAATTTACGCGGATGTGCTCAAAACGTCTAGTTTTTCGCGTAGTGTTGAAATCCACAAAGTTTTTTTTTATCCGAAATTTTGATTTTTTACACGAACTTTGGAATTTAAGCGGCTTTTTTCCGCGAATTTCGGAATTTACGCGGTTTTTTACGCGATATTCGGAATTTACGCGGTTTTGATTTACGCGGGACGTATCCTTCGCGTACAAAGCGACTTGAGTGTATTTATGATTTTTTTTATAGCATATGGGTCGTTATATTAATGGTTTTTCTAACATTAAGAAGTTGAATTGAACCTTGAATCGTAGACCTACGTAAAGCTCGCGTTCGTGCTATTAGGCATTAATTGCTCTTGAATTTCGACTTGGAAGCACTGTGGAATGCAGATCAGTACTGCAGGTTCGTTGTGACGAATAAACCTAGACAAATGTGATTTCTGCGAGAGTTGGGGTCAGCCCAACTGACTCCCCCTAGTCATAAGAACGATTTTTCCTTATTAAACCATGGCGGCAAGCGATATTGATATTGATTTTAATTGAAAATACTTATCATTGTAGTAAGTGCCGGTTCAGGACAATTTAGTGAAAATGTGTATCATTTCTTGCTCACTTGCCGTATTTGAACGAAAGGTGTTGCAGACTATTTATGGCGCAGTACAAACGGAAAGCGGAGAGTGGCGGAGGCGTATGAATCACGAGCTACAGGCACTGCTTGGAGATTTCCATCGTACACCTGGCGAAAATTGGGAGACTACGGTAGGCCGGCCACGTCGCAAGAAAACCGGACGATTGTGCAGTGAAATTCGTTCTCTTCAAGAACCGGCACCGGCGCAGCGCCTTCCAGGACAAGAATTCTGAACGCAAAACCAGATTTTGTGAACCAAAAAAACATGGACCAGAAAGTTGTACAAGTTTTCGGCTGCAAGAAGTGCCGAAAGATGTGCTGTAAGGTGGCCAAAGTATTGAAGAGCTGAGAGGTCAATTTTTACGGAAAAGTTCGGCAAAAATTATTTTGCAAAGCCCTTCGTGACAACGAACACAATTACTGTTTCGGCCAGCGTCAGACTTGCCACCAGTGCATGACACGAATGACACGTTAGCCTGGTAGTCATTAAAAATCGAATTTGCTCCAAAGAAGATTATTCTTCTAATATGTACACAGGCTAGGTCGATCGAAACCTTTAGGGCTCTGATGAAAACATACTTGCGGAAACAGATTAAGGCAGCGGATTCCATTTAACAATTTGGAAAAAATGAGAAAAAGTCTCCAACACTGCTAAAGCTTAGCAAAACAGAGAATACTTGTAGAAAACATAAGAGTAATATACAAATTAAATTTGTTCAACAACCGAGTTCGGTTCGTCATTTTAAAATTGTGCTTAGCCCTCTCTGTCCCATCGTAGCACAGGTGCTCCATGACATGATCACAAGCTGTAAACCATCAAAACACCCCTCGGACAGAAAAAAGTTTTAGTTTCTGCTAGACTCCGTCCTGTAATCCAGCTGATAGCATCAAAAATTAATTTTTTGTAATCACGTATGATTATTGAATGAATATGAATATCAGAAGTTCCGTAAGGAAATCCCCTTTGACTGTGATAAATAAATAAAAAACGGAACTTAAACTCAGCGACGTTTCTGCGCAATGCAACATACATTCTAGACGTTTGTCCAATAATGATCTTTTTTCCTACCAAAAACTGTATTTAGCTGAACAGGAAGTTCATACAATATGTGATAGTAATGTTACGATCTCTGTTGTGTAACTTTAAATTTGTCGTCGACGCCAACCCTTTGCTAAGCTCGTATTCAGGAGCGAAACCGAGTGGAATGCGATACATACGCCAAGCGAAAGATATAGGTATAGTTATACATAAAAACAAATACTCTACTTTGGCGCATGCGTTTTACATGAGGCGCCTGCAATTATAGCTGTACAATAGTGACTCGATAGACGACGCTATGCTGTAACGTGAGTGCTAGCGAAACATGACGCACATCGCTTATACCATAAATTACGTTTAACTTATGATAAGTATTTCTTAACTAATAATTTCTGAATATCAATAAAATAAATTCACGGTAAAGCCACTGAAATATGGTTTGTATTTCTGTGTCACCGTAGGATGTTTCCTCCGGCATGGGTCACCTTTTTTGCATTCCCACGTGTCACAAGCAGAAGAACAATTTTAACTCTGACCTGAACTAAAATCAATCCAGGCGTCGCTTGGCCAGAGGTAAGCTTTAATTGATTTAAATAAAGCGTAATGCTTTTACAGCGTGAATCTTGCAGATTGATTAGTAGTAAAATTATCAGACAATTTAGCTGCAATATACTATATTTTTTAGATGTAAATAAAATAATAATCCAAACCACCGATAAGAATTATTTACAAACATTTCCAGCAGCGTTATGATGACTGTAAGCAGCGAATATGCGAGACTAAACTAAACAGCACTTACTTCTGCCGCTCTGCTTTGTAGCTGGCGGTTAGCTCGTCGAACAGTTTCGAATTCATCTCCATGAACGTTTTTAGCACATTATAGACAAGAGCAACGATCGTCTGGTTCCAATGCTCTTTGCTAATCCGGTAGAGGGCCGGAAACATGATCGGCATGATAACGGCATTGTTGTCTTCGATCAGCGACATAGCGTATTCATTGTTCCAGAAGTACAGTGCTCGTTCGGCCACCTGTGGGTGTTAGGGAAACATAAATTTAGTATCAAGATACCTCAAACAATATTTATTTCCCCACGAAAGGATTCACAGTTACCTGAAAATGTGGACTCGAGACACACTTGGCGATCTGCCGGAACAGCGGTTCCTGAATCTTAACGAACTGTGGCGGTTCGATAACGTCCAGTATCTCCTCGATCTCACCGAGGAACATCACCTCCTTCTGGGAGCACGTCTTTGGCCAGAACTTGAGCAGCCCGCGCACCACTGGCTCCGTCAGCGAGGCGTCCTTCTCCAGGAACTGAACCACACAGTACGCGAGCTGGGCGTGGTACAGCGATAACACTTTCACCTTGTGCAGCGGCAGCAGAACCTTTACCAGAAACTGCTTGTGTTCCGCTTTGAGCGGCAAGGCGAAACCGTTGATTATACTGAAATTAGGGGGATTAGAAATTAAATTATTAGTTTTGTTTTGGAACGTCAAGCCACATGGCGAAACATTATGATTCGTTTTTGCTAATTTTTTTCGACAGTTCATTAGGGTTGATAAATAGTTAGTTTCAAACAAAATGAAAAAGTCTTTAGGATCGAAAATATTGCATTTAAAAATTTTTTTTGAGTAATTTCAACAAGTCTACTTGATAATTAAAAAAAGCACCCATTGGCTCGGCAGAGGGTGCAGGCTGTCTTTACTCACTAACGCTCATGCGCAGGCATGGCACGATAATTTAGCTTCGATTTTGATTGTACCGTCACAGCTAGCTAATATTTGAAAAAGTTTTATATGGGGCATTTGTAGATATATTGTTGAATAAAACTTTACTGTATCTTTTGTCTTTAAGTCGTACGAAGCTGACAATGAACAGAAGTTTTTTATGGCCTTGAAACCGTGACGCTGCTCACGGAGGACATACACCGTGTGTAGATGGAAGGTACTGCGAACATTTGGCGGAGTACAAACTGATGAAAGCGGAGAGTTGTGGAGGCGTAAGAATCAACGTAAGAGCAACATGCACTGCTTGAAGAGATTCTCATCGTACATCTGGCGAAATCGGTCGGCTGCGGTGGGCCGGACCCGTCGAAAGGATGCCGAACGACAGTGTGAGGAGAACAGTTCTGTTCAATAACCCTACCGCACCGGCACCAGGAACAGGGGAGCTCAACGTGCAAGATGGTTCGACCAGGTCTAAAGTGATTTGCGATTTCTGAGACGACTGGGAAATTGACGACGAGTGGTCCAAGATTGAGTAGAATGGACACGACTGCTTGAAACCACACGAGCCTTCCCGGATCTAGGCTGCAGACGACGACGACGACGACGTCAAAGCCATCTTCCACGGCTTAAAATGTAGCAACTACATAACCCACAGTCTGCCGAGAACTGCATGCTAATACTAAGCTATCTTCCAGAGGAGTTTTTTTCGCGTGTGCGTACTGCGACTAGTACTTCTGATCAATTGCGATATCGCCCTGGTTAAACGAAAAATCGGGTTGCTAAAAACCAACAGAGCCGTCGGTAAGGCCCAACTACCAGTAAGGCTTTATCAAATAGCGCTGTAAATACCGTGGTATAACTCTGACAAACGCCGCCAGATCTTGTTATGCAGGCTGTCACCGATAGCCCAAGACTTCGTAAGGAATTAGCATCAGGGGCTGGCAAATGGCTGGATAATGCGTACTATCGGTGCCTTGCGCAGCTGTGGATATAAAGTAAACCCTACAGTGGTTCACCACCTTACCTTCTCGTGTTACCAGCCGGAATACGAGCAGCAACTTTGCAGGAAACCGGGTAACCAAACCCGGTGGAAACCAAAGTCGTATGCTAACAAGGAAGGAAGATTTTACCAGCTACGTTGGTCCTCCAGCGATACAGCGGGGTTGGTCGTGGAGTCTGCAAGCTGGAACCACTATAACCAAAGTAACGAACGACATAGACATTAATTTGGATCGGAGCAATTGGCAAAGACCCTCGCGACAAAAACCGACTTGGAACTTGGAACTTGGAAACTAGGAACGTGGAACATTAGGTCTCTAAGTTTCCTCGGAATTACCCATGTGCTTTGCGAAGGATTTAAGAGCCGCATGGTCGACATCATAGCGCTACAGGAGGTATGATGAAAAAAACGGGCACAGCTTTTTTCGTGATGGGCGAGATGCAAAAGCGGATGACTGCGTAGTGGCCGATCAACCCCGCGAAATGCAGATTAGGAATTAATGGTCAATTCTTGGATATTAGCATAATTAATGTGCACAGTCCTCACCTTGGAAGTACCGACGATGATATAGACGAATTTTACGCACAGTTAGAGCGCGAATACGACCGCTGCCCAAATGTCAAAATTATCATCGGGAATTATAATACTCAGGTTGCTCAGGAGGAAGATCGAGACTAGGCCGAATACATACAGGACATTAGATAAACATTTTCGTGCGTGAGCTGATCATTCACACAAAATGTCGTGTAAAAATGACATACGATGCATTTGCCGCTTTTCGCTTACAGATGAGTTGAAATAGTATGGACAAGTGGTAGAGAATAAGATATATTAGGAGCGTTCTTATTTAAAACCGTGTTGTTTGGAGGAAAGCTGTATGTTTGGTTTACGAGCGCAACAGCAAAATAGAATACAAAAAAAGTGTCTCTAAGACTGATGACATTTTCTCCCCAATAGCGAAGGGTGTACGACACGTAGAACAAAAAATGTTTTCATTGTTCTTACATCTCTCTTCGGTGCTTGAGTGTCAGTAACATGTCGCAAGATTCCATCCTACAACTGGAGAATGTTGGGAGACTTTGATGGGCCGGTCAAGTCGCAAGGATGCCGGACGACTGTGCAGTGCAATACGTTCTCTTCCAGAACCCCACCGGCACCAGGAATAGAGGGGCCTAACGTGCTAGATGGCTCGACTAGGTTGAAACCAACTTGCTTACGTTGAGACGGGCAACGAATTGGCGACGAGTAGCCCGGGACCGAGTAGCCTGGCGATCCGAAGCACCTTTTTCCCGCGCAAGGATATCCACAAAGCCACCTGGAGATCACCTGACCAATGTACAATGAACCAAATTGACCACGTTCTCATAGAGGGCCGGTTTTTCTTTAACATCACGAACGTATGCTCCCGACGGGGTGCGGATATTGATTCTGACCATTACCTAGCAGCAGTACATGTGCGCTCAAAGCTGTCCACAGTATACCGGACACGTCAAAGCCGCCCTCTTCGGCTGAACATCAAGCAGCTAGATAACCTACAAGCTGCCGAGAACTACGCGCGAGTACTGAATGAGGCACTGCCTTCTTCCGAGGAGTTAGGTGCTTTAAACCTCGAAGACGGTTGGGGCAGAATACGCTCGGCCATCGGAGAGGCACTAGGTGTTGAGCCTCGGAGTACACAAAATGATTGGTTTGATGGGGAATGCCAACAAGCGGTGGAGGAGAAAAAAAAAATGCTTGGAAAAATTATCTAAGTATTGCCACTAGAGAGAACCTGGGCAAATACCGACGAGCTAGGAACCAGTTGACCACGATCCTGAGGAGAAAAAAGCGCCAAAAGGAGGACATAGATCGTGAAGAATTAGAGCAACTATTCCGAGCTAATGACACGCGCAAGTTTTATGAGAAGGTGAACCAAACTCGGAAGGGCTACACACCGAAACCTGACATGTGTAGGGACGAGGGAGGGAATCTAATTACAAACGAGCGCGAGGTGGTCGACAGGTGGAAGCAGTTCTTCGATGAACACCTCAATGGCGAAGTCGTAGAAGGAGGCGGAACGGAAATTAACCTAGGAGCGCCCATGGAAGATAGTAATGTCCTAGCACCTGATCTCCAAGAAGTCAAACGAGAAATCGGGCTGCTGAAGACCAATAAAGCCGCTGGGAAGGACCGCCTACCGGCAGAGCTTTATAAACATGGCGGAAAACGCTAGCAAAGGCTCTACACTGGATTATTTCGAGGATTTGGGAGGAGGAAAATCTACCGGAGGAATGGATGGAAGGAGTGGTTTGTCCCATCTACAAAAAGGGTGATCGGCTAGACTGCTGCAACTATCGCGGTATTACGCTGGGAAACGCCGCCTCCAAGGTACTCTCCCAGATCCTGTTACGCCGGCTGTCACCGATAGCACAAGGTTTCGTAGGGAATTATCAGGCGGGTTTCACGGGGGCTCGCGCAACTACGGACCAAATTTTTACTATCCGACAGATCTTGCAGAAATGTCGGGAGTACAACGTGCCCACGCATCACATCTTTATCGATTTCAAAGCAGCATACGATACAGTCGATCGAGACAAGCTATGGCAGATAATGCACCAATACGGTTTTCCGGACAAACTGACGCGACTGATCAGAGCTACATTGGATCGAGTGATGTGTTTCGTACGCATCTCTAGGACACTCTCGAGTCCCTTCGAGACGCGACGAGGGTTGAGACAAGGTGACGGTCTATCCTGCATGCTGTTCAACATCGCTCTTGAGGGGGTGATCCGACGAGCGGGCTTCGAAACGAGGGGCACGATTTTTACCAACCAACTTCTAGGCTTTGCAGATGACTTCGATATCATTGCCAGGAACTTTGCGACGGTGGAGGTAATCTACGCCAGACTGAAAGCGGAGTCTAGGAGAATTGGGCTAAAAATAAATGCATTGAAGACCAAATACATGAAAGGAAGATGCTCAAAGGAAACAAATGCGCGCCTCCCACGGACGGTAACCGTTGACGGCGACGAACTAGAAGTGGTAGAGGAGTTCGTGTATTTGGGATCGCTGGTGACCGCGGACAACAACACTAGTAAGGAGATCCAGCGGCGCATCCAAGCGGCGTCGGCTCTATGCTGCTGAAGAAGAAGAAGCCCGGGACCAAGTACAATAGAGAGGAATTCTCGACAAAATTCGCTTAGGTAGTACCATGCTTACTTACTTACTTAATTGACCTAACGTCTTACGACAAGGACTGCGCAGTATAATTTCTCCATCTGGTTCGGTCCATGGCAACTGGTTTCCAGTTCTGCGAAAACCATTTTTGCAGGATAGTTATCCGGCATTCTAGCAACATATCCTGCCCAACGTATCCATCCTGCCTTAACCACTTTCTGAATACTTGGTTCGCCATAGAGACGCGCGAGCTCGTGGTTCATTCTTCGCCTCCATACACCGTTCTCTTGCACCCCGCCAAAGATGGTTCGCCGTTCGAAAACTCAGAGTGCTCGTAGGTCCTCTTCTAGCAGTGTCCACGATTCAAGCCCGTAGAGGACAACCGGTCTAATTAGCACTTTGTACGGGGGCTCAGATTGTTCGACCGCAAGTATTTGTGGAGTCCGTAGTAGACCCGGCTTCCGCTGATAATACGCCTTTTAATCTCACTGCTGGTATTGTTGTCCTCTGTTGCCAGTGAGCCAAGGTATACGAACTCGTCGACTACCTCGAAGTCATCTCCGTCGATTACCACTATACTGCCCAAGCGGGCCCTATCCCGCTCGGTCCTGCCCACTAGCATATACTTCGTTTTAGACGTATTTGTCTTCAAATGTTCTGCCGACAGCATCCACGTCGTCAGCAAAGCAAATAAATTGACTGAATTTCGTGCCCCGCATTTCGGTCGCCGCTCATCTTATCATACCTTCAAGCGCAATTTTGAATAGCATGCAAGAAAGACCATCTCCTTATCGAAGTTCCCTGCGAGATTCGAATGGGTCCGACAGTCCAGCCGAGATTCTCACACAGCACAGGATCCCATCTATCGTAGCCATGATAAGTGTAGTAAGCTTATCCGGAAAACCGTTTTCGTCCAAAATTTTCCATAGCTCTTGTCGGTTTACGCTATCATATGCGGCTTTGAAATCAATGAACAGGCGTGGGGACCCGGAATTCGCGGCACTTCTGGAGGATCGGCCGCAGGGCGAGTATTGGGCCGTTGTAGACCGACCCTCCATGAAGCCGGTCTGGTGACTTCCCAGAATTGGCTATTGACGATAGTTGATGTAGGATGACTTGGGACAGTACTTTGTAGGCGGCATTCAGAATAGTGATCGCTCGGTAGTTCTCACAATCCAGCTTATTGCCTTTCTTGTAGATAGCGCAGATAACCCCGTCTTTTCACTCCTCCGGTAGTCGTTCCGTATCCCAAATCTTGACCATCAATTGATGCAAACAGCCGGCCAACTTGTCCGGGCCCATTTTAATAAGTTCCGCTCCAATGCCATCCTTTCCCGCTGCTTTGTTGTTCTTCAGCCGCTGGATAGCCTCTTTAACTTCCCTTATCGATGGGGGTGGCACATCTTCGTTGCTTGCTACACCAGTGTGGTCACTTCCTCCACTATCATGGTCTTCCGCCTGCACGCCATTCAGGTGTTCATCATAGTGCTGCTTCCACCTTTCGATCACCGCACGGTCGTCAGTCAAAATACCTCCGTAACAAGAAAATACCTCCATCTTTATCTCTGCATATTTCAGCCCGCGGCACAAAGCTTTTGCGAGATTCGTTGAGTCTCTGATAGAACTTCCGTGTGTCGTGAAAGCGGTACAGCTGTTCGAGTTCTTCGCACTCCTCCTCTTGGTGGCGCTTCTTCTCCTTGATGAGTCGGGTTTGCTGTCTCCGCTTCTGTTTGTATCGCTTCACATTCTGACGGGTGGCTCTACGCAGCATTTGAACCCGCGCTGCGTTCTTCTCAGCCAATATCTGCTGGCATTCCTCGTCAAACCATTCGTTACGTCGATTTGGTGCCACACGGCCCAGGACGTTCGCCGCTACGCTGTTAATGGCTGTTTTCACGGCATTCCAACAGTCCTCGAGAGGGGCTTCATCCAGCTCACCCTCTTCCAGCAGCGCGATTTCGAGAGATAACGCGTAGTTTTCGGCGACGTCCGGTTACTTCAGTTGCGCTAGATTATACAGTGGCGGGCGCCGGTATCGTAAGTTGTTCACAACTCCCTCGACCCCCTTGAAGATGCGACGAGGGTTAAGAGTAGGTGAGTAGAAGTACGAGCTAGGATGATGGGACTAAAAATAAATACGACGAATCACATGAAAAACAGAGGCACGAAGAAGATGAACAGGCGCCTCCCACGGACCATAATCATTGATCATTACAATAAAGGAGCGTACACCACCATACGAAGTTGACAATGTACAGAACCCTCATTAAATCGGTAGTTCTTTATGGGCTTGCAACTGTGATGCTGCTTAAGGAGTACCCACGCGACTTGCGATTTCTCAGACGCCTGCGAAATTAGCGACGATTGGACTAGGAGCGCGTTGAAGAGGACTGTTTGACCCCGCACGAGTCACCGTGGGTACTCAGAATGGATTTGGCGAACTCGGAAACGGCAATAACGGTCCGATGTAAAGTCGGAACACATTGGCTATCAATTGTGAGAATCAAATTGGAGTTTTTCAAACTATTTACGCAGTTATTCCATTGTAATGCTCACTGTATGGTATGTGAGGTCATCTCATTAAGTTAAATATCCTAAAACCCACTAACACAATATGCATTTTTCCGAACTGAATGCTGAATGAGAACAATCCGCAACGATACTCACAACACTAGAATGGTGCCTTGAACTAGTAGTTCATGCTTGAAAGGCAATTGCACTTCACGCCTTTCTGACCTTTCACGTTTCAATGACACTTTGCGTACAATTAGCGCATTTTGCTTGACGCCTGAGGATAAATGTCGCTTTTCGCGTATTGGAAATTAAAAAATATGTAGTTGATTCAATTTATTATTTTAGTCTCAGCTAATGTGTAGCACATATTAGTTTAGAATTTAATTGCTACAATATATTAAAATATTTTATTCATAAAATTATAGCTTCAAAAATCTTTTTTCAGCCTACAATGGATGAAGGAAAAAGAAATTTGTATTTTATTATGTCAGCTAAAAGCTTAACTTTAAAAACTTGAGCTGACCATCTTATGCATTAAAAAAATCTTTTATTCTAAGAAGCGATAAATCGAATTCTTTGCAGTCATAACTAAGTCAACATTCGAGGAAAATAATGCTTTGATAACCAGAACACAGCGGTTTCTAAATAGTCAGCGTTAATTTCAATGAAAAAGCGTAGTAAAACAATCAATCAACGCTAGTCGATGAGCAGCCGCATGGTTCTTAACTTTGATGACGTGCTGGTGATCACATAATAGATGTTGCTTTACATGTCACCTTTACTGGGACATCGGCCAAAAGAGTCGCAAAACAAATGAATATCAATAGAACGATAAATTATTTCATTTCAATGGGTCTCGATGTCATGTTGATTTTACGAGCACTAATAGATCCCTTGATTCGTCTTGAATATGTGGAATAGAATGCCTCTAACGAAATAAAACATACCTTAAATAGACGTGGACCGTCAAAAACCCTGTTTATTATAAATCGAAAAGGCACCTAAAATTATGGACAAGAGACCTATGAATAACTTTAGACCTAGAAGTTTATTGAATGATAAAAAAAATTTCAATCTGCGACAATCAAATTTGACAAAAACAAATAACCAAATCTCTAAATTATAGTACACTGTTATTGACTATTCACATGCCAGGGGACATCGAAAAAAAATTATCAATTAAGAGAACCCTTCTACTACATAGTAGCCAGGAAGAAAAATACGCTTTCAAAGATGCGGAACAAATTGACCGATAAAGCATAATTCAGCCCCAACTTAGGGTGCAGGCTTGGAACAGTGAATGAAAGGTTTTTTTTTCTTTTCAGCCGCTGCCACCCGGCAGCTCCAGTGACAAATGTAGTCATCCATGCATGAAAAGTCTACACAGCGAGCAGGCACAGTCACTCGGCACTCAATGGCCATAAAACGTCTACAGCGCTCCACCACGGTGTCTGTGTTTGTCTAGCTTTCTGTCAATTTTAAGATCACTCTTCATTCATCAAACTGAGTTCCATTCACCGCTACTTTTGACCATTGGTTCTGTATGAGTTTCGGGTTTTCGCTTACGGTGTTGAAACCAATATACGCATACGAGACCGATTGTAGATCCGATAAGGAATGAGTGCGCATGCGCGTATATTGTGAACAGTTCAATATGACCAATTTTTTGATTCATAAAATTATTAACTGCACAGAACGACCCTATAAGGATTCATAGTTTACTGGCAGAATGTCTAATGAGATTTTGACTGTTAAAACAGTTTTTTAAGCAAACGGAACAGGAAGCAATGCTTCATGGTTTCGCAGGTACTACTCTTACCTGAAAAGGAATATATAATTCCATGCAAAAGACAGCAAAAATGGACAAAAGTTAACTACAAAATTGAACAAGCGAAATTTTTTTTGACTTTCTTCGCCCTTGTCATTCTGAGTCCAGCTGAGTATAGAGAACGTGAAACAGTCATCACGTGTCTGTTCGAATACTTCCGACTTATATGAAGACAAAAAGACATACAACATAAAACATGGTCCATGCCATGATTAGCCAGCGCTATCAGGTAGTTGGGAAGAGAATTGACATAGGAGAGAGAAAGAAGGACAGCTGCACAGCGTCCAAGTAGTAATGTTTGAGTCATTCTAAAAACCTGCAAACTGGTATGCCTCTTTGCGTAGGTGTGGGTGGCTGGGTGTGCCATTGGATTAGCGGTATTTCATACGAATGAACGGTACTGAAGAGGTGAAACCGTAGGAAAATCGAACCTTTTGCTATTATGTCGCCGGCAACAAGAGGATGTAGTTTTATTTTCGGCAAGCTTGTCCTTGTGACGTCGATGCTCTTGAGGAGGACCCTGTTCGTCGTTAATGATCAACCAACAACATGGAGTGTGCACATGTTAGAAAAGTGGAGAACCGGAAGGCATAAATGGGTTGAAAGAGTCGACTGAGATAAAACTGCTGTGCAGTTTTGTTCTTAGCGTCGCTTTTCTGATGTTATTCTGCGATGGCAGGGTTATGATTTTTTAACCAACAGTACTGAAAGTGACATGCACGAATATGTGCTGCGGTTTCAGCAGGTATAATTTGAATCTCACTTGAAAAAGCTCGAACAAGGCAGATAAAAAAACACACCAGTAATGTTTAACAGGGTACCAAAATCTGGAAATAGAAATAGTTTTGATACTTCGAATGCATCATCAGTAAGTCAATTATGTAAATTACAAATTGAGAAAGCAAGAAAGACCAAAATGGCAATAAGTACCCACAAAAAAATGCCAAATTTTTGGCGTGCAGTTTCCCCACAATAATATACCTACAATTAACTATCTCTATCAACTACATACCTTCCCAATATTTCCAGTAATTCGCCGACTCCGTTGAAATGTTCCGTTTCGTATATAAAACGTAGAAATATGTTATTGATTTGCTTACGAATAAAAGCACGTAATCCTAGAAATTTGCCATATATACGATGCAATACGGTCTTCAAAAAATCACGTTCCCGCGGATCCTCGGAGTCAAACAGCTCTAGGAGCTGCAACGGAAGAAATAAAGATTAGACCGGGTCAATATCACAAGCTGCGCTCGATAAGCACTTCGCCGCTGGAAACGGTGGTACAAACCTGCAGGACAAACTTCTGGTCGATCACCTTCTTGCCGAACGTCGCTTGGAAGTCGGCTGACTCTAGGAAGCGTAGAAACACCTCGTACACAAGCTGCAGATGGGGCCAGGACGCTTCGAGCGTCGGGTCGTCCTCTTCCGGATCGAAGTCCGGGTTTTCACTAGGCGGGAGTGTTCGGAATAGATTCACTGATATCTAAAAAAAAAAGAGGGAAAGACAAATGAATCAGCCTGGAGTGTATCAGAATATGTTTTGAATTTTTTTTCCATGTGTGGACTCATTACTGCGACCAGTATAGTTGATCTATTCTAATATCGTCCGGGTGTTTGCTGTATGACCTGCACTGCATTTCTTTTTGCTATAATTGCGAATTGAGTGAGCGATATGCTTATTAAATTTTATGCGTGCTTGCGTGTATGTATTGGGATTTTCCCCACCTTCAAAGCTTGATCTACTTTACCTAAACCCACTTATTCGTCGTTGCCAGCATTATCCCATATTATAGCCGTCCCGGATGAGGACTCTTTCGTTCCTCTGACCAGTGCACTTAACTATAGGAGGGACTTTTGCACTGTCAAGAGGCTTCAGTGGGTAAATATATAGAATTAGTGTGAAGGAAGGGTAAATGAGGGGCATGAAAATAAACTTATGCTGAAGTCACTTGACATCGAATGGCTTGATTCTTCTACTAAGATTCGAACCCATGACCACTCGCTTGTCAAAGCAGACTCGGTAACCTTGCGGCTACGGAGCCCCTCTGTTTTGAAATTACTGTCAGAGAAACCTCTGATGGAAAATATTATCGAAAACATTATGACAATAAGTTTATACAGCACTCGTTCGTTAATTGCACGAATGAGGCGATGCGATTAGCGAATTTCGTTTTTTAATTGCACGATAGTTGCCAATATTTATTGTAAAACGTGATGCGTTATCACTGTAAAGAAGTCTTCACATGCATTCACACGTACGCTAAATTTTGGGAAGAACATCTAAATTTTTACAAACGATCTAAAAGCTTAATGAATATGTGTTCAATTAGTCAAAGTTTAGCCAAATTTGCATGAATTTATTTGTAATGTATCTACGTAATGCAGAGATAGAGAGTTTGCATTCGGCAACGCTGCATTTTTGTTTATAGCAACCACCTGGAAACCCACGTGTAGTTTGACAGATAACTGTTTTTTAGTTGCACGATTGTGCAACTAGCGAACGTGCAATTAAAAGACGGTGCAGTTAGAGGACGTGCAATTAGCGCACGAGTGCTGTATTGTAGACTTTTGATCTAGGTGAGAACAAGAAAGAACAGCTTTCAAAAACCCCAAGAATTTAAAGCTTTACTAAAATCCAGTTAAGGCCATTGCAAATAATTTTTTTGTTTTTGTCACCCCATCCACCCCCCCCCCCCCCTTCAGTGGCTTGACACCGGAAGGACAAAAACTTTATAAAATATTTGTAATGGCGTAATGATTAATAAAATTAAAAGCCAGGCTTGTTTTGGAGTCAAATCGAAACGAAGTGATTGAAAATGAATTTTTTACCCAAAAATATTACATATCACGGAGTAAAAAAGGACTCTGTACATTTTACGTGTAAACGAAAATGTAAAACATTATGAAAATAAAATTTGATATAAATGCCTATCTGATTTAAACAGCTTAAATTATTCATGCTTGTGGCCAAAAATAAACGTGTGATATAAACATAGCCTGATTTCTCTCAAATTTTGATTAAAATCCTTGGGGCGAACCAACCACCGGTTGAAAGCCCCATTAAAAAGCAAATAAATAAATAAATAAAATCTTACAGTTAAATATAAAGCATTATTACATACTTTGACCTCTTCCTTGATCTTTAATTGTATAAAATTTAAAACAATACGACTTTTTCAAACCCCCAACAATGCAAAGAATTTATATTAAACTTTCAAGCAAGAATTAACTTAAATGAATTGATATGTATAGTAATTTAAACAATGTTCTCCGCTGTGTAAATGAGTCAAGATCAAGAACAAAGAATTGGGAGAGCTAAACAAAACTTGATACATATTAGACTCCCTGTTGGTAACTTGATGGGTGTGAAATAGAGAGAGTTACCTGGAAGGAGCGTCAAACATAGCTCTGGATCTCTCAAGCTTCCACCTGGTTCCTTCACGCAGATCTAAGTCAAATGATGACGGTCGATGGCCTAACCCGGAAATGCTTCATGTACTTACTGAAGCAGCTAAGCTAGGAGGTGCGAACTAGAGCGCCTGTTCTTCAGGTGAGGGGCGGCTCACACAGCGTCTGTCTCGAAACGGGCGGCTGAATATGAAATGCTGTGTCCCGCAGGCTATAGCTAAGATGACAGACCCATCAGCGGGATGTAGGTATCGCGACCCCGTTGAGGTAGTATACCGAAAACTCAATTACAACGAACAACGAAGAAAGAAATTCAGTACGGAACAATCGGTATAGGACACGGCAAGGGACAAGGAAACGATTAAGGGATAACGATTGGAAACTTGGTACCTGGGATGTCCGAACTCTTCATGAACCGGCACGGGCTGGCTTGCTTGCTCGAGAGCTGCATCAACTCGTACCAGTGGAAATTTCGGAGAAAGGGAGTTCCGTACAGTAGACCCTATTGCAGGCACTTCTTTCAAGTACCACATCTACTACAGTTGCGGTAAAAAAGCAGAACATGGAGTCAGTTTCGTAGTGTTGGGAAAACAAAAGCAACGAGTTATCCGGTGGAGGCCCGTAGATGACCGTATATGTGTGTTGAGTATCAGGGGCAAATTCTTCAACTATAGCTTAATCAACTTATACGCACCGAACAATGATAAATCCGATGATGCTAAGGACGAGTTTAACGACAGGCTTGAGAGAACCTATGGAGAGTGCCCAAAACACGATGTGAAAATCATCATCGGAGATACAAATGCGCAGATCGGGAGGGAGGAATTCTTCCGTCCAGTTATTGGAAGACATAGCCTTCATCTGTCGACCAATGATAACGGTCTGAGGCTCATAAATTTTGCCGCGGCCAGAGGAATGGCCATCTGTAGCACCTACTTTCCACGGTTGAATATTCGGAAAAACACCCGGAGGCATCCAAATGAAGACTCTAGCTCTCAGATCGATAGTGTCTTGATTGCAGTCGACACTTTTCGGATGTTATCGATGTACGGTCTTTTCGGGGACCAAATATCGACTCTGACCACTATCTCGTAGTGAATAAGATTCGCGCAAGGCTGTCGAACACGGCGAAAGCTCGCACTGAGAGGACGCTGCGTTTCAACATTCAGCGGTGAACAGCAGACGGCGTAGCAGTGGAGTATGCCAGGAAGCTTGACCAACGATTCGCAGAACAGCAGGTAGAAGGAGAAGATATAAATGGGCTGTGGAGGAACATCCATGGTGCCCTCGAAACAGCTGTGAGAGAGGTGGTAGGCACGACGCGTGGAAGTCAGCGTAACAGCTGGTTTGATGCCGAATGCCAGAGAGTGACAGATGAAAAGAACCAGGCCAGGAGCCGCATGCTCCCTGCGGCAACGCGTCAAAACAGAGAGAGGTACAGAGAGACTAGAGCTGCGGAAAAAAGAATCCATCGTCTAAAGAAACGCGAGTACGAGGAGCATGTACTCGTCGGCGCAGAGTAGCGATACGCCAGCAACGACACACGGAGTTTCTATAAAACGGCGAGATGCAGGAATTTTGCCATGCCTGTGATGTGCAATGATAGTGCTGGCAACCTGGTTACCGACAAAACAGCGGTAGCAGCCAGGTGGAAGGAGCACTTTCAGACACTGTTGAATGGAGAGGTAAATGCATAGATCAGCAGGGACAGGATAGGAATTGTAAGCGATGGCCAAGCTGTGGAGCCACCAACACAAGAGGAGGTTAAAAAGGCAATCAGTGAGCTGAAAAACGGTAAGGCTGCTGGGAAGGACGGTATCCCGGCAGCACTTCTAAAAGCGGGGAGCGAGCGGCTGTACGAAGCAATCCACCGCTTAATTGTCAGGATCTGGGAGGAAGAACAAATGCCGGAGGAGTGGTTGGATGGCCTACTTTGCGCAATTTTCAAAAAAGGACATCGACTGGAGTGTAAAAACTATCGAATAATTTAATTGCTCAATTCTGCCTACAAGGTGCTTTCTCGTATCCTGTTCTGCAGACTGAGACCGTTAGCGAAGTCTTTCGTCGGCGAGTACCAAGCTGGTTTTCATGAGGGTCGCTCCACGACGGATCAGATGTTTACCTTGCGTCAGTTGCTAGACAAGTTTCGGGAGTACAACTTGCAGACACACCATCTGTTTGTGGACTTTGAAGCGGCGTACGATTTAGTTAAACGAAATGAGCTGTGGCAGGTAATGCTAGAACATGGTAGTTACGCTGATTCGGGCGACACTGGACGGATCCAAATCATGCGTTAGAATAGCGGGTGAGACCTCCGCTGCTTTCGTGACGTTGGATGGACTGAAGCAAGGGGATGCACTCTCTAACCTGCTATTCAACATTGCCATGGAAGGTGCATTACGAAGGGCAAACGTGGAAAGGAATGGAACTATCATCACGAAATCTCACATGCTTCTTGATTTTGCGGATGATGTCGATATCATCGGAATCAACCGTAGAGCAATGCAAGAAGCCTTCAGGCCTTTTAAAAGTGAAGCAGCGAGATTGGGACTTACCATTAACACCGCCAAAACGAAGTACATGGTTGCTGGTAGGGAACGTGGGAGCCCAAGTGGTGTTGGTGCCGAGGTGGAGCTAGATGGGGAACGATATGAAGTAGTGGAGGAATTTAAATACCTTGGTACACTCGTGATATGTGACAACGATGTAAGCCGCGAAGTGAAACGACGATTTACAGCCGCGAATGGGGCTTTCTACGGATTACCTAGCCAGCTGTAGTCCCGTAGTTTGCAAATTCGCACAAAACTGGCGCTCTACAGAACATTAATCCTGCCGGTGGCCCTTTACGGATAAAAATCATGGACGCTAAAGAAAGCTGATCGGCGAATGCTCGGGGTTTTTGAGCGTAAAATTCTGCGATCTATACTTGGTGGCAAAATGGAGTGTGGCGCAGAAGCATGAATCACGAGTTGTACTAAGTATACAAATATGCTGATATAATGAAGGTAGTGCAATGTGGCAGGCTGCGGTGGGCTGGACACGTTGCCAGAATGTCCGATGAAAGAGTAGCCAAAACTATTTTCAGCAGAGAACCAGGAAGAGGCCGTAGACTCTGAGGCAGACCCCGCACCCGGTGGGTGTGTCCTGTCGAAGATGATGCACGTTCAGCTGGTGTTCGTGGGGATTGGAGAACGGCAGCCCAGGACCGACGGTACTGGAGGACCATAACTCGTTCGGCGCAGGATCGGTAACGGACCGTTGCCACTTAGGTAAAGTAAAGTAAGTTGGTAACTTGAGCGGAGGTCTCTCTCTCTTTCTCTCTGTCGTCATCTCTCATAGAACATATGACCCGAAAACTGCGAGCGGATATCATCAAGGCAGTCCGCAATAATCCCTGGATTTCCGGATGTACATTGGAGAAAAGGTTCACTTCCGCTCGGCGAATCGGTGTGTGAGAATGATTTCGGTTGTACCACGCCAGCAAACATTCCAATAGGATGCTGAAAGTCACCAAAACCGTGCAAGGAAACTGTACGACCAAGTCAACGGATGATTTTCAATGGATGATGAATCCTGGGTCAAAGATATTACTTTATTTACTAAACGTAAGGGGATTAGTTCAGATTTGCCTTTACAGATAAATTCGTTCGCAAGTTATGGATTTGGTAAAGGTATCTGTAGTTGTGAAAAGAATTCATCGCTGCAGAAACTATCTATTAATGGACAACTTTCTACCAAATTGCCCGGTTTTTGGCCCATCGAAAAATATTGGGCGTAAATTAAAGAAGTGCGACAAAACAATTAAAACACCATTTTATATGGAAAATGAAGGCAATACGGTTGACAATGTCACTGTGCAGAAAATGATGGGAGGTATTCAGTGAAAAGTTCGAAAGTTTAAGTTTGTTCGTAAGAAAAGACGTGAACATAATTTTTCTTGTATTTTTTCCTTCAAGCTTAATAAAAAATCTTCAATTTGGTTGGTACTTTGTTTCCTCATGGAGAAATTGGAAATTTTGAGCGACCAAATTCTAAATCGAACAAACTTTAACACCACATTGGAGTAGATTTGACGCTTATCTTGACTTGTTGGTGAAGTTAGACATTATAAATTTTCATAATTGTAGTCTTTCGGATAGATGGAGAGTAGTAGAAGAAAGCAATAAGGCAAAGGTTTTCCAATCACGAGTTTCCTTGCTTGGTATAAAGTAACAAACTACGAGCTTATTAAGTGTTGTTTCAGGTAATCCTCACTGGCGTGTCCAGAGGTGGGTCACCACCATTTCAAATCATTCCTGGCTTTAGGAAAATGGATATTTTTGGTAGTATTATGTTCAGTACACTTTTTTCAGATTAAAAACATTTGAGGTTTTCTACGCCCAAATATGTGCGTCACCTCTGGGTGCGCCAATAGTGATCCTCCCGTCATCTAATTTTCCGCTCTTTTCTTATCACATCTTGTTCTAGCCTAGGGATAGGTCAGGCTTTGTTTCTATGCTTTCTTCTATTGTTTCATCCGTCTTTTGGAAAGATTAGCGTCATAAAAAAATCACCAAAATAACTGCGAGCAAAAACAAACCACCCATATGAACCACACTGGAAAGCTTTCAATGCCGACGAACGAATATTTGGAATAATTGGAAAAGCAAATTTTAATACACATCTTTTGCTAAACTTTTCAGTTTACAAAATTTGCAGAGCAAAGTCGAGGTTAACTTGCTTACAAAGCAATAATGAAGCAACTAGTTAAGAAGTCGCGTTATACATTGTTATGTGCGTCTAAAATACTACAGTCCGGTTTGATTTTGAGAAGAATTAATATCCGAATAAAATGTATCACAAACTTCTAGATCGCTACCAGAATCCATTGCGAAGTTGACAAATTCCCGCGCCAGCTTGACTTATTGCAAAACACACAAGATACACGCGGCACTTTCAATGAACCCGCAATGACTGGCGGCGGTGGAAACCACATTTGACACAAAACAGCCAGGTGGCCAAATGCAAAGAACAAAGTTTTCACTTCGCAGGAAAATTGATCGCTGCAACAAAGTAACTTCCTTTGACAAAGGCACTCGCAGCAGCTATACTATACTGCATCGCCCGCGGCGGTTCCGCAAAACCTACCATTTTGATAATCTCCGGGTAAACGTTCTCCGTCAGCACACCGCGGCCGTGTGTGATGTACGCCGACAAGTCGTTCAGTGCTGCCCGCTTGATTTCCTTGCCCTT
This sequence comes from Sabethes cyaneus, assembly GCF_943734655.1. Lineage (NCBI taxonomy): Eukaryota > Metazoa > Arthropoda > Insecta > Diptera > Culicidae > Sabethes > Sabethes cyaneus. The sequence goes on along the minus strand of NC_071353.1, from coordinate 54,056,802 downwards.
GAGATCCGACAGCGGGTCCATGAAGTCAAACGAAACACAGCACTGTCGCAGCTTCCGGATGAACAGCTCCTCCTGCTCTAAGCTGGAGCAGTCCACTGAAAAGAGAAAAGAGAAAATGAGAATTTAGCTTACTGTGACGCACCTGTGATTGTTGTTAAGGTCAGAGTACAGAAGTATCGAATTCATGTATGACTGTAAGCTATTTTCTTCCCACCCAACAAAGTATATTTTTTCCATATTTTGGTCCCCCTAGCGTATATCGAAGGTTGAAAATATTCTTAACTCTTCCATGGCAAGGCAAAGGGTGGTGCAAACTAGTACTTTGTTGAGGTTGTCATAATTTAATGCAAATATAGATTGCAGCAAAGCCTTTCTTCGGTACTGCTTCCAGACAGCCGCAATCATTTTCACACTACAAAAGAGTAAATGTTTACAAATAGCAGCAAAACAATCCGGAGACGACGGTAATATGCACTGCAAAATGCAATAGAGGCAAAATTGGAGGACTGAACCGTATTTCTCAATCGCCTATCGTTTTCAATGTTATTCCTAGCTAGTTTGCATTATGTATTAGCCGCAATTACTAGTGCACAGCCGACAATCAATCGACAGCGGCTGTGGCAAAACCGGGCGATATAAATAGGTGAAACCGAATAAAGAGACTCGGTGCACGCACACTAACTGCTTTGTTATTGTTTTAAGAGCTAAAAAACTGACAGCTAGAGCACATATGTACGTGCATTGAACAGTGATCGAAACTATTAGTAAAACGTAACAATTTGAAAATCATTACCTACCCCTCGGCTAGTACTGCAGCCTACAGGTTTGGAAATATATTCCTTTGCGTTATTCTTAGTTACTGAGGTCTTTGAAAGAAAAATATCATGAAACATTCCATGGTAAATGGCGGAAGTTTTTTTTAGAAAATGTTAAATGTGTAGGATTTATTGAAATTTAAATAGTAGAAGGCCTGATGATAGTAGGTCAATTAAAGATGTACTCCTCAAAAATAATTCTCGTAAAGCCATGTTATATTAAGCCGAATGTCATTTTAGCATATAACAGTGCTTCTGGTTGATGGTTTTGAAACCTTAAACGACCTATGGGTGGGAAGCCACTATAACAGCGTTTCCCAAATAGGGGTTCGCGAACCCCCGGGGGTACGCCAAAAAAATTAGTTCGCTGCAGAATAGTATAGGGAATTCCGACAGGGGGTTCGCGAACCAAAATAGGTTGGGAACCGCTGCACTATAACATTAACCCTTAAATGCGCACGCTGAAAAACTTCATTTTAACAATAAACTTACTTATCTAAAGGCGATAAACATAATTTACTTTAAGGGTGTTTTTCACTATGTTGTTTTAAAGCATCATTGCGCATTTAAGGGTTAACAATACATTGTTAACATTGCGCAGATAGATCGTGTATCATACGTAAGTGATCAACATGCAATTTGAATCCGGAAAATCAAGTGTGGTCCGCGAGTAAGGCAACAAAAGTGCTGAAAATATCAAGGCTCGGAAGTCTCAAGCTTCCATCGAAGCGAACCTGTGGACTACAATTGCGTGGGAAAGTCAAAAGTACCATCGACAGTAATCTGAACACTTCGGATCGTGAGTTGATCCAAAAGATTCGGTGCCACCCTCAGCACAGTAGGAAAAACTTCCCTCCGAGAAGGGTTCAACCTGCTAACATAGTTGTTACAAAGTAGTTGAAACAATCGATATATGACTAATTGTGGTCATAAATAAATTGATGTAACTAGAAGTGCAAAAATTGTGCTGTTTGGGTGAATTTCTATCACGCCAGCAAGCAACCACAGGGGTCTCTTAAACAAAGCTGTGTGGTCTAAATCTGTGATCGAAAGTTTTACGATTAAGTAGGGACCATTTTCGACGGATGGATTCTCATGGACTATACGCACACGTAAGAAGACTTCAGGCAATTACCAGGAAAAAAATTTTATCTGGCAACGGTCCCTAGCAGTCTGTTTGAAATACGTCGCACGCTTAATAAGGGGGTTGTAGTGCTTCCTTTTTATTTAATCCGCTGTAGTTAAAAGGTTCATCACTATTTGCGCCAGGGGGAAAAGTTCGATCTGATTCCGGTTGTAATTGGCTCCCACTATAGGTTAGTTCGATCCGTGAATCCCAGAACTTGGATAAAGAGGTACTTTATACTAACTTAATAAGCGTTGCTTCAATGACCCTCCCGTTCATAATTTTTCGCACTTTCCCCTTTACGGTTTGTTTCGCCCTGAAGATACTATCATCAACACCTTTGTTTCATTGTCATTTGTTGCCATTTCATTTGTTTCGTGCCAATTTTCTGCCTAATTTCCGCTTTCTTGCGCTGCGTGTAAAAGGTCATCAACTCGTATTCAACAAATGTCTTCCTCTTCCACACCTCTTCATACCGCATTGCTACAGTAGTAATAGCAACACGATCCATGGGCTTGAAGTGTCTTGAGTAGAAGAAAAATGGTGCTTTCAAACATCGGAAAAATCGATGCTTTCAAACATCACGAAGAACATTACTGCTTTGTTCAGTAGTGATAAGTTACAAATGCTCAAAAAAAAATCCTTCATTTGTGTATTACTAGCAGGGTAATCATAACCTGTACTTATACCTTTGTGATAGTAGTGAAGCAAGTTTCAATACATTTTTGAAACATCTATTTTTGGTGGAGATTACTTGATCGCATTTCCAGATCTGGTGGTAGTGGTGGTGGTAGTGCAGAGGCAAATTCTGCTACAAAAGTTTTAAACTCACAATCCTTCCTTTTGTTAGCAACTACATGGCCGCAAAGACATTGCAACTGAATTGCTCTTCCAATAAACTATCTAGCATGTTCAATTTTAAGCCCACATTCAAATCTAGTTAAATTGCGATTTAAACTCCGATTTTAAGGGCAGTTTTTTGCTTCATTTTTAAGCCTAATTTCAAGTCTATTTTAATTATAATTTTATCTTCGATTTCAAGGTCAGTTTTAGTCCGATTTCATGTCTTTTTTAAGTTCCATTTCATCTTAGATTTTAAGTCTAGCTTCAGGTTTAATATGTGTACAATTTCAACCGCAACTTCATGTCCCATTTTTAGTTCAATTTCATGCCTAATATAATTTCAATTTTTTCTCCGATTCAAGTTCAATTTATAGCCGATTTTAAGTCTAATTTAATTCCAATTTCAATAACGATGTCAAGTGGAATTTCAAGATCAATTTAAGTCTAAATTTGTATCGAGTTTCATGTCCCATTTTAGGTCCGATTTTAATGGTCATTTAATTCCAATTTCAACTCCAGTTGTAAGTAAAATTAAGTTTAATTTCAAGATGCAATTTTAGGTCCAATGTAGGTCTAATCTCAATTCTAATTTACTGAAATTTTACGACCTTTTTCACATCGTAGTTTAAGTTCTATTTCATGCCTAATTTCCAGTTCAATTTCAAGTCTAACTTACAGTTTAGGGTTAAGTATAATTTCAAATGAAACATTAAGTCCAAGTTGGACTTGGTCGAATTCAAATTAAAAACCATGTTTCAATATAATGTTAAGAACAATTTTAAGTTTAGTTACAAATCCAATTTCAAGTCCACTGGGGATATGAAATGGGAAAGGTAGCCAGGAAAAAGCTATTTTATCAAAAGTGGATGAGCGTTTGATGGGAAGAATGGTAGACTGGATGAAACTACGGAACTTCAATATTGAGCTAAAAATATATTGCGTAGTTCAATTGCTGAGTGGGACTACAAACCACACTCTCTTGGTTTGCACCCAAGTGTTTTGACAGTTAAACTACCAGCACACGGCACCAGATAGTTTAGATATATAGGAGGTGAAGGGTCGTGTGGTTTTCGACTCCCGATGTTATAACTGTAGTTTTAGGCGAATTATTGAACCACACGACTTTATTTTCAAATGTTATTAGCATATTATTTAAAGTAATATTTTTGGTAGTCGGTGTTTCTTAATTATTTTCAGAGAGCGAAGTAAGGCGCTAATTCTTGGCCTATTCTAGCGTGGCTTCGAGCCTAAATGCCATCGGTCTGTCCCCGAGGGTCCGGAGTATCACTTAACCTTTATTGGCAAAGATACCCCAAGCGACTGTAAATATTTCAGGTTCACGCTTTGTTCTTTTCCCTTAATTTCAAGGAGTTGAATGGAATTAAGTATCATTTCTCGTATTCCTATTCGTAATAGCATTTTATGCCATATTATATGAAATTTTATCTCGGCATTATACAGTCATTTGCAAGCGTGATGCAAAAATCAGTTTTCCCACGTGGTTTGACGGCGCGGCGAGACAATTTTACTACTAAAAAGGAAAAAGAAACTGTATAACAAATTTAGAAAGAGTTGGCTCTCTTCAGACGAATTTGCGTATAGACAAGCCAGGGATGTTTTCAAATCCAGAAACAGAGCACAACATAGCCTTTACATGGACAGATTGTAAAGGGATATATGTACAGTCAAATTCGAAGACTTTTTAGACGAACGTCAATTCAAAGCGTCAGGATAAAGGACTACCGATAAATGTGACAAGACCAGAAAGCTGAAAATCTCTGCTGAATTCAACTTTTGCTACATTTGAAATATCGTTGTCGGATGTCTGTGTCCAAATTCTATGTTAAAAATTTGTATGGAGGACTTCTTAGTTCCATTACATAGTTTATTCAATGTGTCTTTAGCAACAGGTTCATTTCCAAAATTTCAGAAAAAAATTAAAATTGAAAATTTTGAAAATTACAGAGGAATTGCCATACTCTCGACCATACCGAAAATGTTCGAATCCATAGTTTATGAGCATTTGTATCGTGAGATTGAACCAAAAATTTCAATTTTCCAACACGGATTCCTTAAAGGACGCACAACGGTAACTAACTTGGCGGAATTTGGTTCGAGAACTGCGCAATGGATGGTGGATGGGTGGCAAGTAGATACAATTTACACAGCTATGTCTAAGGCTCTTGACGTAATAAATATTGATGCGATCGTATCATTGCTGTCAAAGTATGGAATAGGCGGCACAAATCTGAGGTGGATAAGCGATCATCTAAAGAATCGGTCGCAATATGTCACGATTGACAAGAGCAAGTCAGCTTCATTCCCGGTCTGGCCAGGCGTGCCTTAGGGGAGTCATCTAGGACCATTGCTTTTCGTCACAGTCATGAACGAGCTCCCGGAACTTCTGCCTGGAGTTTACGTCTTAATTTGCGCTGACGATGTGAAGGCTTTTCTCCTGGTAAAATCTGTTAAGGACTGTTGAATTCCTCAGGATAGCGTACAACATTTGATCGGATTTTGCAAAACGTTCGGCCTTAAAGTTAATACGAAGTTAATAATCTGGTTTCCTATACTCGAAAAACAAATAAATAGCTATTTGGTTATTTCATGGAAGGTGAAATAATACCAAGAAGAGACCATGTATGTGATCTTGTGGTAGAAATGGACAGCGAGCCTAACTTCATCCGGCATACTGAAAAGCTTGTCGCAAAAGCAAATTGTTTATTTGGCATGATCGAACGCCTCAGTGGAGAATTAACGGATCCGCATACTATTATCCCATTGCACAATGCCTTGGGACGAAGTGGTGTTGAGTACGCAAGTATAATATGGCAACCATTCTACGAAGTGCACAAAAAGCGAATTGAGCGAATCCAAAAGAAATTTATTCGTTATGCCCTGTGGAATTTAGAATGGACCACAGAGATGCCTAAAGTAACTATAAATTGTTATGTTTATTCATTGGAACGGAAAGCTTGGAGAACAGAAGACGTATAGCAGATGCGCTGTTCTTGACGGACATACTCGCCGGCAGGTATAATTCGCCATATTTATTAAGTCAAGTGACAGTGAATGATGGATGTTCGTCGTTAAGAAGTGTAAGACCTTTTCGTTTGACAAATAGAGTTCGAAATTACACCAGAAATGAACCAATGTATAGAATGATGGCCACATTTAACAATTAGCGTGACATTATAAATGTTGAATTGACAAAGAAGCAAATTAGAGATAATCTTAGAATATTTTATGTAAATTATATTTGTAATAAGTAGGTAATAACTATGTAATAATTTTAAAGATCGATAACGGGCAAAGCCCAACATCAGTCAATAAATAAACAAATAAATTTCTGTTTCCACTTGATTACTTGGAATTCTCTTTACGGTACATGCAGCGCAGTTGGATTGGTCGTTAACAAGAAAAATGATAGATTTACGCAACCATCATTTTCTAGGATAGTTTTAAGAATTGACTGTTTAGATTAGATTAGATTAGAAATCCAATTTCAAGTCCACTGGTGGGTCCACGCTGGCGCACGTTTTCTATCATCGCTATAAAATTTAGTGAAAGAAATATTGTAACCGAACTCAGAAGTCCGAAGTTTTTACTTAATTTTTTCTAGGCCAAAACATGCTTTTGAGAGTCGGTGCCCCACCTTCTGTCTATGTCTGGGCACGCCAGTGGTCCCTACGTGCATAGATTTTTCCTTTTTCTTGTGTAATTTTTTTATATATTGTTCATATACGAGAAATAACTCCATACGCGGTCATGACGTTAATTATTTTTGGAAAGGGATGAAGTGTCTGATGCGAAAAATGATTAATTGAATGAACTGGAAAATTTCAACATAGACCTCGCCGCCACGCTTTTTCTGTTGGTACCCGAATGTTTTACTCACTAAACTACTGCCACCGCGTATTAGACTACGTTGTTAGACTAATGCGTTGATCTGATTTAAATAAATCAATAAGTTTTCCTTTTTTTTTTTTTTTCCTTTTTTTTCGGGTTATCCAACTGGTCGCTTAATAGCGTATAAAACTCTGCGCTGGGCCCTTTTGTGTTGTCAACAAAGTGTCAGGGAGACCTCAAACATCAGTTCTACCTGACGAGACAGGCACTGGCGCCCACTAAAACACAGGTAGAGCCCCAAGCATAGCCGTCACGCCTATACCCGCAGGCGGAGGCGTTTCGGCCCTGCGCGGACTCCACGAACTGACTCTAAGATCTCTCTGCCAAAGGCCGGAATGTCATATTTTAAATATAATGATGATGATGACGATGATGATGATAATTATGATGATGAGATGAAAAATAATAGATCGAATTTGTAAATGTGCTTTGGACTTTTTGTACCACTCGAGTTGCAATATGTGGTATAGTGAAGAAGTGGAGAATTCGTCAGCCCCGCCTGACACCGGTCTTCAACCGCGCGCCCGCTTTCAGTTTTCCAACACAAACAACCACAAATGAACCAATAGGTAAGACAAATTTCGGAGCATTAGTGGTTATCAACTTATCAGGGCAAATTTAATCTTTTATCCCCTTAGTATTCACAGTGCATTCCCACGATACAAAGTAAATTGAGCGCAGCACAAGCTGGACGTTCGCGGTAGTCGACAGAAGCTTCAAAATATAGAGACTCGCCCGCCTTCCCACCCTCGAGACCAAAGTGCTGTAAAGCTCTGGGCTTAAACGTCTCTTTAAGACTCGACCCCTTCCCATCGACAGAGCCCGCGGGCGGCCATCAGAGCTCAGGACAGCCACGGGGCCAGTGCAAAAATCCTACTCTATCTAGCAGCACCGCCTAGCCGAAACTCGAACACGCGACACGAATTGACCTAATTTTCCCATCTGCTACCTAAGAAGTGCTATTACCCGTAATCATTACAGAATGGTCCTTCGGCATCCAATCGGATCTGGTATCCCGCTTACATCCCATTACTAACCCTAAGCCCCCGACCAACTCAATCAATCCGACATTTTTCGGAGATATTTGTGACAGTTGTGATAAATAAGGATGAATCCCAGAAAACTTCATCTATTGTCAGAGATCCCCATGCTGGCCTTATTCTTAAACGGAATAAAAGCACTTTCTGAACAACGCAACAATCACATTTGGTAAATTTTTACCCCGAGTCCCACTTGAAATCACAAAAGTATTTTGATATATACCCACATTCAGAAGTAAACGTGACCGCTGTTCATTTACTGATTAGTTAAAAAGCCCTACACCACGACAAGGTTCAGTTTTATCGTAGGGATTTAAATAAATCAATAAGTTTAAGCGAATAAATCACACGTTCTTCAACCAAGTTTTGCAATACACTCAAGTCTTTTTTTATATGGGGGATACGTAGCTCGTAGAATAAAACCGTTTAAAAAAAAAAAAAAATATCGCGTTAATTCGAAAAATGTTGTAAAAAACCGCGTTAATTCAAATATCGTCATAAAATAAACCGTGTTAATTCAAAAATCGACGTAAAAAACCGCGTTAATTCAAAACCATTGAAAAAACTGCTCGAATTTAAAAATCGCGTTAATTCGATAAATGATTTAAAAGAAACCGCGTTAATTCAAAAATCATCATAAAAAAGCGTGTTAATTCAAAAATCGTCATAAAAAACCGCGTTAATTCAAAAATTATAAAAATAAACCGCGGTAAAAAAGACGAGTGTACATCAAATGTAGAGATGATTTCACTATTTTTATTTCAGCAAACGGTGTCTATACCCGAGCAGGAGCGAAGAGCAAAGTAATATCAAAATGTGTTCTTGGAAATCTGATAACTCATATCAAAATTTGGTCTTGTTTTGGCTGACATAGTTGGTGAAATAACAAAAAATAATATTAAAATTTTACTCCTTTAAGGCCAAAAGAATAACTGCTTATGTTATTTGAATAACAAAGCAATAACATGACTGTATTCAGAGTTTAGAATAACATATTTTAGTATTATTAAGGTATTGAATAAGAAATGCAGTAGTATATGAGATATGAAAAAATCATTTTATAAAATAGTTATAAACTAAAATCTCTTTAATCAATAAAAATAAATTTATGAAATATATCGAATGTCATTTTAAGGCCAAAATAAGATATGATAACAAAATCAGTTATTAAACTCATCTTACATCCATTGTTTTAAATATCTACTCAATAACAAAATGTGTTATCAATGTATCTCCATATCTATTCAATTACAAAATATACCATTCTAACACAGTTTGATATTGTTTTTATATTATTTTGCTCTTCGCTCCTGCTCGGGTAGTTTTGCGAAATTAATAAATAGGGGAATGTCATAAAAGTCGGGCCACTGTTTGGGTCAAACCACCGTGATTTTCCAGTTTTAATTACTCGTACAATCTATGGTAAATTTCTTATTGTGACAACTAACTATTCATAAAACATATTGTGAATACCAATTATGTTTACAAAATACGTATTCTGAATTCCGCGGTTAAATATACAAAAAAAAAAGAAAATCTCGAAGCAAACTTTTATTTACATTTAATTATCAGCGGCGGCCCAACCGGTAAACATGGAGCGATTTTGAGAAAATTTTCATTCTTTACGTAATTGCCTTAAACTTATTATTATTTTTCAAGCAATCCCTTGGAGGTCTTTCATGTAGTCTTATATTCGGAGATCTTCACAGCGATGTGCATTTTTAAATGAATGTTTTTGGCAAATGCCAAAAGGTGGCCCAATCACAACGACATTCCGCCATAGTTTTCCAGAGTTGTTCGTCCGTCCGTCACTAATGTTCGCATATATGCCGCGAATACTTGCAAACAATTTACATACATGCTTGCATACAAATGCATGCAAATGATTGTGACAAACACGCAACAGGATCTTTGAAGAAACTGAGGCGGCAGAAAGCCGTCGAAGTTTCCGATAATCAAAGATGTTCAAGCGAACAGCAGATTCAAAGTTTTGCCCGGTTTGCTTCTTGCGATCTATTGAAATTTTCTGTAATTATGGCTTGGGAAGTCCGAATGTTTAATTGGTTTTGCAACTAAATAGGTGGGTTACGTGCCTTTTAATTAAATAAAGATCGCCGAGTTATAAAATGTTTGACTGGTTAATTTTGATACATCTTAAAACCTCAAAACTGCACAAAAATTGTGCCAAAATAATCATACCTTGCTGATAAATACCGAATATGTTAAACTTTCTGTACTATTGGATGTGATATAAACTAAATTTCTTTTTAAAAAGCTTTTGTACCGTGGCTACCCACGCCGGTTCAACTAGTTATTTAATGCGAAGGCATAAAATATTAATTAACGAATATATACCATACACACAGGCAAAAAGTGTGTAAGGTGAACCACAGTGCACTGCATTATTTGTCCACTTGTCTTCCATTAGAATAAGATGTGGATGGGGATTTGATCGGTTGTTTACATTGTGCACTGTCTCCTCTGCTGTAAGAGGCTGACTCGCTTGTGCGCGCGAACGGAGAAACAAATCAAAGCTTAACTGGTTTCTGCTGCAGCTGAAATCGCTGAAACAGAGAATAGAATACAAAAGAAGGGCCGGAATGAATTGACGTGTCCGTGGTGTTGATGGATGGCAGTGCTGATTTTCCGGACGATGCGATCGTGCACTAATGTGCGCTGTGTATGCCTTTGCGGAAGGTCGTGCTGGGTTTGGAAAAACACATGGATGAGCTGGTTAAATTGATTGGCGGAAAACAAAGAACCCCGAACGATTTGACTAATGCATGATGTGCACTGGAAAAGTCTAGCAGGGCTACGCAGATATGCAGTTATACGAAAAAAATTTTTTTTTTTTCATTGATACACTGAGGAGATATATATGGAAAAAGACTTTGTTTTTTTTCGTTATAGTGATTTTCAGATGCATAATTCTCGGATACTTTTTCATTTCGACGTAGGTATCTGATAATGAGACACTCTCTTCGTGTCTCCTCTCTTCCCCTGTTTACGGCTATACTAACTACGGATAATTTCATTTCCAATCCCTCTAATCCTATATCGTGGTATAAAGTGCAAATGCCTTTTTTAGATCGATAAACAACGCTTCAACAGCTTTTTTCTCGTCAGTTTCTTTGTCGACAAGTTCAACGATTACGGTTGTAGTGCCAAATCCTAGCCTAAACCCATACTGAAGATTATACAACACATGCTTACTGTCCAGAAAGTCTTGAATACGGTTAACCAACAGTATTTCAAGTATTTTGTTGAATACAGAGAGTGTTGATATTGGTCGATAGTTGGAGGGATTGCGAGTATCTCCAGGTTTAAAAATCGGTACTACTTTTGCGATTTTTAAGAAACTTGAATAAACCCCCGTTGCCAGTATTTCATTAAAAATTTCAGAGAGAATTTTCGAGAACGATACAGCATTATTTTTTACTATATCGGCCGGAATATTATCTGGTCCACAGCTTTTATTTGGTTTTAAATCTTTTATTAACCTTAAAACTTCATTTATACTAGTGGGACGTAAATAGACAGATCTTTCTACATAACGTACCAAGAATCGATTAGGCGGGTTTAGAATACCCGAGGATGTCGGAAAGTATTCAAAATCACCATGTATCACCATGAAAAGTGATTAGTTTAAAGTAGTGTTAGTAACTTTAGCAGCAGCAGAAGATTCAGCGATGCTATGTAGCGTGAATGTATAGGGGTTAGACAAAATGATCGGGACAGGCAAAATTTTGATGAAATTCAAACGGCCATAACTTTTACAAAATTGAACGTTTTTAGATGAAATCAATTGCATTCGACGGGAAAATTTTCCTAGTTTTCCAAAAATATTTCAAAATTTGCAATAGTCGGCGGATACCGGAGATACTCGGTAAACCACTTATGAATCGTTTCAATCGACGGTGCAGAGTCCGGGTAATACTTATCCAGCTTGGCCTTGGTCTCGGATATCGTTTTCTTGCGTAGATAGTAGTGTTCATACTCGAAACTCGAAACTCAGACTTTTCCATATTTAAAAAAACTCGGAGGTTAGTCGATTCTCAGTGCTGTAACTTGTAAGTGCGTAAACATAAATGGCTGAAGTTTTGAAAGGCGTCATTTGAAGGATCAAGCTCGACAAAAATGATTCACAGTAGTGAATACTAATGCCATCTCTTAGATTTTCAGGTACTTATCAGACTGCCTACTATTCTGTGGAACAAGAGGGGTAGAGAATTTTAGATGCCGAGATGAGGTTATACCTCAACAATTGCTGTAATCGAGTCAAAGACCTTTCTTAGAGATCAGGCATGTGAGAGTTTCCAACCAGATGGCACCAACGCATCGAAATGTGGTTTCTGACACTTGGTTACCTTCGGTCTGACGGCAATCAGGTTCCCTTTCCGTCGTTGCACTTAACAGGAATTGGTACGATCCGGTTCCTGATTCCGTTGATGGTTTTGTAGAACTGTAGAAGTTTTGCGTATCCCTGCAAGAAGGCGATTTCAGTGACGTTTGTGACGTGACGTTTCTTAAGGTGTTGAAGTTTTATTTCGCCAGTTCTAGCATCTCGAAACGGAACGGATCGGATAAATCGGTAAAGTACAAGACAAAGAACAAGGAAATTATCACACAACGATTGGAAACTTGGTACCAGGAATGCCCAAACTCTCCATGAACCGGCACGAGCTGGCTTGCTTGGTTGAGAGACACATCGACTCGGAGTGGAGATCGCTGCTTTTCAGGAAATGCGGTTGCCAAATTCCGGAGAAAGGGAGTTTCATGCAGTACTCGATTGCAGGCTCTTCTTTCAAGTGCCACATCGAAAAGGTGGTAGAAAGGCAGAACATGAAGTCGATTTCATAGTGTTAGGAAAGCAAAAGCAACGCGTTATCCGGTGGGGGCTCGTAGATGACGTAGTATTGAGAATTAAGTAAGCTCTTCAACTACAGCCCAATCTACGTATACTCACATACATGTGATAAATCTGATGATGCTAAGGACGAGTTCTATCACAGACTCACCCGAAACATGATGTGAAAATAATTATCGGAGATGCAACCGCACAAATCGAGAAGGAGCAGTTCTTTCGTCCTGTCATTGGGAGACTTAACCTTCATCGGATCTTCACCTGGGGGCATCCGAATGGACTCAAGCTCTCAGATCGATCATGTCTTTTTAGACGGTCAACACTTTTCGGATTTGGTACGGTATTTGGTTCCCAAAATTTTACCGAATGGTCGGCTGTTGAGATTTCGGCAAAAATTTTGCCGAGCTCGGTGCTTTCATTTAAGTGTGATTATCTCGTCGTTTGTAAGATTTGCGCAAGCAACGTTGGCTCGCACTGAGAAGACGCTGCGTTTTAACAACCAGCGGTTGATGGCAGATCGCGTGGTAGGGGAATACGCCATAAAGCTTGATCGACGAGTCGCAGCAGAACAGCAGGAAAAAAGAGAAAACGATATGAATGGGTTATGAAAAGAAGGACCCACTGTCTAATAAACGCGAGTACCAAGATCAAGTGCTCGCCTGCGCAGAGGAGTGATTCGCAATGAACGACTCGTGGAATTTCGGTGAGAAGCATGAATTTTGCCATGCAATGATAGTGCTGGCAAGTTGCCAAGTTTTGTCGGTAAGTGGGTTGCCACTGGCAACCCACTTACTGACAAAACGGTGGTAGCAGCAGCAAGATGGTAGAAGCACTTCTAGACGCTGTTGAATGGAGAGATAACCGTGGAGACTAGCAGGAACAGGATCAGAATTGTGAGCGATGGTCAAGCTGTGGTGCTACAAACAAAGGAGGAGGTTAAGAAGGCAATTACTGAGCTACAAAATAGTAAGGCTACTGGGAAGGATGGTTTCTCGGCTGAACTTATAAAAGCGCAGAGCGGATGTACCGGGTGTACGAAGCAATCCACCGGACCATTGTTAGGATCTAGGAGAAAGAACAAATGCCGGAGGAGTGGTTGGATAGCATAATTTACCCTATTTTTAAAAAAGGACATGGACTCAAGTGTAATCCTACTCTATAGACTGATACCGTAGAGATCGCTCCACAACGAATCAGGTGTTTATCCTGCGTCTCCCTGCGTTGACCGCCCAGTTAGCTTCGAGGTACGATACCGGTCCAACAAGCCAGTCAGTAGTCAGTAGGATCGTAATGCTAGGACATGGTTTTCCTATGAAACTAGTTAAACTGATTCGTACGATGCTGGATGAATCAAAAGCTTGTGTCAGAATAACGGACGAGGCCTCAGCCTTGGAAGGTGCGATACCAAGAGCAAACGTGCAAGGAAACGGGATAATCATCACGAAACATTTTATGCTTCTTGGTTTTCCGAATGAAGTCGATATCATAGGAATCAACCGTAGAGCAGGGGACGATGAGTTTAAATGAAAGCAGCGAGATTAGGACTTACCATTAAACACCGCCAAAACGAAGTACATGGTTGGTGGCAGTGAACGTGGAAGTCCAAATGGTGTTGATGCCGAGGTGGAGCTAAATGTGGAATGATATGAAGTTGTGGAGGAATTCATATACCTGGGTACGTTCGTGTCATGGGACAACAATGCGAATTACAGAATACAAATCCTCTCGGTGGCCCTTTACGGACGTGAATCATGAATGTTAAAGGAAACTAATCGACAAATACTTGGGAGTTTTTGCGTAAAGTTTTGCGTTCTATACTTGGTGGCAGCGCTGCCAACCTTCCAGAGGTTTGTGCATGCATAAATTTAGGACCCTGTCATTTTCTTCGCCGTATTTTATATCCTCAGTCTAATCTTTTGCATAACAAAATAGTTTGTGGAGTACTTTAAACTCACAGGAACTAAAATAATTGGTGGGACCCGAATTTATGCATGCACAAATGTCTGGAAGATTGACATCGCTGCTTGGATGCTTTTCTGCTTTTCAGCAGAGAACCAGAAAAGGTCGTAAACTTCGGAGCAGACTGCGCATCCAATTAATGTGCGCTGTCCAGGACAATGCACATTCAGCTGGTGTTCGAGGAGAGTAGAGAACGGCAGCTCAGGACCGACAGAACTGGAGAACGACATCGTTCGGCGCAGGATCGATAACGGACCGTAAGTAAATAAGTAATGTAAGTAGGTAAAGTAAATAAGCTTCTTGTTATCGTTCCCTGCTCTGACGTGTCGCCAAAGTATTCATTGTGTGAGGTTTGACTCGGTTTTCCTATCTGTTAGCATTCGTTGGTACTCTGAGACACTGGACCTGGCAAAAAAAAGGACTAACGATTGGAAGCATGAGCCAAAGCAAAGCAAAGCCTAGGTGCTACATTCCGTTATCGCAACTTGACCATCTGTTTTTATACGACAGACTTCGAAGCCAGCTGTTAGAGTGCAGGACAATTGCAGGGCCAGTTGCCAGTTGCGATCTTATTGACTCTTACAGCCTCTCCCAGTCGGGATTCGAACATACGACGACTGATTTATTAGGCCAGCGTCATGCCTCGAAGCCAACCGGGAAGCACGAACCATGGAACTGCAAGTCTGCAATTTTATGGGAACTAGCCGCATTCTTTCCGTCTTATTGAGAGCCCGCAAATTCGACACTGCTGCGCTGCATAGGTATGCTTGAATACATTCTACGATACATTCCCTCGAATCCGGTTACCACCTGACGCGGAGGTGCGTAGCGTGCTCGATGGTTAGTAGAGCAAGAGAGTAAGGTTAGTAGACCAAGTAGAGCAAGACCTGTAAAGTATGGAACATTCGAGAAATTGGAAACGGACAGCTATGGACCGAGTTTGTTGGCATAGCATTGTTATTCAGGTGAAACCCTAAAGAACATCGCACCAGGATAAGTAAGTAACGTAATACCGCCGTATCATGCAGAATAGGGGAAAAGCTGGGTTTGATTGAAATGATTGCCGAAATTATAGTAAACTCAAGATTTTCCGGGTATTTACGAAAATATGAGAAATTTAGGTCATCTGAAAGTAAATAAAAACTCAAAGCGAATCACAACTTTTCGGGTTGTTGGGGTAATTTGTATCTTGACACCAACATGTTGATGTAGACGATAAAGAAATAAAGAGTGTCAGAATAATTATGGTATATCTTTATCATGTTTTTATGTTTCAGGAAGGCGAGAAAACATTTCACACATTTTTTGGAATAGCCTAATTGTGTGTAGAATATTTCAATAACTAAATTATCTAAACCGAACTTATCTTACCTTTTAGTGACGGCAGCTGCTGAAGTTCTACATCCTGTGAACTCCTGTACCGCGATGAACCCTGAGATTTTTTACCCTTCTTTTTGAGCGAACGTTTGGCGAACGGATCGATCCGATCGACGAATGTTCCGGACGACATTTTTGCACGTTTTGCTGTAATCTCTGCTTCGCGGTTCGTGTTGTTTGTCTTTTAACTCACGGAAGCTGAGCTGGTAAATGGTGGGGATCGAGGTTATGGTTGCTGCTGGATGATGAGTGCTGCCGTCGGGAACACAGTACGATTGAATCCTAACCAAAGTGTTGATATCGACGACTATGGTTCGAAATCTGTTTCACTTACACACATACACACATTCACAGACCCGCACAAGGACACAAGCACCCACACGCACACACACGCGCACGCACACAGCGGCCGTGTGTGTTTTTTGGATTCTTGCACGCGGGTGCCTTTTTCCGATTAGAAAACGTAGCGGTGATTTTTCAATACGGCGTGCTGTACTGAGCGTACCGGAGTGCGCTTCCTTAATCAATATTTTCTTCCTAGATTATTTACAATAATGCCGATTTTTCTGTTATCACTTACACTCTCGCATCTACACAGGGCTGTGACGTTATTCTTAATTTTTTTTGCCGGTTTCACTCACACTATACTTTGAAATAGAACCTTTCTAACTTCGACACTGAATTATGCAACTATTTATTTTTTCCCACACAGTTACTGAAATGAAGCAATATTAATCTCATGTGGCTTTTCAACACAACTTCAACACTATGGGACGATAGAAGGCTGCCTTTTCTATTCACTTCTGAGTGCTGGTATTACTTTTCGCATTCCAACTGAGCGATCCATTTTTGCCCACCAACCTAATGCACTTGCTTATCACTACTTTTTTTTCGTATACCAAGAAACGACATCAGACATGCCACCCATGGCAAACACAACAAGGATGCGTCAAATCGTGTACAAATAAACGCACATCACGCACACGTGCACCTGATGTTTGGCGAGCAATTCAAGCAAATCACGCCAAAAGAATTAATTTTCGGCGGTCCATTACGCTTGAACTTGACGAACAGTAGTCCACGGACAGAGTTGCGTGTTCTCCGCCGGTCCGTCCGTCCTGGCCGTTTCGATCGGCAGTCGGCGATTGGTCGTGATTTTGCGCTTGTGTACGACGCGCCAGCTTCGATTAGCGCGTGCTTTCCGCTTCGGTGGTGACGTAATGGTGACGTTCGTATTATTGCCGCTGATTTTCCCGGTGTGGCACATCTAAGCCATAGCCATGCCGATGATCATCGAAGAAGAGTTGTGTGGGAGCTGCGAGCTGCGCTGTGAAGATAAACGAAACGAGAAACAAATGAGAATTTAGTAACGTTTTCATATATTAGCGATTATGGTTGTTGGTATTATGACATAGGTGATGTGCGACAGGATTGACGAAGGCTGTTGAAAGTACGGTATATAAACTCAATTTAAATCCCGGTATACAGGGTAAGGTTCCATCGACAGGTTATTCGTTTCCTATCGATTCTCAAAAGTAAATATTGATATTTGATTCAATGATCAACACCAATCACCAGTTTTTAATAAACTTGATTTAACTTTTATTTTTCTTTAGCGAACACAACAGTTTTGAGCTTAGACCAGATTTGTGAATTTGTTATTAAGTTGAATGCGAATACCCGAATGGGCGGCAATGTTCTGCACAGAACACTAAGGCTAGAGCTGCTTCAAAATGTGGGAATTAACTTGTTGCTGATTAGCGGTTGTCGTTGTACAGCAACGGGTTATCTAGCTCGTTCGTTCTCAGACTATTTTCGACGTACAATGGAAAACGAATGTTTCCAAACGCTTCCCAATATTGTAATTGAATTTGTGCGTTAGAATGTACAACACGTGACCAATTTAGTCACAATGTGACCACTTTTAACAGGTATGAACTGGAGGGAAATCGGAAAAACCTTCCTCTGCCTTGAATTTGACTACAAAAAACTTACATTGTTGATATTTTCCAACTTTGATATTGTGACTAAGTAGTAACCCTTGTTACTATTACTTAGTAGTCAAAACTTCCCGTTGCTTAATTAAAACGGGAGAATTACAATGAAAATTACACATACATTATTAATGCTTAAACACGTATGTTAAGAAATTGGATGACAATTACCATAAACTAAATATTTCATGTTGTACACAGTTCCTAGAAATCTCAAATAACGGTTCAAATCAGTGAAAAGGATGCCGTTACGATTTCAGTAACGATCCCACTAGCGACGGCAATTGAATGCATTATAAATTTCTCATCATCTTCATATGTGGCAAGACATAAACCACTGTCATTTCACACAAACCGAGTTCCGGTTACAACGGAGAACGGTGATAATGCAGGTGTTTTTATTCCTGCGGCTGGAATCACTCTGCATACTGCTTGTTTACGCTGGCTAAAAGCGGACAATAAACACTTACTTAGCAGAGAATGCTATCTATTATCATGTCATCAGCTCGGTTGTATCATGAACGCTTCATCAGCATGCACATCAGCAGTAGAAGGTGAAGAATTAGCTATCGAAGGTAGCAAAGGGTAGACGACGACATGGCAGGACCGCTAATGAACGCCATTTTTAACCCAGGGTGTCGACTCAAATCCAAAAATAAAATTCCCTGACTTTCCCTGATTTTCCCTGATGCTTCAAATATTTTTCCCTGACCCTCAAAACTCGAATGTCAAGCTTATTTGGGCGATTTCTGGCTTAAGTTTTTAACCCTTTAGCATGGCTTATGCGAGCTGCTGAAAACTAAAGCTAGATTTCTTCATGATATAAGAACACATATCAAAGATTCTTAACCTATTTCTTACCAGCGTTTCGAAAACGCCCTCTTCTATCGAGTCTAGGGACAGTTATGTTTGAGGTATCAACTTGAATCAAAAGAAACAAAGATGGAGAAATAATCTAATCGACCTGTTTTTGCACAAAGCTTAGATGTTACATACAACAAAATTACAGCCGTGTAAACATAACAAATCTTGCTAATTTTCAGTCAGCTCAAACTAGTAACTTTGCCGCTGGAAGGTGGACACATGTCTGCGGGTTTTCAGTTAAACTAAAACAAAACTTTCCTGGAAGTTTCAGCTTGTTATCTTTGCTGCAAAAAGTATGGGGTTAAGGAGATGGTTCCTCAAAGATTTTTGGTACAAAAATGTGCGTTTTGCTGGCTTCGAGGTACGGCAAAACTTTAGCTAGATAATATTGTTAGAAAATGTCCAAATGGTAAATATTTTAACCCTCAATGGTGGACAGTATGCGAAGTTAAGACTATAAGACTAAAGCTGTGTGTCATGATTTCGGATTGCAACTATCGAGACTTGAGAGCAACAATGACTCGAAGGTAGTTCGGTGGCCGGCCGTTCGATCCGATGACCGTATATGGGTGTTGAGAATTAAGGTAAATTCTTCAACTACAGCTTAATCAACGTATAGTCACAATCATAAATTCGATGATACTAGGAACGAATTGAATCGCCCAGTTAGCTTCGAGGTACGATGCTGATCTAACAAGCCAGTTGTGTTCGAATCTCGGCTAGCCGGTTTTTGTTAGATAGAATCAGTAGGATGGTTGCACTGACCCCGTAATTTTCCTGTACTCTAACAGCCGGCTGCGAAGTCTGTCGATAAAGAAGGATAATGTCTAGTGACGGTTAATGCTCAAGACTTTGCTTTGCTTTGCTAGGGACGAGTTCTATGACAGGTTCGAAAGGATTTATGGGGTGCGCACGACTTGAAAATTCAAGACTCTAGCTCCCAGATCGATCCTGTTTAACGGTCAATACTTTTTAGAAGTCACAATATACAGTCTTTTCTTAGCGACTTTGACCACTATCTCGTCGTAAGATCCACGCAGATCCACTCCACGTTGCAGTGGAGCACATCAGAAAGCTTGATCAACGAATCGCAGAACAGCATGACGAAAGGGAATAAGACGTAAGTAGGCTGTGGAGGATCTTCCATGGTGCCAACAACTACGAGGGAAGTGATAGGCATAACGTGTGGAAGACAGTGTAACAGCTTGTTTGATGTCGAATGCCAGGAAATGACAGATGAGAAGAACCAGGCCAAGAGTCACATGCTGACTGCGGATCACGTCAGAACAGAGAAACATGTAAGCTTTCTGCGTAGTACGTAACCAGCTGAACCAGTCCCGAAGGTTGCCAACTCGCATAAACGCAAATTCTACAGAACGTTAATGCTTCCGGTAACCCTTAACGGACATGAACCATGGACACTGAAGGAAGATGATCAATGCTTGGGGCTTCTGAGTGTAAAATTCTGCAATTGGTGAAAACGCTGTGGATCGCGTGTAAATAACAGTCTGTATCCCGGTTTGTGCTCTTGATGTCTGCACCGTGAAGTGCTTGGGGCCTCTGCCATTGCCGATTTCGAGCACTACAGCGAATGAAGTCTGACAATTGTACGTCGCAAAACAAATAGGAAATTTACGGCAAACTGAAAGATAATCGAATCGCCACTAGACATGTAACAAGTTTTAATTCAACCGATCAATCTGCGTATATTTTACACGAAAATTGATTTGATTCCAAAGTTGATCAACAATATTGCCGGGTAAACAAAATTTCCCTGATTGAATTTCAAAATTCCCTGATATTCCCTGATTTCCCTGATCCAAAAATGAATTCCCTGATATTCCCTGATTTTCCAGGTTTTTCCAGGAAATCGACACCCTGTAACCACTCTGCAG
Organism: Sabethes cyaneus; assembly: GCF_943734655.1. Lineage (NCBI taxonomy): Eukaryota > Metazoa > Arthropoda > Insecta > Diptera > Culicidae > Sabethes > Sabethes cyaneus. The sequence goes on along the minus strand of NC_071353.1, from coordinate 54,036,116 downwards.
ACGCTTGTTAGAAATCAAAGGTAATGAAAATGTACGCAGAACACGTGGGTCTGACAGACAAATGGTGGTTCCAATGTCATACCGCCTGTTTTTCGGTAGTACAGGTCTCAATTATCCAAAGTATTGAAAAAAAAAGAAAAAAAAAAAAGAAATTTGCAAAATTTAATGATATTTGGGTCCGTAGCTGTCAAACCTTCCAGATATCCTGGAGGCATCGTATGTTCGAATCTCGACTGGGAGAGGTTGTAAAAGTCAATAGGATCGTAGCACTAGTCCCGCAATTGTTATGTACTCTTACAGCTGGCTGGGAAGTCTGTTCAATAAAAAACAGAAGGTCATGTTTCAAAAGCGGAATACAACACTAATAGACTTTCCGTTTTTTGAGCTGCCGAGATATCAAAGATTTAGTGGTATTTATTTAAACAACAAAAAGTGTTTCAAAACATTGTTTTAAATGGAAAAAATATTGCTGCTGGTAATCAATGGTTCCAAAAAAAGTGTTTAAAGAAAATAAACAATTGTGGATTTTACACACAGTAAGAGATTGGCAACACGGTTTTGCCTTTCTACTATATAAATATATAGTATAAAGGTATAGAAATCACTTGGAAAACCGGAAATGGAAAGAAGGTCCTGCGGGCCGAATGTTATATACCATTCGACTCAGTTTCGAAAACTGAGCATTTTCTATGTGTGTGTATGTATGTGTGTGTGTGTGTGTATGTGTGTGTGTGTGTATGTGTGTGTGTGTGTGTATGTGTGTGTGTGTATGTGACGCTTTTAATCTCACTCACTTTTCTCGGAGATGGCTGGACCGATTTTAATGTTCTTAGTGTCAAATGAAAGGTCTAGGTGTCCCATTGGTCGCTATTGAATTTCATACTGATCGGACTTTTAGTTCAAAAGTTATGTATAAAAATACGAAAAATATGGGACTTCATTATCTCATAGGTATCTTAACCGATTTGAACAAAATTGATTGCATATGAAAGAGGAGCCTTGCAAACCCTTAACTTCCAAATTTCATGACGATTGGACTTGTAGTTTGAAAATTACATAAAGAAATGTGAAAAAATAGTATTTAAAACATATTTATGTAACATATAAGCATTAATTTAATGAAAAACATCACACATTTTATGATTATTTGAAAATTACTGCTGAGATCTATCAAACGAAACCAAGTTATTTAAAATCGGACGGTTCATTCAAAAGTTATTCAAACTTTAACACTTAAGCACCGTATATTAAACCGTTAAAACGTGTGAAATCAAAACATATCAATCAAATGTTGATTGCATTCAATGTATGAGATGTGTGTGATGTATGTATATATATATATATGTATGTATGTATGTATGTATGTATGTATGTATGTATGTATGCATGTATGTATGTATGTATGTGTGTATGTATGTATGTATGTATGTGATGACAATTTGCAATTTTAAAATTTGCAATGAAATTCAAGAAAAGTGAGAAACATGTCAATTGTCTGAAGTTTTTGAAGCCTCTTAGTGGAATACGAACTCTGAAATTAAAGAAAAGAAAAAACTTTTACCGACTAAATTCCACTATTTAATATTTATTCGCGACAGATACGTATACGCTTTGAAATAAGACACTGATGAAGCCTGCACGTCGTAGGTGAACTACGTATCAGTTGCAAATAAATATTAAATAGTGGGATTCAATCGAAAAGTTTTTTCTTTTCTTTGATTTCAGATTCCAATTGTCATTTTCTTCACTTGCTGTTACTCACAATTGTACAAGAAAAGCAAAAAGCGAAGAAAAGCAGTTTATTTAAGCATGTAGGTATAGGGGTGTATAGAATCAAAAATACTAGTGAGCAGGGATGGTTCGATCACTTTGACTCAATTTTGATTCATTTGACAGTAGCGTCGTAACCAAGCAAAATTTGGCAAATTGATATATGGAACATTTGTAGATAATAACTAGATCTACAATTTTGCTTAATAAAGTGTTGCTGTATCTTTTGTAGTTACGGTGCTACAATGCTAGTACCGCATTAGTAACTAAATGAACGTTCATTTAGTTACTAAAGAGGTACTAGCATTGTAGCGCCGTAACTATAAAAGTTACAGCAACACTTTTTTCTGAAAAATTATAAATAATAACGAGTTCTACAAATGTCTCATACATAACTTTGTCAAATTTTGCTCGGCTGAGACGGTAGTGTCAAATGAATCAAAATTGAGTCAAAGTGATCGAACCATCCCTGCTAGTGAGTTGATTTTTCCAAATAAATTTGTACAAATTTCAAACAAATTCTGCGCATCAATAGATGCTCTTTTCAATCAATAGATACTAGAGCTTAGAAATGTTATATGAAAAATAGGAAGTAAACGTAGCACGGTAGAAATTTTGTAAGATTTGTTTTCGTTAGTGATATTTTAAAGGACAGATGTCTTATATCATGTATCATGTTTTAATAAATAAATCAAAAAAAGACAAGCACTGGGAATCATATCGATCGTATTTCCCATTCTCAAGCATGTTTATGGCGCAGCTTTGGCACTATTTTTCGACCTCATCTTGTTTTCCTAACCTTCTAACATTGTAAAAACGATGCGATCAAGCTAATGACTATCTTTTCATGAAAGTACATTCAAAAGAAGCTTAAGTTTTGATTTTCATGCAAAAATAATTATCTGAAGGAGCGCTAGCTAAGAAATAGTTCCATTTCTCGTTTTCATATCTAATGCTCTATTCAGTAATTTTTTTTAATTCAGATATATTGCAAAATTGAAGCCAAGCAAATCAATAGTAAAATTTTGAGATCAATCATTTTGTTGTTGATATCCTTTTTCATCAAAAGCGAAATATAATAATAATTTTTCTGAACTCTTGTTTTTCAAAGATGCTAACTTTTGAACGCATGGTATTAATATGAAAATATCAAAAAATCTGCTATGAACACATATTTCATATTGTCAATTCAAAACAAGTTTCGTGTGTGGCTCTGAAGCCCGAAAGTTAAGGCCGACCGATTATAAAACTAAATAAGGTGTTCATCAAGTAACATAAATGACGCTTACATGTATTTACGCACCCAAGGAAAGAAAATATAATTCTACACAATACGTTGTGAATTTTACTGGCAAATAAGGATTTTGAGGAATACGGAACGGATATTTAAAAATATAGTCTAATATAACATCTATACATCTACAATTAAGTTCCTGAGAAATTAAATAATGATTATTGTGGCAGTAGAAAGGCTAGGTCACGCCGCTAGGTGGATTAATTCGGGTTTTTTAGTGAAGTGACGGTTTGTGCTCTAGTGTTTTAAAATGGTTTTCGCCGGTTTAAAACTAGGTCCGTGTGTATATTTGGTGAAAAGATGCAGAATACGCTAAAAGTCGCTAAAAAGTCAAGGATTTGTTTCGACCTTTTAGGAAAAAAGGCGGACATATTGATAAGTATGAATGAGAAACAGCATTCAAGGGTTATGTAAATAAATGCTGTTTCTCATGTTGTAAAAAGATATATATTCTTACAATAATTATCCAAAATTATCTCATGGTTTTTCTGTGAAATCACTTATAACAGGAAACAACAGGTACTCTTTTTATTTTCTTAATTGATTTTGTTTTCGTATTTTTTAGTTGTACAGAAAATTATTTTGAAAATTGTGTCTGTATGTACTCATTAGACATCTGTAATAATTTACATACGCCGGCCCCTCGAAAAATCTGACAGCATCTGATTTATCTTGCAGTCTCAGCTCATTTCAATGAGAAATATATAGGTACGGAGAACATAAATATTTATAGCTGTAAGCAAATTAGATGATAGTGCTACAACTGGCTGTAGCACTATCATCAATTATATACGGGTCGATTTCTTTGGTACGACATACCAGAAATTGAAAGTCCGAAAGTAATAGTGAAGTCCATATGATTCTGCTAGTACATTCGGGCGGGGCTTGCTGACTAGAAGTTGATTCCGGAATGCGCTGCAAGTACTCAGTCATTCTTCATGGGTCTTTGGAAAGTCAGTAGAGCTAACACCTTCTATAACCCGAAACTAAGATAATTGCAGAGTTGTAGCATAGCTGCAGCTACCTTTTTTTTCATAATATCACTGCCGGACAGTGGGAGATAGATAGGTTACACACACACACACACACACACACACACACACACACACACACACACACACACACACACACACACACACACACACACACACACACACACACACACACACACACACACACACACACACACACACACACACACACACACACACACACACACACACACACACACACACACACACACACACACACACACACACACACACACACACACACACACACACACACACACACACACACACACACACACACACACACACACACACACACACACACACACACACACACACACACACACACACACACACACACACACACACACACACACACACACACACACACACACACACACACACACACACACACACACACACACACACACACACACACACACACACACACACACACACACACACACACACACACACACACACACACACACACACACACACACACACACACACACACACACACACACACACACACACACACACACACACACACACACACACACACACACACACACACACACACACACACACACACACACACACACACACACACACACACACACACACACACACACACACACACACACACACACACACACACACACACACACACACACACACACACACACACACACACACACACACACACACACACACACACACACACACACACACACACACACACACACACACACACACACACACACACACACACACACACACACACACACACACACACACACACACACACACACACACACACACACACACACACACACACACACACACACACACACACACACACACACACACACACACACACACACACACACACACACACACACACACACACACACACACACACACACACACACACACACACACACACACACACACACACACACACACACACACACACACACACACACACACACACACACACACACACACACACACACACACAGAGTCTTACTACGTCATCCATCTGCAATATCAAGAGAATACGTATGGCGTACAAGGCGGGATGTATGGGGGCTCACGCTACTACGAACCAGATCTTCACATTACGACAAATCCATAAAAAATATCGGCCATACAACTTGCCCACGCATCATATCTTCATAGATTTTAAGGCAGCATACGATAAAATCGATCGGAAACAGCTATGGCAGATCATGGATAGCAACGTTGAAGAGTCTACTTCGTCGTTGATAATTTTGGCTTCAAATATTGCCTATTGCAATTCCTACTGGTATTCCAGTGTATCGAGCTCAAGTAAACGGCATCTATCTGCGTAAGGAGGCATTAACGAGGAGAACGTGATGCTTAAGTACAAGTACAAGTACCGAATGAGGCAAGCTAATAATAATGCGGCCAAGAAGATGAGTGCGGAGTACAGAAAACAACTGGATATCAAAATAGATCAACCAAGGAGGTTCCATACATCGCAGGAAAGGTTTTCATAAATCCACGCTCACAGGTAAATAGTAAGATACTATGCATCCAGCTGTCGAAGAGGTCATTGCCGCAGGAAAAATGTAAAAATGCCTTGATTTAAAATTTGCGTAACCTTGACTTAATGCTGTTGACAGTGTATTTGTTTGTAAAAACGCCACTTGATTACGACGGCGCGGGTAAAGGAACTACGAGTGACTCGTTCGAAGAGATTGCTTTCTTTGTTGAAAAAGGAAAAAATGATAATCCTGTTCTCCGACGAAAAGTTGTTCAGCATCGATGCTATGTCCAACAGCCGCACAGATCGGTTCATTTAACCGAAGAAATTTAAGGATGTTCCGGAGAAAGTGAAGCTTAAGTACTAAACCTGGTGTAATGGTGTTTGGCTCGGTGGCGACGGTTTGAAGACAGCGTCTGTTTTCATTGATGCTGGAGTTAAAATCAATACCGAAGTATATATTGGTATTTTGAAGGATTCATTGTTTCCCTCGGTGAAGGGCAATTTCTCAATACAATCAATACATCAGTCCTTCAACAGGATGAAGTGCCATATCATAGGTCAAATTGGACCGAAAGATGGCTGATTGAAAACATGAAGTGTTAACCGAAAGACTTGTGGCCCCCATCAGTCCGGACGTTAATCCGTTGGATTATTCAATTTTCAAGCAACCTCGTCAAAAGAGCTCTTCCAATGGAACGGCTACAGGGCCTGCTCGAAAACGTTGCCTTCTTTCGGGTTCTCTGCCTAATATTGTTTTCGCTGGTCTCTCATTCGGCATAGTTGCTAAGTGGCCAGCCCATTGTAGTCTATCGTGTTTTAGTTACCTCAAAATATCCGCATCCTGAGAGCAGTTCTCTCCATCAGGGTGGTTTCAGGTATGCTTCCGAGTGTTCCGTCGAGCAAAGTGGGTACTACAGATAGCCATTCTTCTGACTGCAGTGAAGTTGATTAGCCTTAAGCCATTGTCGTTTGCCGAAAGAATTTTTCGCGTTCGACCTGTGCATTTGTATCCCTGATAACCACTTTTATGTCATGTCCTTGGCGCTCCCCATTTATCCTTTCGAGAGGATCATAGAACTTCTCCTTCGCGTCATCTGGTTTTTCGTTGCGTACACATAGACACATAGACGGTCATTTATGGGCCTCTACGACCTAATGATACGTTTCATTTGTTTTCCATGTACCACGAGTCCGACTCCATACTCTGCTTTATTGCCGGTGCTGTAGCAGATGTGATACTTGAATGTCGTGCCCGCAATAGAATCTACTGCGCAGCACTCGCGTTTTCTCGTCTTCGGTCATCACACTTCTTGCATGGCTGCAACCTCAACCTTTTCATCTTCAGCAGCTCTTGCGAGGTTACCCGCGCGTGCCGGTTCAAGTCGAATTCTGACATTCTAAGTACCGAGTTTCCAATGTCCGCTGTCCTTTTTCGTTCGACTGGTTGCACACCGATTATTCCGTTGTGGTTGTGGTTCATTATTTCCGACATTGTTCGTAGTATAAGTTCTTCAAACATACCGCCTTACTGGAGCTTTGATGCCTAGTCTCGCAGACAGGTCTGCTATCTGGGATATATAACTGGCGAGACACAGCGTTTCGTAAGTCAGGCTGTTTTTCGTCGATCCTAACCTGGGATACAGCCGCTTACTTGGTAAGGAACCGACAATTCGCCGTGCAGTGGGATCACCATTATAATCCGCCCCTAACCTTTTGTATAGGCGTTCACTGGTGACAAGATTATTCCTTTTGCCAACACTCAGCGGAAGCAATAACACTCCCTTTCGGCATACGAGCTTAGTATCCACCGGAATTGGTTACATGATCTCCATTCGGGTGCTCGTATCCCGGCTAGTACCACGAGAAGGTAGGGATAGAAATTGCTAGATAAAGAGCTGATGATTACTGTGTATGCTTGCTGTTATTTTTTTCCAATTAGAGAAAGATATCTTGAGACAAAAAATTTCAGGCAATGCTTTTTTAGACGACAGTAATTGGCACAGTACTGGATGCGGTAAACAATACAAAAAAACGAAACATTACAACGTACGACGACAAAATGTCTACGGTTGATATTTAACAAAGCCATTTCCTAAAAAGGACTTTCCTGCTCTCGAGCATTTTGATTTCAGTGGAAGTGGCATTGGCAACTGGGCACATACAAACACCATATGCAGAATAAAACTCGGTAGTATATTAGCATGTTCCTTTTGACTTAGCTGCACAGACTGGTCCTGCCCTGTCAAGCGAACGGAGCAGCCAATTAATTTATAAAATAATTAAATGCACCATCATGGTGGTCAGCTGGCTGGTTGCCCACCCCGACACTGGATTGTACAATAGAACAAAGGAACGGTAGCAAATCCGAAAATGTCAAGACATTCTCTATATTGCCGCTTAGATTGTTTGTTTATTTTCTAAATAGAAATGTCACCCATAGTTTAAGAATCGACAAAACTCTGCAACTCTTTACAATACAACGACAAGAATGATTATGATCAATCATTGTAGATAGTTGTTATGAGACAACTTTTTTCAACTGGCAGCTGAATTTTGTGCCCATCCCACACCACTCCGATGCGACAAAGTTGTGTTCAAAAAAGTGAAATTCAGATCCGGTGGCTTCTTGTGGTTTAAAACTAGTCAGCAAATGTCAACCACTATTATTACAATTTGAGTTCCAGTCAGAGTGTCGAATTCAATCGATGACGTCAATCGAAATAACCGCGGTAAGCATTGACGCTCTCCCCCACCCGTGCTTGGCCCATCAACACCCGTCGATCCAGAAGAAAAGCGGTTCACGTGTGCAGCAACAATCCGCCTCACCGACCGTCCTATCTGCCATTTGTATCGATTCCCGTAAACTTTTCTTGCTTTTATCTGTACCTTTTCAAATAGGCTAATAAAAACCTCCACGTACCGATAATAAACCACCGAAAAACGACTGGATTTGGAACGGTTCGAAGAAGGACGAACGGCTTGTTTGTTGGGCGTTTCTTTTATTAATGTTTGTTTTTATTTGGGGAAAACAAGGCATATGCGAAAAAATCGTGAGAATGGAACATTTTGGTCCACCAGCTGTAGGATCCCTTCCGAAAACCGTGCTTTTACATTAAATTTAACATTTGAATTAGATTTCTTTGGTGTGATAAAATATTAATAGGGTAAATGGAGGAGTTGATTCAATCGATTAATATACATATTCAGCACACTTCTTACGTTTCTAGCTATTATGGTATAGCATTTTGTAAAAAAAAAAACAAACTGTTACGTCCAATGTAAAAATTGATTTTTTTGAGGCGGCGGAACGCTACCGATTTACCGCTGAACGAGTTATAGTAGCCCAGAATTGGCGGCTCTGAGTAGCAGCCTTTCTGCAATTGCCTCGAATACCGGATGGTCGTGCATCTTCCTCTGTAGCTGATAGTCCGACCTCTGGTTTTCACTTCATGAAAGAGGTGCTGTCTCTTTGCACATGTGCACCTCGAAATGCACTGTTGAATAGTAAATGAAAGAGAACATCCCCTTGCTTCAGTTCATCCAACATCATGAGAGCGTCTTAAATCTCATCCACTATTTGCAAGCATTGCTTTTATGATCTCATAAGCTTAATCCATTTCATCGTATAGCAGTATCTGTCACTGCTTGTTTCGTTTAACTGAACCATACGTTGTCTTGAATCAGTTACAGAGTAAATATCCATCGTTTTACGAAAATAGTTTGGTATTCGCCTAGTCTAAATTGTTAATACATTAAACTGATTTTAACTGAATAGTTGATTTTTACTAAAAGCTATATTGAGATCTTGACGAAAAACAATGTTAAATAATGTTTTGGATTTGCATTAAAATCCTTAAACTAAGCTAACAATGCAGTGTTTGTTTTCCGCATATCAAGCTTCGCAGGTACGTACTAAAGTGATGGGAAAAAATTGTGTGACAGTAACAGCATTTGAATTATTCTCGTGCAACGCGTAGGAAGGTGCACAACTATTTGATGTTCCATGATTATTTGTGCATAGAAAAAATGAACATGGTCAGTGACAGGTTTTAGGTAGAAAACTCCCTGTATTGCTCTTGCACAGAGTTTGCAAAAGAGGAAAGCACAAACACATTCCTGCTGGAAAGGACGACCCATGATAATCTCTTTACATGCAAATATTTGCTTACCCGTTTCGCTCGGAAAATTTATACAAATTGTAATTATGCATTCGTTATCACTTCATGACGATGCAAGTAAAAATCTGGCAAAGAAAATAAATGACGTGCCATATTTTTATTTAACTGTGCACTGTAAATATATGTTACTTCCGAATATCAATCATTAAAATTTGTCTTTTCTCGGTTCATTTGTTATGTTCGAGAAAATACCTGAAGACTCAGAACAAGTTCTATAGAATCTCTTAGTAACGGAAGAAACGAAAAACTTTCTTCGTATCTTACTGATGACAGAAAAACTCTATATATATTCCCTACGCTTGGCTTCTGAAACTTGGTGGCATCGAACAACGTAGGGTGGTTCCTGAAGGCTGAAGGTTAACATTTGAACCAGATTCAGCGACAAAAGTTAGGGTCTGCAGAAAGTTCAATTAACTTTGCAGCACAAAAAAACATATTTCTTTAGTTTTTCCACCTCATTTGCTTTTGGCCAACATTAATATCACATAGAAATAAAAACTACCCCCAACTCGTTTCTTCAACTTCCGGCGGAGAGCGTTTCTCCAGCTTTGAATAAAAAAAATAATACACACAACACTGCAAACATCGAGCTGTTGGAAAGAAAGAACGCGGAAACAAGCCAAAAGTGCCTCGGTGCATTTGGGATGCAGTAAATGGGTATATGCTCGTTGTCGGATATACTCGGATACTGGAAAACCTTCCCCTCTGGACGGAATGTGACTCACAAAAGAGACCAGACCGGGGAATAAATTGCTTGCCGTAATGCTACGAGCCGTGGTACGCCTCGGCTGTTGGACTTTCTGATGCCTTCCATTGCTTGACTGAGAGTCAGCAGAAGTTGGAGCAATCGTGTAGGTACGTTTAGCATTACAGAGTAGAGGCAATTTAAAATTTAAATTTGTACTGTCGACATTTTACTGTGATAAAATAACGATACTCGGGTACATTCAGGGCGTGTGACAATGGCTAGCATAAGGACTGTTATTATGATTGATAGCTACAGGCAGCTGACTAATCGATGTCCGCTCCATATGGCGACTGAACATCTCACTCAACATGCTAGATACATAACTCATTAATGCACACACCTCCGGTAGGTAACTGTTAGTTTCGTTAAAACACAGTTTATCGACATCGCACAGAGCCATAATGTATGTCATCGAAAAGACAAACAAACAAACAGCGTAATATTTGACATGTCGCACGGAGTAAATCAAACTGTGATGGATAATTATTTGCACCGTCACCAAATGCAAAACTCATCAGCTGCATTGTGTACGCAAACATTTTATTTAGTTTTGCCTTTCTTCCCGACGGAAGGATTTTGTATCACTCCCAAAATGAACTTTGGGCTTCAAATAGCAATATTTGATTGCGCCCAATGCCCAATAATTATGTTAAATTTATTAAACCTTAATCAATATCTGACCATCAATTTTATACGATGGAACGTCATTACATCGCATTTAGTGAAGCTGGTAATCAAATACTTCAGCTTGTTACAATTTACGAATGTTTCCGAAAGAGCTTGAGAAGAACGAGAATGCTCGATACTCCTTTGAATAGTCCCATGAGTTGAAAAATAAAATAAACAAAGCTGGTCCCAAGTTAGTACCTTGCGGCACACTAGTTTTTATTTGAGAACGGGATCGATACATTCGAGCCAAGTGTCACTTGCAAGAATTTATGGCACGAATACGAGCGTCGCCACGTGACAAATTGTTCCGTAACACCTAGTTGTAAGATTTTATCCAGCAGTACATATGCAGTATTAACTGAACCCTAAACTACTGAGTATTTTAAATCATCGTAAAGTCCGCCGGCGGTATGCTTAACCTTTCGCTAGGACAAATTCAGCAAAGGGACTACAACGGAATAATCGGTATGGTCCCGGGCAAAAGAAAAAGGACAACGATTACTGGAAATTAGGTACTTGGAATGTCAGGACTCTACTTGAACCGGCACGCGCGGGTATCCTGGCAAGAGAGCTGCAGATGAAAATCGAGGTTGCAGCCATCCAGGAAGTGCGATGGCCGAACACGGGAAAACGCGAATTCCGCGCAGTAGATCCTATTGCGGGGACGACATTCAAGTATCACATCTACTACAGTGGCGGCGATAAAGCAGAGCATGGAGTCGGATTCGTATTACATGAAAAACAAATGATCATTAGGTGGAGGCCCATCAATGACCGTCTATGCGTGTTGAGAATTAAGGGCAAATTTTTTAACTACAGTCTGATAAAAGTGTACGCACCGACGAACGACAAATCCGATGACGTAAAAGAAGCGTTCTATGGAGAGTGCTCAGGACATGACATAAAGATAGTCATCGGGGGCAATGTTGGTGATCCGCGAGAAAACTGCGAGTGGCATTCAACTTTTTCTCGGTATATGAAACGACATCGTCTATCAGTGTATTGCTATATTCATCGTACGATGCTGCTCCGTGTGTGAGCACAATCGGCAATCCTGTGAGTTAGTTCTCTCTGTATTGTATCCTGAACGTGTACGCGCCATGGGGAATGCGATTCACTCTCTCGTGATTCGCTCTGTGTGTAAATATCACGGAAAAGGATCGCCAGGCGATAATTTTCGCAGATGAGAAAGGATTGCGATCATTGGATGATTATCGTTCTTTTTTCGATTGGTAAAAAATGTAAGATTTTTGGTTATGGATATTTTTGTTGCAATTGTGTTGGCGAATGGAGGATATGGTGATGTCTGATATTGTTTTGATATAAATACAAGGCAGCAACTTGCTGTTTAATAAAATGTTTACAAAAAATATTATGGCTGAATTAAAGAAATGTTGCAGAAGATTTGAATGGCACTGCACGTTTATAAAACCGTTTTGCGTACTCAGTTGTGTTGATGCACTTTTATTCTGGTTATCCATATCACCACCTCTGTGAATTTTGGGCCATTATACAGTGGGATTTCACATTTGGCATTTTAGTAACAAAATACTCCGTTTTTGGCAACATAAAATATTTCACTTCAAAAATATGCTTAAATAACAGTCAGTTTCCGCATACAAGCCTTAAATGACGAAAAAATGAATGTTACGAACAGTATTATTTTAATTGCCGTAGGACTACGTCTTACCGCAGGTTGCCAAAAACTTACTTGCACCGGACGGATAACTCTTGGCGGACTTGCAATCGTTGATTAATAATATTTAGTCAATTTCTAACGCAACTACAGTCAATATTTTCATATCCAAAAAGGGTCTCGATTTGGCACGGTTTCGATTTTGGCAACATAGGGGACCTGCATTTGTTGCCAAATTCGATTAGAAAAACGCGTGAATTCGCGTAAAAACCACGTAAACTTTGTAATTTTCAAACCTAGTTACGTATAAAAAAGACGTTTTGAGCACATCCACGTAAATTCCGAAAATCACGTAAACCGCGTAAATTCCGAAATTCGTTTAAAAAACCGGATTTAATCCATCTGCTGGTGAAAGGAACCTTTGCTATACCATCTTACATGTTATTTGATACAGAACTCGAAACATCTTGGGAACATAATTCAACTGTTAGTTGACGCTTTACAATTTATTCCATATAACTTGTACTGACATTTAAATATAAAGAATGACAAAACCATTTATTTGGTAGTAAAATCATTAAAATCGATTTGGTTGTCCAAAAGTTATTTGAAAATAAGTTTGGCAAAACAATGATTTTTGGAAGAGGGCCTTAGAAAAAGCCAACCTAAACGCCAAACGAAAAAAATACAAATCTAAAATTGTTTTAAAAACGAAAAAGTTTACTAAATTTGAACATAATCAAAGCACTTTTGAATTTTGATAGATCCTTTTTTACAATAAATTGCTGAGTAAGTATAGGTAAGTTGTATTTAGTTACGTCCTTTTAAAGTTTTAAAGGGCAAATTGCTCATATAAAGTAAATAAAAATCATCAATTACACTTCCGCAATGAACCTAAATCGCAGCCTGTATTGTAATTGTTTTGCAAAATACAGTTGGATTTCGAATTTGGCAACAAATGCGTGTCGCCTATGTTGCCAAAATCGAAACCGTGCCAAAATCGAGACCCTTTTTTAAGATGAAAAAATTTAATGGAAGTGCGTTAGAAATTGACTAAAGCTAATTAATCAACGATTGCAACCTTTTTATGTTTATAAAATCCGCCAAGAGCTATCCGTGTGGTGCTTGTCAGTTTTTGGCGACCTGCGGTTAAACGTAGTCCTACGGCAATAAAAATAATATTGTTCGAAATCGCAAACTTTTTTTCATGGACACACTTAGGGCAATAATTTTTCGTCATTTCAAGTATGTATGCGAAAATTGATTGATATTAACGCATATTTTTGGAAGTAAAATATTTTATGTTGCCAAAAATGGATACTTTTGTTGCCAAAATAGAGGCATGCCAAAATCTAACCATGCCAAATTCGAAATCCCACCCAAATCCATCCCAAATTAAGTTGCCGTCGAGGGAATGACTACTTTACGACCTGAACCGAATCACATCATCCATGATCTCAAATCACACTAGAAATATTCAAAATTCAATTGTCATCTCTTCTTCTTTTGCATCCGCCAACGCGGTTCGATACAAATCCACCTGCAAAGGCAAATCACACGTTAAGATAGCAATTTCAAATCTAGTAAAATATTTTAAAATGAAGTCTATTATGTTAAAAGACGTAGTCCTACGTCAAAATTATCAAGCTCATTTTTATGTAATAAGTAACGGTCATCTTAGTGTTTACACAGCTGTGCTAGTGGTATACGGCTTCTATTTGCCAATTTCAATTCAAAATTATGCGTAGGTACCCGCCGCTCGTGGATTGTTTCCTGTGTTTGCTGCTTGCGATAAAATTTTATTCCGATCGCTGTACTGCATTATCGCCAAGTGATTCGATCGGAAGTTCAAGACTCATCACTCACTCGTATCGGGAAACGATAATTATCGCCGATCCGTTCACTCGGAGAGAATCAAATATGACACACGCAAGCAGCGATACACACACAAAGCTTTATCGGCGATAGAGGTTCACGTGTTGTTTTTTCGCCTCATTCTTTTGCGTCTTTGGTTCTCTTTTCGCAAGAAGATACAAGCGTGCCGTGATCTGCATGTATTGAATCGGCAAATGAATGGGGAGTGAGTGAGTTTTGATCCGATTCGAACCAACCTTGATCGGGGGTACAAATGCACAGGTCGGACGTGAAGAGTTCTTTCGTCCCGTTATTGGTAGAGAAAGTCTCCATCCTACCACAAACGACAATGGTCTGAGGCTAATCAACCTCGCTGCAGCCAGAGGAATGGTTAACTGTAGTACCCATTTTGCACGATGGAACATTCGGAAGCACACCTGGAAACACCCTAATGGAGAGGCCTGCTCTCAGATCGACCACGTTCTGGTTGATGGCCGGCACTTTTCTGATGTCGCAGAAGTGCGATCCTTCCGGGGACCAAACATCGACTCGGACCATTATCTCGTAGTAAGCAAGATCCGCGCCAGGTTGTCCAACGTATTCAAATCGAAACCAACGAGGAAGATACGATGGAACATGCGGCGGTTATCAGCGGAAGGAGTTGCTGTAGAGTACTCTCGGAAGACTGATGAGCGGATCGGTGGACATCTCGGAGAGAACCTGAACGAACAGTGGAGGCACATCCACGACGCGATCAGTGCTACCCCGCGGGAAGTGTTGCGTACTACTGCTGCAGCCACTTGCAGTGAGTGGTTTGATGCCAGAGTGCCAGCGAATGACTGATGACAAGTATCGAGCCAGAGGTCACATATTGGCTGCAACTGTGACACGGCAGAGCAGAGAGAGATACCGAGATGGTAGAGCTGCCGACTTCACCGTCGTAAGAAACGTCAGCACTGGGATCGCGTTCTTGCGTAGGCGCTTCGAGAGGCACGAAACGAGAAGCTTCTTTAATACGATCAACGGAATCAGGAGCCGGACCGTGCCAACTCCTGTTATGTGCAACGACAAGGAGGGGAACCTGATTACCGAAAGATCGGAGGTGACAGGATAACGATTGAGGATGATGGACAAGCTGTGGATCCAACAGCAATAGAGCTGAAAACGGCAAAGCAGCTGGAAAGGACGGCAGGACCGCCTGCCAAACGTTTAAAATCGGGAATGAACGGCTGTATTGTGCAATCCATCAGGTTATACTAAAGGTATGGACTGAGGAGGAATTACCTACGGATTGATTGGAAGGTCTTATATGCTCTATTTACAAAAAGGGCCATCGACTCGAATGCGACATTTATCGAGGCATTACTCTCCTCAATTCTGCATACAAAATTCTCTTCTGCATCCTGTTTCTCAGAGGCCTCAGGAAACCTTTGCAGGCCT
The DNA here is from genome assembly GCF_943734655.1 of Sabethes cyaneus. Classification (NCBI taxonomy): domain Eukaryota; kingdom Metazoa; phylum Arthropoda; class Insecta; order Diptera; family Culicidae; genus Sabethes; species Sabethes cyaneus. The sequence continues at coordinate 54,020,001 of NC_071353.1, read as the reverse complement.
GTTGCAGGAAACCTTTGTTGGCGAATACCAGTGCGGTTTTCTAGAGGGACGCTCCACGAAGGACCTAATGTTCACCTTGCGACAGATCCCCGATAAATTCCGAGAATTCAACTTGCAAGCTCACTATTTGTTTATAGACTTCAAGGCGGCATACGATTCAGTTAAACGAAATGAGCTGTGGCAGATTATGCTCGAATATGGTTTTTCAACAAAACTGATTAGGCTGATACGTGCTACCCGTGATGGTTCAAAATCAAGCGTCAGGATAGCGGGTGAGGCAACGGACTCGTTTGTGACGATAGATGGTGTGAAGCGAGGTGACGGAATAACGAATTTGCTGTACTACATTGCATTGGAAGGTGCTATTCGAAGGTCAGTCGTGCAGAGAAGCGATACCATCATCACGAAACTCATATGCTTGCTCCTAGGGTTCACGGACGACATCGATACCCTGAAACAAAGATCATGGTAACTGTTACCATATTAGAGGGTAAAATTAAGAGGACACACCTGTTAATTTTTGCAGAAAAGATTTCTGTTTAGTTTTAGCATTGTTCTTGTCAAAATTAATATACAAAATTAATACTCGAGAACAGCGGGTTGTTTTCTTTTTCGATTATTGTGCTATGATGCCGATTTTGACTAATAGTTGCATTCATTTTCATCGGAATTTTGATATTGAAATTGGAAATTCGCAGCCCTGAAAATAGTACGAGATACCATGGTTCTTGTTTCAGTGTATCATTGATGTTAACCGCAGAGCTGTGGAAGAAGCGCACACGCATCTTAAGGATGAAGCTGCGAGGATAGGGCCTATCGTAAATTCTAACAAAAGAAAGTATATGGTGGCTGGTAGAGAGCGTGGTAGTCCTTCGGGTGTTGAAACTGCGGTGGTGATAGATGGAGATACTTTTGAAGTGGTCGACGAATTTGTTTAGTTTGGTACGTTACTGACTTGTGACAACGATGTGAGTCGTGAAGTAAAAAGGTGGATAGCGGCTGCCAACAAGGCCTTCTACGGATTACGTAGCCAGCTGAGGTCCCGTAGCCTGCAACTCCGTACAAAACTCGCGCTCTATAAGAAGCTAATTCTCCCGGTGGTACTCTACGGCCGCGAAAAGTAGACGTTGAAAGAGAGCGACCGACGAGCTCTTGGCGTTTTCGAGCGTAAGATCCTGCGATCAATTGTTGGTGGCATGTTAGACGAAGGAGTGTGGAGCAAGCGCATCAATCATGGAAAACACCAAGTATACAAAAATGCGGGTATGCGGATATTGTGAAGCAATTAATATACGACAGGCTACAATAGGCTGGCTAAGTAGCAAGGATGCTGGATGAGAGACCAGCGACCAGAGAGCAGAGATCCCAACAGAGGCCGACGACTTCGAGGCAGACCCCGTACTCGTTGGATGAGCGCTGTTGACGAGAATGCTAGAACAGCGGGTGTTAAGGACATGTTAGGGACTGGAGAACGGCAGCCCAAGACTGAGTAACGTGGAGACGGCTCCTGAATTCTGATTACTGATTTCACCAAAATGGCCATATCTGGGTTGTTTCTCGCCGGATTTTCGTTCTTTTTTCACCAATCGACTGGAAATAAAATCTAGTTTTGGGATAAAATATGAAAATCAATAAATTTCCATGACAGAAAAAGATACAGGTGATTAAAAAAATCAGTTTTTGACAATCCCCTCAGACAACCCGGATTATCTCCAGTGTCCGCTGACTACTGCGAATTTTGAAACATTTTAGGAAAACTAGGAAAATTTTCCAATCGAATGCAATTAGTTTCATCTAAAAATGTTCAATTTTGTAAAAGTTATGGCCGTTTGAATTTCATCAAAATTTTGCCTGTCCCGATCATTTTGTCTAACCCCTGTATAACTTATATTTTAACAGAACAAACAAAATATCAAGAGCTATTGTCACTTAAATTTCTAGATTTTTCCCTAAAATGGTGAGAGATACAGATACATTAGAGTGTGTAATTTTCCACGAAAACACTCTGTGCTCGCATCTGAGTTGAATCTAAACAATTTTGACTGGCCGCGAAATGCCAAAAAAAACGAAATCTTCCCGTCCACTGCAGAAAGCAGTGCAGTGGCGAGCGAGAGGTTCTCTTCATTGCTGGCGACCGGAAAGAGTAAAGCAAACAGCTTGACAAACGATAAAAATGAATAATATAGCTCGGAACGCTTAAGTGTCATTGCACAGCAGATACTCACTGAAGAATGTAGCACAACGATAAACAGCAGCCATTTATACAGCAGCACCAGTTATCGTAATCAATCAACAAACTTGTGTGTTGGTTCAATTATTCAACAACAATACAATATGTACAATAAGCGAACAGTTTGCGAACTTGTTTTGGCAGTTTGTCCGGGAGAGTGTGAGTTGCTCTTCTCTCTTTAATTTTCCTTCCTTATGAGAGCGATCTTCTAATAGAATTAGAAGGGTACTACCTAAACAAGAGCTTGTAGTAAAGTAAAAAAACATCTAGTTCCAAGATTTCTTATAAAGAAATAATAACCAAATATCATAGAACATCGTGCAGCACCTTGTCATACAAAATACATGGTACGAATGTATACAGTACTGAAAAGGTAGCGCAACCACAGTCTAATGGCTATATTTGTGTGGCTCATGTGACCGGCAATTTTTTTAACAATACAAAGCAACCATTTGAATGGTGCAATTAAATATTTAAAGCAAGTGTCCCATATAGTGGAGCAATTTACACCTCTAGATGCAATTTAACTTGACAGGCGCGCAGCATGGTGTCACGAACCATAATCGATTAAACCCTTATTGTGCTCGAGATAATTGTTGTTTAGTAATGCAATTAAATGTTTGTCTGCTTTTTTAAAATTTTGTTAGTTTCCACCGTGTTTGTTTTTCCAGCCATATCAAGTGAACTTTTTACCTCATTTTGCTCATTGGGTAGATGTAGAGCATTTTGAATACATACGAGTAAATAGAACCGCTGCCATGAACTTAGCGAACCCATGTACATTGTCCAGCACAGGTAAAAACGTGCTAATTGCTAACTTTTTGCACCACCAAAGTGACCCCTGCACGGCACAGGTGCACATGACTGCAATCGCTTTAAAATTAAAACACAGTAATTTGTGTTTGGATCTTGCAGTTCACGAGGTTGTTGTTAATGAGGAATAATTCAACGCACAATTCTTTAAAATATGTACATTTATTTTATTTTATTTACGACAGCACTTGACTTCAGCGATGTTGTTGGGTAAAACTCAGATTATGAGATAGTGCGCTATATTTCTGTTGATAAAATGGTTAGACTAAATAGAGATAATTTAGATGGTTCATGTTACGTATTTTATCAGTCATCGACACACACGGCTTCGCTATCGGTTTACAGTCGTCTGCAGTAACAATCGTTTATGAGCCGTTTGACCCAACAACGCATACAACGCACATCCCCGATTAACAACGTTCCGTATCGGTTTCAAGAATTCCGATTGTACGGAAGCTCAGTGTGTTTAGCATTCTGCTACAGTGTATTCGAAAAAAACCTTATCACATGTACCGATGCAGTCCATTATTACTTGTAAAAATTAATGTCTGTTTTCGCTATTCAAAGTTCGGATTTCGTATGAAAATTTTGAAATGCAAGTTGACAGTCATCTGTTTTTCTATAATTATGACTAAAAACCCGCTTTAAGCGGTAAACGGTAAATAGGATAAGGGACCTATTTTAGGCAGTCTAATCGTATCACTGATTTTTAACCTTATTGTTAGTGATGGATTAACTAAATGGGGGATATCAGCATATCAATTTTCTTGTTAACTTTAATTCTTTAAGCTGTTACCACTGAAAGTCACTATTATTGAGCACAACTTCTGATGTTTTATATTTAACATTGAGGCATTGGAACTAATTTTAATCAGCCCGGATGTCCGAACGTTTAATCAGCATTTTAATCACCAAGGTGCTTTCCTCAGCAGTACTGAATTTTACCGACATGTTCCAATTTATCATTGTTATAAGTTTATGACCATGACATCAAATGATGCAAGCGCTCACATGTCTGCTACAATATGATATGTTCAAATAGAGTGCTTGATTTTTAGATATGCTGTAATCAGTTCTCAAAGTAGCGAGGTGGAGATTCTTTTCAGCAGTAGCGAGGTGCTGATTTCGCTTCCGCAGCTGAAAAAGTGCAAGTTTTTTGAAAACAATTTTTAATTCATCATATTTCTTGTCGAAAACACAGTAAAATTGTGTTTGTATGAATTACATCTATGGTTATTTGACTCAAGACGATGTTCTTATTAAAAGATTCCGTAAATATGAAAAAATACTGCATTTTAAGCTCATTTATGTTTAACAATTAATCCGTTCTTTACCTGATGTCCCTTCACATAATTAGTTAAGTCAGTGATCCAGAACTTGCGTTAGGAAAGTCAACTCTTCACTAACAAAAGTTGTCAGCATTAGTGAGGTCTAGTCATGGCATGAAGAAAGTCGAACATAGAAATTTATGTTCTTCTCACTTTCCGTAGCCAAATGAGTATCTAACGAGTGACAACAAAAATTTTGGAATTTTTTCGAGGCCCCTATACTCAACCACAAACGAACTCAAAGAGAAATGAGAGTATGTGAAATGTGTGCTCTTTCTCTCCCCTTTTTGTCAATGTTTGTTTTTTGTTTATGCTTGCCCAATTTTGCTTAAAATGGCGTCGAAACAAGAAGCATTTCGAGAGCGCGTTGTACACTTCTCCGAACTGCGACAGAAAACTCGGCAAAAGGTAGGGGGACCCGGGGCATAAAGGACACCTTAACTGTTTTCAATTAATAGCGGGCAAAAAGAACCAATTGAATTCAACCTGAAAAGGCCTAAAACTTAGATGAGGGTATAATCTAAACAGTTTCAGTGAGTTCAATATCAAAATAATATAAATATAGAAAAAAATAACGTTTTCGTTTCTGATGTTTTTTCGCTCGATATTAATAGGTACGGGGCAAAAGTGTGTCTATGGTGGGGAAAATGACCACTAGTAGAGAAATGTTGAATTTTAACTTCTATCTAAAGGAATTAAGTCAAGTTAATGTGTTAGACTAAAAATAATCCATATAAAAATAAATAAGATTTCAGTATGCTTGTTTTCGGCATAGTCATTATAATTTTGTGCAATTTTCAAAAAGTAAAATTTCAAAATCATTTTAATCATTTTAATCATCATCGATGAATTTTCTTATGGTATATTGTAAGACACTTTAGAAACCATAAAAAATAACCATATAAAAATTCTTCGTCGTTTTCATGGAAAACTCAAGAGTGGCACTTTTGCCCCGGGTGGTCGTCTTGCCCCTTGTTCCCCTATACGGTACAACATTTAAAAAGCGAATATGTTGCGGCTTCGACTGTTTACCATATTCTGTGAGATGCCCAACAACTATTCGCAAACAAGGTTGTGGAAGTCCAGCCAAAACTATGGACGCAGAAGGACATCGTTCTCTAACTCGTGCCTTCAATAACAAGCTCTCTGGTTTGGCCATCAAATGAGATGTACACCAAACGAATGTTTGAAGAAAATTTTGATCCTATTTCTACAAAAACATCATGCGCGATGGACAATGCGTGTTTTGGCCGGATAGAGCATCATCGCATTACCATGCCAAAAACACAATCGTTCCTGAATACCCATTCGATCCCATTTGTACCCAAAAACCACGATCCGACAAATCTGTTTCAGTGCGCCCATCGAAGATTTCTTCGGGATTTTAAGTTCTTTGGTGTACAAAAATAACTGGAGAGACACGAATTGCAAACAGTTGATGGGTAGAATTAAGAGATGCATTCGCAAAGTTGGCGTGCCGGCCGTACAACGCTCCTGTTCCAACATCAAACGGAAGCTTCGCGAGCAACTGATTACGGAACGTTTTCAAATGTACACTAATTTTTTGTCAACAATGGACAATGTATCTTTAATTTCGGTAAATTCAATCTTCTTCATGTATCTTTATATTTTTTTGGCAAATTCCAAAATTTTAGTTGTCACCCGTTAGTAAGCAAAAAACCAAAAATGAAGCCTATTTGTTTCCACCAATAGATCTAGAGTTCCCCAAGGCAGCCACACGGGATCTTTGCATTTTTTGTCACGTTTAACGGTGTTACGGTAATTTTTTAACAGTAGATTTTTTTACAATCGTCAGAGGGATGTAACGTTGTTTTTTATTTCCCCGTATTTTCACCCGCAGTTGAAAGTATGATCCAGCGAGCGGGAATCGCAACGAGTGGAACGATTTTCAACAAGAGTAGTTGTTGAAAGTCTTAGGCTTCACAGACTACCATGATATTATTACTAGAAATTTTAAGACGGCTAGACTAGAAAGATTGGTCTTAGAATTTATGGTAGGACGAGGCTCAAGAGAAATCAACGTTCGTCTTCCACGGAGGGTGACTATTAACGGAGTTAAGAGATTCAACAACGCAAAAAGAAAAAAACCGAATCTGCTTTCCTCTCTGCAAGAGGTTTCGATTAAGAAGCAGACGTCAACGCACAAATCTGACAATGTTCTGAAACGCTAAGACTGTTAGTTCTTTACAGACTCGAGAGCAATTTAACTTGACTTGTAACTTTGCCTACGAAAGAGATACGTGTAGTTGCCGAATTTGAACGAAAAGTTTTGTAAACTATTTTTGGTGAGGTATAAACGAAAACCGAAGAGTGGTACAGGCATATGAACCAAGCTGCAGACCTGGAGAGACTCCCATCGCACATCTGACGAACGTCAGGAGGCTATGATGGTCCGACCACGTCATGAGTTTGCCGGATAACTGAGTGGAATCTGTACTCTTCGAGGACTTTTCCCGCACCACGGATAGAGATGCTAGATGGCTCGACTAGGTTGAAGCTGTAGCCTAGTGTCGAGCATAATTGGGACGTGTTCTTGATACGGCACGAACCCTTCCGATTCTAAGCTCCTACGGAGGAGTCAGAGTTTAGCAGGTGAAATTAGGTCAAAGCGTTCCAAGAAATAATAGTCTGCGAGGCAAGGTCACGTTACGGATTTTTTATTTTAGAAATGATTTTTTAATCATGACGGTCAGTTCTTCTAAGCGTGAACAAACAGAACAACGGGCGTCATGACGATGACCCACTTTGTAAGTTATCAACTTTTTTTACCAACGGAGGACTCATCTTACGGCAAGGTTTGGGATAGGGTAACATTCCAAAAAATCCAAGAATGCGAATGTCACGAAAAATGAAATATTATGACCGCTAATAGCTCTGATAATTATGAAAGGATTTTGAAGTAGCAATTATCTGGTTTTTATTAAAATTTTCATTTTCAATCACTAGTAACGTAAAGTTTCAAGGTCAAATTTCCTCATACATTTTCTTCGTGATTACCTTGCTTCACATGCAGGGACGAAAGCTAAACACACCATTGTTTAAGTGTGCTTTCGTTTGACAAAAAAAGCAACCAACCCCTCTCCGTCCCAACAGGTCGAAGATTCTTTACGAAGTTTGATATCTGTGCTTGGGAAACAGCGAGAGTGCAAAACCACCCCTTTCCTTCAACCGATTTTATCATTAAACGTTGAACTTACTCCAATTTGATGCCCTGAAAGTGAAATATAATAGAAAAGTGAGGTCATCCTTTGCTTTTGTTAGATTGCATCCATATACTGCAAGAATTTGTTCGGAATTGTTGTCTTGCACGAAAACAGGGCTGAAGGGATATTTCATCATATTTGTGCATGTGACGTGACGCAGTAATTCTCAAAGCGAGGAAAATCAGCGATTATTTTATCCGAGAATAGTTTTTAAGCGTTTCATTTGCTACTTTGCGCCAGTCAGTTGCTTGCAGTTCCTAACATAGTTTCAATTGTATTTCTGCAAGTATGCAAATAGTTGTAAAGTACAGTGTCGAAAGGAACTAGTAAGATGCAGAGCACGTTAGCTAATTGACAATTTAACTGACTGTTCACATGTTAGTTGTAAGAAAATTATACTTCAAATCAATCTATCACGATTAATGGTGCTATCAACAATTTCGTGGAAATTGACAAATGCGAATCAGTGTTGTAAATTATAATCCAGAATAATTATTTATTTTTCCGTTTAACCGTAGTTGTAAGCAAGTAAGCTAACTTCGTCAACTACATACCAGTTTCAAGCCAGCTACTTAAAGTGGACTAGTTCTACAAGTCATGCAAAAATAGTCAAAACGTGAAATCAACGCCCATCATTAGAAATTGTATAATTGAGGCCTGATGGCTTAACTGTTAGTGACTACAAGCTACAAACTCTTAGAAATTGACAAAAATGGTATACAGAGTAGACATTTAGGATTTTTAAACTTAATTTCATTAAATAAATGCATACGAATGTTATAGGGCATTTAGTACTACAGTACTACAGGCATTTAGCAATACAGTAAATTTTAAATTTGAGTAAAAAACTGCTAAATATTTTCAAATTGTCAAACATTGTCGAATTGTACCCAGCTTCGAAGTCCTACGTAAATTCCTCGTTCGTTCCCCTAGGCACAGACTTCCATACTTTTTTACAAAAGTTGTTTTACCTCTTCGATCAGCATCCCTCTATTCTGCAGAGTTCTCCTCTATCGTTTAATGTCAACCGTCAAGAAAAACAAGTAGACACTGAGTAGACAAAAAATTACCATGGTGACTTTTAGGATTACTTGCGGCACATTAGTTGATCTGGTAATTAATTGCCCGCTCAAACCGCCACGAAAGACTACTTCATCATCCAGAGCAGTTTCAGCTGTGTTAGTCCTGTCTAGTTAAGCAGGGTAATAGAAGTAAAAAGACCAAGGGGGCCATCCAGATACCATGTGGACAGAAAAATACCAATTTTTAACAACCCCCCCCCCCCTCCCCGCTCCGTCCCCTTCCGTGGACAGTAGGCCGTATGAATAAAACTTTGCTTTGCTTTTCCCGTATAAATCTTATGGGAGAGCTTGCTCTAACTCGTTTATTCATACGGCCTATTGACTCAACTCCCCTCCCCTGTCTGTCCACTTGGACATTTTGTTTCCTATGTAAGATTTAACAAAACAGAAATGCATAGTGCTAAATTTTGTCTTCAATGTAATTTATGCAGTATTTATTAAAAAAAAACCTTACGGGAAAGGAAGCTCCAGTCTAAAGGCCCCGACACAAATGATTCCATGGATTTTTTGTCAAATTTTCGCAGCGTATTAAAATCCGCATGCAAGATGTTATGACCTTAGTTCTTCTGTTCATAACGATCTTGTCTACTGTGAACTATTATCGACTGCTAGAAAATCCGAAATTCCGTTTCACCTTGACTTTCACTTGACGATTCTTCCCTGTCAATTTATTTATTTACTATTTGATGGGGCTTTCAACCGTTGGTTGGTTCGCCCCAATTCCCTGTCAAGAGTATCCCTGTCCAACCAGAGCATCTCAGCTTAGCCGTCTAGCTCAACACAATACAAGATTTTTTCGACGCGACGTCGTTCGTTAAATTTTCTGAAGGCGAATCCTTTTGGAAATACGTTGCCCATGGATGCCATTTTGCGGCGAGTTGAATTTGATTTTGAGGCAAAACGCAATCCACATTTAGTGCAAGCGCGACCTAAATGATAAATGAGTTACGTGACTGGTGAACATTCGTGGGTTCTGTGACGCATCTTAGAGTGAGATCAAATGTTTTGGGTATACCTCCGTTACCTTTGTCATTTCCCAAAAAAGGGAAGAGCTCTAAAATAATAATATCTTTATTAATGCATTACTTCAACTTTCAGGCTGGCAGTCAACATCTTTTCAACAAGATTTATGCCATATATGTGCTCTCGTAATGCTTGGTTCATGTGGTCAACATATGCCTCAAAACATAAAACTCAATGGTTAATGCTAATAAGTATATTTTTTGTTAGATTATAATCACTTTAACAGCTGAGTTCTGCGGGGTTGGGATTCGAATCCGGGTCCTTGGCGTGAGAGGCGTGAATGCTAACCATTACACCGGGACTGACCCCAATATGTGTAATAAAATCAATATTTTTGTTTCTAATTTCTGTTTTTGACGTAGGACTACGTCTTTGTTTACTATACTGGGACTGGGTAGCACTTTGTGAAAACGAAAATAGAAGTGTAACGTTTGAATGAAAGATTTTAAATGTTTACAACTACTAAACTACTGAACGAAACTGAACAGTTTATATGTCGTTGAATAGATAAAATGACCAGTAATTTTATGGGGGGATAAAAGAGCAATTTCAAGGAAGGGGTAAGAGGGGGGGAGGCTCCTACACAAATGAGAGATAAATTTCATCATAACTCGAGAACTAATCAAGCAAATGAAACCAAATCTGGCATGTGGGGGTTTCAGAAGGCAGGATTTTTTCTATGGTGTACTTAGACCCCTTCCCCTTCTAGGTGGGGGGGGGGGGCTCCCAAACAAATGAAATACAAATTCCTTCATAAATCTAGAATTAATCAAGCAAATGGAACAAAATTTGGCATTTGGCATTTTTTCTATGGTGAATTGAGACCTCCTCTCCTCTCTTTAGGAGAGGGGGCTCCCATACAAATAATATACAAATTTTTTCATAACTCGAGCTAAACTCGAGCATAACTAATCAAGCAAAAGGAACCAAATTTGGTATGTGGGGGTTTAAGAAGGTAGGATTTTTTCTATGGTGTACTGAGGCCCCTTCCCCTTTTCCCCTTCTAGGAGGGGGGGGCTCAAATACAAATAATCTACAAATTTCTTCATAACTCGAGACCTAATCAATCAAAAGGAATCAAATTAGGCATGTGGGAGTTTTTGGAGGTAACAATTTTTTCTATGGTGTACTGAGACCCTTCTAAGAGGGGGAGGGGGTCCTATGCAAATGAAACACAAATTTTCTCATAACTCGAGAACTAATTAAGCACATGGAACCAAATTTGGCATGTGGGGATTTTTGAAAGCAGGAATTTTTTTCTATAGTGAATTAATCCTTTGCCTTTTTTAAGAAGGGGGATCCCATACAAGCGATTTTTAAAAGAAATCTTCTATGTCTCAATGGTTGCAGGCGTTGCCCAAGTAGCACTTGTAACTAATCATAAAAATACAAAAATACAAAAAGGTTGCACAGCAGTTACATTTAGGATACTTGTAACGAGTTAGGTTACATAAAATTAAAAATAGTTACTTTTTAGTTTTCTAGTGACAAAAATCTCAAAAAGTCACCAGGTAGTTACCAAATGACCAAATTGAAACCTTTTTTTCGAACTGTCAACAACTTGGTCGTCGCAAAACAGTCACCTTTCAGTTACGAGTTACCAAATAGTTATCAAGTGACACAAATGAAACCTTTTTCCAAACTGTCATCAACTTGCTGGTCGCAAAACAGTTAATTTTCCGTTACGAGCAGTTACGAAGTCAAAAAAAGTCGGCTAGTAACATTTTCGCAACAATTTGTTCACTGTTCCTTGTAAACACAACGGATTAAGGAAAAACTAGACCTGAAGAATATTGCTAATGGTAAAGACAAACAATTGGTACTCGGGTTGTTAAATGCTCTTGTAAATGCGTTTATTTATTTAATTGATGGTACTTGGAATCTTCTCCGCCCAGACATTGGTATTAAGTAAACAAATGATGATTATTCTCAAACGTCAAAACGATCAAGTTACATCGAAACGAAACCGGCAATGAAAATAGGTTACAGTGTAACTTAGAAATGACGACATAAGAAATAAGTGACTACAACAGATTTAATATTGGTTACCGTATAACCGATACCGTAACCAGGTCGAAGGCTAAGGTTACGTACAACTAGAATGTAACTGAAATGTAACCTTCTATGATTAACACTGGTGGTAACTGTTTTATTCAAACTGAAACTATTCTTTGATATTAAATTAACACTTTTTTTTCACAACAATCACTAAAAAATACCTTTTCCCGATATCAACAATGTGAACAATGAACAATGGCTGCTTAAAATCATTTCATGCAATATGCCGAAAACGATACAAAACTTCAAGGACGATGGTGTAGTAGTTAGAACCAAAGGCAAAATGGCTATGAATTTTACTGTGATAGAAGTGATAGCGAAAACAACTTGATTTTTAATGGTTTCTAGGTGAATGCTCCACTAATTCATTATTGCTAAGAATAAATTTAAAAAATCAAAAAATTTAAATTTAAATTTTTATATTTGATTTACAAAACATCAATTTTTCAAAGAAGTAAGTAACGAAAAGCTATATTAAATAAGAGCGCGTGAATTTTTCAAAGCTAGAATCATGCATTTCACCATAAATTTGAAACTGCATTAAAATGTGTTGAAATAATAATTTATACACTCTTCTATATTCAACAGTTAAATTTACTGCTTGACGTTGACAGCCATAGATTGAAATAATAAACCTGCTACATTTTCGCTATGCAATAAAAGTTACAAGATAACTAATTTGCCACCAATTGAAAGTCAATTTACAGTTTATGTGTAACTTCAATAGTAACCATTTTGTAACTATACATGTTACATATTGGTTATTGAGTAACTGTTAATGCAACCAGATTTAGTTACATAAGTTGCGCTATTTCGGTTACACAACTGTTATATTTTAGGTTACTGTAACCGAAGTTTTACATTTAAATTTGTCGCATATCAGCCGCTGCGACTCAATTGTGACAACGTGTGCTACTTGGGTGTACTTATGAACCCCCGTCCATGTGTTTTCAAAGCCACCATTGCATTCAATGAAGAATTGAATCTGAATATTTCGCTCTCTTTCAAACATTCACTTAAACAATGGCACTCACAGATTCTTATAAACATACATATGCCAGAAATGCAGTTTACATTAGTCTTTGATCTAATGATCTGATATAGTCCTACGTCACCATTCGAACAACCCTTAGGGCTGTATACCTTGTAGTTTTTTTTGCAAAAAAACTTGTACACGTGGACATTTTCCATACCCCCTCCATCCCTTCTGTGGACAAGCATGGATGGTGGATATTCTCATACTCCCACCCCCTCTAAACTGTCCACGTGGTATCTGGATGACCCCAAGGTTCCATTTGCTTGGTTAGTTCTCAAGTTATGCAAAATTTGTGTTTCATTTGTATGGGAATCTTACTTTTCAGAAGGAGGAGCGGTCTCGAATCACCATTGAAACATTTCTCGCATTCAAAAATCTCCACCTGCCAAATTTAGTTGCATTTGCTTGACTAGTTCTCGAGTTATGCAGAAGTTTGTGTTTCATTTGTACGGGAGCCCTCCCTTCCAGAGGGGAAGGGGTCTCGAATCATCATAAGAACCCTTCCCGACCCCAAAAACCCCTACATACAAATCTTCACGCCGACCTGTTCAGTAGTTTCCGAGTCTATAAAGATCATGCATCTATGCATTGTTTGCATGAAAACTCCAAATTTATCCAAAGACAAATGGAAGACTAATTAAATTATTGAAAAATGGCTATGATCATTTAGTCACGAAATTGTTATACATTTTATCTACTTGGGTTGCATTTATGGTTAAAATCCATTTTAAAACAGCACAGACAAACGAGATCATGAAGTACAAATATTAACAAAACTCCTAATATGGCCTGACCGGGTATCTTAGATAAAGTACTGACTTAACAATAGCAAAACGTAAGCTAGCATCGGTTTTAATTTCAATAGCTTTCCTGAATATTTGGTCTGGTTGCGTGACCTAGGCCGATGATTTCCATTAGCTTTTTCTCACACTATAACGACCGCATGTTTTCCATCTTAATCAGACGATGGGGTAGTCATAATCTAGTTATTTTCCATCACTATCAGCAGCGCAATGATCAAACCGCACTTAGCTCGGTTGCCTGGCACAGCCATCGGGTGCGATTTAATCAATCAAACTGAACTGATAACAGTTTGTTGTGCGACTGCCGCTGGAGCCACAGCCAGCCGCTTCGAATGATCGTCTGCCGTACGCACAACCGAGTTCACGAGCGAAACACAGGTTACTCCGCGTCCGTGGTAGTCATCATCGGTCTGTCGTGTGCGACTGGTTGGTCTGTGGTAGGAAAACGACAATAAAAATTAAGGAACAATTAGCCTCGTGACCCAAGTTGCAGCAAAACTTAAAGCAGACCGTTGCAAGCAGATCGACGATACCCGATGACGGAGTGGCCCCATCTTTCTTCGTTAGGCTTTTCCAGCGCAGCTATTGGATGATAGCTGACACGACATTTTCTTTTAATTTCTCGATTTAAAACATTGTAATTTTCGATTATTTCATAAATTTTCAGGAATAAAAAAGCGAGAATGGTACACATTAGGAATGGTAATGCTTACTGGTTACCTGGGTAGCACAGTTATTGCCAGTCAAAACGAACCAAATAAGATGAGGATACCAAATAGGTGATTCTCAAGCCCAAATTTGTTGTAAAATATACTGATATCAATCAGTAAGTTCATTTGATGCATATATATGATAAAGCGAAAGCATAACTAATAGCTTATTGCGGCTTTTGTCATGTAATAATGATAGATAATGATAAATGTTATTATTTGCCAGGGCAGTCTTGGAAGAGATTTATCAAAACTGAAGTTTGATGTTTTTCCGACGTTTCGACACTTTGTTGGTGTCTTTTCAAGGGGTACTGTAGTAAAATACATTTATAATATTATTTTTAAGTTACTTACATAGATTTACATTTGCTATAGGATTTTTAACAGATTTTTCATGGTAGTATATATATATATACTGCACCCTTAAAATGGAAATGAATTCGGTATCATCTCTGAAGATCCTAACGACTAAAAGCTAGCCAATCGACATTACTAATAAACTAATTTGATTTCCGTTGCCATTACTGATGTGGCGTAGATAAACCTTATGTTGATTAAAACCTTAACGAATCTCGTCATCTGTTTAATTCAGCACATTAAACTATCTTACAAAAGGCAAACCACCAGCTACTAGGTATAGTATTAGATTTTTTTTAAGCATAGTTTATTTTATTACGTCACCGGCTTCTCGTCAGTGCCAGTAATTGTGCACCGATGACTATGACAGTCGCCCCGGACTTTACACAGTACGGTCGCCTGTTTAGCAGTGTCGAGGAAATTAATTAAAGTCATTAGCATCTGCACAGTGTTTCGATCTCTAGCGGTACAAATGCTGCGAACTTCAGCTGGCTAACGAGAACAAAAAAGTAAATATTTTCATTTGTCCCATGAACGGATGCAGCGCGGATGAAAACAGGAAGAAGCACACAGATTCAAACTCTGTCTGTTGCCGTTTCGTATATGTGTGTCTGCCAGTTGCGATGTTATATAATTAAATCGATCAGAAAAATGGTAAAAATAACAAATAACATTACCTTTTCCTATGGTATCGGCAATCTTAACGAACGCCTGCGGTTGCAAACAGGGGCGAACGTCTGTGCCGTCCCAAAAATAGCTGCAACAATACGCGCCAGAAGTTTCATGGCACCCGAAATAACAACACGTCAAGCTAGATAACAAACGGATGTGCCACTGGGGTTGGCTCACGGTTTCGGAACTAAAATTACTAGGCGTTTAAATAATTTAAAGCGGCGTTTGCCGTCTGATTAATCTGTGACCTAATTACATCAACAACGTATGGCACTCTTCTCAGTGATTGTTTCAATCATCTATAAGCTGGTGGAAAGGATCCGTGAATTCTCTTCGTTAAACGTCAGAGGTACCAAAAGCGGTGACGTGCGTTTTGTTGTATATTGCAACCCACTGCTTAAGTTTTGGCTATGATAGTTAAAAGGATTACTGCATCTGCTAGAGATGCCGCTATTGAATTTAAATCTTAGCATTGAATGGTGTGTACAATTTCGAAATCGTTTCTAACTGCGATGACAGCTTAGAAGCACCATTGCACACGATTGCTATGGCAATGTGTACCGTTTTGAAAGCTAATAACTTTTAAATTATCTTTGAACTGCTTAATACAATTCACGAATCAACGAAAGTTAAAGGAAAATTTCGTTAAATTCTACTATAATCAATTTAGAGTACAATTAAATAAGATTTTACTCTTTCTTGTTGATGATTCCATTTCTGTGACGTATACCTCCAAAGGCAAAACGAACGGTTTCGAAGTATTATCTATACAGTGGACCCCCGTTTGTTTGAACGATTCCTCATGCAAACTAACGGGGTTACTTTTTAATTTGAACAACTGGTAACCCGAAATATGCTGAAACCGCTGTGAACTGGCCGCCCTGCTCTTTGTTATTGTTTTGGTGGTTTGTTTTAGTCGGCAGTTGCAAGTGCGAATATTGCATTTTCCGATCGAATTTCTATCTTCGTTAGGAAAACGAGATGTGAAACCGATTAAACACGCTAGGTCAGTACAAACAAATCGTGTTTATGTGCATTGTCTGCATAAATAAATGATGTTATGTTGAGAATGACATTTGAACCATTTTTAATTTGCACGTCGTGCAAACCAGCGGGGTTCGGATTAAAAATGGTCCAACGAACGGGGGTCCACGGTATAATAAAAACTGCTAGTTCATCATCTGAATGTTTCATTACAATCAATAGAGAGAGCAAATCTTTTATACCCTCAAATATCTTCATATACAAAGGTGTTTGTTCCTAAAAGAACGATTTTGACGTAGGACTATGTCTTACTGGAAGGTAGCGTAGGTAGGGGTCATTCCAAAAAATCTAAAAAATGCGAGCGTTACGAAAAAACGATAGGTTTTGAGCGCCAGCAGCTCGATAATTTTTCAACCAATTTGAAAGATACATATTTATATCAGTCGGTCAGAAATCTTTCTAAATACGAATTGAACGATATAGTGAAAGCAATTGATTTCCAATCAAATTGATAAATGCATTAACGTATGTCCTAACTGTTGAATCATCCAATCACGTGTCAGCACATTTTTGCTTCACAAGTCTGGGACGACAATCACGTGTGATTTCATTTCATTCATTTCCTTTTTTGAAAAACAGTGACAGAATCACCCCGTCCCGGAATATTTTTCTACCTAAATGAATTTCATGTCCTGAATGAAAAATGTATTTAAAAGCGTGCAACCATTCCTTATATGTTTAAATGTATGTTCCACCATAACTCCAGAACGCCTTGACTGATCTCCACGAAACTTGGCACATGTATTTCTTGATATAAGCGAATCAGCACTGGGATATCAGATGGGGGCGGTTCGTGACCGGAGGGAAGCGTGCCATAACTCCGAACTACCCGGACGGTTCTTTACTAAACTTGGCATGCACGTTTCTTGACATAAGGGAATCAGCACTGAAGGGTTGACAAGAAGAGGGGGGGGGGGGGGTCCGGATTCATAACAGGAGAGGCCATAGTTTCGAAACACGATTCTTGCTTAAACTTGGCACACATGTTCCTTGGCATAAGGGAATCAGAACTCAGGGGGTTGACAAAAGGGAGGGGGGGGGTTCATAATAGTGGGGAGGCCATAACTCCCAAATGCCTGGACAATTCTTCGTCAAACTTATGTGTGCTCGTTGATATTAGGGAATCAGCACTGGGAAGTTGGTAAAATGGGGAATCCCTAACAAGATCTAAATAAGTAAAATGGGTTACGTTTCTCTTGTTTTTAAACTGATTGAAGCTGTGCAAGTGACTTAGAGAAAAGAGGGAGGTTCCACCGAGGAGGAATATATGGTAAAAAAAACTTTGTTTCGTTTCCATTATAGCGATTTCCCTTGAGCAAACCGATACATAATTAGCTACGTGACAGAGGGGGCAGCTGACTGGGAAGGAACCGACTTTTAGGGGGACGAGGAACGTGAGTATGAATGTATGTTCCCGCCATACCTCCGGAACTTCTGCACTGTTCTTCATCAAAGAGCGAGACGGTCTCTTCTAATGTGAGAGAAAGGTTCAAATGGTCATGAACCGCTGGCAACGGCACTTCACTGGCTGATTTCAAGGATTTGGGAAGAACAGAAACTACCGGAGGAGTGGATGGAAGGCGTAGTCTGTCCTATCTACAAAAAGGGCGACCGGCTAGACTGCTGTAACAACGGCGGCATTACGCTGGTCAACGCCGCCTACAAGGCGCTCTCCCAGATTTTGTTGCGTCGTCTACCACCGATAGCAAGAGAATTCGTAGGGCAGTATCAGGCGGGCTTTATGGGGGCCCGTGCTACTACGGATCAAATTTGTACTCTCCGACAAATCCTTCAGAAATGTCGAGAGTACAACGTGCCCATGCATCATATTTTCGTGGATTTCAAAGTAGCATACGATACCGTATGCGAACAGCTATGGCAGATAATGCACGAGTACGGTTTCCCGGACAAACTGACGCGGCTGATCAAAGCTACTCTGAAACGAAAAATGTGCGCATTTCGGGGACACTCTCAAGTCCTTTCGAATCGCGCAGAGGGTTACGGCAAGGGGATGGACTGCACACTTAATACAAAGCGCCGAATTCGGTAAAATTTTATCGAAATCTAAATAAACAGCTGAAATTTGTAGAATTCGGTAAATTTTATCGAATCTTCGAGTGTGTGTCCTGTATGTTATTCAATATCGCTATTGAAGGTGTGATCCGGCGAGCGGACATCGAAACGAGAGGAACGATCTTCAGCAAGAGTAGCCAACTCCTAGCCTTTGCAGACGACCGGAGGCAATCTACGCCAGACTAAAAACAGAGGCTAGGAGGATAGGGTTACAAATTAATGCGTTGAAAACCAAAATATGGTAGGAAGAGGCTCCCGAGAAAGTAACGTTTGCCTCCCACGGACAGTGACTACTGACGGCGGTGAACTGGAAGTGGTTGATGAGTTCGTATATTTGGGATCTCTGGTCACCGCCGACAATAATACGCAGTAAGCAGATCCAACGACGCATTCAAGCTGGAAATCGAGCCTACTTTTCCCTTCGCAAGACGTTTCGATCAAAGAGCATACACCGCCGCACAAAGCTGACGATATCAAAACGCTAATCAGACCAGTAGTCCTCTACGGTCTTATTCTTCTTATTCTTATTAATACCGTCACAGCGACAATAGAGGATTCCTGGAAATAATTCTAATTATTTCTAACCATAGAAATATGTATTTCGAATTATTTTCTTGTCAGTATTGACCAGGCATTCAATTTATCCTCTCAAACGCGCGATAATCTATTAATTTTGCCTACTACGAATAAAAATTGAATAAAAGTGAAACGAGAATGTTTTATACCCATTTATTATCGTTCGTGAGCATGGGCTACCTGGATTTTCATTTATCCCAAGGAATACACGATCATGATTTGTTTATTTTTAAATTTTCGTAACACGAATTTATCCTCTCTTTGTGTGAGAGGATAAAGCTGTATCAGCCGTGTTTCAGAGACGAAAATGCACAGGTTACTATTGAATTTACCAAACAACCAGCCAACAAGAGAGTGAAATAAAACAACCGAGCTTATGTATTTGAGTATAACCATGGTTTGCTGTTATATACCTATTATTGCATTAGATATTCGCGCCAAGTCTACCTGCGATATTTATTTATCATGCCTTCAGTGAGAGAGGATAAATGTTTTTCACCGAAAAATGAAACGAAATATTATCAACTCTCTTTCTTTAGCGGAAAAATGTTTTTCTTCCGCTTTGTACGAACAGATAACTACAAAATCTAGTTGTCATGTGAGAAGAATAGGTGAGCGAAATACGTTTATCCTACATATGAGTGAAAATTTTAATCCCTGGTATTGACATTTGCAAAACATCGAAGATGTATCACAAATGTTAAATCGGCCAGGCCCACTGTGAAGTATTGCCGCAAAGACGATTCTGTGAAATGAATCTTGTGTAAATAAGTTATTTATGCATAAATTCATTTGTGAATCAACAGGGGAAGAAGAAACGGGGACGTCTCGTACCAACCGCTTCTAATTAATTACTAAATTGATGAAGTTTTATTTTCGTTAGGAGTATTTAGCTAGTAAAGCTTTAAAAAAATACTCCGGACCCTCGGGGATGAGCTTTTGGCACTTAGCCAAAAGCCAGGCTGTAATGGGCCAAGGATATAGCGCCTTATTTCGCTCTCTGAAAATAGATTGATACACCAACTACTAAAAATCCACCGATCACATAAAAAAGTAGTCGAAAAATTATTTTTCTAACAATATTACAATATAAAACGATATTTTGAAATTCCTGTCTAAGTTTTAAGTGGGTTTGTTGTAAAGCTGAATTAAATAAAAAACGAAATTTAAATGAAACTTTCTCACCACATTTCCTCATTTGTCGCACGAAACAACCGGTAGTCCTCTACGGTCTTAAGACAGTAACTTTACTTACGAAAGACATACGTGCACTTGCCGTTTTTGAACGAAAGGTGTTGCGAACTATTTTTGGCGGAGTACAAACCGAAAGTGGCGGAGACGTATGAATCACGAGCTACAGGCACTGCTTGGAGAGATTCCCATCGTACACCTGGCGAGAGCTGGGAGACTACGGTGGGCCGGCCACGTCGCAAGGAAGCCGGACGACTGTGTAGTGAAATCTGTTCTCTTCAAGAACCCCACCGGCACCAATGCTTTTTTGAAATCCAAAACAATAGCCACAGTGTATTTATTTCAATATTAGGCTTACAATTATGCAAAATCAGATTTATAGTCGTTTCCGAGGAATGACTTTTGACGTAGGACTACGTCTTACGGCAAGTTTTGAGATAGGGTGTCATTCCAAGAAATCGAAAAATGCGAGCGTCACGAAAAATGAAAGGTTTTGAGCGCTAATAGCTCAGCGGTTTTCCGATCGATTTTCAATATTCTTACACCAATCGATCGGAAAATCTTCTAAGAATTGACCCAAAAGAAGAAAAGTATGGATTCTTGATGTTGAACTATTGAAAAATTGAAAATAATGAACCTATAATTTACCAAAATTCTCGCTTCGTGATTGGTTGGAAGATTCTTTACGATGATCTAAACCTATACCAATTTGACATCTGTGCTTGGGAAGTAAGCCAAAGCAAGTGGCCAAGTTTCCTCATTTCAACAAGATTTCTTAACACCGCGGTTCAACCTAGACCATTTTGATGTCCTTGCTTGGGAAGTACGCCAGAGAGAGTATCAAAGCCCACTCGTGCCAACAGATTTCTTACGAACGCGATTAAACCTAGTCCAATTTGATGTCTGTGTTAGTGAAGTGTGCCAAAAAAAATGACACAAGTTTGTTGTCCCAACAGATCGCAAATTCTTTACTGCGAGACGATTAAACCTTGGCGAACTTGATATCTGTGTTGGAAAAATGTGCCACAGCTGTAGTGTTCGGTTATAATACGACTCTGTATGAATACGCATGCTTGCCGTTTCATTAGAAGTGTAGTGAAAAGATGTGCTGTTGATAAAATAGGATTGAATTGGTAAAATCCCTTCAACGTGGGAAACCATGGATAATAAAAACAATCTTTAATTTCAGTAAGGTAGCAGGAAAGCAATAGTTTGTGTTCTTGATTTTGTTAAATTGTTTTCAAATGCACAATCTTTTGAGAATTGAACGTATGCAATGTTACTACTTTGATAAATGTTACATACAACGCATGTAGCATGTATATATGTTGCATATAGCATGTATACATGAAGAATCGAATGAATACAAGCATGAATACATGCCACTATCACTACAAAGAGACTTACGTAGTCCTGCGTCATCTATATATGCGGTCGTGTCTTGTACACAACCCCTCTGATTTTTCTAAATCCTGACTGCTCAGGTATAGTAATATCCTGGGAGTTGGTATAACTCATTAATTGTCCTTTGACAGCGATTTTCAGTGTTTTCTCTAGGAACTCCAACATATTAATTGGTCTATGCTACGTTGCATTCTTTGTATTGCTCACTTTCGAAACTGGAACCATGGTTGATTGCTTCAACTTAGGTTAATTTACTTAAGTAATAACACCAGTAAACCGATAACGATTCTTTTCAAACTTCCGATAGCATTGTTATCGCAGAATAACTTTTCAAGATGTGAGATGCTCGTTGAACTGGCAGTCTAACACATTTTTTTTTGTTTTTATAACGGTAATTTTTCACAATTAACGGAGGGAACGGTAGAATAAAGTAATGAAGGAAAGAATCGATAGGATCCAACAGGTTAGGATCAGGCGTGAAACGGAAAGAGCGGAAGATTAGGAGCTCAGGGAGGGTCATTGAAGCAACGCTTAAGAAGTTGTGTAGCGCAATCTTTTATCCAAGCTAGGGAATCCACTGATCGAACCAAGCTATAATTATAACCGAATTCAAACCTACTCCCAGGCCTTGTAATGATGATCTTTTGAACCATAGAAGTACTGGACAAAAGAGAGACTTCACAACCCCCTTATTAAGCGTGCGACGTATTGCAGGTTGAGCTATTTTTAGACACAAATTGTGCCTCTTCCTCCTTCTACTGTAGTCAAACCACCGTATGAGAAGCTTAAACTAACTCGTTCTACTGGCGGGACGACGGAATTTTGCAGGCCCTTGTGACTTACAAGGTAAGGTGCGTGTGACGGCGCGCCGTCAGCGTGTTAGCCGCGATTCTCAACGCGGGTGTTCGGGGGAAGGCGCCATTCCTATGGAATAGACTAACCTCGTGTTTGTTGTCTTGATCTTGAAATGAAGACAGGCATAAAGCCAAGGTTTAAAAACGGTAGTTTTTTTTAACAATTAACGGAGGGAACGGTAGAAGAAAGTAATGAGACAAAGAGTGTATAGGATTGAACCGGTCAGGAAAGGGAAAGAGCAGAAGATGAGGTGAGGAAGAATCATTGAAGCAACGCTTAACAAGTTGTCTATCGCAATCGTTTATTCAAGCTGGGGGATCCGCGGATCCAACTAAGCTATAACTGGATTCGAACACACTTATCCTCCCAGGCCCCAGTAGAGTAAAGCTCTGTACCGTTAATTTTTGCTAAATAAAAATTTTGCGTTCTTTCATCGAGTTATCGAGTTCTTCAGCGCACCCAAAAGCTTCACACGTCAGTTTTTGACGGTTGATTGGTTATAATATTCTACGCATTACGAGGATTCCTATTTCATAGTAAAGGAAGTTTCTTTACCGAGCTATAGGTATCCTGGGTATTTGCCTTTTGTATTCTCATACAGGATCCTAGTTCTAGAAGCAAATCATTCTGCACGAATCTTAAGCAGAATTCCTCTAAAAGATTCCAATGCAAGGAATCCCAGACATTCTGTGCGAATCTTTTTGGTTTGTCCGGGCAGAACTCACAAACTTGTTGTATGAGAAACGTTCCTGTTTTTTCCTCATTAAGGAGTAAATTTTTTCAATTAAACAAAGAGCATTCGGATCAGTGTAGCGTATGCATGAAAGAAATATGGTACTTTTTGAGCTTAAAAAAACAACGAAAATAAATATCCAATCAGACAAACATGCAGCTTACAAACGCCATCCATGATGTTCAAATTGCTACTAATATATATATATACATACATCAATACAGCTGAAGCTCAAGCCAACTTTCAGGATTTAGCCAACTCAATAACAACCAAATAATGGCATGTAGGAAAATACAGTGCCACTTCAGCGCTGATTTCCAAATTTCCACATTTCCACATTGCATCCAAACATTTGGACTCGACTACCATTCGAATCACCCGATTGGGTATCTGCTGCTGCACTTACTCAACCAGTGGAACACAGTTCCGTTAATTTCAATTATCATTTACCGAGCGGCAGTCAAAATTTACGGCAGCAAATAAATAGTCGAGCTGCTTTTCGCCTTTCTCATAACCGTCAACAGTTGAGAGAATTGGCAATACCAGCAGCCAGTTAGGCCGGTACAAATAGTTGTGTGGTAGTAGCGTAGCGAACGAAAGTCAAACCAAACCAACCATGTTTTTTCGCCATTTCTTCGCTACCACTGCTGTCAGCACTGCACTGCTACACTATTCTTTGGTGGTAAATGTGAAACCTTATACTTCAGTCCGAAGATAACCACTGCATTCGAACAACACTGTTCACTGCCATTGGCGAGAAGTGGAACGGTTCAAAATAGGACCACATGCCCTGACGCACGGAACGACGATATGCACTCGTTTACAACGAAACACAAACTAAAACATACACCTTGGTCGCATTCGGTTACTCGGTTTCGTCGTCGTTGCCGCCTGCGGGGGTTTCAATGTCACGTGCCGCCCGCCAGCTAGTCAGCCAGCCAGCTACGAGACTTTGCTCGACTCAGAGTTGCACGAAAAACGCCACTTAAACCTGCCAAGGAGGTTAAATTGTTGCTAGAAAATCAAGTTCCACAAAGTAAGCGGTTGTTCGCACCGTTTCCACCGGGAAAGTCATAATATCATTTCAATAGATTAGCAATGACAACAGTAATTTGGGTAATATTTACCAAATTTGGTGCATTTGTTTGAAGCATGGGAATAGATTCCTTGAATATTGTAAATTTCCCACCCTTTCGAACGCGATGCATTTTAACCGTCGTGGACGAAATCGTCGCGAGTAATTTAATTTCATTTATTTTGTCAAGTAAACAAATAGTTTATGTGCTAGTCAAACGAAATATATGCCTATTACCCCTCTCCCCTTCCTTTCCAAAAAAAATTCATTACTTTCCCCTACCGTCCCTCCATCAATTTTAAAACCATCGTTTCAAAAAAAAAGGTATATGCGTTTAACTCTGACACAACCAAGCGATTTTTGCCTGTAGTTGACGTAGAACTACAAATAACGATGCAATTGAACGATGCTTGACGTTTTTCAAATGTTCAATAGTTCGTTACCCAACTTTACTGTATTGTAGTAAATGCATTGAAAAATCATTTTTATCAATTTGCATATCATTTGTATCAGTTTCTTAGAATTTGTAGTTCCACTAAGGATTTTTTTGTATGCCAGAAGGGCATTGGGTTAAAAGGCCACTGCGACAGTCTTAATGATCGTCTTTTGTGGCAGGTTCACTAAGGTTTAAATCACCAGACCACAGTTGCACATCATCTGGAGATGGGCGATGATATCGCATTTTGAAGATTTTTGTGTGACTTATAGCACCTTTAGATGATTTGCATAAAAACGATGACAATTGACAATGACACTGAGATTAATCAAAAATCAAAGATCACGCAACAATTAAGATTTTTATGCATTTTTATTTGAAGTTTGATCGTGAAAACCGAATCTATATTTGTTTTTCCTACATACGATAATATTTTCCAGGTAAAAACCTACCCAAATAGTGTCAAAATGGAAAGAAACTTTCGGAAATTACATTTTTCGAACTATCATTTATGTTTCGTGCTAAAAGCCGTTTCGTGACACACCGTACGTTCGTTTTTCGAGTTTTTTAGGCTATAAAACACAGATAATTGATTTTATACAAAAAAAAAATTCACTCAGCTTCAACAATTTTTTGTCCCCCGATTCTTAAACTCAATTTTGATGGAGGGAGACAAAAAGTTTAAAAATAATTTACAATGGTCTTATTGACAGTGCTTGTTATTTATGCCTATTCCATGAGTGATTGGACAAATTCCCCTTTAAATCCACTACTTCAAACAATGCATAGAAAAATTTCTGATTGATTGATGCAAATATTTAAAATCCATTAAAAATGGTTGCGTTATAAAGGTGCAAAACGTCACCACTTTGCGTTACATGTTTATTTTTTCGTACTTCTAAAGTGCACCCCAATGTAGAAAACGAAAACGTAATTCTATGTTAGAATTATCAACAATGTACTGTACAAAATCAATAGTTTATTTTGCATTGCGACATACGCCCTTTTGTTAGCTTAAGCTGGTTTTGACAGTGTACTAAAGAGCCAGCACATGCTTTAAGATTGCTGTATCATAATTGATTTGCTTTACAGTCAACGAAACAGAATCAAAGTGCATTTCCATTTAGATAGTAAAACCACATATATTTTGACAGATCTGTATAGTGCACTACGTAGTATTTTTTGTTTGTTTAGATCACCTTCATTATGTATCCATTTTCTCACTTCACTGACAAGTTGGTCGACTAATCCTATCAGTGTCGACCAATCTCAAATTGTAACGAATTTGTTAAGTTTCAAAGCGACAGCACTAAGCACTATTTTTGTAAACAGTCCATGTAATATGTATGGAAAAATCAATCAGAACCTTTTCACTAGATTGTTTCACTGGTTGATTGCATAAGTATAAGTTCGAACACAGTAAGATGGAATTGACGTTTACCGTTGTTTTTTACTATTTCTAGATTAAGCAAAATAAGACGGACTTGGATTGGTGT
Organism: Sabethes cyaneus; assembly: GCF_943734655.1. NCBI lineage: Eukaryota > Metazoa > Arthropoda > Insecta > Diptera > Culicidae > Sabethes > Sabethes cyaneus. The sequence goes on along the minus strand of NC_071353.1, from coordinate 53,993,782 downwards.
TAGTGTTGTTGCTTGCTTGTCCACGAGCGAAACCTGCAACATCTTTGGCTGGCCTAACGTCTGTAGAGGCCAATGTTTACTAGAAGTACTGTGCTGTCATCGCAGAAATAACCTTTGTTTACCAATACAGTGCTGAATGTGGGAATGAATAACCCGCATATCAGCAAAATTCACACAAATACCACCGATGACACTTGAAATATGCACAGCCCAGAGTGATGAAAACGAGCGGCCGTAGCCGTGAGTTCCTCTAACACTGAAGAGCTATCAGGTGAATTACACTTGGTTGTATGATTTTCGTTTAACTGTAAATTCATTGAAAATATTAAAAGTTACAGTTTCAACAACTTGTTTGCTACAACCTGTTTGTAAGATCAAATTATTTCTCACATGCGTTGTCAACATTGGCGGAGCCGTTCGAGCTACATGTGCTGGCTTGACTTAATGTCAATATTTTACATTCAGTTGTAAGCAATGTGCGATCCACTGGACAAGGACGTTCGGTTTTATCTGTATCGGCCTTGAAAGATCAGAAAAAATACTAACCCTTTATGCTCTAATTCTTTATGATAAACAACACTGCGGAGCTCCAAATACATGCGGTATCCCGTGCTCCATACCACCACCATTGGAAGTGGTTTTAGCTGACCGTAGTTTTTTGAATTAATTCAAAATCTTTTTTACACTGCACTTTCGTCGTTTGGAAATAGTACCACAGAATAGTCGCTCTAGAGTGCCGCTGTCAAGAGCGAGTTCCGCGAACTCATGCTACTGAAAGCATACGTCAAACTGAGGTAAATTCTCATCTTTTTTTTCATCCACTGACGGGACGATGAAAAATACAAGGCAGGAAGAAGACTCATTGTAGAACTCGCGTAGCAAAATAAGACTGCCAGTGCCAGATGTAAGACATCATACGAGAATACGAGATACACACTGCTAATGGAGGATGAGAGACGGACAAAAAAATGGATCAACCCGAGAAATTCCTTCGCTGGGGTGACAAGGTCTTCTGCTTTTGAAAATTCATTACCGACAGAATGACTGCGACGAATATCTTCGTTTTATGCCGAAGCTAACCTTTGCCAGTTGTTCGCACGGCTAATATCCAGAAACTAATGGCTCCAGTAATGCTCAAATTGTCCATAATTGCATCACCAGTCAGATTTCAAAAAGATGACAATTCACCAACAACTTTAACAGTTTTACTATCTAATCTGTCAATTCACCACTATGATTTTGCTCATCCGAATTACTAGGTATAAACGTAAGATAATTACTTCTACTCGCAGTCGGAGTTGGCCACGTTCCGCAAATCGAAAATTATCTGCTTCTAACCGGAGTTTCTCACTTTCACCATATCACCCAGTCACCGGGTCACACACAGGTAGTTTCCGCTTCAGGAGCAACACTACGGTACCAATAAACTGCTTGATTAAAACCGAGAACGCATCGCGTACTCCGGATTTTTACATGAAATCCGGATTTAACCGTACGACCGAGCAATCGTCAAGAAAAAGACAGTCGATTTTTTATTCCTGCTACTGGTGCTGCTGCTTGGGATACAGTCTCTACGAGACTGTCGTCACTCACCACCGTACGGACGGAACTCTCAGACACCCATATTCGTGCTCTGAATCGTTTGCCTTCCGCTCTCGCACTGTCAGGGTTGCATCGTGCTTTTCTCACTATGTACTCCCAGAACCGTTTGCAACCAAGCAGGGTTAGCGGTACCAGCGGTAACAGCCGGTAACCACCTGATTGATTGAAAACTGGCAAATTGTTTTTTTGAATTAAAAAAACTTCAAGGTTCAGATCCAAATGATGGATTGTACGAAACGTCGGACGTAATATTTGGTTTTAGTAGTTTTCAGACTTTCAAAATTGAAATTAGTTTAAGCTAGAATACGTCTGTACTGCCCCTGTGTTGAAGACTGGAGAATAAAATAAAAAACCCGCACATAATGGAGTTCATTTATAGCATTTTTGTTATTTAACCTGGGTTAGTTCCAACCGGACCACTGACTAAACAAACATTTTCGGGAGAATAAACAAACGTTTTCGGGTTGTCAGTGTATTGTTTATAGCGGCTTGAAACTGTGAAAATACCCAGAGCGAACCCGTCGTCTAAAAAGTATAATCCAGAGCAAAACTAGTCTCAGTCTGAGCGAAAAAAACAAACGTTTTGACAGACGTACGATTGGAACTAGAGGGAATCTAGGTTGGACCTAAGCAAAAACACAACCCGAATTAATCCACTTAGCGGTGTGACCTGGCCTTTCTACTGCAACAATAAATATTTTTTATTTCTCAGGAACATCTATAATTAAGTTGACAAGATTTTTAAATATCTATTCCTTAACTAAACAAGACATTAACCGACCGACCGGTTTTGTGAACCCTGCGTACCAACAGTGCCAACATAGACACTCTCGATTCATTTTAATGTAATATATGCTTCACCACCAGTTTCTCACGACTAGTGCTGAGTGCCCCCGGTGAAGATCACCCAGAAAAAAGTACTGGACATTAAACGTCCGACTTATGCCTTCTCGACACGTTCTGAAGACGGTCAAAACAAAATTGGCTCCGTCACACCGTATTCACACGAAAATTAATCGACCGCTCAGGACAAATAGAGAAAAACATTCCGTAAAAATATGTAAATAAAAATCAAAATGGCGGAGCGCACAGCAGTATATATGCTATGCATTCACATCACACTCAACGTCGTGGCGGTCGTCTAAGCTCAAAACTCGTTCCCTCCCGTACCATTCTTTCTTCTTTGGTTCAGTCAAAAACCGATACCGTGGGCCCCGTTCGCGAGTGTTCACGTTTCACGAGTCTATACATCGGTCGCATTCTGTTGCCAGTTGCCACTGTGTGAACGAAATTTGCGTAGTTTTGTTCTACTACACCTTTCAGATTGTTGCTTGTTTCTACACTATGTAGAACCTATTATTGTTTTCGTTGGGATCCCACTGTGGATACGGTGTGTCCTGCCTGAGTGACGTTCTGTTGACAGCTAGAATTGTAGGCAGCAGCACTCATCGTGAACCCCTCTTGATTGCCCAAGATGGTAGGAAAAGAAACGTGTGAATTGGGGCTCCTATTCAGTGCTCTTGAGTATTACAACCAGCACGATTTTTTCATTCAACTGAATATTTAGACAATCATTGTTTTCTGAAGGTCACAGTCATACAATAATAGCATTTAGTTTGTTATTTTTAAAGCTTCTTTTGCTATGACTATGACTCATATAATTTCATGTTTTTGATAGTTATATTCCACGTCTACCAAAAAGCGAACGTAAAATCATAGTTGTAAGTATCATTTACAACACAATTTATGATTGTTATCAGATATAATCTGCTGATGGCGCTTAATACAGTCAACCAAAAAAGTATTCGGACAGCAGCGCATAACATTTTCTTTTAGGAATTTTGCAAAGAATGGTAACACATATTTTTTAAAACAATGTTTAACTTAAGCATATTTAGATGCAAATGATGTTGGGATGCATGGAAAGCTCCGAGGTAGCAAAGATATATATTTTTGGATAGAATTAAGTGTAAACTCAATTATCTGAACAATTTTAGGTGAAATTAAAGCAAAATTGTAATTGTGCGGTACATACATATTGTACCGGGATGTTGAATCTAAACATACTGCGATAATTGTAAGCGGTAGGCACCATACAATTGTCCTAGAGCTATCGAAACATCAGTATTCAGTCTAGATTTGAACCCTTTTGAACATCTTTTTAGATAATTTCATTTCTAAATGAGAAATCATTCGATTTCTTATCACAATGACTTAAACCGAGCTCTTGTAAAGAAATGGTCAGCAATTCACAGAGGGATATTTGAAAAATTATTAATTTTATCCCCAACAGATTAAAACAGGTCATCAAGAATGTAAATGGTCCTACAAGGTAGTAGTTGAGCGAGAAAGGACATTTGTTTCAACTAATAGTTAACTGTCCGAATACTTTTTTGGCTGCATTTTTGAGCAATTCAAACTATATGTACCCTATCTTCAAAACGGAAAGCTTTTCCCCGAATTTTTGTTGTGCATCTAAATATGCTTTAGTTAAACATTGTTTTAAAAAGTATGTGTTACCATTCTTTGCAAAAATGCTGTGCAGAATTACTTAAAGAAAATTTTATGCGCTGCTGTCCGAATATTTTTTTGGTTGACTGTATGAATACATTAAATGTCTGTGGCGGATAAATCTGTGTTCACTTTATTTTAAATGTTTCATTCATTATAACACTTAGAAGCTTCACACATCCAAGCTTGTAAATATGCAAAATTTTCAATCAAATCGGACATTATTAATCCTCTGGTAACCAACCTAACCATTTGGCAGGTTCCAGGAAAAACCTCATAAATCTTAGATTTTTTTATGCTACCATACACTGATTATAGTCTAATTTAGAACTTTAAAAAGTTTTTGTAAGGAAAATTTTTTTTTAACAAACAATAATCTAAGAATTAGAACAAGGTTTTACTGATTTTTCTTTAGTGTTTAACTGTCGTCGAAAATTTTATGAAAAACTTTCTCCAACTGATATTTTTTCTACATTTCTGAGAAAATTTTCTTGCATTTTCATAACAACTGGTGCTTTCACGGTATATATAACGCAAATAACTGTCGATAATTCATAATTTTCTGGCATAATACCCAAGGAACATGTTTGTTGTATAGTAGTTTATCAAACGCTAATTCCATTGATTTCAGTTATACAATAGTTGAATAAGCTACTCTTAACAGGGTGGCAACTACCTGGAAAAACCTGGAAAACCTGGAATTGTCAGGGAATTTGAAATTACCTGGAAAAACCTGGAATAATCAGGGAATTTTTAACAAAATCAGGGAATTTTTCAAACAACCCCAATGATCGATTCATTGAGTAGTCAAGAACACTTAGAAATAGATAAAGAAGTACAATAGATTGGGTTATCGATAATTAGCTCAGTGTTTTGCAAAGGACCTTATTCTGCGTGGCAAGTGAAGGGATATAACAAATGTGGTTTGCACTCACTTTGCGCGTTTCGTTTGGCGTTATTCAATGTCGAATCGAATGACATTGAAGTTTCAGGACGGACATTTTGCGGCATGTGACACAATTCGCACAACATCGAAGTAAGTGCCAGTGGCACCGCAGCGAAATTTGGTTTTCGAGAAAAATGTTGGAGAAATTCCACTGACTCACGGCAGTGCATAAACTTGCCATACAGTTGAATGTTAGAAGTTGTTACCGTAATACGGGTATAGCGACCCTACCTTCCACGTTACGAATTTTTGGCTCTAGCTTGGATCCGGAAGAGTAAATCCCGATCAAACCATGCAAAGTGAAATAAGCCGTGTTGGTCAGAAAGTAGAACAGCCACCAGTGGTAAAGCGAAATTAAAAATTAGCTCAATTAAACTGCTTTTTTGCATGGCTTATGGCTCGGAGAATAAAAATTAAACATATGAACATTTCCGCGTGGCTGGCAGGAAAAGCGCCACGGCGGGTTCGAGAGCTAGCTGCAATGAGCACTAAAACTCCGCTTGCGTCTGAGTTTGGGAATAAACTTGCGCGGGAAAAAGAACAGATAAGGAACTCACGGGAGGAGTGTAATTTGCTGGTCGGCAGAATAAGAGTAAGTGATTGAAGAATTCGCCTAGGGAAATAGAGTAGGTGGGGAAATTTTTCTCAATACCTCGTAGATTGATAAACAATTCATATATCAATGATCGAAACACATTTTCAGTTAAAAATTATATCGCAGTATGAAACCTAGAATTTTATTAAACACCGGGAAAAACCTGGAAAAATCAGGGAATTTGGTTTTTCGTATCCAGTTGCCACCCTGCTTAAACAAAAATGTTTGTTGGGTAGGCCGTATGAATAAAACAGTTGGGCATGAAATGGGGAAGGCAAACAAGAAAGCGACCTTTTAATAGCTTTTGCCAGCCCAAGCTCCTACCTAGTGCCTCTACGCGGTCATACCCGTTAATACTCTATTGAGTAGCTAAGCTGGGAGGTCCAAATGCTGCGTGGTTCCCAGATGCCTGATCTCAAAACCGAGATTTTGGGCAGCCGGTTGAGCCACACGGCCTTGGTAGCAGGTAAGTCCAATATGTTATTTTAATTATTTGTTTCATTTTAGCGCATCAAGCATCCCCTACTGTACAAAGAAAACTTTGGCCGTAACAAGTTTAACCGTTATGTGTGCGACAAAAATAACACCTTTAGCAGGGCGACAAGGGTACCCGTATACCCAAAATTGATATTGTTATAACATCAATAATTTTAAAACGATTTTGATGAAATAGGTGTCGTTTGATTCGTTAATTTATCTAGTTTTGAATTCCTTGGCTATTTGGCCATTAAAAGACATACGGGGCCCGAAAATCCGGAATTCCGACAGAGTGTCCGCTGTGAGGTAGAGAACTGGTTGAATTGCAGGAAAATCTGTCATGCGGATATAAAAATAAACTCTAAAAATTCATACAATGAACTATTTCATATAATGAGATGAATCAGGTTGGTCATTCCGAAGTAGGTTCCTGTGGGGTCATGGGTGGCCAGTCTAGGATTGGAGGTAAAACCTAGCAATATGGGTATCAAAGTTCTTGGAATTAGTTCGGTAGGTGATATTTTTTACATCTCGTTGTATTTTGATTGGTTATTTCGAAAATGGTTTCTACGGGGTCACAGATGATACCGCAGGATTCAAGATAATGCTTAGCATTATCAGAACAGTTTAAAACGTAGAACCATCCGTTATACATTTGGAACCAATTCCGAATTTATTAATCAGTACTAAACTGGCCATATCCGTTCAAAACATCTAAAAGATCCGCTAAACCAACCCTAATATTGGATTAGGCACCCAACTGGCCATCTGTAACCCTACAGGGACCTAATTCTGGAATGGCCAATGCGATCTAAAGTCACCAATTTATATAAGATGAAAAAAGGGTCCACAATGTCAAGTTCAAAACTAATAGCTTTACTGAAGGCTGATATTCTTTCAAAACAAGCGGCTTCCAACGTTTTACCGGACGTTGCTCCGGAATTACCGATTTCCGGGAACTACATGTCATTTGCTTTACATGCTTTATCTAATCAAAACTAGATAAATGTACGAATCAAATGCCACTGGTTTCAGCCAAATCGGTTCAAGATAGCCAAAGTTATGAACATAGCAAATCATGGGTACCCGGGTACCCTTGTCGCCCTCCTACGTAATAAAAAAATTCAAGGGCCTCTCATTGCTAATCCCCTTTATGGATATGCACCAAAAAAACCTCAATTACTTAAGATCAACGAGTTTTACGATGTCGCAAAATTTCAAAAACGTATGTTTTAAATTGAATGGGTTATAACTATTTTAAAACTGAAAAGGTACCCGGGTACCCTGTTGCACACATAACGGTTAAATAATGCACATGGATAGAAGAAAAACTTAAATTATATTTCACTCGAAGGATTGCTGGTGAGATTGTTCTACTTTTGCCCATATATACTATATATACTTTATTATTAAATAAAGCTTCCTCATGATCCTTATTGTTTGCCTACCCACTTCCTCTGCGGTTGTTCGGACGTAACCAGGTATATAATGCGATTATATAGCCATCTACGATTTGTGAAACCTCATATGCTAATGCTAATGCTAATAATGTATGCATAAAAAATTAACTGATTTTAGTAATTTTTCATGCGATTACCCAGCCAACTGGTGATGATCCCACCTATGTACACTCAAGTACTATTTTTACACGGTTTAGTTTTTGACGTAGGACTACGTCTTACGGCAAGTTTTGAGATAGGGTGTCATTCCAAAAAATCGAAAAATGCGAGCGTCACGAAAAATGAAAGGTTTTGAGCGCTAATAGCTCAGCGGTTTTCCTATCGATTTTCACTATTCTTACACCAATCGATCGGAAAATCTTCTAAGAATTGACCCAAAAGAAGAAAAGTATGGATTATTGATGTTAAACTATTGAAAAACTGAAAATGATGAACCTATGTTTTACCAGAATTGTCGCTTCGTGATTGGTTGGAAGAGTCTTTAGGATGATCTAAGCCTATACCAATTTGATATCTGTGCTTGGGAAGTAAGTCAAAACAAGTGACCAAGTTCCTCATTTCAACAAGATTTCTTAACATCGCAGTTAAACCTAGACCATTTTGATGTCCTTGCTTGGGAAGTACGCCAGAAAGAGTGACAAAGCCCCCTCGTGCCAACAGATTTCTTACGAACCTAGTCCAATTTGATGTCTGTGTTAGGGAAGTGTGCCAGAAAAAATGACACAAGTTCGTCGTCCCAACAGATCGCAAATTATTTACTGCGAGACGAATAAACCTCGGCGAATTTGATATCTGTGTTGGAAAAATGTGCTACAGCTGTAGTGTTCGGTTATAATACGACTCTGTATGAAGGTGAAATTAGTCATCATCGATTCTGCCAATTTCAAAAGCAGTTTTTTTGTTTGAAACAAAAATTCGGTTCATGAAAATATATTCGCTGTGTTCAGATTGGCAAGAAGAATGCAGTATATTATAATAAGTATAAGTATAAGTGCAGTATATTATAATAATTATAATTTTATAAAGACAATCCCGCTTTTGGGCCGAAAAGCTGCTTCCGAAATTGGGTTTTCCGACGAAAAGTCAATGACTGCTAGTTTCATTAGAAGTGCATTGAAAAGATGTGCTGTTGATAAAATAGGATTGAATTGGTAAAATCCCTTCAACGTGGGGAACCATGGGTAATAAAAACAATCTTTAATTTCAGTAAGGTAGCAGGAAAGTAATAGTTTGTGTTCTTGATTTTGTTAAATTGTTTTCAAATGCACAATCTTTTGAGAATTGAACGTATGCAATGTTACTACTTTGATAAATGTTACATACAACGCATGTAGCATGTATATATGTTGCATATAGCATATATACATGAAGAATCGAATGATTACAAGCATGAATACATGCTCCTATCACTACAAAGAGACTTACGTAGTCTTGCGTCTCCTATATATGCGGTCGTGTCTTGTACACAACCCCTCTGATTTTTGAGTATTAAGAACGGGGTAACTTAGAAACCATTCATTTATTTCTCAATACATATGGGAGTAGCTCGACATTCCTCACGTAGATTGTAAATAGTTCCTTAGCAGCACAGTTTTCGAGTAATCGAATAAAACAAACCGTGCAAAAAAAGACTTGAGTGTACCGCCAATCGTAGAAATTGATTGTGTACAGAAATAATTTGACAATAAGGATCATGAGGAAGCTTTATTTAATAATAAAGTATATATAGTATATGGCGACATCCATTTAGTACGTCACGCAAATTTTAACCAAAATCAACAACAACAACCAACAAAAATTCTGCTCATGTAAATATATATTTGCTGTATCTAGATTGGCAAGAAAAATACAGTGAATACATTTCTATAAACACAACCCCGCTTTTGGGACCAAAAACTGCTTCCAAAATTGGGCTTTCCGACGAAAAGTTAATGACTGCTAGTTTCCCGTTAAGGAAACCTTTTGGAGTTATTTTCATCGCCGTGCGTATTTTGTTTATTTTTGTAATGCATACGTTGCATATTGCATGCTCTATCAGTGTCTATTTCTTATGTTATTATTGCCGGAAATCAAATTTCGATACAATTAGAATTCGTTTGAATTCGACTTGTCTGGAAAAGATGAGTGGAACTCTCGATATATCATGATACTTCCTCTGTCATTCACCAGACAGTAATACTATTATTTTGGTGATTCAACCGTATACAAACTTGTTAATATGTGACATTATTTCCATTGGCGGCCTGAAGGGGGGGGGGCTAAGTACCCTCCACCCCCCTAGAAAAATGAACCTGGCCGACCAAATAAAATGGTCGAAAAAATGCTGGTGGCTATAGCCCCCTTTAGAAATGAACGCAAGTCCCGCCTATGATTATTTCTGACCAATGCAATATAAAACCGGCGAGGGAAAGTTTGAATGATTTCACAATTTTCATGCAGCTTTAGCGATTTAGGGGTTAGCGATTTTAAAGGTTTATTTTTAGCGAAGCCAACGTACTTCCAATTTAGCGAAAACGCTAACTAGTTAACCAGAATTTAGCGTCGCTAACTAGCGATTTAGCGAAATAGCGGAATTGTGCCCAACACTGGTTAAAATTAGGGCTGTTTAACCGGTAGTACCGGTAGTACCGAAACCGGTAATACCGACCAATTTTTGGATACCGAAATACCGGTTTTGGAAAGATAAAAAACCGGTATTTCCGGTATTTTCTAATGTTCTGGTTTTTCCCAACTCCTTTAAAATTTTTCTACGATAATATGTCTCCTCAAGTATCGAAGAGAACTAAGTTTGATGAAAGATTGTAAAACTCATAGAAAAACAATTTGGTGTTAATGCTGAAGAAATTCTTCGACTACTAGCAATGAAGAGGGTGAAATAATTGAACTTCTTGAACCCGTTTTACGCACAGTAAAGTTAAGTGACCAGATCTTACTGGATGAATACGGGACGGCGGAGGCAATTTACGCCGGATCAACAGCGGAGTCTAGGAGGATTAGGTTAAAAATAAATGCGTCGAAGACCAAATACACGAAAGCCTCAATGAAGACCAACGCATGCCTTCCATGGACGATAACCGTTGACGGCTACGAACTAGAAGTGCTAGTTGGGATCATTCGTGACCGCGGACAACAATAATAGTATAGAGATCCGGCGGAGCATTCAAGTGGGAAATGCGATTTACTTTGCCCTTCGCAAAACGCCACGATCAAGATGCATAAGCCTTTGTAGCCTCATTAGACGGGTAATTCTTTATAGGCTTGAAACTGTGACGATGCTCACGGAGGATATTCGCGGTCTTGCCGTATTCAAACGGAAGATGCGACGGACGGTATTTGGTAGAGTACAAACTGAAAGCGGAGAGCGGCGGAAGCGTATGAATCACGAACTACAGGCACTGCTTGGAGAGATTTCTATAGTACATTTGGTAAAAGCCGGTAGGCTATGATGACCCAGACACCTGGTAAGGATACCGGGAGACAGTGCCACGAAAACGGTTCTCTTCAACAACCCCACCGGCACCAAGAACAGAGGGGCACAACGTAGAAGATGGCTCGATGGCGGAAGCGTTTTGCGACAAGAGAAATTGAGTTGAATGGAGACGACTAACTCCGACGGTGGGACATCGTCGTCGTCGGCAGCATAGAGCCGGGATTCGATCTTTATTTATTTGAAGGCAAATTAATACAAAATTACATAAATCTTTAGGTTGCAGTGTTTCAACAATATTTCGTAAAAAGAATTTCTTGAAAAGCTCCTAGAACTCATATGTAGCGTTTTTCTGAGCGTTTCAACGTTCAAATAGCACGATAAAATAATAAATCAATGCGGGGCACTTTCCAGGACGCTTGACAATCCGGGACAAACTATCCAAATCCGGACAGTCCCGTAAAATCCCGGACGTCTGGTCAGCCTACAGTGAAGCATCTCTGCTGTAAAACATTTCATTGTATGAGCCAGACGTCGCGTTTCAATTTAGTTTTGAACAACTTGATATTCAAGGCCACAAAATTATTTGATACTCGCAAATAACAGATTAGGAAACGAAATCAGAATATGGGGATCATTGCGGAAAATTCCTGATGCGCTTAGAGCCGTTCGTCAGACTTCGATGGACGCGGAATTTTTTTCAATTGTTGGAAGCATTGACCACAAAATCCGTTATCCGAGAGATAAAATGTTAAGCAAAATATATAAACAGTAATATTGAAACTAAAGTTTGAAAAATAAAGAAATTTACTGTAAAACACCAACATTTCTATTGATTCCGAATAATCTGCCAATACCGGTATTTTACCGGTGTTACCGGTATTTTCTACACCAATACCGAAATACCGGTTTTCACCAAAAGGGCTCAATACCGACAGCCCTATTAAAATGCATTAGTATGGCCGTAAAAAGCGGCAGAGAGGAGAGACGAAGAGAATCTCTCATTGTCACAATTTGAACGATTACCCGAGTATTTATTAATTATGCGCTTTTAAAACAGACGTTATCCGAGAAAATCAGATCGTTTTTTGGAAAAAATAGTACATCTCGATTGTTAACGTAGAACTACGTTTTTGTTTTCTATATTGAAGTGCAATTTAGGAGTTCGAGAAATGAGCATGTAACGAAAAGTAACTCAGCCATTTTTAATGGATTTTAGAGATGTTTGCATCAATCGATCAGAAATTTTTCTAAAAACCTATTTATATGATTTGGTTTTAATCACCGTGCACTTATGTGAATGTATTCAAATTGATCACGATCGGTGAAATATCAAAACTCAGTTGATTACGTTTCGGCCTACGCTTTTAGGCCGAATTCGTAATTCGGCGAATTCCGAGTCCCCACGCATCACCTGTTCATTGATTTCAAAGCCGCACATGATAGTGTGAACCTACAAGAGCTATGGAAAATTCTGGACGAAAACAAGTTTCCGGGTAAGCTTACTAGAAGAATCATGGATACGATAGATGGGTTCCAGTGCTGTGTGAGAGTCTCCACCAGTTTATCCAGTTTATCACATGGTCACTACTAATGGCATGCATTGCCAAACTGGAGTGGTTCGTACATTTATTTTCGGTTGCGGCTTTATGTTCCTTCACGCAGACTTTAATTTTTCCACAAGTTTGGCTAATATATATATCGCGGGGCAATCTCGGTAAATTCTCGATTTTTCCTCGGCGGGGATCTTATCTATCGCGTTACAAAGTAGATCCTGTAGTCGTAGTGTATTATTACTTTTGTACACTACGTGATACCCATGTCGTTTAAGGCGTTGCTTAATCGGATTGGTGGATTTCGGGTAGAACGGCATGCTGATTCGTTGCATCTTTCTGTAGCAGTATTGTAGTGACATTTTTCCTTCGTCTCAGGGGCTCATGCAGGCGAAAATCGTCATATTTAAATGTGTTTAAATTTAAAAATTTAGTAAGTTTGTAGCTGCTCTTATTAATATAGTTTGTTTGACTCAGCCTCATAGATGGGTAACAACTCACCCGACACCGGGCGCCAAAAAGGTAGATTATACTAATTGTAAGAACACAAAGTAAAGTGTCTTGCATAAGATTTATATCAGTTCTTACGTTAGTACAATTTGTGCTGCACAAACCCATAATTGAAGTTAAGCATGGGATATTTCGATTATTGCAGACTAATGACGCTCAATTCCTACTCTTACTGCTTGAAAAACAATATTTAGGAATAACACTGTTCCAGTCAAAGTTGGAACATTGGCTGAGATTCATTATCGTTCGATCTAGGAGGAAAAGTCCGGTATGACCGACGAGCACGTGACTTACAGCCGAAGATGGATCATATCCATATCGAAACGCTCAGCTTGGGCATGGCTCGTGGTTATGCCGAGAACCATGACGCGGAACAGATGATCCAAGTAGCGTACTACGACTACGTTGTACGTTGTGCGATCTAAGTATCTTAAAAGGAAGGATGAACGGTACACGTATCACGTGAGGTGATCCGGAAACCGATTACATTTTATTTAATGATGATGAACGAACTCGTATCTCGTATCCAAATCAACAGCACATATGTAAATCTTGCCAGCAGTCGATTCATTCTACGTAGAAGTATTCTGAAGTCGCCCAAAACACACAAACCACTCTGGATTTCGCAACGGATGCCAACTAGTTCAAGATTTGTTAGCTGATCAGAACTCGAATGTAGACTACATACGCACTTTCCAGCCACCACTGTTTCCCAGCCAGTATGTGATATTCAGCGATCTCAGAATAAGTTGCTTTGCAGCCGTTATGGCGTAAACAGTGAAGCCATTACGCTCGATGCTTTCTTCGTAGCGCGCCAGTTCCACCCGATATAGTGTATCCGACATTTACGACATCCTCTAACTTCTGGATAATGGCGAGAGCGTCGCCTAATTTCGACCAGCTTACGATGCTGCGCGACCGTAAAACGCAGCAGATACTGAAAGGAAAGACCGAGAGCATGACCTGACGGCCTCTTCGTTCCATGTTTTTTGTCGGGAGGTTGGAGCAACCGGTCAAACGGCATAAGAAGTATCAAAATGGATATCTTTATGCGGAAGCCTCTGTCGAGTCCGGCCACGTCTGACCAGTAGGACTCAGAAGGAGCAGCAGAAGGAGCTGGTGAAAATCAACTTTCCGGTAAAGCGTGACGTACAAAATACCTGTCAGAAGTTGCCGCCTTGATCCAGAAGTATTTTGCGTGGTACGGTGTAGCCTAGTCGACTGTATTCAGACTATTGATTCGAAACGCTCCTGGCGACAGATCAAAGCCATGGCGGATTACTGCCATTATTTGGGAAATCAAACATTTTGTTCTGCAGAACTAGCAGACATGGACGCATAAGTCGTCAGCAAGCAACAGAACTTTTTCCTGGTTTTGGATAAAAAATTCCTGGTTTTTTCCCGGTTTTTCCTGGTGAAATAAAATTCCTGGTCTTTTCCTGGTTTTCCCGGTTTTCCTGGTTGGGTTGCCAAAACACTGCTTTTGGTATCTCGAGATAAAAAAAATTCATATTGATCCAAAAACCAAAAATATCGTAACTAAAACCCATCGTGCTTAAAGGGTTATAGAATCATGGAATCATTAAAAGTGATTTTTTCTGGATTCATTATTTTATACTTATTCGCTTGAATTTTTACGCAACAGAGTGTCGATTGTCCAACGGTTAATTGGTTGTTTACTCCAAGGTGAATAGAGACAGGTGATATGGTTTTGGCAGTGTACAGAGCAGCAGTGCGCGTACAGAATGGTTAGCGACCATCGACTTTGTTTCTCCTTTTAAAATTTTCCAGTCCGAAAAAATTTCATTCGCGAACGTTAGGATTACATATAAGGGTTTGTGCGGTAAAAGGGCAGTGAAATGAATTCGCTGCAAAGGAGAACGTTAGGAAAATTGTGATTCCTCTATTTCAAGTGCATGTGAAAGTGAATGGTGAAAAAACGGAATATCTTTCTATACTTTGTTTGTAAACAAATTCCGTGATCATCAAAGGTAACACCCTCAGGATTGATAAACAAATTTGTACATCTGAAAACCTCTCTTGATTAACCTTGTTTTACTATTGAATTATTATTTTCTAATAAGTTAGTTTTTTCAACTCAAATTCATCTTTTTTTGCAAAATTTCTATGTGGTTCTACGGGTTCTACCATTAGCATTATGTTTAGCGTATCATACGCTTCAAAAATATGTATATTTATATGTGTATGTATGTATATGTACCGTTCTGATTCAAACTTCGAACACTTCAGCAAAAAATGCTCGTTAATAATCGCCAATATGGTAAAATATGATTTGGGGCGAACCAAATAACGGTTGAAAGCCCCATCAAATAGTAAATAAATAAATAAAATATAATGCTTATTGTACAACATCGTGTTCGTTAGAATGTCCTCTATCCGGTGAGGTATGACATTGACCTGTAGGACTTGTAAGAAATCAGCAGGCGCTGGAAAAAGTGAGATCTCAGATTTTAACTTAGTTCGCATACTCTTAGGTTAGCGTTTCGTGCAAAAGTAGCTGTTTTTTTGTTTGCATTATTTTACGAATTTTAGAACGTTTACTTTCCCACTTCGCGATTATTAGATAAGTCCAAGATATTAGAGTACTAAAATATAGTTGAAATACAATATTGCTTGCATAATTTCAAAGATATTAGATAAATTAAAGTGTTTGAAGTTTGCATCACATTTTAAGGACTGATTCAAACTTTGAACAAACATGAATAAGGCCATTGCAAATCATATTAAAAGTTTTTGTCACCCCCCCCTTGGAAATTGGCTTGAAAAATCGGGGGGCAAAAAAATAATTTGTAGGATATGAGGTAATTTTTTTTTATAAAATCAATTGTCTGTGGGCTCTACAGCCTGAAAAACTTGAAAAATGAGTATACGAGTTGAGTTAACGTTTCTAGCATGAAATAGAAATGGAAATTCAAACAACGGAATTTCCGAAAATCGGCTAAAAAAATTATCTTTCGTTTTTGTCTTTTTCGTAGATTTTTGCATGGAAATTAATAACGTATATATTAAAAGCAAGAATAGATTTGGTTTTCACGTTTGAACTTAAAATAAGAATGCCTAAAATCCAAATTTTTTTTTGCTCGATTAAAAAATTCACTTTGTTTTTTTTCACCCCCCCCCCCCCCCTCAGTGGCCCAACACCGGAGGGACAAAAACTTTTTAAAATATTTGTAATGGCCTAATATCAAGTTTTTCCGGGTTTTCCTTCGGGATAATGAATTATCTGCATTGTAAAGCTGTACAAAGTTAACTTGCTTTAGATGTGGTACATGGAGTTTGAAAAGATTACCAATTGACTACAGAAGTATGGATTGAATCTAATTATTATGATTGTGAAAATCTTAAATCACACTACTAGGTGGATTTAAAAAGACGGTGTTTAGAAAAAGAATATAATTTCACCCATTTAAGTTGAGTGACACTAAAAACTTTAATACTAATCCAAGTAATACAAGTTTTCGATGTCTGAGACTGAAATATTCGAGCTTTGAATGTCGACCATGAAAGTGTTCGAAGCTTGAATCAAAACCGAGTTTCAATTTTGTAGTGTTTTTCAATATAAAATAACATTTTATCGTTATTTTTAAAATTTTCCCACGGAAATAAATAAATTGTCATGTGATTAAACCATTTATGGGGGTAGAATAAAGATTTTTTCGAACATTTTACTTTGAAGAAAGTTTCAGCATAGCTTAAGTGTTCGAAGTTTGAATCAGAACGGTATATCACTTATTTTCAAATGGTAAACTTTCTTAACGACCTATTGATTTTGTTTACTTTTTTTATTTTGTGGTTTTAAGTAGTTGATCATTCACCATTAAATGGAGTACACAAATTTTGTTTACTTGACAAATAATCCTAACTAATATACTTGATATTCTAACAGGCAACAGCAAGGTTAATCCTGATTAATCTTGGGCAACAGTTTTGACATGGTACTCAACCATTTAATAAACGTGGATTGATGATGATGATGGAGCCCCCCTCATTGGATGATAGCTGCCAAGTATCTTTTATTAATATTGAAACCAAAACTGCATTCGATAGTAAAACCAGCTGTACGGATGCAAACTCCCCTATTAAATGGAACCTACCTACACATTTTTAGGTGCTTTACTGTCAAAAGTAGTAAACTCATAGATAGCTATTTGGCTGTTGTATTGGTGAGTTACCCAAGAAAATCTCTCCACATCTCCCATGCTATATATTATCATGTAGCCTGTCAATCGGTCATTTTTTGTTCCGAAAAGGGATAATTGGAAAATAAATTTTATGCAAAAAAACTTACCTCTAACAATTTATAACAGATATCCTATATTTATTGCTGCGTACAGCAATTAAATCAATCATTCCGTCACACAAAAACTATTCTGGCAGTCTGATGGCATTTCATTCCGCTTCAAATCGATTACAACTCGCAAGGCGATTATTGATTGCCAAACCCAAAATGACTTCAAATACCGCTTAGTAACCGCAAAAATGCTTATACAAATTAAACCGAGAAACTATTTTGCTTAATCACGAAAAACTAATCACTTGAAAAGGCAGCCTTCTTCGCCCTATCCTATTTCACCAGTAGACCCTTACCGCGACCGTCACTCGCCGACGGTCAACACTAAAGGATAAATTCTTTTGCTTCTCAATCCGGTGGATTAACCGTACGAAAGACAAACACTTCCCGATCCGACCGAAAAACGTCGCGGGTCTACACAACCCGATATTTACGGCCGGTGCTCCTACCACCTAATAACTAAAAAATATATATCATTCACCAGCCAATTTTTTTCAACCTCTTATGTCTCTTTGCGGACAGCAAATTTAAATATTTTTTTTTCGCCGTAGTTGAATGTCGCTTCTACACCTATATGTTCGCTTCTTTCTACCAAGAGGCCAAATTCAATGACACTTTTTCCGAACTAGACGTCTCCGAAAGTGCAGAGAACCGATGTTGACCGCATATCCAGTAACAATTTTTATAATTTCGCTACCTTCTGGGCAAAAATTCTCTGCAAAACCCTACTTTTCACACTTTTTCCGCACTTGTAATCGCCCGACGAGATATCGGTTCTGCTGTGCAACTACACTCCAACACACCTCTTCCTTTGCATCACACACATACAATGACGCATTCTCGTATTCGAGCACTCAATAGATACAATACATTCAATTGTGTCTGTGCACTTCCTGCACAGAGCACAGTTCCCAAGCTATAGTTCCCATGTCCAATATGGCACATTCAGGTAAAGAAACGATAGTTTCGTTTCGTGTAATGCAGTATAAATTTGATAATAAAAATTCACCAACAACGATAAATCACAATGCTAATACACTGACTTGCTTTGGCGGCGAGGTTATTGTTTATACATTTAACAATTAGGCACTTTTGATAACTTGATGCCAAAATATATTCCAGTTCGTATACACACCTGTTTGCATCTCATTGACACATATATCGAACCCAGCGATGCCAACCTTGCAGTCAGATTTCGGGATGGAAAATAAAAAAAGGCAAAAGCGGGCGAAAATACCGAAAGGACCGAATAAGCCAAGGGGTTTTCAATAAGCGTAAAAGCGAAAAAAGCGAAAAAAGCTTGGAAAAAAGTTTTGGAGATAACCGAGGAGATAACCGCGTTACAACCAGCGGGGTGGTGTGGCTGTCAAATCAGATACATTGTCCTTGCCCCACTCATCGGTTTTGGTACCTTTGGTACTGGAAGTAGGTCGTTGCGAGTAGGAAGGTTGATTCGTTTTAAAACAACTGAAACTAATTCGAAAGCAGTTAAACACAGCCTTTTAGCTATGATTTAACTATTATTAGCCGTTATTTTCGATACGCTGGCTGGTTCCAAATTGTCGCATCCATAGATGTTTAGTCCGCAAAATTTTGACAATTTCACACCCCTGGTTAGGCGACATCCATTTAGTACGTCACGCAAATTTTGACCAAAATCGACCCCCCCTCCCCCCCTTGTCACATTTCGTCACACATTCGTGACCCCCCCTGAGAAAGTACGTCACGTCACAGCAAACCCCCCCCCCCTTCACAACAAAAAAATTAAATATTCATTCCAACCTTTTTATTTAAAGCTATCAAATGAATTTCAGCAAATAAAAATAAAAGGAAAATTTTCGAGCTTATAAGTCATTGATTCACGGATTTTGAAGATGATCTTCAATTGCTGCAATCGGATATGCTTCAGAAGTCGCTGATGTGCCGTCGATTAATGTTTAGCGCATATCTACGCCCTTTACATTCATCCACTCAAATTCGTCTGATCTAGTCGAAAGAATCAGGACTTCCAGCTGACGTCTTGCAGCAACACGCCTTGGAAGAACTTTTCTGAGGGACTTTGTCATTTTGTGTATTTCTTCAATCGTGTAATCATTCAACACTACCTTAGATGCGAAATTTAATCCGCAAGTGGCTTAAACCCTATCCTTCAGAGAGCTTTTGAGTGAGGGGCAGTATAAATTATACCGAAAAACCTTAAAAGCAGCCGTGGAACTTCGGTATGAGTTTTTGTTCATCGATTGAGTTCAGCACGAATATCAAGGGAAAACATTGCCGTGGGTCTCTGGTAGCATCCCGTAACCCTTCAGGAGTTTGTGCGACTGCTATTTGCGGTTGCAAAAATCTTTTAGGCAGGACGGTACTCAAGCAGCTCTTCAGCGGTGTACTGCATATTCTGTAAAGCCTTAATGGAGAGTTCATACTACATAGAATAAATTAGTCCTGTTCACACATATATGTTCAAAAATTGTTCATTCAAAAAATTTAACTATTTGTTTTAAAATCTATCAGTACGTTAATTTTATAGAAGCCTTCAATAGTTGTATCTTCAAATGAAGGCTAAATTATAATTTCCCGAATAAATTTTCCATTTGATTTTTTTTTTCATGTGACGTCACATAACTTCATACCCCCCCTCCCCCCTACGTCACAAATCGTCACGATTAGGTCAACCCCCCCTCCCCCCTATAAGCGTGACGTACTTTATGGATGCCCCCTTACAAACACTGACGAACTGACGTGCACGTGATACAAGAAACATATTTTTGACCGAAGAGAACCGCCACTTCAAACAAGCGATCTAGAGTGACTATATACAAAGTGGCGACAATGTCAAAATTGGAATGATAATTATCTGTCAGTGTCATTCCAATCGAGCAGACAACCTATCCAACGCGTATGCAGGAAAGAGAAAGAAAACCCTAGGATAAACCGCGTTGCATACATTTGGCACTCTGTATATAGTCACTCTAAAGCGATCAATAAAAGGGGTTGTGTACAAGACACGACCGCAGAGGTGACGCAGGACAACGTAAGTCTCTTTGTAGTGATAGTAGCATGTATCCACGCACGTAATAATACAATTATTCTTGTACATCATGCTAAATTCAGCATGTTTTGAGCTTAACTGCACGTTGAGAAAATTCGATTGTTTTTAAATATATGTTAATCTTACTTCAACATCAAACACTATTTAGATATATGTATATGGGTCATTCCACGCGAAGTGTCCAAGTCACCTGTAATCGACCTACACGGGTTTCAACCAAATTTGGTCAGATTGTTCGTTTTGGGCGAAAAAGCACAAATCCCAAGTTTGGTGCCGATTGAACCCCCCCCCCTCGGTTAATGGGAGCCCCGCTTTTTTATGAACAGTCCCATTTTTGCCAAATTATTTAGCTTATATCTCCGAAGATATTGTCAATTGCAAGGAAAATTGTACCATCCAAAGTGCGATATCGCTCATAAAAGTGCTATTTTGCATTAAATCGTTTCGGTATCTTCAGCGCAATTATTGCTTGGAAGATAACGAAAAAGTGCGCCGATTGCAATTGACAATATTAAGTTTAGAAACAAACTTTCTTATGCATTTTCAAGGAAAGTTATCCAAGGAATCCGAAAAAGATATCAGTTTTTAACAACAGTGCTGCCAAATATTGTTATTTTCGGTTTGAAAACTAAATTTGCATTTTTCTTTCAATGAAGACAATTTGATCTCGAAAATTTCAACACCATCGTGTTCCGCGGACTTTTTTACTTAAGAAACACTCATCACCCCGAGGTATTCTTAGCCGATTCCGAGATGCAGCGTTTTGAAATAAATAACACCCGATTCACAGGGTAACAATGGGTGCTTATTGTGTCCCGTAAAACGCTGGAATGTGTCTTCTGCTTTTATTGCTTATTTCTATGACACTATCTTGAATGTTGTCCCTGATTTTGATTCGGAAATAGTTTTCATTATAAAGCCTAGTATCGACCTGAAAAGAAATGGGCAAAAAGATAGGCCAAGAAATGCTAAAGAAAAGATTTTCCGTTTGCGTTTTCTTTACCAGTATGCACCTCACAAGAAATATTGTTTTACTTTCAGATGGCGCAGTTTTACATGCTAGTGAATTGAAACGTCACTTTTCCGTACGGAATAATATCCGGCGCAATTATTACCACAAGAAAAAATGACAGATAATTGCTTGCCTTGCAGTTGTCAAAATTTCTTCGGTAAATACCAGCATTTTTTCTTGAGCTGTTTTCTTTTCAGCTGGATACTAGGCTTAACAGTGTTAGTACCAGAAGGAATTGCAGCATGCATAAATTAATAAAGATTCGGATCGGAAGATGTATCGGAAAGCTTGCTTTCAGGATAACACGATCCCTATCTTTTGATGCTATGCTGTTGGGTTATAGTTCGCTCTGGTTGGATGCAATTTCGTTTTTTCTGCAGTCTGCTACACAGATTTATAATTTGAAATTGAAGTTAACTGTCTGAATAATAGGCCATTTTATGGCCGATAGATTATCATTTTTCGCATACAGTGATGTAAATTACTTACTTTTTGAAAATTTGGTCCTTGATTAATTTTGGCATAACCCCGAACAAATGCTTCAGCATTTCCGAACAAATTCTTGCAGTATATGGATGCAATCTGACAAAAGGAAAGGGTGGCCGCTTACTTTCTATCAAGTTTCACCCTCAGGACATCAAATTAAGCTAGATTTAATGTTTAAACGACATTGTTTCATTTGGCAGATAAGCTGAAGTGGAACATAACTGAACGGATTCAAACTTTTGTAGTGGTTTGCGGCCATAATTTCCTGAATGCACCGGCTCAGGATACTTTTTACAATCGTGCGAATTAAACATTCGAGTGCACTCAGAGGCAACCATTAACTTCATATTGGTCGAGCCGTTGCCAATAGTAAATTTCCATATGAAAATCCATATGATTATCATGAGCCGCATATAAACACGATCCTTCCAGAAATACACATAAAAATTATACGCGTAAGAATAGTATGTGTACATTATACACATAAAAATTATATGAATATGAATAGTATATGCTAATTTTTCGCTTGCACAAATGATAACTGTTTGGCACATAAAGATCATTTACTGGGCACATTGCAAAAATCTGTATGTCGTGGGACACATAGAAACTATACGAAAATTTTTCTCAGTGTGGAAGCAAAATAAAAAATCTAGATATTGTGCATTTACTTGACCGATGGATTCCGAGGGGAGTTCAGGTACTGTTTCAAACGTTCCAAAGGTAGAAAAATGACTAAGTTGGCAACACAGTTCGTAATGTTTTATCGCCATAACTGGCAACACAGGCTCATTGCGTTTCTGTCGCAACCTTAATCGTGACTTCGTGTTAATCATACAAAAGCATTAAACAAATTGTTTTCGAATACGAACGTTATTGCTTTGTTATTGCTTGTTTGGATAATGAAGGATAAACTACGCTTTATTCACTATGAAATTTCGGCAAACCGGCGTTGAAAATACAAATTCATTTCATGCTGAATTTCATTCCGTTTCTTCTGATAGAACGGTAATTCCTAGGTTTATTTACTTTGCTCGATTGGTTCCAATAATGAAACAGCGATGATGACACCATTTGACATTTTATCTGTCAAAAGCTAAAAACGACCCTTTTTACGACTGTTCAGAAACACGACTGTTTCAACCGTCGTGTCCAGTAAGGGAATGCGCGCACAATAGAATTAACAACAGGGCGAATGTCGCAAATGTAAACAAAACGAGTGAGAGTTATATTTTGCTGGAGCAGCATAGGGAAATCAACTCTCACTCGGTTTGTTTACGCTTGCGACATTCGCCCTTTTGTTGGTTCTATCTTCAAATGTTTGTTGGTGGCAATATAGTTGCCACTGCCTTATAAAGGGTTAAACGTGTGAGAGAGGGGAGGGAGGGGTCTCTTACCATAAGATCCTTCCGCGGCCCAAAAAACACCTGCATATAAATTTTTACGCCGATCGGTACAGTATAGTTTCCGTCCTTGATCTGACAGTATGTGTGCTGTCAGCCGAATGAAAGCTTGGTAATAGTTTGAAAAGCAACTTTAACACCGTTGAACAGCTTTACAGTACTTTGAAAGTTGTGAGCCTAGCGAAAGCTTCTACTGGACTACAAAGCCACTTTAATACCTTTAGGTAATGGGATACTGGCTCCAGTTTCTGATAATAAAAAACAGAAGCTGGCGCCAGTGTTTTATCGAGGTGCCATGTGTTAAAATATTTGATGAAAGAATGTTTTTTAGTTGGATATACGCACTTCCCACTAAACTGACGCCCAATTTCCTACAAAGTTGTAATAAATTGTCCCTTTGGCGTCATTTGGTTGAAATAAGAAGATAAGATGATGAAAAAATCTCAGGTTTGAATACGTTCTTCTGTAAAGTTAATCTTGGCGAAAAAATATGAAAATAAATCTTTGATGCGGTTGCTAGGTGTTCAAAGTTCAACGGTTCAACCTATCAGCAAAATTTCATTGCATTCAAGAATAGTCGAGTCAAACGGTTTTGCTATTAATTTGGCTTGCATCAAGCTAGGGGAGAAATCCACTTTTAGCTTATAAAAATTCAGGGTTGCCGACAATTACAAAAAATTCGTTAGCCAAGACAGATACCTATGCGTAAGCGACATCTATGAGGATCTATATAAAGTAAAAGCATTAAACGGTTAGAACCGGTTTGACTAAAAAATAAATATCACGACGCTAAATACCAGCTGCTAAAGTTAAAGAAATTATTTAGTTATCGGAAAACAGGTCGATGTACTGTATTATAAAATAATGTAGTGTAAATTTACATTTATTTATTTTAAAATAATACATTATATTTACTTCCTTCGTGCTCAATCAAAAACTTATACTTTGACATACAACCTTTTTATTCAAAACTTTATTGTTACAAATCCAACAAATACCTCCATAATGAATATATATGATCTTTTGACAAAATGGAAAAATGGAGAACTCTATACAGAATCTCTAACTATTCTTATAAGATTGAGGGCTCTATATATCTAATAGGGTTCCAAGTAGCATGCCGATGGAGGTACTTAAAAAAGTTATCTGAAAATTTTTATATGAAACATGGAAAAACACATGAATGGCTCTATGCCAGATCTGTTGCATATACCTAGACCCTTCACCATGTGGAGTGGCGCCTTCAACGAGACAACAGGAATCGAGATATTTAAGTTTTACTAACAAATTCGCATACCGATGGAGGTACTTAAAAAAGTAATCTGAAAATTTTTATATGAAACATGGAAAAACACATGAATGGCTCTATGTCAGATCTGTTGCATATACCTAGACCCTTCACCATGTGGAGTGGCGCTCTCAACGAGACAACAGGAATCGAGATATTTAAGTTTAACTAACAAATTGGCATACCGATGGAGGTACTTAAAAAAGTAATCTGAAAATTTTTATATGAAACATGGAAAAACACATGAATGACTCTATGCCAGATCTGTTGCATATACCTAGACCCTTCACCATGTGGAGTGGCGCCCTCAACGAGACAATAGGAATCGAGATATTTAAGTTTAACTAACAAATTCGCATACCGATGGAGGTACTTAAAAAAGTTATCTGAAATTTTTTATATGAAACATGGAAAAACACATGAATGGCTCTATGTCAGATCTGTTGCATATACCTAGACCCTTCACCATGTGGAGTGGCGCCTTCAACGAGACAACAGGTATCGAGATATTTAAGTTTTACTAACAAATTCGCATACCGATGGAGGTACTTAAAAAAGTTATCTGAAAATTTTTATATGAAACATGGAAAAACACATGAATGGCTCTATGTCAGATCTGTTGCATATACCTAGACCCTTCACCATGTGGAGTGGCGCCTTCAACGAGACAACAGGAATCGAGATATTTAAGTTTTACTAACAAATTCGCATACCGATGGAGGTACTTAAAAAAGTAATGTTATGTATAAAAATACGAAAAATAAGGGACTTCATTATCTCATAGGTCCCTTAACCGATTTGAACAATTTGATTTGATTGATTGCATATGAAAGAGGAGCCTTGCAAACCCTTTACTTTCAAATTTCATGACGATTGGACTTGTAGTTTGAAAGTTACATAAAGAAATGTGAAAAAATAATATTTAAAACATATTTTTGTAACATATAAACATTTTTTCAATGAAAAATATCACTTATTTTATTATAATTTGAAAATTACTGCTGAGATCTATCAAACGAAACCGATTTAATTAAAATCGGACGGTTTATTCAAAAGTTATTTAAACTTTAACACTTTAACAAGCACCGTATTTTAAACCGTTAAAACGTGTGAAAACAAACATATCAATCGAATGTTGATTGTATTCAATATTTGTGATGTATGTGTGCGTGTATGTATGTATGTATGTATGTATGTGTGCGTATGTGATGACAATTTGCAATTTTTAATTTGCATTGAAATTCAAGAGAAGTGAGAAACATCCCAATTGTCTGAAGTTCTTGAAGCCTCTTAGTGTAATACGAACTAGATTGTATAACATTTCGCCGAATACCATTTCGCAGAAAACCAATTCGCGAATGACCATAACGCGGAATATATTGTTTCGCGGAAAACCATTTTACGGAAAGCACCATTTCGCGGAAAACATTTGCGCGGAAAGTACCATTTCGCGGAAAACATTTTTGCGGAAAGTACTATTTTGCGGAAAAAATTTTCGCCGAAAGTGCTATTTGGCGAAGAACCACCGCTTATTAAGTTTAGAAGTCGACAAAAGTTAAATCGATGCGAGGGCTAGGGAAAACTAACTAGAGGTCAGTAGACCTAGGAAAACAAATAGACCTAGACAGATGTGATCTCTGCGGGGGGGGGGGGGGGGGCTGCCCCCCGCAGTGGCCGGCGCTTCCGACGGCGGGTCACCGGCGAACACTCGCCGTTGCCTGCGGCCGGCTCGCCCTGAACCATCTAGGAAACGTTTGCTATTAACCCTCTCTGTCCCAGGGGTATTTGGGTGGTTTACAACTTTTCGTCACCTAAAACAGTTAGTAATAAGCAATTCGTAAAGCAAAACTATGCAGCTTATACCACAATGCACTATGGTCCAGAAAGCGATTTTAGACGGACAAAAATGATTGCGCCTTAACGGGATATTCTAGCTCAATGAAGTCTTCGGCAACTTTTTGAATGAAAACATGACGCATCTTTTAAAAGGGTCGTCTAATGTTCAGATGATACCGTAACAACAAGTCAAGTAATAATTTTTTAAATAAGTTTGTTTTCCATTTTTTAGTTTCAAAACATTAAAGATAGATTAATTTCACGTAACTTTTCTAAACATTCCAAATTTCTAACTCTTACGTATTTTCAGTAGTGGACCTTTGTTTATGGACGACCCGTAAAATCATATTTCCTCTTATAACTCTTTTATCTCAACAGATAGCTCAATATGATGCTCTACAAAAATTTGTATACGTAAGAGAAGAATATTTTTGCAGAAGACTGTTTTGCTTTATCTTTATGAGTTAATAAGTTATAGCCGAATTCAGGTTAAAAACAGACCAATTTTACTGAAGCATAACTCAAAAAGCGGCAAACGGATCTTGATGAAACTTTGGCGATTTAATATACACATATGCATAAAGTTTTTAGCGAAAAATGGTGGAGGTGTTATTTTTTTAAAAAAATCAGAGAGGTTGTGTACAAGACACGACCGCATATATAGGTGACGCAGGACTATGTAAGTCTCTTTGTAGTGATAGTAGTATGTAATCATGCTTGTAATCATTCGATTCTTCATGTATACATGCTATATGCAACATGCTACATGCGTTTATCAAAGTAGTAACATTGCATACGTTCAATTCTCAAAAGATTGTGAATTTGAAAACAATTTAACAAAATCAAGAACACAAACTATTACTTTCCTGCTACCTTACTGAAATTAAAAATTGTTTTTATTATCCATGGTTTCTCACGTTGAAGGAATTTTACCAATTCAATCCTATTTTATCAACAGCACATCTTTTCACTACACTTCTAATGAAACGGCAAGCATGCGTATTCATACAGAGTCGTATTATAACCGTACACTACACAACGCTGTAGCACATTTTTCCAACACAGATATCAAATTCGCCGAGGTTTAATCGTCTCGCAGTAAAGAATTTGCAATTTGTTGGGACAACGAACTCGTGTCATTTTTTCTGGCACACTTCCCTAACACAGACATCAGATTGGACTAGGTTTAATCGCGTTCGTAAGTAATATGTTGGCTCGAGGGGGCTTTGTCACTCTCTCTGGCGTACTTCCCAAGCAAGGACATCAAAATGGTCTAGGTTGAACCGTGGTGGTAAGAAATCTTGTTGAAATGAGGAAACTTTGTCACTTGTTTTGGCTTACTTCCCAAGCACAGATATCAAATTGGTATAGGTTTAGATCATCGTAAAGAATCTTCCAACCAATCACGAAGCGAGAATTCTGGTAAAACATAGGTTTATTTTTTTCAATTTTTCAATAGTTCAACATCAAGAATCCATACTTTTCTTTATTTGGGTCAATTCTTAGAAGATTTTCCGATCGATTGGTGTAAGAATATTGAAAATCGATCGGTAAACCGCTGAGTTATTAGCGCTCAAAACCTTTCATTTTTCGTGACGCTCGCATTTTTCGATTTTTTGGAATGACACCCTATCTCAAAACTTGCCGTAAGACGTAGTCCTACGTCAAAAGATAAAATTCTTTGAACTTTATGATTTACTATAGCTAAAGTTTTCGTTTTATCCATCCCTAACTGCCCAGGTACAGTTTCTTGCTCAGTTTCAAAGCGTTAAAACATAATTTTGTGTAACTATTTTTTTAGAAAATGTCTAAAACATAATACAAAGCTTGTTGCTTTACTATTTATGTTTTATCGAGACAAATACGAACGCTTATCTTACGACAATCGCGGTCTTTTCAATCTGTTTGTGAAAAATATTCATGAAGTTTATTTGATACGTTTAGTATCAATGCCTACATTGAGAGAAAAACTATTATATATACGCTGATAAATTACATAAGGCTTATACAAATTTGAAAAAAAGTTTATGTCCTGGTCTCAAAATATTGTTGAAGGGGGGGGGCAAGAAAAAAATAATAATATTAAACCCTCAATAACCAAACAAAAGAGAAGAAACCAGCGTTTATTTTTCCATATTAATATTAAAATTTTAATAAAAATATTTTGTACAGTACTTAAATTTTAGTTTAACCCTTTCAAACTTCAAAATTTTTCGACCCAGGCACATCCTGTAAGTAAGCATCCTGGTAGAGATGAAGCAGTTTGATAATAGTGGAGTGCCACAGGATCACCTTAGAGAGCCACAAACGTATAACTTGACCTTCATTTTGTTTTGAACCTCCGTGTCACTCGGTTAGTTACCTTGTTTTTTAATAATCGAAATCCGTGTCACTTACTAGTTCAGAACTCGGTAACCACGACATAGTATCGTAATCTAACCATAGTGTGAAAATGGCAGTTTAGGTCCCTGCCACTTTATTACTTGGAACACTTACGCTGTGCTATCGACATGTTTCAAGAAAACAAATCTCTGAAGCTATTCACGTTTCTTGGTCAACCTTTTAGTCATGATTATCAGGCCTCTCCTTTGTATATTAAGGATGCACACCGTTTCGAAAATTTCAAGTTTCGAACAGTTCAGAGACATCCTGCATGCTGCATGCATCCAATGAATGATAAAAAGTGTATTGTTGAGTTTTACGTCCCCTACCTTCAAAATTACGGTAGTTACTTGAACATTACGGAGTAAAACGACCAATTTTGAGCCCGAAAACCCGAAAAATTGTGTTTCTATTTTTACCTTTGAGGAAAAAAATAATCCCACTGCAATTCAAAAATCGGAATATCTCCGTCAAAAGCGGTACCAAATTTCACTAATATATTGTTTAATTGATTGTTGCCTCCATCTAATTCTTTTAAAACAAGGTAAATTAAAATGGAATCAAGCCGAAAGTCCGATTGCAAGCACCCCAATTTTCGACGTCGGGAACTTAAAGATTAAGCACAATAGTTGCCTATGACTTGCAGCAGAATCAGAACGCTTAGTTGGTGAAAGAAAGTTGATCGAGACTAACGAGATAACTATAACTTTGCACATATTGGATAATTTAGAGATGTAAACTCATTGAACTGTGAAATAATCCGCTTGTCACTAAAAAATGCAACAGACTAATATGACACTTTATTTTTTTGCCCCTTCACATTTCGAAAATTTTCAAAGGGGGGGGTGACATAAACTTTTTTTAAAATTTGTATAAGCCTAATTAAGAAATCTAAATACTATTTGCACTGTGACTGTCGGAGGCAAAGGATACCAGCCATAGAGCTATACATATAGATTGTTCTGTGTATTCCCGAAACTGTACATATTTAACCTTCTAAAGAGGCAACGATAGATAATGACTATTTTTCAAGAAAGCACACTCAAAAGAAAGTCAATTTGATATTCATGCAAAAGTAATAATCTGGACTAGCAACAGTTAAGGCATATTATAAAATCTTTATTTTGGGTTTCATATCCAATCCTTGTTTTTTCCAAATATTACAAAACTCAGTGCGTAGCTCATCACTGAATATTTTTGAGGTCGAACATTTTGTTTTAGATGTCCTATGTTTTCAAAAGTAAAAATTGACAAAAATCGTGCAATTATTTTCGTCACAATTTTCCTGAATTTTTGATTTTAAAACATAAGAACTCTTAAACGCATAGTCAGAATGTTGCAATGCTGATGCCAAAATGTCAATCTATTCTCAGCACAGATATTGTGTTATCCAATTAGAATAAATTTCATATATGGCTCTAAGACACTCAAAGCAAAAACTATCTGCAGAAGTCTACCCGTTGAAGGGTTAGTTATATGTTTGCTAATAATTATTAGCATCTCGTGCATTCGCTCAAATAAATCAACGTGGTGTATATTTAATAAATGTTGAAATTGACTGAAGTTTTTTGAGCATTTCAGTGGAATACTAAGATTGAAAATAAAGAAAAAAAAATCCCGATTTATTTCCATTGTTAATTTTATAGTTTTAAATGGATTTAAAAATCATAATAGAATTCTTCTTGAATTTCAATGGTAAATTTCCCGAAAAGTATAACAATTAGTGGAATTTCCTTCGTAAGTAGTTCGATTACGCGCAAATCATAAGTTTTCCGCAGCTCTGCTTCATCTTCGTCGTTTTTCACATCGCAGTTATTTTTAGTCTATAAAATATTTTCAAAAAACATTCAAGACATATTGCGAATATACGCGTATAACAGTAAAAGTCCGTGTTAGTATCTAAAGGGATCGTAAAAATCGTTTAATTCAAGGTTATTATTAAACATTCTTTTAGTTTTTTCGCTTAAAAACAAGATTGCGAATGTAACTCTTTGAATGCATTCACTATTTTAGTATCAACCATGGTTATTGCCAGTATATTTGTTGTGTATAGTATTCCGTGGTCGCATACTTGATTACTTGAATGTGAATCTATGAAGAAAACGACAATTTTAGCTATAGTAAATCATAAAATTCAAAGAATTTTATCTTTTTTTTAAAAAATAACACCTCCACCATTTTTTGCTAAAAACTTTATGCATATGTGTATATTAAATCGCCAAAGTTTCATCAAGATCCGTTTGCCGCTTTTTGAGTTATGCTTCAGTAAAATTGGTCTGTTTTTAACCTGAATTCGGCTATAACTTATTAACTCATAAAGATAAAACAAAACAGTCTTCTGCAAAAATATTCTTCTCTTACGTATACAAATTTTTGTAGAACATCATATTGAGCTATTTGTTGAGATAAATGAGTTATAAGAGGAAATATGATTTTACGGGTCGTCCATAAACAAACGTCCACTGCTGAAAATACGTAAGAGTTAGAAATTTGAAATGTTTAGAAAAGTTATGGGAAATTAATCTATCTTTAATGTTTTGAAACTAAAAAATGGAAAACAAACTTATTTAAAAAATTATTACTTGAATTGTTGTTACGGTATCATCTGAACATTGGACGACTCTTTCAAAAGATGCGTCATGTTTTCATTCAAAAAGTTGCCGAAGACTTCATTGAGCTAGAATATTCCGTTTAGGCGCAATCATTTTTGTCCGTCTAAAATCGCTTTCTGGACCATAGTGCAATGTTTCTACTACGGTCTAAGATAGAAACAGCCAGATTTAAAAGCCTTTAAAATTTTATCGGCTGATTTTGGTGTCGCAAGTCATGGATCACCTGTGCTACCATGGGACAGAGAGGGTTAAAATTGGTTTTCCGCGAAACAATATTTTCCGCCAAATGGTTTTCCGCGAAATGTTTCTTTCCGCCAAACGGTTTTCCGAGGAATAGACCTTTCCGCGAAAGGGTTTTCGGCATATTGGTACTTTCCGCGAAATGGTATTCCGCGAAACGGTACTCTGCGATATGGTCTTCGGCGAAATGTTACACAACCGTACAAGAAAAGCAGTTAATTTAAGCATGTAGTGGTGTACAGGATTAAAAATACTAGTGAGTTGATTTTTCCAAATAAATTTATACAAATTCCAAACCAATTTTGCGCATCAATAGATGCTCTTTTCAGTCAATAGATACTAGAGCTTAGAAATGTTATATTAAAAATAAGAAGTAAACGTTGCACGGTAGTAATTTTGTAAGATTTGTTTTCGTTAGTGACATTTTAAAGGACAGATTAAATCAAAAATGACACGCACTGGAAATCATATCGATCATATTTCCCATTCTCAAGCATGTTTGTGGCACAGCTTTTGCACTATTTTTCGACCTCGTCTTGTTTCCTAACCCACTAATATTGTAAAAACGATGCGATCAAGCTAATGACTATCTTTTCATGAAAGTACATTCAAAAGAAGCTCAAGTTTTAATTTACATGCAAAAATAATTATCTGAAGGAGCGCCAGCTAAGAAAAAGTTCAATTTTTCTTTTTCATATTTAATGCTCTATTCAGTTATTTTTTCTGATTCAAATATATTGCACAATTGAAGCCAAGCAAACTAATAGTAAAATTTTGAGATTAATCATTTTGTTGTCGATATCCTTTTTCTTCAAAAGTGAAGTATAATAATTATTTTTCTGAACTCTTGTTTTTCAAAGATGCTAACTTTGGTATTGATATCAAAATATCAAAAAATCTGCTATGAACACATATTTCATATTGTCAATTGAAAATAAATTTCGCATGTGGCTCTGAAGCCCGAAAGTCAATGCCGACCGATTATAAAACTAAATAATCAAGTAACATAAATGACGCTTACAAGGAAGGAAAGAAAATATAATTTTTCTACGTTGTGAATTTTACTGGCAAATAAGGATTTTGAGGAATACGGAACGGATATTTAAAAATATAGTCAAGTTAATTATAGATGTTCCTGAGAAATTAAATAATGATTATTGTGGCAGTAGAAAGGTTAGGTCACGCCTCTAGGTGGATTAATTCGGGTTTTTGTAAAGTATTTTTATCTATTATTCTGTTCAATTAGGCCTTCTATTTATAATAAATGTTGCGATTCCACTGGCATCTACGGTTTCGCAAAAGATCTGTTGTCATGCCCAAAGGTGTTCATCGCGTGGTCATAATTGCTGGATTTCTTACCTGACTGATTTACAAGGATGTTGCATATGGTACGATGAAAATATGTATTTGGCTGAAATAGGGGACCATTTGAATGTTACCATTCAACAAATTGATAAAAATATGAAACTGCCATTGAAAGAATTTGATAACATAGTAATGTATGGCGAGAAGCGATTAAACACATCTAGCAGCTACAAGGATCACTTAGACCAACTAACACCTGATGTTATAAACGAATTGTCCCGACTGATGCGTTCCTTGATGGTACAGTGTAACGTTTTAAAACTATTTCTTTAAATATAGCGTTTCTTCTCCGAGAATCCATAACAAATTCAAAACTCCGATAATTAGTCTAATTATCTAATAAACCGAGCCTTATTTCTAAACTAACTATCCTTGGGTGCACATTCTCCGATATATAGCTGTTGCAGTTGAAAACCATAGTAACCGGCGAGCGACATTCGGTTTGATTCTTGTTCTTGTGCGCAAGTAGTGCGCTGTATTATGCATCACTGTTTAATTACAGCGCATTACTTGCAACACACATTACAAGAATTAAACCGAATGTTGCACGTCGATTATTTTGCTTCTCAACTGCAAGAGCAATATAACCGAAGCGTCTCCTCGTCGGCTTTCGGTCATTTATAGTCCGCTTCATAATTCACTCGTATCGTTCGGCCCAACAACTTAATGCCGTTCATATAATCAGCCCTCAAAATTATTTTTACGCTTATATATTCTTATTATATTCATATCGTATATTACTAGGCACATGAACGCCTATGAAGATTGTGAGTTTTTACACATCCTCGTAAAGTAGATGTTCAACTAACGTACCCGTTTCTACACTCGTAAGGACATAGCCAGGTGTATGGTGTACTTACGGGCACACCATATCAGCCACCCATGGTGTGTACGGTTGTCTATGCTATGCTATGATTATTCATTGAAATTACATTATAGGAAAATAATCCTTTGATGACCTTAGATTGTTAAAAAGTTAAACTCCGGTGCTGATAACATAGGTTCACTATCGCGGGTATCGTCCCTCAAGTGCTTTCTTAGATCGTTTTTGTTAAAAAATGTGACGGTTTCTAACTTTTTTGTCGAGATAAATATTCACAGAAAATATTAAATATTCTAATAAATAAATAAATAAATAACACTTACCTGGATTTAGTTAGTTTTCGGCAAGTGTTTTTGAAACTGGAAGATAGTTACTTCACTAAAAAAAACACGAATTTAACTTTGCGCAAACAAACACGTCTATCGTAATTAAAATTTAGACCATTACGGCACCGGATCTAGTATTGGGCGATGTCACATCGATAAATCGAAACATCGACGTTCCAACATCGATTTTTCGATATTACGACTCGATGTGAGAGGGGAGTTTCAAGTAAAGCGTATAAGTGCGTAGTAATCAGAGATTACTTTTGTAATCATTTACGAACTAATCCAAAGAGAACAGATTAACAGGCTCGAACACGGAGCGAAAAAGCTCCAGTTTGTGTCAAACAAAATGATTGTTGCTTTAAGCCTCAATAAAATATTTTTATAATAACCTGAAAATATTGTTGTTTCAAAAGGAAATTTTGTTTGAATCAAGAAAATAACAGTTTTGAATTAAAAGTAAAGTATTTTCAAATTTGAAGTTAACATTGATATAACAATAAATATTTCCATTTCAATCATACATTTCAGTTTGAAACAAAACGAAATTTTTGTTTGTGCGTACACACTTAAAAAAAAGTACCGAGTTCGGTAAATTATCGTAAATTTTACCGAACTCTGAGCAGCAAACATTACTAATGATCCGTAAACGTCGATTGGCGCCATCGAATTTTACCGAACGTTCGGCTGCTTAGAGTTCGGTAAAAAAAATTTAAGTGTGTAAAACAACCATAAATATGGTTGAAACTACATTTTTATTCTCCGTGAAGGAAGTAATCGATTTTTTGTGTGTAAAATCTGTCGGTAGCGCCCTCCAGAAATAGTTTGCCAAACGCATCAAAAAATATCCATGTACCTTTATCAATATTTCTTTGTGCTGGAGTTACATAGCAGCGATGGCAGCGACATCAACATTTATGTCGAATTTGTTTATTCAATCCGGATTGGAACTGGATGAACTTTTTGTGTTCATTTGCTCCTATCTGACAGATAAAATTCATCCAGTTTCAACCCGGATTGAATAAACAAATTCGACATTAGTTTGCCACTTACTGCTCGAGGGGTGCTCTATTGAAGGATTACTCGTAGATTACATAAAAACCTTTTACACACTTTTTATTGATTACCTGGTAGTCTGTTCTCTGTGACTAATCCACCTTTTCGCGTGCTTACCCGCTTACCGGTTTCAACCGGTTTGTGTTTTTTGCGTAACTTTTTGATTAAAAAAAGCTGTCATCATTAATATTTAAATACAATACATACATTTGCGCATTTCACACTACTTTATTGTTCATTCTTACGTTCAGCTTATTTTTGTTAGTTTTCGGTGCATTTCAGAAGCTGAAACCAGATGAGCGGGACCTTTGGTCTGAAAACAAAAAGAATGCACGGAGCACGCACGTTATTGGAATCGAGCATTTAAAATGTTTCGTGAGGCTTTAAAAACAGTAACTAAATCCCGCAGAAACAGGTTGAATATTATTTTCTTACCTGTAATGCAGAACTGCAACATTAGGCAGCACCGTGTGAAGCACGTATCTCCCGTTTTAAAATGTCATTTTTGTCATACAGAAAAGCGAGCGAAAAACGAAGAAGACGAACCGGTTCTGAATGTCAAATTTTGCCGGCGTCATATTGATTCTGTTCGATTTCTGCCGGGCATCCGAATTTTTCCTAAGCGGGCAGGCATTCTGCCGGATTTCTGGCCGCCGTCACCCGTGAAAACTAGCAGAAATACAACAACCGATTCTGGCAAAAATTTCGCCTAACGGTTTTGTCTGCCAGATTTCTGTTAGATTTCTGTCAGCCATGTCAAACAGAACCGATACCGAAACCGATTCAACCGGTTTGTTTTTTGCGTAACTTTTTGATTAAAAAAAGCTGTCATCATAAATAAATACAATACATACATTTGCGCATTTCACACTACTTTATTGTTCATTCTTACGTTCAGCTTATTTTTGTTAGTTTTCGGTGCATTTCAGAAGCTGAAACCAGATGAGCGGGACCTTTGGTTTGAAAACAAAAAGAATGCACGGAGCACGCACGTTATTGGAATCGACCATTTAAAATGTTTCGTGAGGCTTTAAAAACAGAAACTAAATCCCGCAGAAACAGGTTGAATATTATTTTCTTACCTGTAATGCGGAACTGCAACATTAGGCAGCATCGTGTGAAGCACGTATCTCCCGTTTTAAAATGTCATTTTTGACATACAGAAAAGCGAGCGAAAAACGAAGAAGACGAACCGGTTCTGAATACAGACGGTAGATAATCTACAGACGCGCAAAGAGCGTGGCATAAAACACCAATCGAACCGTCAAATCGAGACACCAAATGAGCAAAGTAAACAAACTTGTGTTTCGTATAGGCAGGGAAGACTAAGTTTTGTAATCTACCAGAGATGTTAAAACTTTAACTATTGATTTACAAAAAAAAATGGATTAGTTACCTTGGATATATCATATAATGCTTTAAAAAATTCAATTGGCTTGTTCACTTTGCAAAATATGCGTCGTAATTCGCGAAGTTCCATGGAACATACCAGGTGATTCACGCAACTTACTGCTGATTGTAGGAAGATTGATCCAATTCTGACTAGTTGCCAAAACTGTTTAAATAATATAAACAAAAAAAGTGTTGCCGAATTGGTAATTTTTCTCTTTGCGCGTCTGTAGATTATCTACCGTCTGTAGTTCTGAATGTCAAATTTTGCCGGCGCCATATTGATTCTGTTCGATTTCTGCTGGGCATCCGAATTTTTCCTAAGCGGGTTACTACGCACCTTTGAAAAAAGTTACTTTTGATTACTTTACTGCTCCAGCAAAAATTCTCACAATTCTTTGTATGTGCATTGACGCTGAACTCAAAGATGTCGCTTACATGTTGGTGAGATTCTTGGCTAACGAATTGTACCGATCTATCTGAACCGTTTCAGTTCAGCCTTCAGTCAAACATGGCAAGTCTCATAGATGTCGCCACCACGTTGGTAGGTTTCTTGGCTAACTGCAACTCGAGTCCAATTTTTATAAGCTGGCAAAGGCTTTTTCTAGCAACAAAATTATTAGGCATACGAGAGGATTAGAAATATTCACAGGAAATATTAAATAACTCAACTTTCATTGTCTCATTGAAGCCGCCACTCCACATGGTGAAGGGTCTAGGTATATGCAACAGATCTGGCATAGAGCCATTCATGTGTTTTTCCATGTTTCATATAAAAATTTTCAGATAACTTTTTTAAGTACCTCCATCGGTATGCGAATTTGTTAGTTAAACTTAAATATCTCGATTCCTGTTGTCTCGTTGAGGGCGCCACTCCACATGGTGAAGGGTCTAGGTATATGCAACAGATCTGGCATAGAGCCATTCATGTGTTTTCCATGTTTCATATAAAAATTTTCAGATTACTTTTTTAAGTACCTCCATCGGTATGCCAATTTGTTAGTTAAACTTAAATATCTCGATTCCTGTTGTCTCGTTGAGGGCGCCACTCCACATGGTGAAGGGTCTAGGTATATGCAACAGATCTGACATAGAGCCATTCATGTGTTTTTCCATGTTTCATATAAAAATTTTCAGATTACTTTTTCAAGTACCTCCATCGGTATGCGAATTTGTTAGTAAAACTTAAATATCTCGATTCCTGTTGTCTCGTTGAGGGCGCCACTCCACATGGTGAAGGGTCTAGGTATATGCAACAGATCTGACATAGAGCCATTCATGTGTTTTTCCATGTTTCATATAAAAATTTTCAGATTACTTTTTTAAGTACCTCCATCGGTATGCGAATTTGTTAGTAAAACTTAAATATCTCGATTCCTGTTGTCTCGTTGAGGGCGCCACTCCACATGGTGAAGGGTCTAGGTATATGCAACAGATCTGACATAGAGCCATTCATGTGTTTTTCCATGTTTCATATAAAAATTTTCAGATTACTTTTTTAAGTACCTCCATCGGTATGCGAATTTGTTAGTAAAACTTAAATATCTCGATTCCTGTTGTCTCGTTGAAGGCGCCACTCCACATGGTGAAGGGTCTAGGTATATGCAACAGATCTGACATAGAGCCATTCATGTGTTTTTCCATGTGTCATATAAAAATTTTCAGATAACTTTTTCAAGTACCTCCATCGGTATGCGAATTTGTTAGTAAAACTTAAATATCTCGATTCCTGTTGTCTCGTTGAAGGCGCCACTCCACATGGTGAAGGGTCTAGGTATATGCAACAGATCTGACATAGAGCCATTCATGTGTTTTTCCATGTTTCATATAAAAATTTTCAGATAACTTTTTTAAGTACCTCCATCGGTATGCGAATTTGTTAGTTAAACTTAAATATCTCGATTCCTGTTGTCTCGCTGAGGGCGCCACTCCACATGGTGAAGGGTCTAGGTATATGCAACAGATCTGACATAGAGCCATTCATGTGTTTTGACGTAGGACTACGTCTTACGGCAAGTTTTGAGATAGGGTGTCATTCCAAAAAATCGAAAAATGCGAGCGTCACGAAAAATGAAAGGTTTTGAGCGCTAATAGCTCAGCGGTTTTACGATCGATTTTCAATATTCTTACACCAATCGATCGAAAAATCTTCTAAGAATTGACCCAAATGAAGAAAAGTATTGATTCTTGATGTTGAACTATTGAAAAATTGAAAATAATGAACCTATGTTTTACCAGAATTCTCGCTACGTGATTGGTTGGAAGATTTTTTACGATGATCTAAACCTATACCAATTTGATATCTGTGCTTGGGAAGTAATCCAAAACAAGTGACGAAGTTTCCTTATTTCAACAAGATTTCGTAACACCGCGGTTAAACCTAGACCATTTTGATGTCCTTGCTTGGGAAGTACGCCAGAAAGAGTGACAAAACCCCCTCGTGCCAACAGATTTCTTACGAACGCGATTAATCCTAGTCCAATTTGATGTCTGTGTTAGGGAAGTGTGCCAGAAAAAATGACACAAGTTCGTTGTCCCAACAGATCGCAAATTCTTTACTGCGAGACGATTAAACCTCGGCGAATTTGATATCTGTGTTGGAAAAATGTGCTACAGCTGTAGTGTTCGGTTATAATACGACTCTGTATGAATAGGCATGCTTGCCGTTTTATTAGAAGTGTAGTGAAAAGATGTGCTGTTGATAAAATAGGATTGAATTGGTAAAATCCCTTCAACGTGGGAAACCATGGACAATAAAAACAATCTTTAATTTCAGTAAGGTAGCAGGAAATCAATAGTTTGTGTTCTTGATTTTGTTAAATTGTATTCAAATGCATAATCTTTTGAGAATTGAACGTATGCAATGTTACTACTTTGATAAAAGTTACATACAACGCATGCAGCATGTATATATGTTGCATATAGCATATAGCACACATGCAAGACGTCTGTTAGGCACACATTGCATCGTTTCCTATTTGATGCAGCAAAAACGCGTTGGATAAAATGATCATTTTTTCTAAAATTATTTATACATTCGAAACAATTAATGTTTAAATCA
This sequence comes from Sabethes cyaneus, assembly GCF_943734655.1. Taxonomy (NCBI): domain Eukaryota; kingdom Metazoa; phylum Arthropoda; class Insecta; order Diptera; family Culicidae; genus Sabethes; species Sabethes cyaneus. Next base: position 53,954,061 of record NC_071353.1, on the reverse strand, counting down.
ACCAAGAAATGTATCCCGATATATATATATATATATATATATATATATATATATATATATATATATATATATATATATATATATATATATATATATATATCTATATATCTATATATATATGTTCACATTTAGTAACTAATATTTCGGTGAATTAGCATTAAATCGGTGACCCAAAAATACGATTTTCGGATGTAGCATGCCGCATAGGCCAAGTTCGAAACAACTGAATGTACAGTGACTCACAGTGAAAATCGTCCACCATTATGTTGTTTCTTTTTTAATTCTAATTGTATCAAAAACAAAACTTATAACTGAAATTTATCTGTTTACTATGTTTCATATTACGTTTGCTTTGCAGAGAAATAGTTTTTATGTTTTTAGTATCCTCTTATCATTAAAAAAATAAACCATAAAGTAATGAAGAGAAAAAAAACCTCACAGTAAAAATCGTCCACCCAAGTATTACACTCATTTTTGTTCCAAATATCATAGTTTTGAATTTGCAAAAGTTTACACTTAGTATCGAATTGGAAGCCCTTTATTAGAAATTAGTTCTTTAATACGGTTTGGCATAGAACGGACAAGTTTTTCGGTGTATGCACTAGAAATTTGCTCCCACTCCAATTTCAAAGCAGTTTTTAGCGTTTCTTTGTTAGTTATTGAGTGTTTTCTGATGTTAACATCCAACTGATGCCACAGATTCTCAATAACGTTGAGATCAGGAGACTGCGCAGGAGGCTTCATAACTTTTGGGCAATTGTATAACAACCAAGCCCTTGGTTTCTCAGCTGTATGTTTCGGATCGTTGTCTTGATAGAAATGGAAACTTTTTTCTATTCCCAATTTGTTAGCACTATCCTTGACGTTCGTTTTCAGTATGTTCAAATATACATGCTGATCCATTATGCCGTCGATAAAATGCAAGTTGCCAACTCCAGCTGCCGACATACAACCCCAAACTATCACAGAACCACCTCCATGCTTTACAGTCGCTCGTAAGTTTTTCTGTTTCAGTTCTTCATTTGGTTTTCTCCATACCATTACTCTGCCATCTGATCCAAAAATGTTGAATTTGCTCTCGTCGGTAAATAAAACATGTTTCCAAAACTCGAAATCCTTATCAGCGTACGTTCTTGCAAATTCCATGCGACTTTTCATGTTTTTCTTAGAAATGTACGGCTTACGTCTAGCTACTCGACCATGTAAGTTGTTCTTGCGAGGAATTCTGCGGACAGTTTCTGGGTTTGACTTTTTTGCAGATATTTCTCCGCTTCTACAGCAAGTTTTGGAGCACCTAGTTTCGGATCTTCTTTTACCTGTCTAACGAGCCATCGTTCATCCGCCTCGTTGAAAATCTTTCTCGTGGAACTTCTTTGTTTATTCTCAACACGGCCTTCCAAATTATACCGTTTTATAATAGATTAGACTGTTGTGCGACTTCTACCGACTATTTGTGCTATTTCTCGCTGACTTTTACCATTTTTGTAATGGCTAACCACCAGATTTCTGATTTCCACAGTCGTTTGCTTCTTTCCTGCCATTTTTAACGTTATACTTCACAAATAGAAAATGATTTTGCGCAGAAGTTCCAAATACAAGCAGTTTTGAACTGTCAGTTGAATACAGATTTGCTCATTCGTTTCAGATCTCACCAATACATAGGCACAATTAGGGGGAATGAGAAGTGGACGATTTTTACTGTGACGTTAATTTCTACCAAATTTGATGATTCTTGAAATTGTAGTTATTCGACTTCCGTAAAAATGGATTTAACCATTTTATTTGATAAGTGTGACATAAAATTAGCGATCGAAAAAAAAAAATTGTTAGGTTTTTATGGTAATTCTTAATTATATCCATCATAGATGTTAATAACACAAGGTGGACGATTTTCACTGTGACTCACTGTAGCATTGATTTTAGTATAATTTATTGTTTTCTTGGCCGAAAGCAATCGCTGGTTATAGATATTTGGTCAGTTTTATCCCGCTAACATAGTTAATAGTTACATTTTTGATCAATTCTACCGCGTTTAGCTTGTTTGTTGAAAATAGGTTTGTTATTTAGTAAACAGATATATTACCTTACTATACATATAACGCAAATAGTAATTTCTGTTTTCAATGAAGAAATTAAATTATTTAAAAAATCTCACCATTTCCAACCCTTACAGTTTATATGGAGCAGTCACTTTTGCCTGCCCAACAGCTCTTCAATACATATGCACTCTGCAAACACCTTATTACAAGCATGAGTACATGCTACTATCACTACAAAGAGACTTACGTAGTCCTGCGTCACCTATATATACGGTCGTGTCCTGTACACAACCCCTCTGATTTTTCCATGTTTCATATAAAAATTTTCAGATTACTTTTTTAAGTACCTCCATCGGTATGCCAATTTGTTAGTTAAACTTAAATATCTCGATTCCTGTTGTCTCGTTGAGGGCGCCACTCCACATGGTGAAGGGTCTAGGTATATGCAACAGATCTGACATAGAGCCATTCATGTGTTTTTCCAAGTTTCATATAAAAATTTTCAGATTACTTTTTTAAGTACCTCCATCGGTATGCCAATTTGTTAGTTAAACTTAAATATCTCGATTCCTGTTGTCTCGTTGAAGGCGCCACTCCACATGGTGAAGGGTCTAGGTATATGCAACAGGTCTGACATAGAGCCATTCATGTGTTTTTTCCATGTTTCATATAAAAATTTTCAGATAACTTTTTTAAGTACCTCCATCGGTATGCCAATTTGTTAGTTAAACTTAAATATCTCGATTCCTGTTGTCTCGTTGAGGGCGCCACTCCACATGGTGAAGGGTCTAGGTATATGCAACAGATCTGACATAGAGCCATTCATGTGTTTTTCCATGTTTCATATAAAAATTTTCAGATAAATTTTTTAAGTACCTCCATCGGTATGCGAATTTGTTAGTAAAACTTAAATATCTCGATTCCTGTTGTCTCGTTGAAGGCGCCACTCCACATGGTGAAGGGTCTAGGTATATGCAACAGGTCTGACATAGAGCCATTCATGTGTTTTTTCCATGTTTCATATAAAAATTTTCAGATAACTTTTTTAAGTACCTCCATCGGTATGCCAATTTGTTAGTTAAACTTAAATATCTCGATTCCTGTTGTCTCGTTGAGGGCGCCACTCCACATGGTGAAGGGTCTAGGTATATGCAACAGATCTGACATAGAGCCATTCATGTGTTTTTCCATGTTTCATATAAAAATTTTCAGATAACTTTTTTAAGTACCTCCATCGGTATGCGAATTTGTTAGTAAAACTTAAATATCTCGATTCCTGTTGTCTCGTTGAGGGCGCCACTCCACATGGTGAAGGGTCTAGGTATATGCAACAGATCTGACATAGAGCCATTCATGTGTTTTTCCATGTTTCATATAAAAATTTTCAGATAACTTTTTTAAGTACCTCCATCGGTATGCGAATTTGTTAGTAAAACCTGAATATCTCGATTCCTGTTGTCTCGTTGAAGGCGCCACTCCACATGGTGAAGGGTCTAGGTATATGCAACAGATCTGACATAGAGCCATTCATGTGTTTTTCAATGTTTCATATAATTTTTTTAGATATATGTCCGAATTGGCTTGTTGTACCTGGTATCACGTTTTTTTAAATAGGTGCTTACAGATGCCGCTTTTAAGGCCCAGACACAATTCGCTATGTGAGCGAAACGGTGCTGCCACCTGCCCAAGTTTGTTCTATTTATGAAGCAGGTGCACAGGTTTGTTAAAGAGCGCAAAGCATGGATAAAACTTTATACCAAATCTTCACTTTTTGAAATTAGCTGGGGCCCTCGCTGAGGCTGTTTGCAGTAGGAATAATATCAAAAACCTCAAATATCAAACTCCCGGATCCTCTCCTCTAGAGTGACTATATATAGGCGTTTTTGACAAGCTATCACCCGCTTGGAGGCGCTGCATAAAAAAAGTGATGAAAAGTAAAATCGCTGTCAAACTCCATACATTTTTAAAAAAAGCTGAAATAAAATGAAGTTTTTGATAAACCCTTTCAATTGTCAGGATTTTAGATAGCGTAATATTGGAAGAAATTTGTTTATCTACGTTAAAGTAAGTGAAAATATTCGAATTAATTAACATTATGGCAGAAAAATGTTAATGTTTGATTTTGTACCGCATGAAGCAAAAGTACATAGAGTCAGCTGTAAAGTTTACATATCCTGGATAGAGAATCACCAATTATTTTCAGTCTTCAGTGCATTCCGATGTGTTTTCAAATGCTAACGGATTTATTTTCGTGATTAGCATCACTTGCGCCAAGAGCCAAACATATAACCTATCAGTTCGTAAACATAAATACACTTGCGAAGCTTTAATAATCTCCCGAATCAGAAACAATATACATCAAATGAAAGGAAATGCATTTTCTTACCATTATTATCCATTTTCATCATTCCCACTGTTTGTTAATTCAGTAAAATATTACTTTTAAAGTTGAGCTCCATATAGGTGCCAGCAAGCATTTTGGGAATTGCACTTTTTTTGTAGTTCCAATAATCACAACCAGGTAGCGAACGGTTGCTCTTAGTTTTGCTCGAATTCGCCTATAGACAATGTCAAAATTGGAATGAAAATTATCTGGCAGTGTCATTCCAATCGAGCAGACGACCAATCCAACGCGTATGCAGGAAACAGAAAGAAAATAAGCATTGCTAGAGCATTGCATACTTTTGGGATGACATGTCGCCACTCTATATATAGTCACTCTACTCTCCTCCACTCTTCGCTCCCCTCTCACTCCTGCATAACCAGGGATGCCAGGTGATTTTTTGAAAAGTCTTCACAAATCAAGAAAAATGTCTTCATTTGTCTTCTTCCGGCTTTCCAGATTTTTTTACCCATTTGAATTGCATGGTGAAGACATGTCTTCAAGTGAAGACATTTTAAAATAAAAGTCTTCTTTGTAACAAAAATGTCTTCAAAATGAAGACATGTCTTCACTTCTGGCATCTCTGTGCATAACCGATCCGCAGCTAATGTCATTCTTGTTAGTGACAAAACCGCAAATTACTGCTTTCCTTCTTTGGCGAAAACCAAGGGGTTTCCAACAGCAATGATTACGCACCTTTTAAAAAAATTACTTTTGATTACTTTACTGATTACCCCCGATTACTAGTAATCAATCACCCTTATAATCAATTAGCAAATGAAGATAGAATTAACAAAAGGGCGAATGTCGCAAGCGTAAACAAATCGAGTGAGGGTTGATTTTTCTATGCTGGTCCAGCAAAAAATGACTCTCACCCGTTTTGTTTAAGTTTGCGACATTCGCCCTTTTGTTAATTCTATTTAGAAATATCCAAACGTTCCTCCGAAAATGCATTTATGTCGAACGTACAGATGTCGTTTTCGTATCAGTTCGTTTCTTTGCTTTCCGACCGCCTACGCGATATTTTTTTTGTATTGTTGAGTGCTGTCTTACGTAATTTGTGAATTGTTCCTAGGAACCTTAGCGTTTGTTTTGGCGCTGGTTTTGTAGATGTCGCTGGATGGTAGGCTTCTTGGCTACCGAATTTTAGCTAAAGAATTCGCGTTGACGGCATTAAACGATCTCTTGCACTCTCATAAAAATGCCCGTATGCACGTGTGGGTGAAAATCTGCCAAAATGTTTCGATCTCTTGCGCTCTTTAAGAAATTCCTATTTCGCTTCACCCCTACAGTAAACTTTTGGAGGTGGCAGCAGCTTACGTTCGTCAACGCGAATAAACCCGAACCGGTTCTTTGATTTTCGAAAAGGCTTCTGTATTTGGGAATCTCATAGATGGCGCTGTTTGGTTGGTAATTTGCTCTAATAATAATTTTCTGGCAACCTTGAATTTTTATAAGCTGGAAGAGGCTTTATTCCCTAGCTTGACGCTGGTATTAATTTGCTGTAAAAGGTCGCAAAAAAACTACTAATAATATGGAACTAGTTAGAAAAATTAATGAATACTTTTTTACAGCTTCAAGAAGAGAAGAACAAACAATTACACGATTTTTAATACTACTTTTATTATTGTCCAACATTGCTCTATGTGGTTTTGGGATTATTTTTCTCGGTTGTGGCGATCTGGGCTTTATACAGCTCAATTAGTTTTTCTGATGCCGTCGGTTCTGTCGTTTGCAGTCGTGATAAATGGTGACACGGATATTCGGCAACGTTCGCCGAAGGATGTTGGTGAATAAACGGTGTCCACGGGCCCTGAACGGATGGCATCTCGGTGTGCCATAGTTTACGTAATCGCAAGTCACTGGACTCACCGGATTGAGTTTTAAGCACTTCCACCCATTTCCGTATCTCTTCCCGTGTGTTGTTCCGACAATTGATCCATTGCTTATCACCGTTTAAATATTCGGCTGACATGACTGCCGTCCGATGCCGTCGCGGTTTTACGTACACCACAACACCAGGATTGGCACGGGTGAAGTCTAGCAAGTCATTTTCAAGAAAATCACGCATTCCTTTGCTAGAGCCATTATTTTTGCAGTATTTGAGGGTAATTCGTTGAAGTTGACAGACATACCGTCCAACACCATTAGCCAGCGGAGCACGTGGAAATCCAGACTTGAGAAATAGATGAGAATTAGACATTTTAACCGAGAAACTTACGACTGTCGGTTTTTTCAACACGTTCGCGTATTATTCAAAACCAACAAAACCTAAAACTCAGTTCAATTTTCAAAACAAATATGAATGATGTCATAATATGCTGACAAGCAGAGATGCCATATTTTCTAAAAAAAATGTCTGCAACTGCTCGAAAACCGAAAAAATCGAGCAGTTTTCTGGCTACTCGAATTTTCTGGTTTAAAAATAATCTGCGAAAATCTGCACACTTTTTTAGGAAGTGTGTGAAAGTTTAAAGAGCTTCGAACAAAAATCTGCACCAAAACAATAAAAGTCAGAAAAACTGCAAATATCTGCAAATTTATAATGATCTGCAAGACCGTTCCAAAAATCTGGAATTTGCAGACAAATCTGCAAGTCTGGTATCCCTGCTGACAAGGAACAACACTGGGAACTGATAGAGTGACTATATACAGAGTGGCGACAATGTCAAAATTGGAATGATAATTATCTGTCAGTGTCATTCCAATCGAGCAGACGACCTATCCAACGCGTATGCAGGAAAGAGAAAGAAAAACCTTGGAAAAGCCGCATTGCATACATTTGGGATGACTTGTCGCCACTCTGTATATAGTCACTCTAACTCTAGGAACTGAGAATGAGAACTGACGCAAATTGACAAAGCCCCGATAAAAAATCACCCCTACCTTTCCCAGCGGGGTGGTGTGACTGTCAAACTACATATATTGTCAATTCCAAGAAAAATTGTACCATCCGAAGTGCAATATCGCTCATAAAAATGCTATTTTGCAATAAATTGTTTCGGTATCTTCGGCGCACTTTTTCGTTATCCTCCAAGCAATAAGTGCGCCGAAGATACCGAAACGATTTATTGCAAAATAGCACTTTTATGAGCGATATCGCACTTTGGATGGTACAATTTTCCTTGCAATTGACAATACATTGTACATGTCCCACTCATTGGTTTTGGTATTGCGGTTATTTACATAAATTTTCATCCTGTTGCGGCGGTAACCCGCATCGTCAATCACCGCAACGAGAACAAGGAAAGGTGGCCAAATATTTTTTGGTTTATATGTGCAATTGTTACTGATGCTTTAGCAACTAAAACTACATAAAAAAAAATGTCTTTTAGCATCTTACATTCAAAAATATGTATTATATAAATTCATTGAATATCATAAGTATAAAAATATGTGTAAATATAGTAACAAAATTTAAGAAGTACGGAATGGGGTTGCAAATATCTAAACAATAGAAATTAATCTATTTGTATGGCAGCTCTGGACAAAAGCACATCCTTCAATATTTGGCGAGGCTGAAAACCAGGGGCTTGCGATGGGTGCCATGTTTTTGTTGCCAACATCTCAGCACATCTCGACAAGGTTGGCAGCAAATCTACCTGTCAGACGGGCGCTATTTCTTGCGTTTCTTGAAATAGCGCCCTTCGTTAAGTCGACTGTCAAACACCGTTCGTTAAGATTGGGATAGCACCCCGCTGCTGAAAACCTCTCTAATATAGAATTAAAAAAAAAAAAAATATTTGGCGAGGTCAGCATTGGGCGATAATGTATCGATATAACTGGTACCGATATTCGTGGACGAAATCTCGATAGTTTTTTTTCGAAATAGTTAATTGCGGCATGCATATAACAGCTTTGTAAATGTTAACACGTTATAAAACAAGTCAAACGGAGTGTGATAAAACAAATGTAAAATGCAGATCGTCACGTGATGCGAGCATTTTTGCTGATTATGCTCTCAGCTGAGTATACGTATCGATATGTGAAAAATATCGATATTCAATTAACGAAAATTCGTCAGCTTTGCTCAATACAGAATTATTTTGACAGCTTGCTATGAACTTTCCGAGAATGAAAAGATTTCTTGCAAAGCACAATACTTTTGGTCAGAGATGCCATATTTTCTAAAAAAATGTCTGCAACTGCTCGAAAACCGAAAAAATCGAGCAGTTTTCCGGCTACTCGAATTTTCTGGTTTAAAAATAATCTGCGAAAACCTGCACACTTTTTTAGGAAGTCTGTGAAAGTTTAAAGAGCTTCGAACAAAAATCTGCGCCAAAACAATAAAAGTCAGAAAAACTGCAAATATCTGCAAATTTCTAATGATCTGTAAGACCGTTCCAAAAATCTGGAATTTGCAGACAAATCTGCAAGTCTGGTATCCCTGCTGACAAGGAACAACACTGGGAACTGATAGAGTGACTATATACAGAGTGGCGACAATGTCAAAATTGGAATGATAATTATCTGTCAGTGTCATTCCAATCGAGCAGACGACCTATCCAACGCGTATGCAGGAAAGAGAAAGAAAAACCTTGGAAAAGCCGCATTGCATACATTTGGGATGACTTGTCGCCACTCTGTATATAGTCACTCTAACTCTAGGAACTGAGAATGAGAACTGACGCAAATTGACAAAGCCCCGATAAAAAATCACCCCTACCTTTCCCAGCGGGGTGGTGTGACTGTCAAACTACATATATTGTCAATTCCAAGAAAAATTGTACCATCCGAAGTGCAATATCGCTCATAAAAATGCTATTTTGCAATAAATTGTTTCGGTATCTTCGGCGCACTTTTTCGTTATCCTCCAAGCAATAAGTGCGCCGAAGATACCGAAACGATTTATTGCAAAATAGCACTTTTATGAGCGATATCGCACTTTGGATGGTACAATTTTCCTTGCAATTGACAATACATTGTACATGTCCCACTCATTGGTTTTGGTATTGCGGTTATTTACATAAATTTTCATCCTGTTGCGGCGGTAACCCGCATCGTCAATCACCGCAACGAGAACAAGGAAAGGTGGCCAAATATTTTTTGGTTTATATGTGCAATTGTTACTGATGCTTTAGCAACTAAAACTACATAAAAAAAATGTCTTTTAGCATCTTACATTCAAAAATATGTATTATATAAATTCATTGAATATCATAAGTATAAAAATATGTGTAAATATAGTAACAAAATTTAAGAAGTACGGAATGGGGTTGCAAATATCTAAACAATAGAAATTAATCTATTTGTATGGCAGCTCTGGACAAAAGCACATCCTTCAATATTTGGCGAGGCTGAAAACCAGGGGCTTGCGATGGGTGCCATGTTTTTGTTGCCAACATCTCAGCACATCTCGACAAGGTTGGCAGCAAATCTACCTGTCAGACGGGCGCTATTTCTTGCGTTTCTTGAAATAGCGCCCTTCGTTAAGTCGACTGTCAAACACCGTTCGTTAAGATTGGGATAGCACCCCGCTGCTGAAAACCTCTCTAATATAGAATTAAAAAAAAAAAAAATATTTGGCGAGGTCAGCATTGGGCGATAATGTATCGATATAACTGGTACCGATATTCGTGGACGAAATCTCGATAGTTTTTTTTCGAAATAGTTAATTGCGGCATGCATATAACAGCTTTGTAAATGTTAACACGTTATAAAACAAGTCAAACGGAGTGTGATAAAACAAATGTAAAATGCAGATCGTCACGTGATGCGAGCATTTTTGCTGATTATGCTCTCAGCTGAGTATACGTATCGATATGTGAAAAATATCGATATTCAATTAACGAAAATTCGTCAGCTTTGCTCAATACAGAATTATTTTGACAGCTTGCTATGAACTTTCCGAGAATGAAAAGATTTCTTGCAAAGCACAATACTTTTGGTCAGAGATGCCATATTTTCTAAAAAAATGTCTGCAACTGCTCGAAAACCGAAAAAATCGAGCAGTTTTCCGGCTACTCGAATTTTCTGGTTTAAAAATAATCTGCGAAAACCTGCACACTTTTTTAGGAAGTCTGTGAAAGTTTAAAGAGCTTCGAACAAAAATCTGCGCCAAAACAATAAAAGTCAGAAAAACTGCAAATATCTGCAAATTTCTAATGATCTGTAAGACCGTTCCAAAAATCTGGAATTTGCAGACAAATCTGCAAGTCTGGTATCCCTGCTTTTGGTTCTGGTGCCTACTTAGAGGTTGAATCATTTTAAAACAAATGAAACTAGTTAGAAAGTTGTTAAACACAGCCTCTTAGCTATAATTTAACTAATATTAGCTGTTATTTTTGGTAAGCTGGCTGGTTCCAAATTGTCCATGGATGTTTAGTCCGCAAAATTTTGACAATTTCACACCCCTGACCTTTCCTCCGATTTAGTATAGGTTCGCGTCGGCTGAATCGCCCGATTTTGGACCCGACGAATCGGCCGATTGTTGCAACGACGCTTATGGGAGTTTAACAGGGCGATCTATCGTCGGTATGTTTAATCGATCGACTAAAACCGACTAAATTGGCTGTTTAGTCGGGTGATGAAATAGAGGTGCATGATGGAACCAAACGAAATAGGTTGATTAATCGGGAGATAAAATTTGTCAATACCGACGAAATAGGTGGATTAATTGGTGTATGCAGTTAACTTGCCTACGAAAGCCGATCAAATCGGTGGAGGAATCAGAGGACGAAATACGTAAATCGTACGAAATAGGTGGATTCATCGATAGAGAAAATTTTGTAACCTACGGAACCAGACGAAATAGGTCGATTATTCGGGACATAAAATTTATCAAAACATACAAAATAGGTGGATCAATTAGAGCATTAAATTGAACAGTCTATTGAACTAACCCTAATTCTAATAATAATGCTCCTAATAATGCCCTGAAAGTGACCATCTTCAACAACTCCTGCCTCAGGAACAGAAATGCCCACCGTGCGGGATCGCCCGATCAGTTCAAAAGCGACTTGCAACTTCTGAAAAATTGGCGACCAGCGGCCCAAGACCGAGTTAAACGAAGAAGACTGCATGAAATAGCACGAGCGACGCCGGCGCTATGACAACCTGTAACAATCAAAAGGTAATTAATTGGAATCGAAAAAAAGCTGTTCATTGAAGAAATGTCTCTCTTCGGAACCTTCACGAACACTTATATAGACTCCTATAGTTTCATTTCACTAACCTGCTTATCAATAATCAATTTCCTTCATGAAGCCAATAGATCAATTTCCTCCGCAGAACCAATCCGTTTGCATCGTGACAAAGGAGATGAATTTGTCGCAGAACCTTTTCGATTCCATGCCTGATTGACGGCGACGCCGATCCGGACGGAAGATATCAACCGAGTCAAGAGCAGCTTATCACTAACCTCTCTCTCCGTTAGGCGGCTCCACAATCCGATAGGAAAAAATAGTCGCACGATAATTTTCAGTGCCAAATTCCAACTAAAATAGCGATAATAAGTTACAAATTCAATGCAGTTGTCTTTTTATGTAACGGATATTTACCTAGCTATTCAAATAAAGAACAAGTAAATTAGAAGTAAACTGGCCTTGTTCAAAAATCAATCAGACTAAGCTGTCAAAAGAGCATTCTGTACAGAGTAAACCGATCATCACCTGATTTAATCGTTACCCGACGGTAACAGATTAAATATACCAATGCGTCGGGTGACGGAGACAACCACCCAACGCGATCCGACGAAGTCGGTTGATTAATAGGTTGATTTCTTTGGCATCCTATTTCGTCGGTAGACGCGTAAAACAGCATCTGTCAAAATTTTCTATTGGGAGTAGCTAGGGATGCGTAAGTTATTGATATCCTTGATATTATGGTGCACTCAAAATAATCCAGGACGTGTGGATCCACGTGAAAAATCACGTAAATTTCTCTACAGGGATTTACGTGACTTTCAGGTGATTGTTATTGGAAAAAATAATAACATCTATCTGATTTTCACGTTAACCCATTAGTATGCGTGCGAATCACCTGAAAATCACGTAAATAGTACACGAAAAGCTGGGTGGAAAATATTCACATAACTTTTCAGGTAACTTCGACGTGAAATATATTTTGAGTGTGAATATGATGGTGATTTAATGTAATAGTTATAGGTAAGCCCGCACCAAAGGGTAATATAAAAATTGTTTAATTTATAAACTTATTTAAAAATAAAAGAATGATAAATTGGATGCGGTAGCTTAAGCTTAACGCAAAAAACCTGATACCAGCGGCGATTGTGGGTTGAAATCGCTGCATTTCCGATATATTTTTGGCCTATCTATCGAAATTTTCCAGTTCATCCAATTTATTGCCCGTTTCTTTGGTAACAAAACGCGCTGCTAACTTTTTTGATAGCTTGAAATCGTCGCAGAAAAAATCTGCTTGGCTGTATGTAAGTAATAAGTTTATATCTACTTGTCTAGCACGTCAGCCCTTGCGCTTGGTTATAACTAGAGAAAAATGTTTAAAAAATATATCCAGCTTTTTACGCGCTATAATGGTGGACGCTATAAATTGTGTTCGTAATATGCGAACAATCTTTTTGACAACTCTGCATACATCAAATCTGACACTCTTCTCTTGCACACACTTAACAAAAATCACCGAATTCGGTAAAATTTTACCGAAATCTAAACAGCTGAACGTTCGGTAAAAATTTCGATGGTGCCAATCGACGTTTACAGATCATTACACACTTAAATTTTTTTACCGAACTCTGAGCAGCCGAACGTGATGAGGCCACTGATTAGTAGAGCAAGCATCGAAGAAAGAGTAAAACATTTCCTGTCACAAGCACCCATGAAAAATTATTAGCATATCACTACAAAGAATTTAACAAATTTGGCCGATCCAGCATTTTCTTGCGTTGATGATGAAAGCATTCATGCACGAAGTCATTTGAACTTACTTACTTACTTAGGTGGCTTGCCGTCCTAAGACAAAGCCTGTTGAACAAAGTTTCTACATGTAACTCGGTTGAGATGGGGGGCTCCGTAGCCGCAAGGTTACCGAGTCTGCTTTGACAAGCGAGTAGTCGTGGGTTCGAATCTTAGTAGAATCAAGCCATTCGATGTCAAGTGACTTTAGCATGGATTTATTCTCAGGCCCCTCCATTTACCCTTCCTTCATGCTGAATTCTATATTTACCCTCTGAAGCCTCTTGACAGTGCAAATGTCCCGTCTATAGTTTAAGCACAGAAAACAGATTAACAGGCTCGAAGGAAGTAATCGATTTTTTGTGTGTAAAATCTGTCGGTGGCGCCCTCCAGAAATAGTTTGCCAAACGCATCAAAAAATATTCATGTACCTTTATCAATATTTCTTTGTGCTGGAGTTACATAGCAGCGATGGCAGCGACATCACGATTTAGTTTACCACTTACTGCTCGAGGGGCGCTCTATTGAAGGATTACTCGTAGATTACATAAAAACCTTTTACACACTTTTTGTCGATTACCTGGGTAGTCTGTTCTCTGTGCTAACACGTCAACTGCCTGGTCTTGCACGTAGATACGCTAAATCGTCGCGGATTGATTGACACTGACAACTGCCACTGGAGTTGGGTAGTGACATTACATTTCACTAATAGTCCCGTGGGCCGTGGGCAGCTATACACACCGAAAAAAAAATCATAGGGGTTGTGTACAAGACACGACCGCATATATAGGTGACGCAGGACTACGTAAGACTCTTTGTAGTGATAGTAGCATGTATTCATGCTTGTAATCATTCGATTCTTCATGTATACATGTATACATGTATATCATGTATACATATATATTGCATATAGACATGTTACATGCGTTGTATGTAACATTTATCAAAGTAGTAACATTGCATACGTTCAATTCTCAAAAGATTGTGCATTTGAAAACAATTTAACAAAATCAAGAACACAAACTATTGCTTTCCTGCTACCTTACTAAATTAAAGATTGTTTTTATTATCCATATTTCCCACGCTGAAGGGATTTTACCAATTCAATCCTATTTTATCAACAGCACATCTTTTCACTACATTTCTAATGAAACGGCAAGCATGCGTATTCATACAGAGTCGTATTATAACCGAACACTACAGCTGTAGCACATTTTTCCAACACAGATATCAAATTCGCCGAGGTTTAATCGTCTCGCAGTAAAGAATTTGCGATCTGTTGGGACAACGAACTTGTGTCATTTTTTCTGGCACACTTCCCTAACACAGACATCAAATTGGACTAGGTTTAATCGCCGCGTTCGTAAGAAATTTGTTGGCACGAGGAAGCTTTGTCACTCTCTCTGGCGTACTTCCCAAGCAAGGACATCAAAATGGTCTAGGTTTGACCGTAGTGATAAGAAATCTTGTTGAAATGAAGAAACTTTGTCACTTGTTTTGGGTTACTTCCCAAGCACAGATAACAAATTGGTATAAGTTTAGATCATCGCAAAGAATCTTCCAACCAATCACGAAGCGAGAATTCCTGTAAAACATAGGTTCATTATTTTCAATTTTTCAATAGTTCAACATCAAGAATCCATATTTTTCTTCATTTGGGTCAATTCTTAGAAGATTTTCCGATCGATTGGTGTAAGAACATTGAAAATCGATCGGAAAACCGCTGAGCTATTAGCGCTCAAAACCTTTCATTTTTCGTGACGCTCGCATTTTTCGATTTTTTGGAATGACACCCTATCTCAAAACTTTCCGTAAGACGTAGTCCTACGTCAAAATTCGCGTCATGTCTGCGTTATCGTCCTTTTGCTCATCACACTTTTTTGAGTTTTTATGCCATGCCAATAGTGAAACCAGCAGATCCACTGGTTACTAACTCCGGTTGCGATAGGTATTCTTTGTCTTGGATGAAGAGAACGACATCGGTCACCTCCGATTTCACTAAGACTTCGTTCAGGACACGGGTTAAAGCGCCAATACTTAGTTCGGGGTTTGTCACGCAAGATTCTTCACAACGATTCACTTCGAACACTTCGCTGCCAGGAGCTTCCATTATATTATCCATCACAATAGCTTTTCATCGAGATTCGCCTTTAAAATGAAGGCAATCGTTAAACGCACTGTATCCGGCAACGCGCGGAGACAAAGAGTGAATAAAACACTCTATCGGTACAGCCCTGGCCTCTTAAACGACGCATTTTACTGAGAAGGGACTGTGATTCTGGTCATGGAGAACTATGCCGAAGAGAAGGTTGGTAAGGCGAGCCGATGCCGATCACTGTTTCAGCGTTTCATACTGGTTATTTTCGGTGGATTCGTTGCACTTTATTAGGGTGACGCGTTGTCATTCTAGTTCTTTATTTTTTCTGAACTTAGACCTATATGATAAAAATCCTAAAAGTAAGCCGTAGTGGGAAAGAACGCAATGATCTATCTACTTGGAGCGATTATATGGATTTGCGTTAGAAATCGTCAAAAACTGAAGTCTTGCAAGAAAAATGCGGTGAAAGTAATAATGATGTTGGGGTTGTTTCTGGTCTTATTACGATATATGATGTAATACTTGCCTGGTAAATGGCTGGCTTATCCAGCAACTCCGATCCCGACCTCCTCGTGGTACCATGCGGAATAAGAGCAACGTTAGTGGAGATCGGGTAACCAACCCCGGTGGACACTAAGGTCGTTTACTAACCGGGAAGGAGGTATAGTGAGTCTCGGCACTATAAGATGGCAACCCCATCGCGAGACTCGGTAGTGTTGCCCCAGTGCGGCTACACACCTAAATAAAACAACTAACAAAGTTCAAGCAAGTTCGGAGCGGAACATTCGGCATCGACCTAGGCGACGAAACAAGGACGACGAATGTAGACTCGGTACTTGAAACCGCAGATCGCTAAATTTCACAGGTTGCGAGTGGGTGCTGATTGAACAGCTTGAACTTCGCAACGTGCACGATGGATCGACCAGGTCGAAAGCGATTTGCGACTTCTGAGACGACTAGGAAATTGGCGACGAGTGGCCCAAAACCGAGTTGAATGGAGACGAGTGCTTGAAATAGCACGAGCCACCCCGGATCTATGCTGAAGAAGAAGATGTAATACTTTGGGTATTATAACGCAGTAATTCCCATAGTGAAGAATATCATCCCAAAATGGATTATAGGCGTTTCGTTTCCGCTATCGCAATTCGCAATAGTTATCTGCGAGCAATACTTTATGTATCTATATCCGAAATAAATTCTGTTCCGAGACAAATTTAAAAATTGATTGAAATGTACAGTTGGGAAAATTTACCAGGAGAATTGGGTTTACCAGCGGCCATAAATTTCATTGTTTGTTCGCATGTCAGTGATAAGCAAACCTCCAACAAACTATTCTTTGTCAATAAATAGTGCTTTCAAACTCTTTCTCTAAAACTTCACTTGATTTCGGGGCTAAGTAGGCACCTTCGTTGCCAAATAATACACAGTTAGGAATTGTGTTCAACTATTTTATTCAATTTTATTGAAATGGGACAAAATTGGTTCTGACAGTTATAGATCAGCCATATTATATACAAAATACAGAGGAATATCCATTTTTGTTTTGTCTCGAAAACACGATTCTTACAAATAGAAGCCAATGGAAGATAATATAAATAAATAAAAGAGCATCTGAATAACCTAACAGCACACTGCACATTTTAGTTCGATTTCCAAACTGAGTTTACACTCGATTCCTCTATAATCTTTGCGTAAGACTCCAACCAATCGCTAAGCATCATCGATGTGCGGTTGAAAATTATTTTTCGTACGTTTCGTTTAGTTGACCGCGTTTATTTACATAACATTCTTTGCATTTGATCTCGCAAGTCCGACGGTTTTCTTGACAATATACAAGTAAAAACGAGGACGCTCGTATTCTGTGATTATTGAAAAACTGTCGTGTGCAAGAAACTACTAAAACAAAACTGTAGATAGCTATAGAAACCTCTCCCCTTACTGATACTGTAGAAAGTCACAATACAAACCCGGTAAAATGTACTTTTGAAGTTATACGCGATAACGGTATGTTTAAGATTAGGCTCTAATGGTAAATATTTCAGATATACATATAGAGAAAATAGAGTAAACTATAGGAGAAAGTTGGAATGTGCACCGATTTTTATTCTAATAGATGTTCGGTTGTTGAAAAGTGGTTATTTATGTACACAAACTAGTGAAAAGGTGTTTTGGCCCACGTGTTCAATGATTTTTCTTCTTATTTTTTTTGCAATACAAAAAACAAGTAGGTTTTTCATTTAATGCGGAAAGGATCTATCCTCGTGGATTCGGGAATCAATGTTCCCTAGATTATTACCAATGTTTTATTGCAAAACAAGCGGCACGCATAATTAAGAATGAATTCAACATTAAACGATTCAACACGATCCTTTCGCATGCAGGATACAGCACTTTTAGTTTCAGTTCGATTCATTTCCTTTGGCAGAAGCGGTCGCAGCCGCTGGTCGATGGTTATGATCCGGAAGCGATTTGGTATCGTTGGCACTCAGCACAAAAATGGGTGAACTATAATCGAGGTACTTGTCCGCTCCGATGCTCATCATTCGGTTACCGTTGCTATAGTGTTTCATCTTGTTTTTGCCACGTTTCAGCATCACGAATACGACCAGTATGCTGATAAGAAATGCGGAAGCCGTGGCCAGGACGAACACGATTGTTTGAAAGGTGTTCTCCGGGATACCGGACGACTGTTGCGGTACCGGAAGGTTGTTGGAGATTTTGTGTGAAAATCGAGACTGCGTTATATCCGCAATCAGAGCACCATGATACATTACGAACACATGATCCCGAACCATTTCTTCGATGGCAAAGGCATCGTCTACCTTGTTATCTTCAATTAGGTCAAAGCGTAACGTTACGGTTCCGTCACTGTTCTCATGCACCCGATAATTGTCAAAGATGCTGCCAATCACCGAAAGCAAATCATTACGCAGAACTTCGTATAGATTAAGCAAAAGCCTTTGATGAGGGTTATTTAGATGAAGCTCAATTTCGACTGCATCTATTGGAGTGAAAAGACAATTTCGAAGGCCACGTTTGAAGGTGCTGGACAGTGGAAGTTGGTTGCCTGCTGCGTCAACGCACCAGCAAGTATCTCCATTGCATTGAGTGGATTCAAATGCTCCGTTTTCATCGCAAGCAACGGGAAAGGATGCCGCCAGCTTTAGAGCTTGACATCTTGTTGTTGAAGGTATGAGCTTTTTACCCGTGTCTTCGACATAATTGCTGCCATCGTCTGTTCTGGCCATTTCGATAATCTTCTCAGTCACGGCTGATACCGATCCAATATAGCGTGGCTCAGGTGCGAAGTTTGGAACCGTGTTGGCTGCGCTTGCCGACGGGACAGTTGGTTCTAGATCCTCATCTATATAGTTGTTTTCATCTACCAAGAAGGTGATCTGTCGAATCAATTCCTCCATTACTGCAAAGGAAAAATCCTGCTTAGAATCAAATTCGACCATGCATTTAAACTAACTCACCTGGATCGCTGGATTCTTCGCCACTGGTAGACAATCGCCTTCTCGCCTGGCGGCTGCTGCATAATGGTTCACTTCCTTTGGTTAGTGACCCTTTAACTGGAGCACCTTTCTTATCCGCACACCAGCAAACTCCCAAACTAGGAGTTTCCGGCGTGGTTGTTGCATTGTTGGGACCTGTTGAACCAAGACATTGTACTGGGCTCCAGAATCCAGTCTCCGGATCGCAGCGTGGCTGGAACCAAGTACTCGGTTGTCCAGCGCGCTTAGCAGCCATTGCATTTTTCAATCGCAGGCGTTCGCACTGGGAGAGTACGGGACAAACTCCGTTGCAAGCTTGCTCGCTGTGGAATAGATTCTTTGATTGACACACGCTGGACCGTGGAAGATTGACGGGGACGCATTTGTTCAGCCGTGGACTGAATCGCCATTTGGTGATACTTTCCAGATCATTGCCGTCGGACAAATGCATTTCCGAAGCCAGGCAGCTCGATTCGATCGATTCGAAGCAAACATCTCCTGTTGGGAAGACCAAAGGATGATTAGAGATGCAAAAATTTTGTTTCTATTAATAGTCATACTTACTTGTCTTGGCGCAACAAGACCCGCGGTTGCTGATCGGGTTGAGCTGACATATATGCGTGGAAGGGCAAGCATCGCCATCTACTTGTGGACCACATATAATTTCACGCCCACTGGACTTAAGTGGAAGTCCTTCCGGGCAAATGGAATCGCGAGTCGGTACGCAAATTGGCATCTTGAAGCATGGAACGGAAATGCATTCTACTTGAATAAGCATACATTCTTCACCTCTTGGGCAGGAAATTTCGTCACAAGGGTTTCGACATTCACATGTCTTGCATCCGTTTGCGTCAATTTTATAGCCATATTCACAGAATGAACATTTTTTCATTGGACATTCACTTTTGGGATAAATTTCACAATTGGGTTGACCATCACTAGATCGAGTTCCACTCTTCTCATTGCCGTATTCGTCTACACACCAACAGGTATTGCCCGGACCACACTGAATTGTTCGGAAACTGCCGTCTACATCGCATTGTGCAATGTACTTTTGCTTTGGTGGAACTCCTAATTCGCTAGCCTGATGCAGTTGTATGGTTTGCAAATGCTGGCAGGCGGTCTTAAGCTGTGGTTCAACACACTGTGTTCCACATCCATTGGAACAACAGCGTTTAGATCCTTCGCAATGTGCATCTGTTCTGCACTCATACTCACAAGAATCGGATTCAGCGTTTTCACTGCCAGGTGGAACTAAAAATGGACATTGTCCGGGTTTTTTAGGGAAGCACGCTGGAACGGGAGGACAATATTCCCCTTCGCAGGAAACTTCAACCGATCGACATTCTTGACCCTCAGGACAGTTTACACTATCACATGGATCTCGGCACTCACAGGAAGGACACTGCGTCGCCGAATCAAGCACAAAACCATAATCGCATCCCATACGACAGGTCAAGTCCAGGCAACCGAGAGATTCACGAAGATTTTCACATGATTTTTTTGTGGCGTTCATTCCGCGACTTTTAGGAATTTCAGTGCCGAAATTGTCTACACACCAGCATTCTTCAATGTCGATTTCTATCATCTGGTCTTCCTGAGGAATGTTCTTCTTCAGCAACAAAGATGGTTTGATAATTGGTTTATCCAAATTCTTGTTGGAATTCTTAGAATCAAGTCGATTAAAATCTATGATTTTAGC
This sequence comes from Sabethes cyaneus, assembly GCF_943734655.1. Lineage (NCBI taxonomy): Eukaryota > Metazoa > Arthropoda > Insecta > Diptera > Culicidae > Sabethes > Sabethes cyaneus. Next base: position 53,933,472 of record NC_071353.1, on the reverse strand, counting down.
CGACCTACCATGCACGTCATACTCTTCGAAAGCTTCAGATGAAGGTTGTTCTCTTTGGCGATTGGATGCAATTGGTAAGATATCTATTTTCTGATTTTGCATTTGGGAACCTTCATTACTATCGTCAATTTTTACCAATTTTAGATTTGGGCCTGATGAATCGTTACCGGAAACCGCCTCTCGCCTAGCACGCTTGGCTTCCTCTAGCAGTTTCCTCATCTGTCGTATATTATTTTGTTCTAAATAGCGTCGCTGGTCGTTACGGCTAACCCGCACTTTGCGACGAATGCACTGTACTGCTTCGTAGCCTCCGTCCATGCTGCAGGTAGGTGGAGGTAAAGCCAACTCCATCCCTTCGACCGTTCCCTCCATGCGATCCGAGAAGTCTCGCAAGTATTCGCACACTATTGAATGAAATAAATAGTTAAAATGCTGGTAACAATGGTAAAATGGTTTTTTAAAGTTTTTTTTTGTTTTAAATAATTGAATAACTTACTTGATTGCTGACGGGCTTCTGCAACCGGAACGGTGTCGTTCTCGACCGGACAGCAAACGCTGCCCGCTTCTCCGTGCAGTTTCATGCATTCGTGCGTCTCGGGGCAATTGATCGTATTGGATAGCGAGCGTTTACGGCCAACGGTATCATCTTCTTCGTCGTCGAAGAAAGTTCGACTTTGGAATTCTCGATTTTTAGGGCGGTCTGCAATTAAAATAATATTTTAATTTTACCCATATATAATTTAAGTAACACTTACTCATATGACAATATAGTAATTCTCCGGTAATGTTATCAGATAAAGGAGTGCCCGTCTCGCAGGGATTAGAGTAAACCAGATCCGGTTTGCAGACCGGCTCTGAAGAGCACAGAGCCGAGAATGCGGCACATTTCGGATCTTTAGCAACCTCACAATGCGATCCAGATGGACAGATAAAACCTTCACAAGGCTCCGAGCATTCGCAGGTTGGGCATCCATTATGGTCATTTTTGAAACCGTACTCACAGACCGCGGCGCAAATGTTATGATCACAGAGACCTTGCGAACCATCCACGCTGCGTCCTCCACTGCGTCCGATCATATTCTCCACGCCCTCGCAATTAACCATTTGGGCAGCTCCCATAGTTCCTCTGATTTTGTTGCCTGTCTTGGGATCAACACACCAACATACCAGTCCATTGCGCGAACATTGTCGAGTCGAGAAACTTCCTCCCGGTCCATCACACTGCGGAACATATCCCCGTCCTTCGCGTTCGTTCACGGAAAGAAGTTCTGACAGCATACGAGCCTGGTGGCAAACGGTAACATTGTGTGGCTGTTGACAGTTTCGACCGCAACCATTTGAGGTGCAACATTTCTGCATTTGTGGACATTCGAGATCATGGCCGCAAGGTGTTCCGCAGAGGTATCCGGTATTATCAGTAGAAATGATTTCGTCTGGTTTTGGGCAAGAGCCTGGTTTTTCAAACTGGAGTGACGCGGGACAGCAAACTCCATAATCGTTACCCGATTGTACTAGGCAGCGATACAAAGGGGGACAGCTCGGTTTTCCAGGATCGATGCCGCACAAGAAGGGTCGCGCAGTACCGCTGATAGCGAGTGGTTGTCCTGCTGGACAAAGGTCTGATAAAGAACGCGCCGTGCGACCTATCGGGAAATATTTTGGTAAAATGCGCGATTACTTCACTGGGGGGTCATACTTACAAGTTGGAACTGGCGGACAAGGTTCATTCTTGCAGTTAACTTCCTGTGGTTCGCATTGCTGCCCACGGGGGCACTGTACACCGTCGCACGGATCACGGCATTTGCAGACTGGACACCCGCTGCTGTGATCTCGGGCAAAACCAGCCGGACAGAACATTCGACAGCTGGAAGCCTGACATTTGGTTTCGATTACGGTACAGTTCACGTCATCAGCACTCGGCTTTCGGCTGCCAGCTAACTCGACGCCGTATTCGTCCACGCACCAGCATTCAGTTCCGTTCAGTTCGTTCGAACATTGCACCGGTTCGAAGTCTCCGAGCGCCGTGCAGCGTGGTATTCGCACCGAGTGGAGTAAGTTGTCGCCTAGTGACTTAGCGCGACGTGATTCCGCTCGCCGCAGATGCTGACAGGCTGTTAATGCTATGGTTTCTGAAATAGAAGACAAAAAATGGTAAGATTTTGGGAATTTGGATACTTTATAAATCCAATAGTTATAAGTCAGTTTATAGGATGGTTAATCTAATGTTGTGCAATTTGCATATACAGTGGTTAATCAAGCTCCAACCACTCCTGCGCAGTGGTTCAAAATGGTGAAAAGTGGAACTTCTTTCCTAGTCATTTTTGCTTACATCTTAACAATATAGTGTCTTGGAGACTTTTGCTCGTAGGAATACCCCCCATAATCTAAAAGTAGCATGGCTTACTATGATAAAAAAATATAACTTTTTTGTGTTGGGAATCACAACCATAAATTCTTCAGAAAAGTTATAAAAAAGCAAACAAACAAGTTTGCTGTAGAGAGGACATTTCTATCTCTATCGGGTACAAGGATAAAGAGTATTTTCTTTAAAAGTTCTTCAAGAATTAGTTTTTCTTGCTTAGCTTGTGTTAGTTGCATTTTACAAGAACACATGATACTAGGCAATTATCGAAGTACTCAAAACACACGTTTTTGCAGCAATCCGCAAATCTCTATGACATAAGGCCCAGACACAATTTGACAGTTTTTCGCGCCTGTATACCTACTTGCTCGCTTATTCAAGGTTTAATTTTTCTTAGTCTCACGCATCTATAGGATACAATAGGGCCAGTGGATATACGAAATCAGTACTTTACTTTGAAATGTAAAACAAGTACTACAAATTTATATAATTGGGTTTGAAATGGGGAAGGCAAATGAGGAAGGGTCCAACATAGCTCCAGTCATCCCAAGCCCCTACCTAGCGCCTCCACGTGGCCTTACCCGGTAATGCTCTATTGAGTAGCCAAGCTAGGAGGTGCGATGATGGGTGGTTCCCGGCTACCTGATCTCAAAACTGCGGGTTTAGATGACGGCTGAGCCACACGACTTTGTAAGTAGATAAGCTTAACATAAGCTATTTTAATTATTTGTGTACAACGTGCCCACGCATCACATCTTTATTGATTTCAAAGCAGCGTACGATACAGTTGATCGAGACCAGCTAAGGCAGATAATGCACTAACACGGTTTTCCGGACAAACTGACGCTACTGATCAGAGCTACATTGGATCGAGTGATGTGTTTCGTACGTATCTCTGGGACACTTTCGAGTCCCTTCGAGACGCGGCGAGGGTTGAGACAAGGTGACGATTTATCTTGCATGCTGTTCAATATTGCTCTTGAGGGGGTGATCCGACGAGCGGGCATAGAAACGAGAGGCACGATTTTTACCAAGGGTAGCCAACTTCTAGACTTTGCAGATGACTTCGATATCATAGCCAGGAACTTTGCTACGGCGTAGGCAATCTACGCCAGACTGAAAGCGGAGTCTAGGAGAATTGGGCTAAAAATAAATGCGTCGAAGACCAAATACATGAAAGGAAGAGGCTCAAAGGAAACAAACGCGCGTCTCCCATGGATGGTAACGGTTGACGGCGACGAGCTAGAAGTGATAGAGGAGTTCGTGTATCTGGGATCGCTGGTAACCGCGGACAACAACACTAGAAAGGAGATCCAACGGCGCATCCAAGCGGGAAATCGGGCCTACTTTGCCCTTAGTAAAACGCTACGATCAGGAAGCATACGCCGCCGCATGTAGCTAACAATGTACAAAACCCTTATTAGATCGGTAGTTCTTTATGGACTTGAAGCCGTGACGCTGCTCACGGAGGACATACGCGCCCTTGCCGTGTTCAAGCGGAAAGTGCTGCGGACGATATTTGGTGGAGAACAAACAGAAAGCGGAAAGTGGCGGAGGCGTTTAAATCACGAGCTACAGGCACTGCTTGGGGAGACTCCCATCGTACATCTAGCGAAAGTTAGTAGGCTGCGGTGGGCCGGACACGTCGGAAGGATGCCGGACGACAGTGCGACGAAAATAGTCCTCTTCAATAACCCCACCGGCACCAGGAACAGGGGGGCCCAACGTGCGCGATGGCTCGATCAGGTCGAAAGCGACTTACGACTTCTGAGACGACTGGGAAATTGGCGATGAGTGACCCATGACCGAATTGAATGGAGACGAGTGCTTGAAACAGCACGAGCCACCCCGGCTCTATGCTGCTGAAGAAGAAGAAGACTCATGTAAACTCAAATGATGCAACTCTATTCCTTTCGAAGGACTGCTGGTGAGATTGTTTTATTTTTGTCCAGATATCTTCATATAATGTATATTCATATAAGTCATATCTTATCACATTGCCATATACCATCATTATCGTAAAGGGGAAGGAGCATCAGGGTATCGAATGAATCGAAGACTGGATGAAGGATGTGGTAACCAGCCTAAGTCATATAAGGTCGGAGAGGATCTTGACGCGCCCTTTTAGCACACTAATCATCACGCAAGATAAGTTTGCGCGGCGAAGTTATGTATCTAGAAACCGGAAGTCTATGCTGGATGGAGTGTCTTATATTCCCGTGGAATCATATAAGCGACATCGCTTATAGATCCACCCAACCCCTTTTGGTCCTTCAGGAACAGCATTGACATGAAAGTTGCTAGGTAGATAAATTCGATTCTGCAGTAATTATACTTGCATACAATGGGAAACCCTTGAGGTGATGGTGGCTGACCCCATACATACATACATACATACATACAGAACTACAAATTTATATATAAATGTTATATATAATTATATATAATTTATATCCACACTATTGAACCATTTAAAAAACACTTAAAAACAGGTGGTTCCACAGCTTTTTTAAACTTCTTGAACATTGTAAGCTTTGAAAACGAAAACAATGCGTTCAGAAAGCTTGATAAAGCTCGAAGTAATGAAAAAAAACTATTAAAATATATGCTTTGCGTACCGTAAAACGGGGAAAAAGTGATCATCGTGGGTAACATTGATCAGTTCAGGAAAGTAGGCAGAAGTTGCTTATTTCACTTATTTATGAGAATGGCCTAACTGATCAACGTTACCCCATTGATCAATATTACCCCGTTTTACGGTACTCTATAATAGAGTGGATTGGGACAAGCGGCACTTATATCTATACCTATAAAGAAGGATTTCTGTCTGTCTGTCTGTCTGTCTGTCTGTCTGTCTGTCTGTCTGTCTGTCTGTCTGTCTGTCTGTCTGTCTGTCTGTCCTGTGTTCCTTATAGAATCAAAAACTACTGAACCAATCGGCGTGAAAATTTGCATGTAGAGGTTTCTGGGGCCAGGAAAGGTTTTAGTGATGGTTAGAGACCCCTCCCCCCACTAAGAGGGGGGGCTCCCATACAAATGAAACACAAATTTCTGCATAACTCGAGAACTAATCAAGCAAATAGAACCAAATTTGGCATGTGGGTGTTTTCGGTGACAAGAATTTATTCTAGGGTAATTTGAGACCCCTCCCCTCTTTATAAGGGGAATTATAACTTCTCTCCCCTTTAAGAGGGGGGGCTTCCATACAAATTTCCTCATAACTCGAGAACTAATCAAGCAAATGCAACCAAATTTGGCATGTGAAGGTTTTCGAGAGCAAGAAAATTTTCTATGGTGAATTAGGACCCCTCCCCACTTTAAGAGGAGGGGCTCCTGTACAAATGAAATACAAATTTCCTCATAACTCGAGAACTAATCAAGCGAATTGAACCAAATTTGGCATATGTGTGTTTTTGGAGACAATTTTTTTTTCAATGATGAATTGGGACCCCTCCCCACTTTAGGAGGGGGGGTCCTATACAAACGAAATACAAATTTCCTCATAACTCGAGAATTAATCCAGCAAATGGAACCAAATTTCGCGTGTAGGTGTTTTTGGAGGCAAGAATTTTTTCTGTGATGAATTAGGACCTCTTCCCACGTTAGGAGGGGGGGCTCCAATACAAATGAACTACAATTTTCCCCATAACTCGAGAACTAATCAAGCAAATAGAACCAAATTCGGCATGTGGAGGTTTTTGGAGGCAAAAATATTTTCTACGGTGAATTAGGATCCTTCCACACTTCAAGAGGGGGGGCTTCTTCACAAATGAAATACAAATTTCCTCATAATTCGAGAACTAATCAAGCAAATGGAACCATATTTGGCATGTGGGTGTTTTTGGAGGCAACCATTTTTTCCATTATGAATTAGGACTTCTTACCTTTTTAGGAGGGGGGGGGGGGCTCCCATTCAAACGAAATACAAATTTGCTCATAACTTTAGAACTAATCAAGCAAATGGAACCAAATTTGGTATGTGAGAGTTTTAGATGGCAGAATTTTTTTTCTGTGGTGTATTACGACCCCTTTCCCTTTTAAGAGGGTGGGCTCCCATACAAATGAAATACAAATTTCCTTATAATTTGAGTACTAATCAAGCAAATGGAACCAAATTTAGCATGTAGGAGATTTTTGAGTCTTGAATTTATTTTATGATAGTTAGAGACCTCTCACCCCTGTGGTAGGGGGATATGAACTCTCATACAAATAAAACAGAAATTTTTGCGAAACTCAAAAACTAATCCAACTCGAGAAATTCGAGACTCTTCCATAAAACATTAATCAATAACAAGACTAAAAAAACTATCTATAGTAACACTAGATCATTCAGGACGAGCCGGTCGCGAGTGTTGCCGGTGACCCGCCGTCGGAAGCGCCGCCCACTGGGGGGCTTGCAAAACTCGAGATAGTGACAAAGATCATCCGAGATTCATGATTTATGTACAACACAGGTTGATTTGTGGCAATACGAAGTTTGTCGGGTCAGCTAGTAAGTTTATATTTCTTGATTTAGGCTTCACGGTGAAGCACTGATTTTGTCTCCACTTGCCTCATTCATCATAGGGTACTATTGGCTAGTGAATTTAAGCAGAAGCAAAGCTTAAATAAGCGATAAGGAAAAACCCTAGAGATTCGCAAACTTCTGCAAAAACATGTGTTTTGAGTGCTTCGATAATTGTCTAGAACAATGTGTCCTCGTAAAATGCAACCAACAAAAGTTAAGTATGAAAAACTAGTTCTTAAAGAATTTAAAAAAAATACTTTACAGCTCTGCACCCGAAATATTATTTCTCAAGCAAATTCGCTTAGGGTAAAAGTACCAGTTTTGGCCATAGTTTGTCCAACATTCCCCGTTATCGATCATGTTCCATCACAACCGACTAAACTAAATATATTTAATATCATCAATAGGTAATTTCCGCTGTAATCTTCATACTGTATTAGTTGATGTGAGGAAAATATACTTTTTTGTTTTAATTTTTATCGAATGAAAAATCTCTGGTGGGTTCCTATTTTGGCCATATTGTTCTAGCATTCGCCACTCTGTGTTCCTATTTTGGCCACCCTGCAGAAAAAGTGTCCAAAACATGATAAATGTACCGGGTAATCTATTTTACTGAATTAGTCATCTTTTTAATACAAAATTGCATCGTACCAGTATTGCAACCGGATATTTAACCCTTTCTTTAACGCCCTCATTACTTTCGCAAGACTTACAAATTGGTTTTCTAGAAAAAAGATCACAACAACAGTTATTTTTCTCTTTTCAGAAGATTCTGTTGATTCTGTTGCATTTTGTACAACGTATGTAAAAATTTAATTTTATTATCTCGGTATATCCCTGGATTCTGGAATGGATAAAATATTTTTCTGATATACTCGCTAAAATTATGAGTGGTCATCCAGCCGCGTTCGCTTTGACCAAGTCCCCATGTAGAGGGAAAGGTTTGAGCAACTTCTTTCCTAATACGCTGTCCTGGGAGTATAATCAACGGGTCTACGACTTGGCCGGAAGCACTAAATGAAAACATAACGGTTATGTTCTGTTTACCACTTGCTTGCTCTACCTCGTAAACATTACGGAAACCTTTTTACGCAATGACTTCGCGACTTCGTGAAGATAAAACGACGTTTCGTCGCCGTTAAATACACGCATCGGGCATTATATTTGTGGTACCTTCTAGGTCCATCCACCTGGAAACTTCCTCGAACCATTTTCTTATGTCAGCTTCGCTAACTCGGACACTAGCTGATGTCACAGCTTCAGGAGTCCGAATTGACAGTTGTGAATGACGGTTCATGAAACACGAGAACCATTTCCTGCCTAACGTATACGAATGTTTACAAAAAATGTGAATATTTTACACAATGTGGAATTTACCAGGACAATTGTTTTTGAATGAAGTATCACGGGGGTTTTCATTTAGAAAATCCTTCACTTTGTACAACAAAGTACGGCGCTGTACTGGAAAACCGCGTCGTTGCATTTCAATAAGCCAGGCAACAATCTTTTCCTCTTCCGTTCGGGAAAGTACCGTTCCGGGACCCTGGATTGTGTTTTCTGCCACTTTCCACTCATGCGGTATCGAATTGTAGACCTCGGAATACCGTATTTTTTGCAGGCCGCGTATACCGAAGTTGTTGATGTATCCTGTATACAGGACTGAAGTGTACTTTCATTATATGCCTGACTGGCTATGTTTTTAGATGACGCTATCGAATCGTATGCAATCTTCAACAAAAATATCCAATGATCAGTCACCTTATTCATAAATCAATCATTATAGTACTTACTATCTTCCAGTGGTAAAAACGGAATAATCGTTGATGAACCACAATCAAAATTTCAGAACTAAATAACGTATGGCGAAAACGAGCACGTGAAACTTGAAATCGGTTTGACAGATGGCCAAAAGCGGAACAGTGAATGCTTTTGGGCTCCTATGATTAAACATCTTTTTTTTAAGAAAAAAGACTATTTTACGTTTAATAAATGATCGATATGGTTTGAGAAATAACTCATTATACCAGATGTGAAAACCAATGAAAAATAAATAATTTTGGATAAAAGTTATTATGTATTGAAAATTGCTTTCATACTATGCTGACAATAGATTATGTGGGAATTTAGTAGAGGTCAATTTTTTTCTGCTTTCCTGATAGGATATTAATTCTAATGCATTAGTTTTTAGGCAAATTATGTGGAGAAATATCAAAAATTTGATTTAGTTTAGTTTAAAGTTGTGCTATTGACCATATAATTTCACAATTAACAGTTAAACTCAAGTATGGCCAAAACGGGTACTATGGCTAAAATCGGTGTTTCTGCCCTATTTTTATATTTTGTACAACTTTGCTGAAAAAACTATGTCTATATTTCTTAACACAAAAAAAGGTATCTTTTATTTTTTCCAAACTAAGCCATGACTAACTTTTGACTCTTTCAGATTATGGGGGGTATTTATACGAACAAAAGTGCTACAAATCCGAAATGTTAAAATGAAAGCAAGAGACGCTAGGAAAAAACTTCACGTTTGCATTGCACCCTTTGGACCACGATGTTCTGGGACCGTCTCCAACAATCCATTGCTCAATCCCCGAACACAAAGTAGCTGAACTCTGGAAAAGGTTTTCTTGGAATGTTTCCAACAATGCTTAGTGGTTCCGAAGACAAATCTAGAGCAAAATTAGTGTGCTCCAGCGTAGTCCTGCTGAAGTTGTTGAAAAACTTGAACTTTTAGTTGTTCACAAAAACGCTTACTCCATTTTGAAGCCCTGTTCTTGTCATTTGTTAGTTGTTTCATTGCTAATTTGAGAAATATCACATGATATACATACAGATCTCAAGCACAGACAAACAGATTTCCATTCTTCGCACCAATCAAACCGTCATTTCAAGTTTGGGTTTAGCTGGGAATGTCTCCGTTTTGATCAAAGTGGCGCGTTTTAACGAAAGAAGGGGAATACCCCATAAAAAATACTTGCTCCCTTTGATATTTGATATTTGGGAATGTCGATCATAGATGGTGCTAGCGTTCAAGCACAATGTGAGGTACGATAATTTTTGTTGATTTTTCTTCCAAGAGTAATGTCTGTTTGTATGTGTCTTAAGGTTTGCTAAAAATTCAGCTTTTTTGCCTTTCTACTATATAAATATATAGTATAAAGGTATAGAAATCACTTGGAAAACCGAAAATGGAAAGAAGGTCCTGCGGGCCGAATGTTATATACCATTCGACTCAGTTTCGAAAACTGAGCATTTTCTGTGTGTGTGTATGTATGTGTGTGTGTGTGTGTGTGTGTGTGTGTGTGTGTGTGTGTGTGTGTGTGTGTATGTAACGCTTTTCAATCTCACTCACTTTTCTCGGAGATGGCTGGACCGATTTTAATGTTCTTAGTGTCAAATGAAAGGTCTAGGTGTCCCATTGGTCGCTATTGAATTTCATACTGATCGGACTTTTAGTTCAAAAGTTATGTATAAAAATACGAAAAATATGGGACTTCATTATCTCATAGATCCCTTAACCGATTTGAACAAAATTGATTGCATATGAAAGAGGAGCCTTACAAACCCTTAACTTCCAAATTTCATGATGATTGGACTTGCAGTTTGAAAGTTACATAAATAAATGTGAAAAAATAGTATTTAAAACATATTTTTGTAACATTTAAGAATTAATTCAATGAAAAACATCACACATTTTATTATTATTTGAAAATTACTGCTGAGATCTATCAAACGAAACCGAGTTATTTAAAATCGGACGGTTCATTCAAAAGTTATTAAAACTTTAACACTTAAGCACCGTATATTAAACCGTTAAAACGTGTGAAATCAAAACGTATCAATCAAATGTTGATTGTATTCAATGTGTACGATGTATGTATGTATGTATGTATGTATGTATGTATGTATGTATGTATGTATGTATGTATGTATGTATGTATGTATGTATGTATGTATGTATGTATGTATGTATGTATGTATGTATGTATGAATGTATGTATGTATGTATGTATGTATGTATGTATGTATGTATGTATGTATGTATGTATGTATGTATGTATGTATGTATGTATGTATGTATGTATGTATGTATGTATGTATGTATGTATGTATGTATGTATGTATGTATGTATGTATGTATGTATGTATGTATGTATGTATGTATGTATGTATGTATGTATGCATGTATGTATGTATGTATGTGTATGTGATGACAATTTGCAATGAAATTCAAGAAAAGTGAGAAACATGTCAATAGTCAGTTTTTGAAGCCTCTTAGTGGAATACGAACTCTGAAATAAAAGAAAAGAAAAAAACTTTTACCGACTAAATTCCACTATTTAATATTTATTCGCGACAGATACGTATACGCTTTGAAATAAGACACTGATGAAGCCTGCACGTCGTAGGCGAACTACGTATCTGTTGCAAATAAATATTAAATAGCGGGATTCAATTGCAAAGTTTTTTCTTTTCTTTGATTTTAGATTTCAATTGTCATTTTCTTCACTTGCTGTTACTCACAATTGTACACGAAAAGCAAAAAGCGGAGAAAAGCAGTTAATTTAAGTATATAAGTATAGTGATGTATAAGATCAAAATACTAGTGAGTTGATTTTTCCAAATAAATTTATACAAATTTCAAACAAATTTTGCGCATCAATATATGCTCTTTTCAATCCATAGATACTAGAGCTTAGAAATGTTATATGAAAAATAGGAAGTACACGTTGCACGGTAGTAACTTTGTAAGATTTGTTTTCGTTAGTGACATTTTAAAGGACAGATGTCTTATGTCATGTATCATGTTTTAATAAATAAATCAAAAATGACAAGCACTGGAAATCATATCGATCATATTTCCTATTCTCAAGCATGTTTATGGTTCAGCTTTTGCACTATTTTTTCCTAACCCTCTAACATTGTAAAAACGATGCGATCAAGCTAATGACTATCTTTTCATGAAAGTACATTCAAAAGAAGCTCAAGTTTTGATTTTCATGCAAAAATAATTATCTGAAGGAGCGCCAGCTAAGAAAAAGTTCAATTTCTCTTTTTCATATCTAATGCTCTATTCAGTTATTTTTTCTAATTCAGATATATTGCAAAATTGAAGCCAAGCGAACTAATAGTAAAATTTTGAGATTAATCATTTTGTTGTCGAAATCCTTTTTCTCACAAGTGAAGTATATAATAATTTTTCTGAGTTCTTGTTTTGCCTTTCTACTATATAAATATATAGTATAAAGGTATAGAAATCACTTGGAAAACCGGAAATGGAAAGAAGGTCCTGCGGGCCGAATGTTATATACCATTCGACTCAGTTTCGAAAACTGAGCATTTTCTGTGTGTGTGTGTGTGTGTGTGTATGTATGTGTGTGTGTGTGTATGTAACGCTTTTAATCTCACTCACTTTTCTCGGAGATAGCTGGACCGATTTTAATGTTCTTAGTGTCAAATGAAAGGTCTAGGTGTCCCATTGGTCGCTATTGAATTTCATACTGATCGGACTTTTAGTTCAAAAGTTATGTATAAAAATACGAAAAATATGGGACTTCATTATCTCATAGATCCCTTAACCGTTTTGAACAAAATTGATTGCATATGAAAGAGGAGCCTTACAAACCCTTAACTTCCAAATTTCATGATGATTGGATTTGTAGTTTGAAAGTTACATAAAGAAATGTGAAAAAATAGTATTTAAAACATATTTTTGTAACATTTAAGAATTAATTCAATGAAAAACATCACACATTTTATTATTATTTGAAAATTACTGCTGAGATCTATCAAACGAAACCGAGTTATTTAACATCGGACGGTTCATTCAAAAGTTATTCAAACTTTAACACTTAAGCACCGTATATTAAACCGTTAAAACGTGTGAAATCAAAACGTATCAATCAAATGTTGATTGTATTCAATGTGTGCGATGTATGTATGTATGTATGTATGTATGTATGTATGTATGTATGTATGTATGTATGTATGTATGTATGTATGTATGTATGTATGTATGTATGTATGTATGTATGTATGTATGTATGTATGTATGTATGTATGTATGTATGTATGAATGTATGTATGTGTATGTAATGACAATTTGCAATGAAATTCAAGATAAGTGAGAAACATGTCAAAAGTCAGAAGTTTTTGAAGCCTCTTAGTGGAATACAAACTCTGAAATAAAAGAAAATAAAAAAACTTTTACCGACTAAATTCCACTATTTAATATTTATTCGCGACAGATACGTATAGCAAAGCAAAGCCTAGGTGCTACATTCCGTTATCGAAACTTGACCTTCTGTTTTTTATACGACAGACTTCGCAGCCAGCTGTTAGAGTGCAGGACAATTGCAGGGCCAGTTGCTACGATCCTATTGACTCTAACGGCCTCTCCCAGTCGAGATTCGAACATACGACGAGTGGCTTATTAGACCAGCGTCATACCTCGAACGACAGATACGTATACGCTTTGAAAAAAGACACTGATGAAGCCTGCATGTTGTAGGCGAACTACGTATCTGTTGCAAATAAATATTAAATAGCGGGATTCAATTGCAAAGTTTTTTCTTTTCTTTGATTTTAGATTTCAATTGTCATTTTCTTCACTTGCTGTTACTCACAATTGCACGCAAAGCAAAAAGCGGAGAAAAGCAGTTAATTTAAGTATATAAGTATAGTGGTGTATAGGATCAAAATACTAGTGAGTTGATTTTTCCAAATAAATTTATACAAATTTCATACAAATTTTGCGCATCAATATATGCTCTTTTCAATCCATAGATACTAGAGCTTAGAAATGTTATATGAAAAATAGGAAGTAAACGTTGCACGGTAGTAACTTTGTAAGATTTGTTTTCGTTAGTGACATTTTAAAGGACAGATGCCTTATGTCATGTATCATGTTTTAATAAATAAATCAAAAATGACAAGCACTGGAAATCATATCGATCATATTTCTCATTCTCAAGCATGTTTATGGTGTAGTTTTTGCACTATTTTTCGACCTCATCTTGTTTTCCTAACCCTCTAACATTGTAAAAACGATGCGATCAAGCTAATGACTATCTTTTCATGAAATTACATTCAAAAGAAGCTCAAGTTTTGATTTTCATGCAAAAATAATTATCTGAAGGAGCGCCAGCTAAGAAAAAGTTCAATTTCTCTTTTTCATATCTAATGCTCTGTTCAGTTATTTTTTCTAATTCAGATATATTGCAAAATTGAAGCCAAGTAAACTAACAGTAAAATTTTGAGATTAATAATTTTGTTGTAGATATCCTTTTTCTTCAAAAGCGAAGTATAATAATAATTTTTCTGAACTGAACTTGTTTTTCAAAGACTTTTGAACGCATGGTATTAATATCAAAATATCAAAAAAATCTACCCTTTGGGCTAAAACCACTCAAAAAAAAACTATCAAAAAATCTGCTATGAACACATATTTCATGTTGTCAATTCAAAACAAGTTTCGTATGTGGCTCTGAAACCCGAAAGTTAAAGCCGACCGATTATAAAACTAAATAAGGTGTTCATCAAATAACATAAATGACGCTTACAAGTATTTACGCACCCAAGGAAAGAAAATATAATTATTCTACGCAATACGTTGTGAATTTTACTGGCAAATAAGGATTTTGAGGAATACGGAACGGATATTTAAAAATATAGTCAAGTTAATTATAGATGTTCCTGAGAAATTAAATGATTATTGTGGCAGTAGAAAGGCTAGGTCACGCCGCTAGGTGGATTAATTCGGGTTTTTGAAACTGTCGGGACTTTTTACGAACAGGGGGTCCACTGTTTCGTGTATCTCGTGAAGAGAAGAATAGAATCGTATTGAAGACATTCGTGCTTGGGCGAAGAACACGTTCACCATCTTTGCAAAAATCACGCCTAGGCCACTCAAAATATTCGATTGAAGTTGTATCTTTTCTCTATCCAGTCTTCGTTATTGAGTACTAGAGGATTAATACTGGATTAGGATATCAAGATAATCTGCTAGATCACCTTCACAATGATTCATTGATCTTTCGATCCTAGAGGCACTCGTTCCAGCTCCTAACAGTTTAAATAAATCTAATGTAGAATAAATATAAGGAACGTCAAGCTCATCGAATTCAAAAGAATTAGTTTAGAAAATTTGTTTGACTAATCCTCCAAAATAGCATTGCACTTGATCATTATCAAGATTTCGTATATACAATCCAAACGACGTCACGCCTAGCTAACGTCACGCTATGTTTAGAGAGGGACGTTCTATTTGTCATCGTTTAAATTTATGCGACGAAAAAGCAGACGACCTTCATAGCTTATTGTTGGCTTATAGCGAAAATATTTTAACAAAACCAGATAGGCCAGTATGCCGACAGATTCTGGCAAAGACGCCGCCTGTCGGATAAAGGTATTACTGTTGCAGTTGAAAACCGTAATAATCGACTCGCGACATTCGCTTTTATTCTTGTTCTGTGTGTCGCAACTACGTCGCACGTGGTGCGCTGTGATCGCACATTGATGCGCTATACAGCGCACCACGTGCGACGTAGTTGCGACACACAGAACAAGAATGAAACCGAATGTCGCGAGTCGATTATTACAGTTTTCAACTGCAACAGTAATACATACAGACAGACAGACAGACATAACACTCATTGCTCGATTATTTACACGTTACAAAAGTAATTTAAAATGTGGTTTCAGTTGGGAAGGTATCTATACTTGTCATGGTGGCGGTTTTAAAAGAAGGGAAGGTCGTTTGCAAAATTCAAGCTTGTTTGAGCGATACCCTGGAGCGAATGTCGAATATTTGGGAATCTATTGTGTTGGTGCACACGCATAATGTGCGTAATTATATTTTTTTTTGAAGGATCTGCTCCAAAGAATAATGTCTCTTTGCTTGCGATAAAAGTGAAATTACCAAATGCTCGAATGTTGTAATTTATGTAATTTATTAGTTCTCAAATGCACGTATAGTCGTTTACTCTGGAGGATTCTCAAGGTTAGGTTTTGTGTAGTTGAAGAAAACTTGAAGGTAGGTTGATAAGTAAACATAAGTTCTCGGTCGCATGTGCTCAGACAATCTTAATCAGGCACCTGAAATGGGCGAATAACACGTAAAGGAAGCACAACGCATTAATTCAGAATTTGATGTATGGACTTTAAGGGAATTCCGGATAACCATAGATTTGTGTAGGTTGAGAGTGCATTACCAATAAAAAAAAACTTTTATCTTTGCATTAGAACAAGTAGGGCATTGGATGGTATTTTCGGCATGCTTCTAATTATTGGGCCTACTCTGTTTTCGTGTAACCTGTATCTGAAGAACTAATTTATCACCATGAAACGAATGTGCAACCATAGTAGTGCATATGGATGAGAATTAGTAATGATTTTCCCACTAGGATGCGGAGCACAAAGTGTAGGCCCAAAATAGAAACAGGCCGAAAAACTAGTGTCGCAATCGCATGTTTTTAAAGCTGTGAAACGAGTTTGCTAGGCTAGCTAGCTATTCTTCTCGATAGGATGTTTTTGCTTATGGTTGACAAACAGTTTGTTGCTTTGCAACTTTTCGAGCAGTAAATTACTCCCGGTTACCGGTTTGTTCGTAAGTTAGGGTTTCCAAGGTCAAAAGCCGGCTTCGCTAAGTTAAAAAAATCAATACATACACCAAGGTTGTCCGACGGTGCAAAGTTACTCGGATTTTGCATGTTCACTTGCAGTATAGCATTTCGTTATTGAATGATTCTTTTTTATCGCGATTATGCGGGTTAGTGTAGCTTTTTCACACCACGCGACATGTAATTATAACGTCAAAATCACTACTGTGCATTAAGTAACGTGACCACTTTCGTGTTATTTGCATTGAAACCCAGACTTTTTGCAGGGTATGGGGCAAGGACTTTAAGGCAGAAAACACGGACATGGCAACCCTAGCCGTAGACTAAAAAAATGCAGACGAGGAATCCGAAATCCGGTTAGTATTCGCTGGACCACTCTGAGTACGAATGTGTGAAGTTTGCATAATATGGCCATTAAGCGGTGTCGTGCGGATTCTCGTTATAAGCGTATATAGCAGTAAATTATTAAAGAATAATATGCGGCCCCTACTTGGAATTAAATGGGGAACTGTTGATCTAGATTACGTAGGGAGTATGTTAATTTATTGTCATTGAGGCACGTGAAATTATACATTCAGCATTATCATATCGGTTTCGCAACTTCGGGAATCGAAAGTGAGTTGCTGTTGTGTGAGTGGCTACGAATATTTAACGGTAAAGAATGATTATTAAGGCATATTTTCCGAACTTGTCTATAGTAGGGATAAGAGGGCGTACATTATTCAACGTTATGTAATATAAAATAATAGGAATATTCAAAGCTAGTGAAAACAGATAGTTTGGTTACTGTGATATCCGGTATTTTAGCTACTTTTGCCTCTTTTTCTCTCTGATCCATTTACACGCTTCAGGTAACTCTCCCAAACAACAACGAAAACATTGTGTAAACATCCTGTTGCACACTTCAGACAACTCCTCTAATATTATACTATTTAATATCAAAATGCTACATCCTCCTCAAACAAAAAAAACAAAAAGTCGACATTCAATGTGCTGTCAGCGAATGTTAAAATATCAACGAATGCGAAAAGTGATTTTTTGCTCACAACCGCATCCATTTGCTAATTGATTATTTATAATTATAATTATCGTAGTAGCTCTCTGGAGATCTCTGAAGATTATAATGAATAATAACATTCGGCTGGGCGGTGCAGCTAGGCAGAGTCAGTAGTATTGTTATTTGTTACACTGGCCCCATGATTGTCCTGTACTCTAACAGTCGGCTGCGAAAACTGCCTTCAGAAAGACGATTAAGCTCAAGGCTTTGCTCTGACAATTCAGATAACTTTAGTGTATTCAGAAGCTCAATTGGAAGGCATACAGCTTAATTATTTTCTTGAAAAGAATAAAAAATTCGGAAACGTAATGGCTCATTTATTTATCCATCTTTTTACGAGCCATAATGACGGAGCGCATAATCTGGGATCGTAATATTTGCACAGCCCTTTTGACATTTCCCAAATACATCGCACGTTTCCTTTTCGCACGTTCACGGTAAAACTAAAGGAATGTACGGAAAGAATACTCGATGTATTTAGGAAATGTCAAAAATGCTGCCCAAATATTACGAACGCCGTCCGCCATTATAGCTCGTAAAGAGCTGGATAGGACTTATAATTAACTATTCGTTATGGCTATTACATTGAGTGCAGCGTTAATGAAAATTGAAAAATTGCATTCATCATCCAGTTTCTCTTCATTCAAGTGAACACCCCACATGCGACACGCAATTTTCCTTTCAAAAGCCTTTCATTTTCAATGAAAGCGAGTTTAGCTCCCAGCCTAACTAACTAACTAACTATGCTTTCAATGTGACCAACGGGAAGACCACTAGCGGCAGTTATAGTGCATGCGGATCGTTGTTGTTACACGCATGCAGTTGACCGAATAAATAAAGTTAATGCACTAGACGCCGATGTTCATTTTACTTTTGCTAATCAGAAAAACGCAGGTTGTTGGAAATGTAACACAAATATGATTAATCAAGTCAGCGAAATAAATTAACTTAAAGGTGAAGATTTTCCAGCAAATTGAAATACCCTATTTTTTGTATAATCACTCTATTGTGTCACGACTAGGCGGTTTCGCCTGCACGTGAAGAAAGTCACATGTTGATGTCAGTGGTAATGCTGTGCTACTATGGGACTTCCATGACATTGTGGTTGCATAGTAATGTACGTTGAGATGTGATTATGCTGAACGGTAATTAACAGGTTCAATTTTATGGGACTGGAAAGATTCCAAGGGTTGAACAGTTGGCTGCCTTTCATAGCCGCAAAAGAGAATTTCCATTATGGAAATGGTTTCGTTGCAAGTAAGCGCCTCGGTATACATATAATTTCCGTGCTGTAACCCGTGCCAGACCTGTATGAACTTAATAAGTTGAAGCAACCTCTTAATGGAATTAAACTATTCCGAATTCCTTTAAAGAGTACGTGATTTCAAGTGAGAACTACCTACTTCGATGTTTTATCTACCAATTTATGGTTGTAAATTATCTATTATTCATTTATCCTGACGTTTTGTGGTTCAAAACTAGTCTGAATATGAATATGTATTTCCAAAGAAAATTTACAGTATTGCGGCACTTATAAAAAATCCGTCTGCAGCGGCGCAATAAACGCAATATTAAAATTTAGGTTTTATAGTTTGCAGTACAAAATAACAGTTTTGTAGCATGGTTTTGATGAAAAACAATTGATTTAGTAAATGTTCATGTATTTAAGTACTGAAATCAGTTCTGCGGTGCTCGCTTGGCGATTTGGATCAACAATCAAGATAACCGCGATGTGAGGATTCTTCTTGTAATCTGCAATAGTGTCTACCAAGAACATTGCCGATAGCCGAGAGCCAGTAACAACAATGCTATCTGTAGAGCTAAACTGGAAACAATTTTACACAAGTGTTACTGACAGATGATATCCAGCTTTTTATAGCCATAATGGCGGACGTGTTCGTAATATTTGAACAGCATTTCCCTAATACATCGCACGTTTTCTGTCCCTTTCCCTAATACAGCTTTACATTGAACGCGCGGAAAGAAAACGTGCGATGTATTAGGGAAATGTCAAAAATGCTGTTTAAATATTACGAACCAGGAATGGGAATGAACGAACGATTTGAACCAGGGATGGGAAATCCGTGGCTTTCTTTCCACACGTTCTTTTGATTTTACTGTGAACGTGCGGAAACAAAGAGTTTGATGTATTACTGAAATGTCAAAAATGCTGTTCAAATCAAATATTACGAACGAATGGCTCGTAAAAAACTGGATAGTCAAACGTGTGCCTGAAAGGATTGCTAATGTGCGATTGTATTAGTGGTTTGTGTGCATCGTGAAAAATTTTTCGCAGCGAACAAAAATTTGGAGATGCAAACAAACCGCGTATACGTATACGCGGCGAAGTGTGCGTGTGGTAATGTCAGCAATCGTAATAGAAAGTTCACATTAAATCGTTTTCATGTCAATTTTACATTGGAATTGTATAATGATTAGAGTATGTCAAATCGAAGTGAACAATAAGTTGTTTTGCAGTCGTGCGTGTCTTCATATACAATTCATGACTGTGAATTATAAAGCAGGATAGACAATTGCAATACTTGATTATATCTATATCATATATTCAGGAGTATTTATTTGCGTGTTATAAAAACTGCGCAAAATAAAATTACAAATAGTTGTCAAAATTTTCGCACGTATGTCGCCTCAACTTTGGTACATATATGTTCTTATATGGCGTGAAATATAACTTTTTCGTTCAGATATGATTTCGTATACCTCAGTTGCAACCAAATGGTTTACTGGGTGTTGTTTGAGTCTTGGCTTAAGTGAAAATTTGAAATGATCGTTTGTATTGGCGATGGAATGGGGCTTCAGTGTTACGTCTGTTAGTCTGTGGTATTACTTTAATGTCGTCAAAGTCAATAAATTCTCGGTAGCTGGATTGGATAGGAAAAAGCAAATTACAACAATCTAAAACATGATCCAACTGCGGTTGTAAGTTCCACCGCATTCAACAATTTGCTTCCCATTTAAGGCACACAGAATGAAATCAAACCAACTCTCGTAAGTATATATGTGAGCACACATTTCACCGCCGGCATTTTCAAGCGACAGGGCAACAGTTTCCTAACTATGTTTGCCATGTTGTTTGGATCAATTTCCTTCCTCAGGATTGAAGCTGTGGCATAGAACTTTCTCTTCTGGTTTGAAAGTTTGTAAGTTAGACATTCTTTGCCCAGAGTGGTCGTCAGATGCATACTTGTCAGAAAAGCACTGTTTTCGATATAAGAACCTACAAACTTTTATTTACTACAGGCAGTCTTTAATTTGTTTGTACAACTGTAGTGTTGATCTTCGGCGCACTTTTTCGTTACATTCCAAGCAATAAGTGCGCTGAAGACACCGAAACGATTTAAGCCAAAATAGCACTTTTATGAGCGATTCCGCACTTATTGATTGGACAGTATTGCTGATTGCAAACAGCAATACTATTTTTTTTATCTAGATGATTTTTCTGACCATGATCTTAACCTCCATGGCGTCACTGCGTTAGCAGTAATCTTTTTTCCACAAATGTCGCATTTACTTGTCATTGGCGACTTTCCAATTCGATATATGTATACTGTGTAGCATTGTGCTAACGAAACATTCAGCACTTTTTGCCATGGAAATTACTTGACCCCTGTCATATCGTTCTCGCATTGCCATTGGTGGAGAGCGAGCAGTGCTGACTCTTTCTGCGGATGTATTTATGTTCTACTTTTTACAATTGCATATCCACAAAGCATCTTAGGTCATGTATCTGTGTTAGAGTAAGAATTTGTGCCATTCTTTGAGGGATTAGAGATAAAACTCATATTGGGCACCGCTAATTCGCTTACCGACACAATTTGCTTGATAATCGCGGAAATTTCCCTATTCGCTAATTATCAATCCACGTCTTGTTTCCGCGCGTTCACGGTAAAGCTAAAGGAATGAACGGAGAGAAAACGTGCGATGTATTAGGGAAATACGAGCCATAATGGCGGACGTGTTCGTAATATTTGGACAGCATTTTTGATAGTTCCCTAGTACATCGCACGTTTTCTTTCCGCGTGTTCACGTAAGACGATACACCGTAAATCGCACTTTTATGAGCGATTGTACACTTTGAAAAGTTTCATTTTCAGAAGTAATAGAGCAGGAGACCTATTTTCAGCCTTTAAGCTTTTTACGAGTCATAATGGCGGACGTGTTCGTAATATTTAAACAGCATTTTTGACATTTCCCTAAATACATCGCACGTTTTCTTTCTGTACATTCCTTTAGTTTTACCGTGAACGCGCGGAAAGAAATCGTGGAAATGTAAAAAATGCTGTTCAAATTTTACGAACACGTCCGTCATAATGGCTCGTAAAAAGCTGGATAGATTCTTCCTTTAACGGTCGAAATTACCCTAGCAGACCGTAACAGACGCTATGAAAAGTTTGACGAAAACTGACAATTTAATTGAGATCGCAAATCTATGGCAGAACGAAGTAAGATAAATGGTGCTTGGGAGGGATTATACCTACATACTTTATTCAGTAAATTAAAAGTTGTAGCAAAGGAAAAGCTCACCAGTCTACTGAACAGACTGAACATAAATTAGGTTGAACCGTGCAGAAAATCAATCTGCGGTATAGAGCCCCATCCATTTCATTTCATTCGTTACTCTTTTCTCGAACATTTGGAAAAGTTTTTAAAAGGAGCCGTACTACTGAAGCGAATACTTCAAATTTGAAAAGTAATTACCTCATCGAAAAGTTTTACCTCCATTATCGGAGCAAACGATTTTGACAGAGCGATGGTTGTCGGTTGTCAGTAACAATAATACCAGCAATCGTTCGCATGCAGCTAACATCATTCCACAGTATTTAACTTTATGTTTTACTTTCGTAACAGGTATTATAACAATTTAAATAGTGCTTGACATCGTAATTCCGCATCACTTTGTTTTAGTTTTAGGAACTCGAAAAATCTTCGGAATGGACGATGAGATACATTGAAATATATTTTGAATCTTGCACTAACAAATGCAACGAGGAAGTGCGTAAAGGCTGGTGAAAGCGCAACTTTACATTGAATCGTTATCGGATCATAAGGAAAAAGTGTGCCGAACACGTAAGACGATACACCGTAAATCGCACTTTAATGAGCGATTGTACACTTTGAAAAGTTTCATTTTCAGAAGTAATAGAGCAGGAGACCTATTTTCAGCCTTTAAGCTTTTTACGAGCCATAATGACGGACGGCATAATCCGTGTTCGTAATACTTGAACAACATTTTTGACATTTTAGCAATATATCGCCCGTTTTGTTTCCACGCGTTCACGGTAAAACCACAGACAAACAGACATAACACTCGTTTCCCATTCTTCGTACTGATTAAACCGTCATTTCAACTTTGCGCTTAGTTGGTTATGTCTCCGTTTTGGTCAACGTGGCGCTTTTTGATGAAAGAAGGGGAGTTCCCCATAAAAAATACTTGCTACTTCGAGGGATAATCCTGTTGATATTTGATATTTGGGAATGTCTATCATAGATGGTGCTGGTGTTCAGGCTAAATGTGAGGTACGATATTTTTTGTTGATTTTTCTTCCAAAAGTTATGTCTGTTTGTCTGTGCTCATATCATACGAATTATTTTTTTTGCCCCCTGATTTTTCAAGCCAATTTCCAAGGGGGGGGGGGGGTTGACAAAAACTTTGAAAATGATTTGCAATGGCCTAATGGCGGACGTGTTCGTAATATTTGAACACCATTTTTGGCATTTCCCTAATACATCGCACGTTTTATTTCCGCGCGTTAACGATAAAACTAAAAAAATGTACGGAAATAAAAAGTGCGATGTATTAGAGAAATGTCAAAAATGCTGTTGAAATATTACGAACACACCCGCCATTATGGCTCGTAAAAAGCTGGATTAATAAAATAAAGTGCATATATAAATACACTATTTAGGGCACCGCGGATCCACCTATTAGGGTGCTACAAACTTTTATTTTCAGGAAAGTTGTAGAACACACTAAAATCAGCAACTTTGGTGAATATAGTAACTATTTATCTCTTACTGATTGTGAAATACAGTGTTTTGTTTAAAAAGAGCACTTAAAAAATTCTGCTCAATCACTTTGCACTCGATTTTTTTGTGGCTTTCAAATACTCTACAAAGTTATTCAGTATGTTAAAATACACATTTTCTCTAGACTGTTTTTCACTAAGATGCATATTTAAAGAATTTTTCCGATGTTCTTCGGAGAGCTCTTGATAGATTTTTTTGTAGACAAAATATAGTGCTTTCCTCTAAAAGTTGCTTGAAATTGAAAAAACCACAAGGTATACAGCCCTAAGGGTTGTACGAAAGGGTGACGTAGGACTATATCAGATTAAAGACTAATGTAAACTGCATTTCTGGCATATGTATGTTTGTAAGAATCTCTGAGTGCCATTGTTTAAATGAATGTTTTAAAGAGAATAGCGAAATTTTAAGATTCAATTCTTCATTGAATGCAATGGTGGCTTTGAATATACGTGGACGGGGGTTCATAAGTACAATGCCTGACACCTTGGAGACATAGAGATTTCTTTTAAAAATCACTTGTGTGCATCATAAAGGTTGAAATAGTAATGAAGGATCAGCCCACAGATTATTTTATTAAATATGATTATGCGTAGCTTGACATGTTTCAATAATCTTACTTTAACTTGCTTGTGGCCTTTAAAAGGACTATCTAGCTTTTTACGAGCCATAATGGCGCACGTGTTCGTAATATTTGAACAGCATTTTTGACATTTCCCTAGTACATCGCACGTTTTCTTTCCGCACATTCCTTTAGTTTTACCGTGAACGCACGGAAAGAAAACGTGCGATGTATTAGGGAAATGTCAAAAATGCTGTTCAAATATTACGAACACGTCCGCCATTATGGCTCGTAAAAAGCTGGATTGGTTACAAATAACATTAGAGCCAAAGCACGTTCATCGCAAATATGAAGTGCCATTCGAATGTTCTTCTCTTTTGACAAAAATGGCAACAAGCACGTAAGTTAGCGGCGTAGATTCGCTATTTTTTGCTCCGAGAAGGTTTTAACAGTTTACTTTTACAGCTTACCGTTTGTTTTTTTTTTGTTTATAGGAGACTAGACCACTGCGACCAGCATTTAGATCTATTGTGGTACCGTTTGTTACATAGCAGAAAATACGGCGCATACGCGAAAATTTCTGTTTTATTTGTATTTATTTCTATTTCTTCGTACCACAGGGGTGAGGGTGACCGCCGACAATAATACGAGTAAGGAGATCCAACGACGCATTCAAGCTGGAAATCGAGCCTACTTTTCCCTTCGCAAGACGTTTCGATCAAGGAGCATACGCCGCCGCACAAAGCTAACGATGTACAAAACGCTAATCAGACCGGTAGTCCTCTACGGACTTGAGACAGTTACTTACGGAAGACATACGTGCACTTGCCGTTTTCGAACGAAAGGTGTTGCGGACTATTTTTGGCGGAGTACAGACGGAAAGCGGAGAGTGGCGGAGACGTATGAACCACGAGCTACAGGCACTGCTTGGAGAGATTCCCATCGTACACCTGCCGAAAGTTGGGAGACTACGGTGGGCCGGCCACGTCGCAAGGATGCCGGACGACTGTGTAGTGAAATCCGTTCTCTTCAAGAACCCCACCGGCACCAGAAATAGAGGGGCTCAACGTGCTAGATGGCTCGACCAGGTTGAAGCCGACTTGCGTGTGTCGAGACGCGCAACGAATTGGTGACGAGTAGCCCAGGACCGAGTACAATGGAGAGGAATTCTTGATACGGCAAGAGCCACCCCGGCTCTCGGCTGAATAAGTAAGTAAGTACAGGGGTGAGGATCTCAAACCATAAATTCATGCCTCCAAAAAACTCCACATGCGATATTTGGTTCTATTTGCTTAATTATTCCTCTAGTTATGAGTAAATTTGTGTTTTATTTGTATAGGAGCCCGTCCTGTTAAAAGACGGATGGGTCTCAGTACACCATAGAAAAAAATTTTGCTTCCAAAAACCCCCACATGCCAAATTTGGTTACATCTGCTTAATTAGTTCGAGATTTATGAGAAAATTTGTATTTCATTTGTATGGGAGCCCCCCTTCTTAGAAGGGGAAGGGGTCTCAGTACAGCATAGAAAAAAATCCCACTTTCTAAAACCCCTCATGCCAAATTTGGCTCTATTTGCTTGATTGGTTCTCGAGTTTTGAAGAAATTTGTATTTCATTTGTATAGACCAAATAGTTCCCCCCTCCTCTTACGCCCTCCATAAAATTGGTCTCTTACCCCCTCCAAAAATTTGCTGATCATTTTATCTATCCAACGACATAGAAATTGTTCAGTTTCGTTCAGTAGTTTAGTAGTTATTAGTTTCACAAAGTGCTACCCAGTCCCAGTATAGTAAACAAAGACGTAGTCCTACGTCAAAAAAATTCATTGTTCAAAAAAGCAGTTTTCTCTGTTTCATAAATTTAATATTCAGTTTAGTTCGTAGCAGTACGAAGTTTGCTGGGACAATTAGTAACCAATAGAAACCAAATTCCTCGGTTTCATTTAGTTGTCCTCCCAAGAGAAAATTAGTTTTGAATTTAGGTATTATTTTCATGTGCAAAACTTATTAATTAACCTGCATCGCATTTGATGATAGACTAGAAATAAACTTTTAAACCGACACCACACTACCATACTGAGCTTATGGATTATGGCAGCGACAAAGTGTGTCCCTTGATATCAAGTTCTGAAATGGTTAGTTCTTATCATTGCGGCGTGAAGAGCACTCATGTTATTTGGGGTCAACATCATTTAAATGTTTGTTCCTTCGCGCCTTCGCTTGGGGTCTGTATTTCTCACTTCAAAGGTTGAAAAATTAGCAATTGGGAATAATTTTCAGTTTTCTCACCAAACTTGGTTTACAAACGTGCCCTTCAGTGGCTTCAGATTCCAGGTGGGGAGGCAATAGGTTTAAATTTGTGTAGTCAATGTAGGTAGCATGAGAAGTGAAATTATTTGAAAAAGAAAATGCGTTTCATGAGGGGAACAGCTTCCCCCTTATCTAAACTCCTTTCTACCTGGGTGTGTACGTCATTGCTCGATTCAGTCGTGGCACTGAATTATTGAAACAAAGAAATGTACACCGTGCATGGAAACGGTATCTTTGCTGCCGCACTGTGAACATGACAAACAATGAAGCAAAGCTTCTCCGGATCTTGGTCTCACATCTCATGGTCACACACCAAAGTTTGAGTTTTACGACGAAGAAAATTTTCCATCGCTCCCCTAGAGAAATTCATTGAGACTGGCATTCACCTCAATTCCGCAGCAAATCCGACCGAGCGGTGTGATAAAGTAACCAAAGCTGGGCTATGTTAGCCGGTGCTTTCATAAGTTATTCATAATGGCGTAATCATGACGCACGAACTCATATTATAGTAGTAGTTTAATATATTGCGAACAAAATTGTTCACTTCTTTTTGTTCCAGTATAACACGGCCAATGTTTGCTGCATGCGTTGCACTACTTTTGCACTGCTGAACATAATTGTTGTAGAGCTTCAAACATTTCAGCCTCCTTCGCTCTTCTACTTTTGACCATTTTAATGACACTTGACCGGCTTGGTTCAACACAGGCCCAACCAGTCGGGTTTCACTTATGCAATAAACCGTTGATGACCGCCGCTACACATATTGGGCGGTGCATGCGTGTCAATAATACGAGGTTTCATAATCAAGCAACGACACCGGCCGTGGGCAGTCCGAAAAGGAACGTCGGGCGCCAAATTTGGAGCTTGTTTAGTAAAAACACCACCCAGGAGAATTAGATGTGTGGCAGCAATTTGACTTTAGCAGAATAACTTACTCGATGATGAATAAAGCGACGCTGTAGTACGGTTTGATGACAGGTTCTTCTAATGTGTAAACTATGAATCAGCGTCGCCATTTGCAACGATGGCGGACGGCCGAATGTCATCACAAATAACGTAAGCGCTGGTGAAGTTTTGTTTTGATTGCTATTCGCGGAGTTCAAGTTGATTTGTTATGCAAATTGTGCTCGGAGATTCTTCTCCATTACTGCGAGTTATTCTCTGACAAGCACTTTTAGAATGGAATCCATCACAAACCTTTAACACACGTTTCTCAATATCGTTTCGTGAAGGTGTGCGAATTGATATTGATACGCTAGAAATGTAGAATTTTAATGCAGTATACATTTCAGCTAATAAATGTACGATGATTAATCTTATTAAAATAAGTTGCTAGTTTCTTGAGGGTTTAGGCATGTTAGGCAACAACTATTTTCTTAAATCTTTCCGCTTCACGAAACAGATTTTTTTATGAAAAAAAAAAATCATTTATAAAAATTGCCTGTAGTTCTCCAGAATTAAATGTCTTAATGCTTTCAGCATCGAATATGCTAACAAAAAACGAACCGGATTTATCGTTTTAATCTATAAGATGAAATCAAGTTTGTATGCTGTAGTAAGGTAACCTGGAAACGTTGCATGAAAAATGCACAATAATTTTGCAATTATCAGCGAATATTATTTTATTTTGAAGAAAATAATGTAAAGGGAGTTACGATCAAAATTTGGTTGACCTAAACTTGACGCACTTATGTTAATCGTGCATTTAAAAAACCTGAACGCCTCTTCAACAAACATTTTTGGTGTATAAGGTGAAACGGCACTGAATCCAAACATGACCGGAAAGATGGCGCCCATGTGAGGATACGGCCTTTTCCGGCCACGTTTGGATTCAGTACCGTTTCACCATAACGGCTTATCAAGCGATTGTTATACGGTAATTAGCTATACAACAGTTGAAAAAGCTAATATTAAGCGTGCAAAATGATGCCTTTATATTGATTTTGACGTTTGCTTTTTCGTTATACTACTACTACTACTACTACTACTACTACTACTACTACTACTACTACTACTACTACTACTACTACTACTACTACTACTACTACTACTACTACTACTACTACTACTACTACTACTACTACTACTACTACTACTACTACTACTACTACTACTACTACTACTACTACTACTACTACTACTACTACTACTACTACTACTACTACTACTACTACTACTACTACTACTACTACTACTACTACTACTACTACTACTACTACTACTACTACTACTACTACTACTACTACTACTACTACTACTACTACTACTACTACTACTACTACTACTACTACTACTACTACTACTACTACTACTACTACTACTACTACTACTACTACTACTACTACTACTACTACTACTACTACTACTACTACTACTACTACTACTACTACTACTACTACTACTACTACTACTACTACTACTACTACTACTACTACTACTACTACTACTACTACTACTACTACTACTACTACTACTACTACTACTACTACTACTACTACTACTACTACTACTACTACTACTACTACTACTACTACTACTACTACTACTACTACTACTACTACTACTACTACTACTACTACTACTACTACTACTACTACTACTACTACTACTACTACTACTACTACTACTACTACTACTACTACTACTACTACTACTACTACTACTACTACTAAAGGAAGATGGTCTCTTACAAGGGGAAAGAAAAGTTCAAGTAGGTAAAGGGGAACGTTTCTCTTACAATTGGAACGATAGTAGTTGTACAAGTTGCTGGATTTCTGAAAGGGGGGGGGATAGGGAGGCCGTTAACAAAGGGAAGGTTCAAAAACGGTTTTTTGTCGATTTATAGGGATTACCGGGAAAAAGTCAGATTTACAAGTGGCTGGGGGACAACATGAGGAAAACTGACAGAGAGAGTAGACACATTAAAATAAAAAAAAAAGTTTTTTGTTTTTTGCATTATAAGAATTTTCGTTACAATAACAGATGTACAAGTGAGTGAGAGGCAAAAGGGAAGCCATATACGTACTACAAAATATACATTAACAATTCAACTTTATAAGGCTTTGTATGCGATAAGATCCGACTCAAAGCGATTAGTTTTATACTGCTATACAATTCTGTACTGGAAGTCGTAGGTCAATCACTTGCTATCGTCAAATACGACAGAATATAAACTTGTGTGCATTTCATTCAGCTATATTTACGACTTGAATTCATTACAAGTTAGTAACGATAATTTTCGTACATTGATATACGAGTTGGTGTTTGCGGGGTATGAGCGTATAGTGAGGGTATAGTTTCATCATGCTCTGCTGAAAGCAGCAGTATAACCAAGTATACTTTTCGCTGCTTGACAGCTACCGCTATAATTTAATGAAACTTTTCACTACATAGCTATGAAGTATACAGCTTGCTGTGGTAAAAAATTAAATCAGTCAGTGAGCTTTGTCAACCTGAAAATACACCCGTAGGCAGAAAAGCTAAAGTTGTACTGTCAGATTATCTTGATCGGTTTGGTTTATAGCAACCATAAACAAATAATCCATATAATAAATAATAAATTTTCAGTAGTCTCCGTAGTTGTGCAGCATATGCGCATTAAATTTTATCGTGCATGTATAAATTTTGGTAAAATTACTGCGCTGTCGAAATTTTGCAATTTTTTAAAACTTGTTTTAACAAAATAAATGCATTCAATTAGTCAAAATCAGTTTTCTATGAAATGAAAACTGATTGATAATAACTATTTTCTGCAGAAAAATGAATTTTCGTTTGTGAAATACAGGGTGCGTGACGAATTTTTGCAGTAAATGACATGTTTCAGAAAATTAACACCGGTTAGTCATATATGCGAGAAATGTTTAGTAGTTTACGTTCTTTCGTAATATATGGGAATTGTAAATTATTTCATTCAAAAAAATCGCCTTTCTTTTCAATGACTGTTAATAGACGCTTCCGGAAACTGCCGCATGCACGTTTTATCATGTTTCGATTCATAGACGTCATCACCTCGATGATCTAAGCTTTGAGCGACCTAAGCGTGGTGTGAGGCGTCCTATTGCTATCCCGCTCGACGACATCCCACACAAAATAATCCAAAGGATTGATTTCGGAACTGTTAGGGGGCCAAGTTTCCTGCTCCTAAAACTCCGAAACATTTTCAGCAAGCCATTTTGGTGTTTTGTTGGCATTATGATCAGGTGTTCCGTCTTGTTGGAAGATGAAATAACGGCCAGCAGCAACCTCCTTCATCCACGGAACAACAACATGCTTCAGAACCTTCAGATATACATCGGCTGTTACCTTTAGTCCTTGTTCAATGAAATACGGAGGCTTTACTACGCTCGAGACTAAGCATTTGTTTAGAACTGGTGCAAGTCACCTGTCATTCTTTCGATTCGCCTTTTGATCCTGATTAAAGTTTTTTTCATCAGAGAAAAAGATGACAAAATCATAATGATGAGGATGCTTCAACCGACTCAGAAATTTTTTAGCTTTCTCCAATCGCCAATCGATTTGGTCGCAGCATTTCTAAATTGACGTCTGCGTAGCACATACGACTTATAACCAAGGTTTTTGGCCATTACTCGCCGGATCAAGAAGTTCGAATACCCGATATCCCGAGCCATGGACCTCATTGACCTCGTTGGATTCTTTTTAATCATTTTTTATACTTTTTTGACCCTGTTCGATTCAGCGATAATAGAACGGCACCTGTTTGCCTTACGCGTAGATGTATAGGATAGCTTATCACTTTCCTGCCCCATATTGTATTGCTACGCCTCACCTAAGGTACGTTTATAAGTCGCAGCCAATTAATTTATCGTGGTAATATAAGCAACCACAGAAAATTTGCTTTAATAACAGTTTTATTGTAGTTATAACGGGTGACAACTAAAATTTTGGATTTTTTTTTTCAGGCTGTCAAAGATACATGAAGAAGGTCTGATCTACCGAAATTAAAGATACATTATCCATTGTTGAAAAAAAAATTAGTGTTCATTTGAAAACGGTGCTTAATCGGCTGTTCGGTGAAGCGTTCGTTTGACGTCGAGACAGGAGCGTTGTACGGCCGTCATGTCAACTTTGAGAATGCATCTCCTGATTCTACCAATCAACTTGCAATTCGTGGCTCTCTAGTTATTTTTGTACACCATGAAACTCAAAATCCCGAAGAAATCATCGATTGGGCGCACTGAGACAGATTTTTTGGGTCGTGATTTTTGGGTAAAAATGGGATCGAATGGGTATTCAGGAACGATTGTGTTTTTTTGGCGTAATGCGTTGATGCTCTATCCGGCAAAACACATATTCTCCATCTGCATGATGTTTTTATAGAAACGGGATAAATATTTTCTTCAAACATTCGTCTGGTGCATCTTAATTGATAGCCAAACCAGAGGGCTTGTTGTTGAAGACACGCGAAAGAGAACGATGTCCTTCTGCGTCCATAATTTTGGCTGATCTGCCACTACCTTGCTTGCGAATAGTTGTTGGGCATCTTAGGATATAGACTAATCTCAAGTTTTTAGTCTTGACCTTGAAATGCGGTCATACATATATATTAATATTTTTTGAAACGATGGTTCTACAATTGATGAAGGGACGGTAGGGGAAAGAAATGAAAATTTTTGGTGAAAGAGGGGAAGAGCGGATAGGAAAGGGGGGGGGGATACGGATATTGGTAGCTACGCTTGACAAGTAGTCATTTTGACTCCTACCTTTTGTCCAATGCTGGAAGGTGCATGAGTCGAACCAAGCTATAATCTGAGATTATAACCGGATTTCAACCCACAACACCCGCCAGGGCATGTGGTTCGCTGGTACTTGTACCTTTGAACCATAGAGGCGCTGGACAAAAGGAGACTGCAAAATCCACTTATCAAGATGTCACTTATCAAGATTATCCTACACCATGATGTAGGAAGAGGCACAATATGTGTCGATAACCCAACCAAACGCGTCGCTATCTTGATAAGTGGATTTTGCAGTCTCCTTTTGTCCAGCGCCTCTATGGTTCAAAGGTGCAAGTACCAGCGAACTACATGCCCTGGCGGGTGTTGTGGGTTCGAATCCGGTTATAATCTCAGATTATAGCTTGGTTCGACGCCGCAACATATTCGCTTTTTAAATGTTGTACCGTATTCTTTTTGCCGAGATTTCTGTGGCAGTTCGTAAAAGTGTACAACGTGCTCGCGAAATGCTTTTTGTTTCGACGCCATTTTAAGCCAAACTGAGCAAACATAAACAAAACAAAAAATATTGACAAAAAAGGAGAGAGAGAGAGAGCTAACACATACATATTCTCATTTCTCATTTTCTCTTTGAGCTCGTTTGATGTTGAGTATAGGGGTCGCGAAAAAATTCCAACATTTTAGTTGCCACCCGTTATGTACGAAAATGATCTAATCGGATTGATCGAATTATAGTAGGGTGACATTATTAGGAGTCACCACGTTAATTTAGCTGTTCGGTATCAAGAAGCTGATATCTGATATTATTGTTCCCTTGATTACATCGCACAGAGAGCAGCGCACGGTGTTATCTTGTGTTTTTCATAAGATATTCATAAGAAACTCGTTTCAGCCAAAAAACATCAGAAAATCCTATGAATATGTAACACTAACGATAATTATAGTAATTAGGTGATAAATACAATATACAGTAGGTGCTCTTTCGTGGTCGAGGCTAATTATATGTCCGCAATCTGAAGTTTTTTTTTTGCATGCAAACATCACCATAAGAAATATCTTCCTAAATACATAGTTAGTGGTTTTCGTACAAGCAACTTTCGCACGCAATCAGGCCGAACTACCGAAAGCTGATTCTCGTTCAGTTCAAGGAGGTCGAGCAAAAGCGAAAGTTATCGCTCGCCATCACTGCTGTTGCTGCCATTTGTATGCCGTCCGTACGGCTTTACTACCTCCATTCAATGACAACAACAGTGCCGGCGTTGATGAATATTCATGCCCGCAAATTGGTTCTCAATAATTTAACTTCCAAATGTGTTTCGTTGTTTCGACTTCTGGAAGGCTTTGGTCCGCAAGTAATAGTTCACTGAGCAACTATGGCTGCGCACAGTTGTTATACTGTACTATGCTAATAATTGTTTCATAATATCAGAAACGAAAACTCGTATCGAAGCAGTTGGTATCGGTTGATTGCCAATGATAAGCAAAGAAAAATTTTTAAATTAATTTCACATAGAAATCGTTTTGGTTTCCAATTGTGTGTTAACTTACTGAACACGCTATGTTAGCCATTAGACGATATTTAACAGTTTCTAAGACACTGTGTAACCTTGTTAACATTAAGTTGTATGTTTGAATGTACTTAAACAGTCTACAAGTGGCAAGTAGTGTTTGCAATAGTACCAATAGTGTTTTGGAATCGGGGTTAATTAATTTCTTAAAGCAGCAACTAGTAAAAAATCAATATGATTTTTTTTGAAAATCAATTCGATATTATCGTGACTGATAAATTAAAAAACTTAACAATTCCAAAAGTTTCATTCCAAACTGCTACA
The DNA here is from genome assembly GCF_943734655.1 of Sabethes cyaneus. Lineage (NCBI taxonomy): Eukaryota > Metazoa > Arthropoda > Insecta > Diptera > Culicidae > Sabethes > Sabethes cyaneus. Next base: position 53,899,482 of record NC_071353.1, on the reverse strand, counting down.
ACTTCCCAAGTACCATTTTTGTTGTATAATAGCTTATAAAACGCTTGTTCCAAGGGAATCAGCTGTACACTATTTTAAAAGGTTATTATACGACAAAAATGTTACTTGAGTTGTCAGAATAACTATTTAAAAATACTGGATTCTTTTCATTTTCATTCTAACCTCAAACGAATCCAGACTCACGCGAGGCGTCTGCACATTCGATGTTTTGCTGTAAATGGACAGTACTTCCTTCTAGCCAATCGCTCCATTCCAGTTGGATGCATAATCTCCGTGGATGAGTGAATTTAAAGCTAACCAACAATGAATATGTAGGGTCTTTGTTTATTTTCCCGACTTCTTTGTCGCGAAAAACAGCATTAAAACCAACTATGATGTGAATTACATTTGAACTGCTACTTGGCCTTATTATTTATGGAATCATCTTCGTTATCGACGAAAAGATAATGTAGGAAAATCGCTACTTTTGTCTAGTTCCTCTTGGTTTTCTTATCTGTTTTGAATTGGACGAAGAGAATCTGCTGATCACTCTGAGTAAACACTTAAAAGATTAAGAAGTTTTTTATGTTAGATTATAGTCACTTTAACCCGCTTGGGTCATTCGTGACTTCTGCGCGGTTGGGATTTAAACCCAGGTCCTCGGCGTGAGAGGCGTGAATGCTAACCACTACGCCGGGACTGACCCCTATTAAGCAGTGATTCAAACTATTTCCACTTTTTTGTGGGAGTTGAATAACTCTTGCACACGTCTCAAAGAATATATGCAAAGATCTTAGTAAACAATTGCTGTCTGTCCATGATAGACGAAAAAAATCTCGTACATGATGAAGTGCAGTTTTTTAAGAAATGTAAATTCCGAAATATTTCATCTCCCTAAATGGATGCACATGTACAGACAAGAAGTGTTAGATTCAACTCGTGTGAAAAACTTAGTACTTGCGGGTATAATTCTATTAAAATCTTGAAATAATGTATGGATCATGTTTACGTATGACGGATGGTGTTCGTCACGCTACCAGCGATTGATATAGAACTTGACACAGTTGATAAAAGTTTTCATTTTTCATATAAATATATCAGCTTATTTATTAACGCTCTCAAGTGGATCGATCTAAGCAAAAACCAAATTGAACCGAAATTCACATTTCTTGCTCTATTTGCCGAGCACATCGTGTACGAACATCGAGTACCTCCACCATTGCATGCCTAAATTAATTACCAGTCATGCAAACATCAGACGTGTCCCAATCGAGCCTTGTAATTGAAAGCCACCCTCCGCCGCCGGTCGAATAGAAGAGGGTTGGGGGTAAAAAGTACACGCAACCGTAATGTTCATTTGTCGAATTTACTCGATGATGGTGTTTAGCGGAAAAAGGATGGTTTTTTTTTATTCGAGGCTTGTTCAATTTTCGATGCTATGTAGGTAGTAGGTATGCCTTGTTGTTAGCCTTTTCGCAATTTTTACATTCTGTTGTTGTTTTGGCCTTTGTCTTGTGTGAAAACTCATTCGCACACATTCCTGTTTGTCGGAAGACAATATATGTATAATGGAAATTCCCTACCTTTTCGGAACATTCGAGTGGCAAACTGACTGACCGGATGATGTGGGATTTTATTGTTTCTTCTATCATTAGGTACACTCGTCATAAACACCCCACTTTGTCACTACGTGTACATACATTTACGAAAGGTATTCTGTCAGAGCTCGTTCACATTCCGTACATCTCTGGCTCTGTGACGAAGGATTGAGAGTTACGAGTGGCGGAAATGGTGAGTGACGGCAACTGAACAACCCGACCCATTAGTAGCTATTGTTCAACCCGCGGTTGTAGATTTAGATTTTTAATTGCACATACGCGTTCCATACAGTCGTTAGAAGTGATTAAAAATACCTCGCCGATGACGGTTTGGTGGAAGTAGATTGTCTTTCGCTTTGTATCCAAGGACAAACCGAAACAGTGTGCTGCGAATTGGTAATTTCATTATTTGTATCGTCGGATTTTCCATGTGATGGCGAGTCACTCATTGTTGAGTATTTAACCTCACTGTTTGCATGGTTTCACAGCAAATTCACACTGTATTGAATTATTTAGAAGTGTCTGAGAATTTCACTGTTAATATCCTCACATGTAGTTTTTGATTAGTTGTTCAACACACCACAAACGTTTGTGGTTTCGTGTAACAACAAGGTCATATACAAATTTTAGCAATCGGAATGTATTGTCGAAGAAAAGTAATGTAATAAAGCAACACTTTGAAAATTAAAAGCAGAAACCAGAATTAGCGGTTGTCAATTACTAGAGCTCACTCATCTCAATGAGCCTTGTTTTGTGCCATGATGAGAGATAATGATTACATAATGAAGTCACATATGGATATATCTTAGTAGAATCAAGACCATTCAATGTCGAATGACAACATGAGCTCATTTTTATGCCGTTTATGAGGATGTTTAAGTCAATAGTATCATAGGACTACCCCCAATTGTTCTGTACTCTAAGGGAGCACTCAAGCACTTCGGAGCACTTGGGCCAACAGTTCGTCGAATTAATCGCGTCAAATTGGAGGCTCCTTCCCTGGATGAACTTGAAGCGGCTATTAAGAGTATGAAATCCAATAGAGCGCCAGGGATAGATTGTATTTTAGCCTAGATGCTCAAAGCTTACCCATCTTTGCCAGCCCAAGAAGAGGTAGAGAAAGAGGCTCATGGTGCCGCAGCTTAGCCAACGACATCCGAGCTGTAGACGAGAACCCGTCCTGGCGACAGGTAAAAGCCATGGCGGGTAGCCGTCGGCAGTTTTGCTGGACCGACGGACATGGGCAAATAGGTAAGTAAAAGTGTTTTTGACCGGAATTCGCATCCATTAGGGAACAAAGGTCATGGAATGGTATGCCGCCAATAAGGGGGCATCCATAAAGTACGTCACGCTTATAGGGGGGAGGGGGGGTAGACCTAAACGTGACGATTTGTGACGTAGGGGGGAGGGGGGGTATGTAGTTATGTGACGTCACATGAAAAAAAATATCAAATGAAAAATTTATTCGGGAAATTATAATTTAGCCTTCATTTTAAGATACTACTATTGAAGGCTTCTATAAAATTAACGTTCTGATGGAACAAATAGTTAAATTTTTAGAATGAAAACTTTTTTTCAACATATATGTGTGAACAGGGCTCATTTATTCTTCTATGTAGTATAAACTCTCCATTAAGGCTTTACAGAATATGCAGTACACCGCTGAAGAGCTGCTTGAGTACCATCCTACCTAAAAGATTTTTGCATCCGCAAATAGCAGTCACACAAACTCCTGAGGGGCTACGGGGTGCTACCATAGACCCACGGCAATGTTTTCCCTTGATATTCGTGCTAAACTCAATCGATCAACACAAACTCATACCGAAGTTCCACGGCTGCTTTTAAGGTTTTTCGGTATAATTTATACTGCCCCTCACTCAAAAGCTATCTGAAGAATAGAATTTATGCCACTTGCGGACTAAATTTCGCATCTAACGTAGTGTTGAATGATTGCACGATTGAATGAATACACAAAATGACAAAATCCGTCAGAAAAGTTCTTCCAATGCGTGTTGCTGCAAGACGTCAACAGGAAGTCCTGATTCTTTCAACTAAAAAAGCAAAGCCATGGGTTTATACCGTCTTTAGACATTACCCTTCTTTATCGACAGACTTCGCAGCCGGCTGTTAGAGTACAGGAAAATTACGGGGCCAGTGCAACAATCCTACTGACTCTAACTAGCAAGCACTGCCTAGCCGAGATTCGAACATACGACGACTGGCTTGTTAGACCAGCATCGTACCTCGAAGCTAGCTGGGCGGTCTTCTTTCATTCTTTCAACTAGATCAGACGAATTTGAGTGGATGGATGTAAAGGACGTGGATATGCGCGAAACATTAATCGACTTCACATCAGCGTCTTCTGATCATCTTCAAAATCCGTGAATCGATGACTTATAAGCTCGAAAATTTTCCTTATTTGATTTGCTTTAATTCATTTGATAGCTTTAAATAAAAAGGTTGAAATGAAAATCTATTTTTTTGTTGTGAAGGGGGGGGGGGGGGTTACCGTGACGTACTTTCTCAGGGGGGCCACCGAATGTGTGACGAAATGTGGATGGGGAGGGGGGGTTGATTTTGGTCAAAATTTGCGTGACGTACTAAATGGATGTCGCCTAATCGACAGATGGTGCCCAAAAATAAGCACTCTTCCGACACGCCAGAGCACCGCCCAGTAGAGAAATCACTCATCGTCATGCGAATCCTGAAGAACACCCGAACAACTGTTGGAATTGACAAACAGGATAAGCCAAATTGGTGTTCTGCGGCGAACAAAGTGGACAGGGTGGCTGTAATTTTTTCAAATTTCGCTTGGCTGAGGTGTTATGGCCAAATAAAAAAAAAGTACAATCGGAGCACAAAGAACAGAACTTTTTGACGTAGGACTACGTCTTTGTTTACTATCTGGGACTGAGAAGCACTTTGTGAAAACAAAAATAGAAGTGTAACGTTGGAATGAAAGACTACTGAGGGGGCCATCTAAAACTCCCACATGCCAAATTTGGTTCCATTTGCTTGATTAGTTCTCGAGATAAGAGGAAATGTGCATTTCATTTGTATGGAAGCCCACCCTTTTAAAGGGAAGATGGGCCATAACTCGCTTTCTAAAGAAGAGAGGGGTCTCAATTCACCATAGAAAAAAATCTTGCGTCCAAAACCACTTACATGTCACATTTGGTTCCATTTGCTTGATTAGTTCTCGAGTTATGAGGAAATTTGTTTTTCATTTGTATAGGAGCCCCCCCGTCTTAAAGTGTGGAAATCCATAGAAAATATACCATAGAAAATATTCTTGCCTACAAAAACACCCACATAATAAATTTGGTTCCATTTGCTTGATTAGTTCTAGAGTTATGAGGAAATTTGTATTTCGTTTGTATGAGAGCCCCCCCTCTTAAAAAGGTAAGGGGTCCTAATTCATCATAGAAAAAATGGTTGCCTCCAAAAACACTCACATGCCAAATATGGTTCCATTTGCTTGATTAGTTCTCGAATTATGAGGAAATTTGTATTTCATTTGTGTAGAAGCACCCCCTCTTAAAGTTGGGAGGGGTCCTAATTCACCATAGAAAATATTTTTGCCTCCAGAAACCTCCACATGCCAAATTTGGTTCTATTTGCTTGATTAGTTCTCGAGTTATGAGGAAATTTGAATTTCGTTTGTATAGGAGCCCCCCTCCTAAAGTGGGTAGGGGTTCAAATTCATCATAGAAAAAAATTTTGTCTCCAAAAACACTCACATGCCAAATATGGTTCCATTTGCTTGATTAGTTCTCGAATTATGAGGAAATTTATATTTCATTTGTGTAGAAGCACCCCCTCTTAAAGTTGGGAGGGGTCCTAATTTACTATAGAAAATATTCTTGCCCTCGAAAACCTTCACATGCCAAATTTGGTTCCATTTGCTTGATTAGTTCTCGAGTTATGAGGAAATTTGTATGGAAGCCCCCCCCCTTTTAAAGAGGAGAGAAGTTATAATTCCCCTTATAAAGAGGGGAGGGGTCTCAATTTACCATAGAATAAATTCTTGTCACCGAAAACACCCACATGCCAAATTTAGTTCTATTTGCTTGATTAGTTGTCGAGTTATGCAGAAATTTGTGTTTCATTTGTATGGGAGCTCCCCCCTTTTAGTGGGGGAGGGGTTTCTAACCATCACTAAAACCTTTCCTGGCCCCAAAAAACCTCTACATGCTTATTTTCATGCCGATTGGTTCAGTAGTTTTCGATTCTATAAGGAACATACGGACAGACAGACAGACAGACAGAAATCCTTCTTTATAGGTATAGATTGTCAAAATATTGTATTTTCATCTAAATTAAACCTCGTGTTACTCTCCTGGGATAGCTTTTCTTTTCTGCATGGGGCATATTATACTACAGGTAGGGCATATTGCCCCGCATAGTTCAGTAATCTGCAATTTACCTGGAATTTAGACGTGGTTGATAAATTATTCCTAGCACTTTTATTCTACAATACTAACTGAGGCTAATAGTCGCACTAAACTGTCACTTATATCTATTTAGTTGTATTCATAGCTACATCTGCAATGGGGCATATTGCACCGCTACAAGTGGGACATATTGGCCGCATACGACATGGTGGGAAAAATCTATTTATATAAGAGGCTTATGTCTGTACTGAAAACCAGGTCTCTGACAGGACGTCATAAGAGGCTTATCGGTAACTAAAAACAGGTCCCTGACAAGACGTCATGCTTTTGTAGCAGTGGGTTGTATTCTCAGTCACCTCACTGGTCGACTGCTGGTCTGCTCGATTGCTCAACTGGTTGACTAGACTGCTCGACTGGACTGGTCGATTAGATTGCTCGATTTAATTGCTCGACTGGAATGCTTAACTGAATTGCTCGACTGAACTGCTCGACTCAACTGCTGGAGTGGAGCACTCGACTTAACTACTCGATTCGACTGCTTGACACATTTGCTTGACTTACTACTCGACCCGACTGCTCGACTTAACTGCACGATTGAACTGCTTGACTGGACTGTCCGATTCGACTGCTCGACTGGACTGCTTGACTGGACAGCATGATTCATCTGCTCGCCTAGACTGCTCGACTCAACTGTTAGATTCGACGCTCGACTCAACTGTTAGATTCGACGCTCGACTCAACTGCTCGATTCAACTGCTTGATTCCACTGCTCGACTGGACTACTCGACTCAACTGCTCGAATGAACTGCTTGACTCAGCTACTCGATTGGACTATTCGAATCGGCTACTCGATTCAACTGCTCGACTAGATTACTCCATTTGATTGCTCGAGTCAACTGACAGCTTTATTCAACAGCTCGACTAGACTGCTCGACTTAGCCACTCATCCCGACTGCTCGACTCAACTGCTTGACTTAACTGTTTGATTCGACAGCTCGACTTAACTGCTCGATTCAACTGTTCGACTTAACTGCTCGATTGAACCACTTGACCCGACTGCCTGACTAAACTGTTCGATTCGAGTGCTGGACTACTCGACTCAACTGCTCAACTGGATTACTCGACTCGACTGCTAGACTCAACTGCCGGACTCAGCTGCTCAACTGGACTACTCGACTCAACTGCTCGAATAAACTGTTCGACTGGACTGCTCGACTAGGCTGTTCGACTCGACTGCTCGATCCAACTGCTTGACTCGATTGTTTGTCGCGATAGTATATGGTCGGTGTTAAATCAGACCGGACCAAGTCGCAAAATTTTAAAAAATGAGTTAATGATAGCAAACGATCAAGAATTTTCTAAGCAACATTTTACTCTAATCAGACTACATAAATGTTGCAAACAACCAGAGTTAGAAGATGATTTCGAATGCAGCAAACTTTGAATGCGTTTTTCTCGAAGTTAGAATTTTGCCATTCCGTTCTGTCTGACTTAATACTGACCACATGAATCGGTTTGTGGCAGACAATAGACGGTTCAGCGCCACTCACATTAAAGAGCCGATTTGCCTGCCTATAGAATCAGCCCAGAGAGGTAATGTTTTTATTCAGTAAAATAAAATCCAATACGACCATAAAAGCTATTTGTTTCAGTTTCCGGCTATGACTCTTTTATGTGCTACATCTTAGAGCAATATTATGCAATATAAGAACTCAAAGAACTAATACAAAGATTAAACATCTTCGCAAACACTGGCCAATCGAATGTATCCGCAGTTTCCTGAATTCTGAACAGACATTTATATTTTCTGGATCGTAAGATTTGGACTCAACTAGTATTAAATAAGTAAGCAAACTAAGCATTTCTCACAGGTGTTTTATCTGAGATAATGTTTAAGAGTTCCACTTTACGTAATGGAATCGCAACAAAAGGATATTTTCAGATCTTAAAGCTTCCGGAAACGACGCAAAAAATTACATCGGAAGCTGTTAAAAAACAAATTTATTTTTCTTTTGGGTTGACAGCCAGTGAAAACTGTCAAACTTGCATAGTAGGCTGTTTTCAACGAATTTTAAGGTTTCTCATTGGTTTTGCATTTTAATTTGTGCTAGCTTAGGAATAAAGAAACTGGGGCGTATTGCCCACCGGTGCCACATTATACACATGTCCCCTATGTCAAATCAACGAGAAAATTATGTATGACTTTAAAATTGAGCATCGATTATAAATATGATTACCAGTCAGCCAGTACTTCAACAGTGCCCTAGACAATTCGGTTCGGTATTATAAATAGCATCTACCCAGGCAATCGATATTCATCTAAAATTTAACTTGTACACCACAGTTTTTAATATTGTAGCTCGAGCGCGGAGCCATTTCCAGCCATTTCTAGACATGTAGCCTTTCAGTTATCGGTAAAAGGAAGATATATAATAGAATTTTACTGAAAAGGGGGTGGCTGTTCTTCCTACTCGCGAGATTCTATTGCGGGCACTCCGAACCGTTAGCTATTTAATGGCAATTCAATTTAGCTGTTCCCTTTGATGACTAAATGATTGATTATTTCGCGGGAGTGATTTTGGGTGGCGCTCGACCACATTGGTTCTGCATGCTTGCTTGCCATTTAGATTCGAATATGCTTCAATGAGAGCGATGATATTGTTTGAACAGAATGACTTGAATGGCTATGTCAAACGCAGACATTGCACAGTGGCCCAAGATCAAGGTTGACTAAAATAAATTTCTTGCGTTTTTAGAAAATTGGTGTATTCAGAGATGCTATTATATTGAAATAGTTGTCTTCTCCGGGACGGAAATTAATAATGGAAACTTTATTTAGATGAAAATACCAGAGCTCAACCGCTTAATTAGTAACTTTGGTACACACGGAGAAAAAACTTTTATAATTCTTTCACATTTTTAGGTAACTACTTTTAAAGACAGTTTGACATCAAAGAGAGGTAGAGAATAAAAACCAATCAAAATTAATACTTTGTATGTTAATAAAAATAATGGCAACTCAATTATTATTTATGAACGGACCATTCTACAGTGAATAAGTTTTATATAAAAAGAGATTTTGAGTATGAAGCAGAAGAATAGAATCATCGCTTTATTATTATGTATTATTCAAATTTGCAATGTGCAATAATTGAAACACTCTAGAGCGTAGCTAATTGTAACGGGTTGAAAGTCAACATTTAACTTCCTACCAAAAAGGAACCCGAATCGACCTTTAAAGCGGAAACGGATTGATTTCTCATTCATATGTTGAGCTATTGTAATTTTTAATTATCACTATTCAATGAGCGATTTGCTTATTGTACCTATTCATGATTATGTATCCGGTTTTCAAACCTTAAACAGGAGGCGCCATTAAGTTGTTAAATGCCCATTATGTTATCGCTCACCGCAAATTATGGTTAACAGAGACACTGTTGTAAGAATCCTTTGAGATCTAGAACGTGTAACACGCAGATATTAAGCTAATTGGGTCCTAATGACCTACTGTATTACGTTTAGAGGACTGGTGTTTCAAGGCTAGCTTACCAGTGAGTAATTCTCGTTGAAACGGAGCCATTACTGACACGAGGTTTTCAAAATATTGGAACTGGAAAAAAAGTTGAATTATTCGCAAATCTTGATATCTATATCATGTGATATTTCCTGAATTTGCAATGAAACAACTAATAAATGGCATGGTTCTGTGAAGAACATGAACAGGGCTTTCAAATGGAGTGAACATTTTTTTGCCGGTCATCTTGGGTTTGGTCGCCATATCGGATTTTATCAAAAATCACCGTTTACGCCACGAGCCTTTCATCCGATTTTTAATGCATACGTTATCTATCTAGATCTTGTCGTAGTTTACTACGACTAAGTACTAAACTAAGTAAACTAAGTACTCGTCTTAACTCGTAGTGAAGTACGGATTATCACGGTACTCTTCATCGGACACTGCACTATACTCTAGCGCCAGACAAATAGGCAAAGGTCAAAATCTTCCTGATATTGGGTGATGAGCCAAATTTTTGCCATATCTCTGGTCACCGCCGACAACAGTACGAGTAAGGAGATTCAACGACGCATTCAAGCTGGAAGTCGGATCTACTTTTCCCTCCGCAAGACGCTTTGTTCAAAGAGCATACGTCGCCGCATAAAGCTGACGATGTACAACACGCCAATCAGACCGGTAGTCCTCTACGGACTTGAAACAGTAGTTTTGCTTGAGGAAGACATACGTGCGCGTATTTGAACGAAAAGTGTTGCGGACTATTTTTAGGGGAGCACAAACGATACACGGAGAATGGCGGAGGCGTATGAACCACCGGCACCACTTGGAGAGATTCCCATGGTGCACCTAGCGAACGCCGGGAGGCTACAGGAGCCAGTTAAGTCGCAAGGATGCCGGACGACTATGCAGTGAAAACTATTCTCTTTAAGTTCCTTACCGGTACCAGGAATAGGGGGGCTCAAAAGTGCTAAACCAAGTTGAGGCCGTTAGTTGCTAGGGAAGTGAAGCTTATCTTATATGCCGCTTTTAGTTGATTCATCGTCCAACGTTCGGGTCTTTCTCTTTTTGAGCACAGTTGGATAAATGAATATTAAAAGTGTGACTGGAAAATGAAAGCTCTAGCATGAGTTTTGCCGTTGGTTTTAATTAGTAGAATCAAAACCATTAGATGTCAAGTAACTAAACGTGTGTTCTGGTATAATGTTCATGGGATAAAAAACGGGTGACAACTAAAATTTTTGAATTTTTTTGAGGCCTCTATACTCAACAAAAAATGAGCTCAGAGAGAAATAAGAGTATGTATGTGTTAGTGCTCTCTCTCCTCTTTTTGTTGTGCCTTGTTTTGCTTAAAATGACGCCGAAACAAGAAGCAGCCCAGGAGCGCGTTGTACACATCTACGAACTGCCACAGAAATCTCGGCAAAAAGTATACGGTACAACATTTAAAAAGCGAATATGTTGCGACCTCGACTGTTTACCGTATCCTAGGATGCCCAACAACTATTCGCAAGCAAGGTAGTAGAAGACCAGCCAAAATTATGGACGCAGAAGGACATCGTTCTCTTTCTCATTTCTTCAACAACAAGCCCTCTGGTTTGGCTATCAATTAAGATGCATCAGACGAATGTTTGAAGAAAATTTTGATCCCGTTTCTACAAAAACATCATGCAGATGGACAATACGTCTTTTGGCCAGATAGAGCATCATCGCCTTACGCCAAAAAACACAATCGTTCCTGGATACCCATTTTTATCCAAAAACCACAACCCGAAAAATCTGCCTTAGTGCACCCAGTCGAAGATTTCTTCGGGATTTGAGTTCCTTGGTGTACAAAAATAACTGGAGAGCCACGAATTGCAAACAGTTGATTGGTAGAATCAAGAGATGCATTCGCAAAGTTGACATGACGGCCGTACAACGCTCCTGTTCGGACATCAAGCGGAAGCTTCGCCGAACAGCCGATTACGGACCGTTTTCAAATGTACACTAATTTTTTTCAACAATGGATAATGTATCGTCAATTTCGATAAATCCGATCTTCGTCATGTATCTTTGTCTTTTTTTGACAGCTTGAGAAAAAAATCCAAAATTTTAGTTGTCACCCGTTAGCAATGTGAATTCATGCATACATCAGCGATGATTTGACAGTCTTATGGGCGAATTGTCAAATTTATGCCATTTATGTTAATTATGTTAATCTGGTTTGATACTTACCACTACTACTACTATCATCTAAGGGAGTACTACTACTAGAGATGACCTGTGCAAACAGGAGTCCGACTATCAGCAGCAACAAACTCCACTGCCGAGCGGCATCGAGATGCCACCGATGTCTGCCGTGGTTGTTGCTGCTACTGCTGTGACACCGTCCTCCAGCGCTACAATCCTGGCAAGAGCTGCGATAATGTGCTCCCAGCTTACTACTGCATCTGTCTACCAACGGATCCATTTCCTTCATCCTGTTTCATAAGACCTACTTGCTCGATTCGTTCGGTCGTTCGATAATAGTTCCAATAAGATGGCTTGTTATCACCAACAAGAGGCTGGAACAATAAAAAGAAATGAAAACAACGAATAACTATCAATTGGGAAGTTAAAATTGCAATTGTCGTAAAAGAAGGTCATCAAATTTCGAGCCACTGCTGTAGTGCGGAATTTTCGAGTAATCGAGTGATTAAACCGCCGTCACGACCACCCGCCTAAATGAGACTGCACGAAACAAAAGACCCTTACTTTACTGTCGTTGGATCACGAAATGGATAGCAATAAACCACGGTCGGTGTGCCACGTAATCAAGCCACATGTTAAAATTCGAATCGCGTGTATTTGCAAAATCGCCCAGTGTGCACTCATGTCTAAACCAATGATAACGATATTCCTACATGGTAAAACAAAAGCCGTTTGATCATACCTACTGGCAGTTTTCGGCAGTTGAAGGCCTAACATATATGTATGCACGTACGTTACTCCACGTGGCACGGTAAGCGTTGGGAAACCATGACTGTTTGTTTTCTTCGGTCTGATAATTTTCAAGGAAATTGCATTTGTTCCGCGATAATGGTTTGAATTCGAGACAATATTTTTTTTTTGCAAATTTCCAATTTTGTGCCGTTGTTAAGAAAACTTTTACCCTCAATGAAAAACGTTTTGTAGGAACTTATTCCCCATCTGCTACTTTCAGAATGTTTCAACTTAAGTATGACAATACATACAGTAGGGTGAATCATGTATTTTGGACAAGCGTTACGTCTACTCTATTTTGAACATTTTCCATTTGATTTTGCCGTAAAAGTTCAAAATAGAGTATGCGCAACGACTCTCCAAAATATATAAATCACCCTATAAGGCTTGTTCGCGACAAAATTTGGACACCCCTAAACACACACAGCTTCGGAAGTACATTAACAATGAGTGAAATATTTTGCAGAGTGGTAGACGTATGTCTGTTCTTTCTGAAAATATAACACTTGTTTATATTACAAGCGCTCAGCGTAAAATGGCGTCGAAAGAAGAGCAGGTGCGAAAAGCAATTGTGTGCGGTCGCAATGAAAATCCGGATCTCTCATTAAGAAAACTTGCCAAAAAGCTTGGATTTTCTCCAAGCACTGTTCACAGTGTTTTAAAATCGTTCGATACTCGTTTGACAACAGCTAGGAAGAAGGGAAGTGGAACAAAAACGGATCTGAGCAACCACCACAAGAATGCGAAGGTAAAACAAATATTACGGAGGAGACCAGATCTTTCTGTACGTACCATTGCGCGTAAAATAAAAATGTCGCCAACATTCGTGCATACTTCTACACTCTTCTAAGCAACGACAAGGCATGAAGTCTTTCAAGGTGAGGACTGTGCCAAACCGTAATGATAAGCAAAATACGACGGCCAAAACAAGCGCTCGTAAGCTTTGTCGCGAATATTTAATGAAGTTTCCATGCGTTATAATGGACGATGAAACGTATGTCCTAGAAGACTTTAAACAGCTTCCTGGTATGTCTTTTTACACTGCCATGAAACGGAATGGCGTTGCAGAGCATTTTAGGACAAGAAGAAAGCCAAGTTCTCCAAAAAATATTTAGTATGGCAGGTTGTATGCAGCTGTGGTCGAGCAAGCAAAAGTTACATCACTACGGGAACGGTTAACAAGGAAATGTACCGTGAAGAATGCCTGCAGAAACGATTGTTACCGTTCCTACACAGCCATGATGTACCCTCGCTGTTTTGGCTTGATTTGGCATCCTGTCACTACGTCAAAGATGTTTTGGAATGGAATGATGCTAATGGAGTCCATATTGTACCGAAGGAGGAGAATCCACCTAACTGTCCAGAGTTACGCCCCATCGAGCGGTATTGGGCTTTGGTGAAGAGAGAGCTGTCCCAGGCCCAGCACAAACAACAAGTAACAACCATAGATAAATTTTGAAAATCTTGGACAAAGGCAGCTAAATTGGTTGCCAACAAGTCTGCACTGACCCTCATGGCAAGGGTAAACTCCAAAGTTCGCCAATTTTTCATGCAGACCAAATAAGTTAATTTGTTTGATACACACATAAATGATACTAAATTGTTTCATGGATTAAACTTCTAGCAAATTTGTTTTATTGCAAAATTTAGGTGTCCAGATTTTGTCGCGAACAAGCCTCAAAGGGTGTCCCACATCAAATTGCACCACGGAAGAAACGCTGTAGAAAATTGCCTAATTGACCGATCCTTTTCAAACTTTCTGACAACAAAATATAACCCATTAGTAAGCTTTTGGCGCATTTGTTTCATTCAACGTTAATACCATAACCGTATGCTCGCATTTTACGCTTAACTACACCTAAAAAAATTTGTACAACCTAGCTGCAGCTTCATCTGTACAAAAATCCACTTTTTCTTCATGTCTTCCTCAGACTTTACCTCCTTGGGATGTTTCCGTAGTGCCCGCTTCATAATAGCCTAGTATTTTTCGATGGGCTTTAGTTCCGGTGCATTGGAGGCGTCCATGTCCTTGGATACGAAAGTGACTCCGTTGGCATCGTACCACTCCAATATATCCTTCGAATATTGGCACGAAGGTAGATCCGCCCAGATGATCGACTGGCGTGTTGCTTCGACAGAGGAAGCGGATGTTTCTGTGAACACTCCTTGAAGTAGATATGCCCGTTTACAGTCCCGGTAGTCACGAAAGGCGCACCACGTTTGCCACATGATGTATTTCTTGGCCAAATAATGTATTTCTTGGCAAACTATGAAATAAATATTTTTTTGAAACGATGGTTCTACAATTGATGAAGGGACGGTAGGGGAAAGAAATGAAAATTTTTTTTGGGGAAGGAGGGGAAGAGCGGAAAGGGAAGGAGGGGGGAGGGGTTATTGGTAGCTACGCTTGACAAGTAGTCATTTTGACTCCTACCTTTTGTCCAATGCTGGAAGGTGAGTCGAACATGAGTCGAACCAAGCTATAATCTGAGATTATAACCGGATTCGAACTCACAACACCCGCCAGGGCATGTGGTTCGCTGGTACTTGTACCTTTGTAAGACCCCCCCCCCTCCCCCTTGAGATTAGTTTAAAGTATGAAAGTTTCTACATTCTTATTTCCTGCGGAACATCAAAGTTGTGCTGGGCGGTGAAGTACAGTAGCCCCGGAAGCTGCGACGTAAGTCTCATTATTCATGATGAAAGAGTTGAGGATTTTTCAGGTGCTTGTGCAAAATAAATTCGCGACGTTGCTTTTCGGGTGACGCCATTCCAATTTTCGAAAAACTAACCGCGATAAAAATAGAGTGTAAACAATACACTCTAAACTGCTTCTACTCAAATTTTCAAAAGAAAATATCCAATGGGTAATTTTCTACAGCGTTGCTTCCGTGGTGCAATTTGATGTGGGACACCCTTTAATCGTATCTCTCAGAGAGCAGACAGTGGTGGTGGTCCGTTTTTAACACCAGGTTAAATTGGTTTGATGAAAATGTAACGGATTCCAATATACGATTTGACTACCGTAAAATATTACATCCTCTGCTTGTAGAAAGTGTGAAATAAAATGTATTTAATACACTTGAGTACACCTGTAGGTGGTGGTTAACCACCGCACCCCGCATTAAAAAGCCATTTCCGTTCAAGATGAAACCGCTCAAAAAACCCTAGTGTAATTGGGGAAGCTGTCCTAAAGACTACTTACTAACCACACCGGAGAATCGAGTTTCATCGTGTTTTCGTTGATTATGTTTTTCTTTCCAGTTCTCCCAGTAGCTTCTTAGGTTTCCTCGTTCCTCTGTTTGTCACACAGTCACAGTCACAGGTCCGTAGCCAGAGTGAGCCATCAGCATATCGCACACAACAATCGCAAAACGCGCGAGATTAGGATAGTATTTAGGGAACGTAGAAATTTCAAAGTCATTTGAATGAAAATAATGATAAGAAAAATGCACTTGATTAAAAATATGAATAAAACATTTTTCACACCGTCAATCAACCCGGAACGGGCGAGGAAGTCGCTGGCTACGTGGCTACGAGCCTGCAGCTGCCAGAGTAACCCAGCGTAGGATGTCAGGTATTTATCTCTGGTAGGAAAATAGAGCGCAAAGCAGCTTTTGCTTTCTCGTATTCATCATACTTTGATGAAGCTCTTCCTCTGACAGAAGTCATCGTGTCGATTCGGGGAAAACCCGTGGGGGCAGATTTTCGAGCTCGGAATCTTTCCACCCTCCTCCGTACAACGGATAGGAAAGGGAAGTTTTTGGCTTTCACAGCGAGAGCGAGCAAATAGAAATTGAAGAGCTGTTTGCATTTTATAAAAGTTATTTGGATCAATGAAGATTGGGGCGGATCAGTTTTGGTATGTTTAGCATTCAGCATTCGTTTAACGCTCGCTTGTGTTGCGTTGCCTGCAGGTAATGGGGGTGTGGAGGAGAGCTTCAATCAAATAATTTCTGACGTTCGATTAGAAAAGAATTTGGCTTCATTGGTGCAAGAAATGTTCAAATTGTAAAAAAAAGAAAATCTACTAAAACAGTAAAAAGCTTTTCTCCAAGACCTCCGCAGGTAAAAAACAACATCAGTTGTTTTGCAATTCACGAAACAACACGGGGCGTCGTGTTTCGCCGCAATCTTCCATCAGCGAATCGGTGCGGCGGCGACTTGACGGCCATACTGGCTGCGTCGATTCGTTGCACCCGCCTATTACACAACAGTTGTTCATCGCTGTTATATTTGTTTATTGTGGTCGAAACCGACAGTTGAAGGAAAAAATGAAATTAAAATTTACACTTCGTGTGCTGTTTGGTATAGCATGGCCCGTGGTCAAAACGCGGTTTCGTGAGTTTGCCCCTTGCTGATAAACCGTACGCGCGAAGCTTGACGCAACAGTGTTGGAAAAGAGAAGCAACATTAATAAATCGAGGCGCCCGATGTTGATTACGTTACGCAGTTGATGATGCATTTTGACCAGGCATGATTTGACAGGATAGCAAGTTTACCAAACGGCCGTGTTGAATATGTGGTCGATGTAAGCTACGAAGCTACCGTTTGTTGTGGCGGGAGGGAAAATTTGGAAAATTGAACAGAAAGTGCTTCATCTGTTGTTCCTGGCCTGCTGCTGTGCAAAACTAATCTAGCGCACTGCTGGTACACACTGTTGAAGTGGCAGACGTGTTCCTGAAATAGCTTCCCGCGTGGGGAATCAGTTAACGTCGGCAAACAATGAATTCCAGTTGAATAAATAAGCTGCAATTGATGTCCACCATGTGCAAACTCTGCAAGCGCCGACAACAGTTGATAGAAGAGTGATTGCGGACGGCCTGCAGCGCTCAGTTTGCAACCAGAAGTCGTATCCCACGCAATCGGAAATGAGAAACGAAGCAATTTCCGTGTTGTTAGTGTTGCTTCCGCTCTGGAGTGCGGTTCAGGCGGAGAAGGATATATTTGATGTAGGACTGCAGTGGGTATTGGAACGTTCGATGACTGGTATATTATTTTCTGCAGGGAATGACGGAGCGGCACCACGAAGACAGCGCCGATGAAACGTTGTTGGAAGATGAGCAAGATGGACCTGACACCTGCATTCATGACATTATTCCCAAGGATCCTATTGACCTAAAACCCAATACTGGTCCGTTGAAAAAGATTGAAAGCTTACTGCACGAAATGCCAGAAGCACCACGATTGCCGAACTTTTCTAATGTACTACAGCAGGTAGCGAACGCATTTCAGCTTCCAAGGTTTTCCGAAATGGGCCAAGCATTGCAATTAATCATTCGTCAGTACCGAGAGCCACTACAAGTGTATGGTAGGCAATGGGCAGGGCTCTTTAAAAAACGCAGCCAAGATACGATGAAAAGTATTAACGGTGTTATTAGAGAGCAAAATAAAAAAATTAAAGAGTTTTTCTCCAATCACTTTGTCCAGTATAAGGAGGTCTGCTTACCGGACACAAACCAATGTCTACAGAGTATACAGAAGCACCTGGACGAGTACTCAATGAAGGTCAACGAAAACGTGGCAGCTTGTAAGCGATTTGTAGATCGGCAGCTGGAACAACATGTACAGTGGGTGGAAAATGAGCGGAACCAGCTAGAAAAGCCACTTCTCAAAATGGATGCCTGTTTCAAGGGTGGTCGCAATGGAACAAATATTGCCGTCTGCATGGGGAATCTGGTAAGGTTACACTGCTCTTGGGTGGCCACACAGGATTTGGAAACGTTAAGCCTTGATTTACATTTCAGCTTAGCAATACGATAAAGATGTGCAGTGAAGGGATGAAAAAATTTTCCGGAATTATCGAGCAAGCATCCGATAGTTTTGCAAACCGGATGGAAAAATTTCGCACTTGCGTTGTTGATCGTAAGGAGCTACTGAAGCAGGGTCAGCAGCGAATCGCCGAACGTGGTGTCAAGTGTTTGAAGGATCAGTCTGGCAATCAACATCCGGAAGATTTGTTTACTCGATAGAAAACACGACATTGAACGCAAATGATATAAATATAATGGTAAATTTAATTGGTGATCTAGACCGAGGGGTAAGATACTTTATAATATTATCCATATATTAATATATTAGCCCCTATTAAAGCCCTATAAATGCATACCTTTATAGGGCTTTAGGTTATATTAGGGTGGAAACGGTAAATATGTTAAGGTTGAAAAAATATTTCCACAGGGAAAAGTAATATATTTTCAACAGTGTCTTGCCCCTCGATCTAGACCAATAGGGAATTGAAAAGAGAATAAAATAAATCGAATATTAAATACATCCTTCTTCTTGATTACCTGCTAGTAACCGACTGGGAGTAGGGTAAATTGACATTTGTTGCACAGCTAAGCACTCGTCTACAGAAATTTGATGATTTTGAACAAATGAAAGAAGATTTTTTTTGCCAAACCGCTTACTATACCAAAAGACTGATATAAAATAGGTTCTCACAACCATCTGTGTTAAATTCCTTACAAAAACAGTGTAAAATATGTTTTTTGCATCGCCGCTCGGCACCCAATTATTGCACACCAAAATAACCTTCAAATCTTATTATTGCACACTTCACGCCCAATTGTTGCACAACTGTTGTTTTGATTTTTCCTCATTATTACATTGGCATTATTGCCAAGTTGTTTTACTTGTGGACAGGGCTGCCCTGCACTTAGTGCACCTATTTTGCTTTTTTAGCTGTAGCACCTCAGTCAAACAAAATTCGAAAATGTTATATATGGGGAATTTATAGAGTCGATAATTATCTATAAGATTGCTAAACTAAGTATTGCTCTATCTTAAGTATTTATGGCGCACTCTCACTTCACACTGGGTGACGCACAGAGAGCGCTCTGGGTGCACCGCCCAGTGTGAACTGGGAGTGAGTCGTAAATACTTAAGATAGAGTAATACTTAGTTCAGCAATCCTATGAATAATAAATGAGTCTACAAATGCCCCATACATAACATTTTCGAATTTTGTTTGGATGAGGTGTTACAGCCGAAAAATCAAAATAGGTGCACCGAGTGCAGGACAGCCCTGCTCGTGGACAAAGCCACTTACATTTACATACTTTAGAATTACCTTAGCAGCCATTATGGACCTGGATACCTCGCAATAAACGGCGGAAAACTATGGCTGCCACCGCTTGCGTTGATAAACAAAAAGCAACACCACAGAGAAGTGTACTCAAGTGAAGTCAAATACGCGTTGCAGAAAAACAGGGGTTAGAACAAGAAAAATAGAGCCACGTGAAATAGGTAAATGACAAAATTTGAACCTTTCTGATTTAGATGAAACTTTACAAACGTGTTTGATATGAGTAAATATTCACCTTCCACAGGTTTTTGCGCCATTCAGATTCAAGACTCATCTTTAAAAAGGGTGTATTTATTTTCATGTGCATTATGTTTGAAAGATTGTATCTCGAAAACTATAGATTTTACAAAAATTATGTCTAAACAAAAGTTGTATAAAATTGATTTCTGAACATGAAAAAAATATCCACTAAAAAAATATTTTACTAATTTTTCAAAAATTTGAAAATAAAACTTACAATTCAGATACAGATGTTGAATGTTGCTGTTCAGATTCAGAACATGTTTAATTTTTTTTTGGAAAAAATAGAAGTACAGTGGCATTTCGAATTTGGCATGGCTCGATTTTGGCATGCCTCGATTTTGGCAACAAAAGTATCCATTTTGGCAACACAATATATTTTATTTCCAAACTTATTAAATTAGAGTGACTATATATAGAGTGGCGATAATGTCAAAATTGGAATGATAATTATCTGCCAGTGTCATTCCAATCGAGCAGACGACCAATCCAACGCGTATGCAGGAAAGGGAAAGAAAATATGCATTGCATACCTTTGGGCTGACATGTCGCCACTCTGTATATAGTCACTCTAGCTTAAATATATATCAGTCAGTTTCCGCATATTTGCTTTAAATGACGAAAAAATGATGCCCTCAATGTGTTCCTGAAAAAAAATTGCGGTTATAGAAGGTTTCGAACAATAATATATTTATTGCCGTAGGACTACGCCTTACCGCAGGTTATCAAAATCCTATTTGCAGCGGATGGATAGCTCTTGGTGGACTTTTTAAACATAAAATGGTTGCATTCGTTAATTAATAACATTTAGTCGATTTCTAACGCATTTACAGTCAATTTTTTCATATCAAAAAAGGGTCTCGATTTTGGCAACATAGGCGATACGCATTTTTTGCCAAATTCGAAATCCTACTGTAATTTACAACCTTTTATACGTTATCCTGAGATGAAGCAACTTTCATGGACGGACTTCGTAGAACAACGATTTTTATGATTTTTTCCCAACAAAATAATTATTATGACCAATTTTGTTGTAAATGACATAAAGAATTGTTATTTGTATTACAATTTCATATATTACTTGAAAAATCCCAAGTTGGAAAAATATCATGAAGGTCGTTGTTCTACGAAGTCCGTCCATGAAAGTTGCTCCACCTCAGGATAACTTTTAAAAGCTTGCAAATTACTTCTGTTTTTTCCAAAAAAAATTTAAAGATTTTCAAAAATGGTATATTTTTGATATCTTGATTTTAAGTTTTATTTTCAAATTTTTGAAAAATGGGTAAAATATTTTTTTCAGTGCATATTTTTTTCATGTTTAAAAATCAATTTTCTACAACATTTGCTTAGACATAATTTTTGTAAAATCGATAGTTTTTGATATATAATCTTTCAAACATAATACACATGAAAGTAAATACGCCCTTTTTAAAAACGAGCCTTGAGTCAAAATGGCGCCAAAACCTGTGTAAGGTGCATATGTCCTCCTATCAAACACGTTTGTAAAGTTTCATCCAAATCAAAGAGGTTCATTTCAGATTTCAACTTTTTTTTGACGATTTGGCGTGGATTGCTCTGTAGTCGAGTTTGTTGTCAAATTACATTTATCATAATAAACCGTCGAGAAAAGGTGCAAACACCACGAAGTGTGCAATAATTGGCAAATTACCCTACCAATAATTTATACGGCATATGTTCCGCACGAATTATACCAAGTTATTATTATCATAACTTATAACACACTACAAATTTATATAACGAGGAAGTAGACTCATTCAACATTTCGAAGAATTATTTGGATTAACCTAAAGATTTTTCAGTAAAACTGATCAGCTGCAACCATCAAATCTGGCAATCTAAAACTAGGACCTATTACAACATTGCCCATCGGGCCATTACGGTTCCTGCTTTAATTGGGCTAATCAAAATAAGTATTTCTATTAGGGTAAATGATTTTGAAATGGACCTAGTCGAATTCTGATCTTGAATGGACCTATTTTTAAATAAGAATTTTAGGATATAATTATCAAGTCTTTGTACTGTATTTAGCTTTTATGTTTATCTTTAATCATTTCTGAACGTAAATATATTAAAATTAAATTAAAATTATAGCCAAAACCACTTTATTGCCGCTTATTTAAAAGTAGCTGTTTTTCAGCGTTTTGGCAGTCACCATAGAGTATTTTCAAACTGTTACTACCCGGAACCCTTCTGGTTTGAAATAAAACAATACTCTTAAAATGATGCTAAAATATGTGTAATTTCAATTTAGGTATTTAAAAATTCAGTAAAACTAGTAAAATCTTCAAATTCCTTAAAAATGTTAACCCCCTTTTTTGATCTTGAATGGACCTAGTATTGATTTTAGAATGGACCTAGTTTTGCGCTCCGAGACATCACTGCCGGTAGCTATCATTGCCTACCACCAACGAACACGCCGTTGTATATTCCATAAAACTGCTTGTTGTCACTATAGTATCTCCGTTTATAATTAATCTATAAGCACGGGATATTGAAAGTAGGCTTGATTTATAGCCTAAATAAAAACTTAATTATATTGATAAAACTAACTATCACTCATCCTTTTTCGTAGTTGCTTCATAGTGTTTGTACATTGTAGCCTCTAGTTTTGAAACTAAAAAGTCTTCCTAATTAGTTAGCTAACATATGTCATTTTATGCCTAAAATAATATAAACTTAATTTGTACAAAATCAGTATTGTACAAAAATTTTAACCATCATTGATTAAAAGATAAGATGGATCAAAAGATAAGAGGGATACTAACTGCCTTCTGTTAAGGGGGCATAGTACCTTTTCAATTTTTTAAAACCTAAATTTTTTTATTGATTATTTCGAAAGATTAACATTTTGACCATATGTGTTTGAAGTCGTTTGCATGAATTCCAAATATTGACAAAGTTACAGCTATTTGTACCGCGCATGTCTGGAGCGATTAAACAACGAGTAAAAACTTCAGCGTTGTTTTTATCGAAACCAGGTTTTGAAAGTCGGTACCATAAATATCTCAAGAACGGCTCAAGCAATTCTTATGATTCTTTTTTTGATTGAAAGCCAACAAAATTATCTAGTGTTTGACCCATCTTTTCTTGATCTTGAAAAATTTTTGAATTTTTTAGAAATGTTTAAAGTCAATTTTTTCGCTAAAAACCATACTTTTATGTTTCAATGTCCGCCATTTTGTTGTGTGTTCGAATTCTAAAAAAGGATGGATCAAACACGAGATAATTTAATGTTCTTTCATCTCGTTTTGGAATTTTTCAATTCGGATAAGCCCCCCCAGCGCCAATCCATGGTACCACAATTCATGGTTTTTTGAACGACTATCTTCAAGGAGCCGTAGGGGCAAGGGGAAGAGGTTCCCTTATGAAAACAAAATTGCAAATATTAGTATAAAATGCAATGTTTCGAATGCAAAAAACCCGATTCAATTTGCCTTTCGCGTTATCGAGAAAAAATTATTTGAAATTAGGCAAAAAATATGGTGTAAAAGGTACTATACCCCTTAAAAAAGAGCTATTTTTGCTTCATTTGCATTTAGCACAAAACCAGTTACACTTAAATTTTTCAATTGGATTTTACGTATTTGTTTTAGCACGAAGCAAAAGTGTAATCTATATAATCTATATAAGTAATCTATATAAGTAGAGCAAAATTTTCCCAATTTATTCGCCCTATGTAAAAAAATTCCCAAATTATGCTAAACGGGACAATTCTTGTATCATTAAAAGTAATGCACAGAAGAATGAAACAAGTTATTTGAGAATACAATTCTGAAGATTTATATATAGCTTTATTGTATAGGAAACTCTAATATTGGAACTTCGAATTGAGAATTCGAAGCTAATATTCCAAACTCTATTTAAAGTGGTTATCCCTGCTAGATAGTTAACTACGGGCAAC
The DNA here is from genome assembly GCF_943734655.1 of Sabethes cyaneus. Classification (NCBI taxonomy): domain Eukaryota; kingdom Metazoa; phylum Arthropoda; class Insecta; order Diptera; family Culicidae; genus Sabethes; species Sabethes cyaneus. The sequence continues at coordinate 53,875,787 of NC_071353.1, read as the reverse complement.
ATCGTAAAAATGGTTGGAATCAAAATTTTTTTCATGGACAAATAACGCCCTGTATTTTCCATATAAATACAGCAAAAAGTTTTGCTGTAAGTTTAAGTTTTGACAAAACTCAGATGAGAAATAGTTTAAACACGTTAATCAAGCATATACCAAAGCTTCAAAACACCTTTAGCGCGCTGACCGAAAACCCTAAGGACAATAAAATTCAACCGGATCCTGTAGTCACAAAATCAGACTCGTCTGAGTAAAAAGAAGCAGCCACTTCTGATGGTTAAGAACGCCAACTTCCTCACCCTCGTGAAACTTTGTGATGCCCAACCGCCCTACAAAATTACCCGGTTTGGCAATAAAATCATCTGTGTGTCAATGGAGGATTTAGAAATTAGGTAAAGGCCTGGATAATAATATGGTGCAAAAAATATAAAATTTGGATCAATATCTGGACCATTTTCGAACTGGATATGCCTAAAAAAATAATATTGTATTTGATAATTTTCTAGTTTAGTTAAAATAATTATGAGGCTCAGAATAAAGTAAAATTAGGCCATTACAAATATTTTATAAAGTTTTTGTCCTTCCGGTGTTGGGCCACTAAAGGGGGGGGGGGGCAAAGTGAATTTTTTAATCGAGCAAAAAACATGGGTTGAAGCATTTTTATTTAAAGTTTAAGCGTGAAAACCAAATCTGTTCTTGCTTTTAATATATACGTATATACGTTATTATTTTCCATGCAAAAATGTACGAAAAAAGGCAAAACCGAGAGAATTTTTTTTGGACGATTTTCGGGAACTCCGAATTCGAATTTCCATTTCTGTTTCGTGCTAGAAGTGTTAAGTACACTCATTTTTCGAGTTTTTCAGGCTGTAGAGCCCACGGACAATTGATTTTATACTCATATCCTCCAAATTTTTTTTAGCCACACGATTTTTCAAGTCAATTTCCAAAGGGGGGGGGGGGGGGGGGGGGTGACAAAAACTTAAAAAATATTTTGCAAAGGCCTTATATTCCGCCGATAAGTAAGCAGGTTGACTTCACATCACCTTTTGGTCGATTGACAGATAGATTAAAAATCAGTTTAGTAAAATATTCAAAATCATGCAACCGTACTAACATTGTACTACATCATCCGTGGTCGTATCTTATACACAACCCCTCTGATTTTTTTCTTGGGGGATGTAAAGTTTTCTTTAAGCACCTCTCCCCTCTGACTTGTGACAAAATTAATACCTCCTTGTCCACCGGAATTGAGTGACTCTGAGATCTAAAATATTCATTTTTGAAACTTCCTATTTTCTATCTGGTACAGTTCTTCATCGACTATCATTTAAAATTAAAACCTAGTATCTAAGCTTACCTTTAAACCTAGTAGAATTACCAAGTCTAATTTTTTCAAGCACCATTTACAGTATGATTTCGAATTTGACAACAAATGCGTGTCGCCTATGTTGTCAAAATCGAAACCGTGGCAAAATCTAGACCATTTTTTAACTGAAAAAATTGCATATAAATGTGTCAAAAATTGAATAATTACCACTAATTAACGAATTTTTCACGATTGCGACGGTTTTACATTCAAAATGTTCGACAGAGGCTGTCGCAAACCTTTAGATGCTTTGCAGTAAGACGTAGTCCTACGTCAGTAAAAGTCTGACCTTTCGAAATATGTAGTCACTAAATAAAAATTCGAACCCCACTGTACTTGATAAACTACGTTTAATACAAGTTATATTACATATTTTTAATGAATGGTTTAAATTTTTGAAACTAATAGGCGACATAATTTTTTTATGACGTGGAAATCGTTTCAACCATATCTGAACAACAGGTAATAATAAATTCCCAATATACAAATGTCACACACAGATACATACACAACGCATATCAAGTCACTGAAACATTGTTCAATTATTGGGCTGACATAAAAACAAGACCCTCGGTGACTGTGACCGATTTCAAATTTTTCAACCGACTTTCATACCTTTCTAACAGAGTATAAGAAAGGTAAAAGCTGTTCAACCTTGTGTCCTATTAATAAATAACAGTAGTATAGTTGTACTATTAAAAAAAATTCTTTGTTATTATTTTGTTCATTTACATGGAAGAAACTATGACAATCCTAATTCAGGTCCATTTCAAAATCAAAAATAGGTCCAATTCAAGATCATGTTGGGTCCATTCAAGATCAAAAAAAGGCTTTGGCAAAAAACGATATATTTAATAAAAGTTTCATCAATTATACATTTTTAACGTACTGATAATGTAGAAAAAAGGTGGTACTTTCCAACAAATAGTAACATCATCACATATTATTTATAAATGACGAGTAAATTGAGCAGGAGTGCGAGTGGTGGTGTTAAAAAGCGCTAAATAGGTCCATTCAAGATCAATTACCCTATGCAATTTGTAAGCGATGATTGGCAAATCAACCTGAGCTAATGAATGTTAATTCCATTTCCTTGTTTGTATGAAACAAGGCTTAGAGTAATTTATATTTGTTATCTGCTTGAGGCATTTTGGTGTAGTATAATATACTAATGACTGAAGTGAATTTTAATTTGAATTCCACTTAAATTGCAAATAGTTTGGTATAACAAACGTATAATTGATACTAAGTAAACATGAATGGTTGCATGTTGCAAACAGAATTGAAATAGCTTCATAAGCATAGCAAATTTATTTGTGTTTGCCCACTGTTGCGAACCTTTTGCTTGCGTCTGTCCGACGTTATGCTACAAATTCTTACTGGGATATCATACGGACCCCGAATTATATCTCGTAAAAACTTATTTTGCAATTTGTCAGCACAAGTCGATCTCTAGCCTATAGAACTAGAGTGCTTGTGAAAGTCTATGTGAAGTTATGTGTGTCTTTTGCATACGTTAACAAATCCCTAGTTTACTTCACAAATAGAATAATCATTCATGAATGGTACGAATACCTACTCTACTTACAATCGATTTAGTATATACAGCAAAGTTTCGTTAACTGGTGGTTCGTTAATTGAGCGGTTCGTTAATTGGGTGTTCGCTAATTGGGCTATGTGACAACTTGAATGTCAAAATTGTATGGAATTTTCGCGTTTAGAAATTTCTAACAACTGTCAGTCGACCCAATTAGCGAATCAGCTGGAGTGCAGTCGTGGCCCAATTAACGAATTCAGGCTGTCGCTGTATACACAATCTGCCCTTAGTAACACACTCAGAATTCCTGCTTTAAAATTTCGAGGATTCCTGCTTTTAGAATCCCGAGGATTCCTGTTTTATAATGAAGGTGATTCCTTGACCGAGTTATAGGTATCTCGAGGTTTCAACTGTTGGATTCCCATATAAGAATCCTGTTGCTATAAGCAAGATATTCTGTACGAATCTTCTGCAGAATTCCTGCAAACGATTCCCGTGCGAAGAATCTCAAAGACTCTGTGCAAATCTTGTTGGTTCGTCCGGTTGGCGGGAGCCAAAAATACGGAGGCAAAACGAAAACAGCCGGGATAATAATGCGACAGCCGGGATAAAAATGCGGAGGCAAAACGAAAATAATGAAAATTTAAAACTTGATACTGCTTGAAAGCTCTTTATTGTGCATTCCACCCCGCTCAAATCTAGAATATTGCGATCCAGTTTGGAATCCCTACTACAAACTGGAGTTAGCCGAATCGAGTCAGTGCAGCGCATTCATTTCGCTCTTAGGAGACTTCTGTGGATTAACCTCTTCCTCTTTTATATACTACAAAAGTTCAAATTAATGGACAAAGTAGTCAAATCCTCTTCCATAAAAAAACTCTTCCAACTGCCAGGCTACGAACAACGCTGTAGGCTCATCGACCTAGGCCCCTCGCATATTTTTTGTGATATGCATCGACGGCTTAACTACACCCAGATAACACAAGATCGTAATAGAAAGTTCACATTAAATCGTTTTCATGTCAATTTTACATTGGATTGTAATTAGAGTATGTCAAAACAAAGTGAATAATAAATTGTTTTTCAGTCGTACGTGTCCTCATATACAACTCATGACTGTAAATTATAAAGCATTATAGATGTTTGCAATATTTAGTTATATACTAATCATATATTCACGAGTATTAAGTTGCGTGTTATAAAAACCGCTGTATAAAATGCAAGATAGAATTAAAAATAATCGTCAAAATTTTCGCACGTATGTCGCCTCCACTTTGGTACATATATGCTCTTATCTGACGTGAAATATAACTTTTTCGTTCAGATATGATGTCGTATTTCTCAGTTGCAATCGAGATATACAAACCAAATGGTTTACTGGGTAGTAGCTTTAGCACAATTACCGGTCTACAACGCCATTTTAACCATCAGCCGAAATGTGCTGAAAATCGCTTTTTAGCCATAAATTTTATTTTTTAGCACGTAAATTTTAGGTTCAGTCTATCGTTTAGGCTACAAGACCTGTTGATTTCATATGTAAAAATTAACAAAGAAAATACGGGTTGTCAGTTTTATGGAATTTCTATTCGCCAGTCTTGTTGTAATTCAAACCTATGACAGGAAGCCATGTTTTTGTGACTAGATAAAACGAGTCGAGCCTAACTGGGATCGTGTGCTATGTCAACCATTGTCCATCACACCTTAATTATGACAGCCTTCCTAGCACGGTTGTTACAAAGTTGTTGTGGTAACCCGAATATGACTAATTTCAGTCGTAATCTGGTTGCTTCAACTAAATGGACTTAAAGTGTGCTACTTGGGAGGATATTTGACTAGCACCAAATCAAATATGGGTTATACAACAATAGTCCTTATCAATGGACACAGTTGTGATATGGCTCTAGAGCAAAGGAAAAAAAGCCCGGTGAAAGCCAAGGTCGTATGCTGACAGAAAAGAAGCGCTCTTACGAGCTTCGTTGGTTCTCCGATGAAATAGGGGGTTAGTGCTGATAAGGCTGACCAACGAAATGGGTTGAGACTTATCGACTTTACCGCCTCCAAGAACATGGCCGTACGTAGTACCTTCTTCCAGCACAGACTCCTACACAAGTATACCTGGAGATCATCAAATCAGACAGAATCACAGATCGACCACGTTTTGATCGACGGTGGGCACTTCCATTATCGACGTCACATCCTATCGATGCGTTAACGTTGAATCGGATCACTGTGTAGTGATCGTCAAGAGGCGTCCGAAACTCTCCGTTGCAAACAACAATGAACAACGCCAGCATCGGTTAGACGTCGCCGCAAACTACGCTCATTCACGCAAAGTTGCGTTGCCGGAAGAGGACGTGCTGGATGATGAAGCCCCTCTCGAGGACTGTTGGAACACCATTAAAACAGCCATCAGTAGTGTAGTTGCGAGCTTCATCGGGCATGTTGCCCGGAATCAGCAGAACGATTGGTTTGAGGATGAATGCAGGACGTCACACGTCATAACGTGGAAACACACAAACAGAAGAAGATGCAGCGAAACCAAATCTTCTGGAAGAAAAAGTGCTACCTGGAAGAGCAGGAATATGCAAAGTTGGAACAGCAGCATCGTTCTCAGGAAACGCGAAGGTTCTACTAGAAACTGAACGGATCCTGCAAAGGTTTTGTGCCGCGAGCTGAAATGTGTCGAGATAAGAATGGCAGTATTTTGACGGACAATCGAGAGGTGACCGAAAGGTGGAAGCAGCACTTCGATGAATACCTAAATGGTGCCCTGGCGGAGAACGAAGGCTGCGAGAAAAACGATTTCGACGGTGCAACAAACGGGGAAGAGTTGCCAGCCCCAACGATAGGCAAAGTTAAGGAGGCCATCATGCAGCTAAAGAACAATATATCAGCTGGGAAAGATGGCATCGGAGCAAAAATGAATAAAATGGGAGCAGAAAAGCTGGCCGTTTGAATGCTCCGGCTAATTGTTGGAATCTGGAATTATTTTTCGCCGACTATCACCAATTGCGAACAAATTTGTAGGAACTTATCAACCCTAGTCGTCATATGTTCGTATCTCGGCTAGGCGGTGCTTGCTAGTTAGAGTCAATAGGATCGTTGCACTGGCCCCGTAATTTTCCTGTACTCTAACAGCCGGCTGCGAAGTCTGTCGATAAAGAAGGGTAATGTCTAAAGACCGTATAAACCCATGGCTTTGCTATCAAGCCTACAATCAATCGAGTATAGAGGACTTCGTTCAGGTGATGGTCTCTCATACCTGCTGCTCAACATTGCGCTACAAGGTGTTATGAATCGATCGGATATCAACACGCAGGACCCTCAACAAATATAGTAAATTCGTCTGCTTTACCGATGACATGGATATTTTCGGCAGAACATCTGTGGCGGTGGCTGAAGAGTACACCGGACTAAAGCAAGACGCAGATTGCAGTAAGATTGGGTTGAAGGTAAATACGTCTAAAACAAAGTACATGCTTGCCAGCGGAACCAAGGCCGACAGATGCCCCTTGGCCTCTAGAATAATGATAGTTGATGAATTTGTCTACCTTGGCTAACTGGTAACGGCGGCGGCAGTCGTGAGATTCGAAGGCGTATTATCAGCGGAAGTCGTGCTGCCCCCGTACAAAGTGTACCCTAAACAAGACGTTCATTAGACCGGTTATTCGTTATGGGCATGAAACATGGACAATGCTCGAGGAGTACCTTCGAGCGTTCGGAGTTTTCGAAAGACGAGTGCTAAATACGATCTTCGGTGGCATACAGGAAAACCGAATATGGAGGCGGAGGATGAACCATGAACTTGCACAGCTCTATGGCGTACCAAGTATCCAAAAGGTGGCTGCAAAAGCTGGACGGATACAATGCCCAAGTAGCACACTTTTGTCACTTCTGGTTGCTGCAACCTATTTATGACTGAAATCAGTCATTAATCGGTTACCACAACTAGTTTATAACAACAGTGCTAGTAGGGTGGGCAGGGCATGGTACAAGAATGCCGGACAACTAACCTGCAAAAATGGTGTTTGTCTCATATCAGGTAGAAACAAGACGACTAGGGGCGCAGCGAGCAAGATGGTTTGACCAGGTGGAGCGAAATCTTCGAAAATTTTCGGAGCTGTTTTTATAGGGACGTAAACAAGACCAATTTACAATTTTGAAATTTATTTTGACGGTTAATTTCATTACCTTTTTCTGTCCGAACCAGCATTATGGTCATAATGATTAACTGGTAATAATGAAAATGTCAATGAAAAAACTTGACAGAACATTTTATACGTCAAATTTTAAAAATGATTTTCTGCGATGGTATCAAAAACGACAGTATGTAATAAGCCGTAGCCTTACAGATGCAAACATGTTAATCAAATCCATCTTATTAAGCTTGCTTCTATTATATAATTTACTGTCTATCAGCACCATTTTGTTCGAGTAGTATCAGCATTTGTGGCTCGAGCAGCACGTTCCTCATAATCAGAAGATTTGTGCCTTACTAGTAAGACATTTTAGATTTTTTTTTAGTTTTTTAGCTGACTGATTGATTGTTCATGAATTAAAAGTGATGTGCAAACGCCAACTATTTATAAATAAATATTGTTTAGCGCTTTCAACATCATCTTTTTGTAAAGCTAAGCACACAGACAAACAGACATAACTCTTATAAGAAAAATCAACCAAAATGATCGTACCTCACATTTAGCCTGAACACTAGCACCATCTATGATCGACATTCCCAAATATCAAATAGCAACATGGGTATCCGTCGAAGTAGCAAGTATTTTTGATGGGGAATTCCACTTCTTTCGTCAAAAAGCGCCACTTTGACCAAAACGGAGACATTCCCAACTAAACCCAAATTTTAAATGACAGTTTAATCGGTACGATGAATGGAAAACGAGTGTTATGTCTGTTTGTCTGTGCTAAGCACCTGGTGTTCCCCAAGGAAGTAGTGTCGAACCAATACTATTCTGTTTTATCATCAGCGGTATTTGTGCAGTTGAATTAGCGTGGTGAAATCTGCAATATTGGAGGGAAAGAATACTCTCTTATTCACACGGTTTCACACGAATTTGTTCATTTCAAGGTAAATACTAAAACAGGTCAAAAAATAAACAGTAACTCCATTTGATGGCTAGATTATGTTTGAACAATAAGTACTAAGATTTCTCTGTACTCAAAGTAGAAAAGCTATTAAAAGGAACAATAATACATTAATACCAAATCTTGTATTCGTTGATAGAACGCAAGCATTAAAATTTATTCCGATCCGTTTCAGTGTTTGCCACTGAACGCAATATATCGGCTCTAATGTTGCAGTAATATCAAATCGATATTAATATTCATAAGCTATATCTGATATTTAAACAGCAGGATTACTCTCTGATGTAACCTATGGCTACGTTAGTTCAAGTGCTGCTGCGTTGTGAAATCATTGCAAAATCTACAAATAGCATCACGCTTTCCACTAGATTCTCACTATGTTAGTTGAAGAGTGACTCGTTGGAAACAGCAGTCCCATCGTTCGCAACCGGGCGTCAGAAGTGTATATATATAAACCTGATATCATATTCCCATCCTGGCACGCACTACCAAACAGCGGTGTCATCTTGGTCTGTGAACAATCGCATCTAATCGAGGATATCTTCCAGTGCCCGGAAGTGTACTGCTGCGCTGCTGGTTCCGTTATTTTGCTTATTATGCCAGTTCAGATCCCACGAAAAGGAGACGCTAGACTTTAATAGGCTTTCATCCTGCTGATGTGTGTATGTGTTAAAATTTCAACGCGAGCGACGAAAAAACCTCTAACTAACCAAAATAGCAGGTGAATATTTCCGAAACAGGTAGCACAAATTTTACAAAAAAAAAAAATGGGAAAAATCCTGCTGGTGGTGGGAATAATCTGTGTCGGGCTCTATCTCCATCAGTTGCCAACCACAGATGGATTCGAGATAAATTTTCCTGGCTTGGGCAAACTGGTACTGGAGGTAAGTAAATTACAGGAATTTTGCATAATGTGCCCGTAGGACACTTACCATCACGCAAACCCGCAAATTCAGATATCATAGATTCCAAAGAAAAGATGGATATTTTAAGGGTGAACGTTTTCTCTGCGGCGATAGTAGCAAATAATAGTACTAAACTCAAGCTTCCTGGTGTTTGGTGTAAATCACAAAGAACATAAATTTTACCTAATCATAGGTTTAAATATTTAAGTACAAACCATGTTCCATCCAAGAAAGTAAACTTCCCACTGATTTCGATGCCAAGAATTGGCTGGCAACATGACAAAACAATTGAATGGGGAGTGTGTTATCACCAGCTTGCGTTACCATGTAAATTGAGCAGTTTTCCTGAATGGTTGGGGTGTCGTTTCTGAGTGATACCGTGGGAGCTGTCAAACCGAATCACGGTAACGCATCGTCGACGTGGTAGCCCGAATGTTCAATAAAGAGCTATTGAAAATAATCTCCCCAATATCACAGTCGATTATGATAATTCATTTTATTCAACAGATAGTTGACATAATGGTGATAAGGGATTTTAATGTTGAATTCGGTAATCACACATCGTTTTAATTTCGAAATGAAATTTTATCCATGAATTGGATTATTTTCGTACAACCTGTCAGTACATAATCCCTAGCCAAATTGGATATGAATTTAGTTTCCATTCTTACTCAGTATTAGCAGAAGCTGTTGAGCAAATGATGTGTTTTAAAAATACATATCATATCAGTTACCTTAGCTTAATTGTTTGCTAAGCAAATATTTGCTGTTTGTGTGGTGGGGTAATTAAGTTCATGAAACGTAATCAGTGATTCTTCTAGTTTACTGCAATAAACTCGAGTCAACCTGTGCCAACCACCACAGTCGAAGATGGGGGGAGTGATGCGGTAGCTTCTACAGGAAAAGAAGGAAGCCCCCGGAGTGAACAGTCGGAAGGCAAGGATGAAATTACCACCGTTTTGAATAAAAACGAACGCCTGGATCAGGAACCTACACCGAAAATTGAGGGAAGCGATAATACAGCGTCAGTTGAAAATCAGCTTGAGGACAAAAAAGCAAAGCAAGATTCTGCAGAAGGTAGGAAAGAAGATTTAAATGAAAAACATGAAAAACCGTCTGAGCCATTAGTTCCTTCCGCACCACAAAGTGACAATAATGCTACTACAGTAAAAGATTCTAGTGGTGGTCAAGAGGATGAAACTAGCAGTGCAGCTACAACACTGGAGACTAAGCCTGAAGTCAGTGGTGGCATTATTCCACCAGAGGACGAAAGTAAAGCAAATCAACCTGACGAGAAAATACCTCCATATGAAGAAAATTACAAGACGCCGTCAGTCAAATCAGAATCAATGTCAACCTCGGTACGACCAGAAAAGAACGATAAGCCGAATGAGGATGTTACTCCAGCGATTGAAGAAAATAATAGTACAGCACCAGCTGAAAATGGGGTCGAGGACAAGAAAACTCTGCGAGATTCTTCAGAAGATGGACACGAAGAACCCTCGGCTGAAGATTTAAATGAAAAACAGAACGAAAATCCTAAACCGTTAGCTCCTTCTGAGTCTGACCGAGCTGACAATAGTACCTCTACAGTGAAAGATGCTGGTACCGATCAAGACGAAGAACCTGAAGCTAGTAGGGAAAATGAAGAGAAAAGTAAAGCAAATCAGCCCGAGAAGAAAACACCTGCATATGAAAAAAATTACGAGATAACGTCATCCTCGGTACGACCAGAGAAGACCGATAAGCCGAATGAGGATGCTACACCAACAATCGAAGAAGACAATAGTACTGCATCAACTGAAAATAGCCTCGAGGACAAAAAAACTACACAAGATTCTTCAGTAGATGGAAACGAAGAACTCCCGGCTGGAGATTCAACTGAAAAACAGAAAGAAAAACCTAAACCATTGGCTCCTCCCGAATCACAAGCCGACAAAAGTGCCTCCACAGTGAAAGAACCTGATAGTGATAAAGAAAATGAGCCTGAAGCCAGTGATGGAAATGAAGAGGAAAGTAAAGCAAATAAGCCTCAGGGGAAAACACCTTCATATGAAGAAAATTACGAGATGACATCAGTCAAATCACATTTATCGTCATCTTCGGCACAGTCAGAGAAGACTGATAAACCGAATGAGGATGCTACACCAACAATTAATGGAGACGATAGTACAGCACCAGCTGAAAATAGGCTCGAGGACAAGAAAACTACGCTAGATTCTCCAGAAGGCAAAAACGAAGACCCTCGCGCTGAAGATTCAAATAAAAAACAGAAAGAAAGGCCTAAACCGTTAGATCCTTCCGGACCGGAAGAGGATAATAGTCCGTCCATAGTGAAAGATTCTGGCAATGATCAAGACTACGAGCCGAGCAGTGCCGCTACAACACCAGCGGATAGTCCCAAAGCCAATACAATAACACCTAAAACCAGTGGTGGAAATAAAGAGGAAGAAAGTAAAGGAAATCAGCCTGACGAGAAAACACCTTCGTATGAGAAAGATTACGAGACAACGTCAGTCAAATCAAAAGTAACGCAATCCTCGGTAGCACCAGCGACAACCAGAAAGCCTTCGAGTGTTAGAAATAATGATGCACATGAACTAGCTAAGACACCTCCGCCGGCGTACATGCCTGAGGATTTTAAGGAAGTGGATTCCGACCTTTGGTCTGATGTGGAGAAACCCTCAGAGGAATTCGGAGAAGAATTTGATCTCGAACCGCACAAGATCGACCCTAGCGGCTGTCTGAAAATCGATACATTTCGTCCCAGTCTCGAACTGCCACAAAGATTATTACAGGGCATGTTCTACAGATCGACACAGATCGTCAACGAACGGAGTAGTAAACACGGAAAAGAAAACCTTTTGGGTTCCGTCCTGCTTAAAATGCAATCATTATTCAAACCACAGCAGATCCTCGATTTGTTGGACACCATTCCCGGTCAAATTCAGTCAATATTGGCTAGGTTCAATCAGCAGAAGGCGACGGGCATTCAGTCCGTGAGGGAAAAATTGGACTCCGTAGCAGAGAGTGTAGAGCAAAAGGTTGAACAGAGCCTATCCAGTGTAAAAGCGTGTGGTGATAAGGTCAAAAAATGCATGAAGACCATCCACCGGGTATATCAACCGTACCAAGCGGCATTACAGAAGCGCATGGGATCGTGCGTTGCGATGATTCAAAAAATTACGGATGCACATGAAAGTATAATTAATAACCTAACCGAGAAGTCCAGTGAGTTCATGCGAGAGGTCAAATCATGCGCACGCTCGAATACTGGTGGTGCGCTTAATTTGCAAGCCTTGCTTGGATTTGGCAGCTGCACTGCAGAAATGGTTGGTATTTTGAGGTTATACATTATCATTTCGAATAACTTATTAATTCATACTGTTCCAGTTGAAAGGACAAATTGAGACAGCTTTGCAGCCTGTTCTGAAACGAATGGTGAGCCTAGGTGACCGCCTCAAGTTAAAAATAACGACCAGTAACGACTGTTTTGATCGAACGTTACACACGAAAGCTTTGGAATTGCTGCAACAGCGTTTGAACACCGCAAGCCAAGAGTGTTTGCAGTAGCGTTAAATATTATTTGAACATATTTCAATGTTATTATCATAAAAAAGTTGAATACAGCCTTACACTAGAATTAAGTATATTTTTAATTTATTAAAAACAATCAATTACCTCACTAAAAGACTAATCAAATATGACGTTAACAACGTTACGATGCTGCAACCTTCGAAAGTTTATTCTATGCGTGAAGATAGAATAGGAATTTGCTAAAGAGTGCACAAGGCAGATATTTTGCACAAATTTTCACTCACATTCATATTAGAGATCGTTAAGCATTATTTTTTGTTCAAGTTTTCTTTGCAATACCACTAACCATTGAATAAAATTTGATCACAGACAAGCAGACTTAACTCTTGGAAGGGAAACCAACAAAAATGATCGTCACGCACATTTTGCCCGAACACTAGCACCATTTATGATCGACATTCCCAAGTATTAACTTACAGCAGGAGTAAACATTTTTAAGGGGCATTTCCGTTCTGTCGTTGAAAAGCGCCACTTTGACAAGAGGGGTGGTGTGGCTGTCAAACTACATACATTGTCCATGTCCCACTCATTGGTTTTGGTACTTTTGGTTCTGGTACCTACTTAAAGGTTGATTCATTTTAAAACAACTGAAACTAGTTAAAAAGCAGTTAAACACAGTGTTTTAGTTATAATTTAACTATTATTAGCTGTTATTTTCGATATGCTGGATAGTTGAAAATTGTCGCCATCCATTGATGTTTAGTCCGCAAAATTTTGACAATTTCACACCCATGACTTTGACGAATATGGAGACATTCGCAACCAACAATAAATTTTAAATAACTGTTACAGCCAGGGCCCAACAACGTCACCTTCAATTGCATAGCGTCAATCAACAATGAAGCAGTGAAGATTCGGTTTCAACAGAAGCAGCATCGTTTCAGTTTCAAATTGGCTTCAGTCAGCGTCAGTGAAACGGGTTTCAGTTCATCATGACTCTTGATTTCAACTTTTCATTTGTACTTTTCTATCAAATATTCAGAAGAAGGCCAGCAACTTGCAAATGTGAATGCAAATTACAGTCAAATTTCGTTAATTGGGCTAAGCTTATCACCGATTTTCTCAAAAACTTCCAATAATTGGGCTGTGCTGTGATAGGCAACAGTTTAGTTGATGTCATCGATTGACTTTATTAGATCAGCCCGATTAAGGAAAGTTTTTCTCAAAATCGGCGATAACCTTAGTGCAATTAACGAAATTTGACTGTAATTGAATTTGAGTAACCTTTCCTACAATGCAACGCATATTAAAGTTAACCTAGTCAATGTCAACAAATCGTGCCTGACTTTCTGCCGTCGTCAATTGAAACAGCCACCAACTTCAACTGAAGCTTGCTTGAAACGTTCTGTTCAACAAATGAAGCAGTCACTTCAAGCATGAAGCGAATGTAAGAGAAAGTCAGTTTCATTTATTTGTTTCGACGATGCCGAGCCCTGGTAATGTCTGTTTGACTGTGATTTGATATTAAGAGTAAGGATGGAGTCTTTATTTTGCACTATAAAATTTTGACATAGGCTGGGGCCCACGCTAAACCTGGGGCCCACGCTAAAGCTGTTTGCAGTAGAAATAATATCAACAATGTTAAATTCCTAACACCCGGATCCTCTCCTTCACACTCAAAATATTCTGGACATAACTAATGGTAAATTTCCATATGAAAATCTATGATTATCATGTGACTCATATAAATACAATCCGCACAGAAGTATACATAAAAATTATAAGCATATGAATAGTATGTGCAAATTTCGCGAACGCATAAATGATAAATGTTTGACACATAAAGTTCAATTGCTGGGCACATGCAAAAATCTACGTGTGGGACACATAGAAACTATATGAAAAGTTTTCTCAGTGCACTCTTTGCTCCCGGCTCAAACCTACACAAATGGGCCACAGCCAGGGGGCTGATATGACGTCACATATTCGTTGCTCACATGAAAAAGGCGGGAAACGCAAAGCGATTTCACAAAACGAATTTATCTAACCATTTTCACAGTTTCATGTATTTCGCATTAATTGTCTGCCTGAAATTGGCTATGTGATGCTAAAACCTTGACTAAAATCGAACTAAAACTAACAAAATTTAACAATTTATACATCCGACTCGGTTGTCAGCTTGAGCCCATCTATGAAGCTGTCAGCTTGGGCCCGCTCTATGTTGGCTACGTTTTTTTTGTATAGGTTGGTATTGGAAGTGTCATTCCCGTGGCCACAGCTATTGCACAGACAAACAGACATAACACTCGTTTTCCATTCATCGTACCGATTAAACCGTCATTTCAAATTTGGGCTTAGCCGGGAATGTCTCCGTTTTGGTCAAAGTGGTGCTTTTTGACGAAAGAAGGGGAATTCCCCATAAAAAATACTTGCTACTTCGAGGGATACCCATATTGCTATTTGATATTTGGGAATGTTGATCATAGATGGTGCTAGTGTTCAGGCTAAATTTGAGAAACGATAATTTTTATTGATTTTTCTTCCAAGAGTCATGTCTGTTTGTCTGTGCCTGAACCATTGAAAAACATGTTCACTTTATATTGCTGATTGCATGAAATATGCTGCTATTTTAGATTGCCTCGCTTCAGTATGTTCGGCGAAGTTTTTCATTATGCCCCAAGCAATAAATGCGCCGAAGACACTGATACCATTCCCAACAAACATTTTCGTTGGATAATAGTTTATCAAACGCTTATTTCCTGAACATTAACTGTATAACGGTTGAATAAACCACTCTTCAAATAAAATGTTCGTTGAGTTTAAGCTAAAATAGCAGTTTTATGAGCGATTGCGCACTCTTGAATGTAAAAATTTTCTTGCAATCAGCAATAGAATTCCTAATTTGAGAAAACACAGCTTGAATTGTTTTGTTTCGTTTAATTTTTGTTTTATTTGTCATAGGATGCAGAAGACGACAATATCGTGTTGCTAGCAGCAGACGAACAAATTGAGGCAGACGAAGCAGCCACCACTCCATCGGATGACACTGCGAATGAAAGCACCGACGAAGATCTAGATGACTTCGACGACAGTGAACTTTGGGGTGATTTGGAGGTTCCTCCAGAAGAGTATGGCGCAGAATGGGATCTACAGCCGCAGCAGCTGAACGGTAGTTCATGTCTGCAGTTGTCTGATGTTGGATTAATTTACAATTTACCCCTGGAGCTGTTACAAGGTATGTTCTACAAGCCGCAATCCAGTGAATCTCAGGAACATGGCGATAAGAAGAACGTATTTCAAACGGTGCTTTCTGGATTACAATCTATTTTGGACCCCAAAAGAATATTTCAACAACTGGATAGCATTCCAGGACTAGTTCAGTCAATGCTGAGTAGCTTTCGGTTGAAGAAAGCCGAAGCTATACAATCGGTGCGAGAGAAAATGGATGCGCTTTCCGTTGGTCTTGAAAGCAAGATTCGAGAAAAGTTTACCGGCGAGAACGGTTGCGTCGAAAAATTGAAAAAATGTAGTAATGCCGCCCAGCGGGCCATACAACCGTATCAAAAGGCACTGCACCAGAAAGTAGAATCGTGTATCGGACGGATTGCAAGACTCGTGAATGGACATGACAACGAAATTATGAATATGTTGCAGAAGTCGAACGATTTTTTAAGCGAATTCAATGAATGTAAGCAACGTCCTGATGCATTTTCGATTTCTTTTTTGGTGGAATTTGGGAAGTGTACAGCAAAAATGGTAAATATTTTCTATCTGGAACATCCGAAATATGGACGAGAGATTCTTATATTAACATCTTTATCAAGTTTAAGGATCGTACTGAACGAGCATTGAAACCATTGTTGGAACGGTTTGGCAATTTGGGAGAGCAACTAAAGTCAAGAATAACTACAAATAATGGCTGCTTCGATCGAGTACTGCAATCAAAAGCACTGGAAACGCTTCAGCAACAATTAAGCGCAACAAACGTGAAGTGCTTGCTGTAGTATTCAATAACTGGCATCTGCTATTTCTTTTGGAGTATTTCCTTGGGCTGAGACAAGTTCAACTACGCATCTGTGTATTAAAATGGCATGAACAAAATGAGGATGAATAAAAAATAATTGAATAAATAAGTTCGCTATTAGCAGATGAATTAAAATCACATTTAAAAAGGTGAAACTTACTTTACTTTTGCGGCGACAATCCGCTTATTGAATCCGTGCCGAATTCAGGAGCCGTCTCCGCGTTTCTCCGTCTTAAGCTGCCGCTCTCCAGTCGCCCCTAACACCCGCTGCTCTAGCATCAATGTCAACAGTGTTCATCCAATGGGGACAGGGTTTGCCTCGAAGTCGTCGACCTCTGTCGGGTTCTCTGCTAAATATTGTTTTCACTGATTTCTCATCCGGCATCCTTGCTACGTGGCCACCTCATTGTACCCTGCCGCTTCACAATATCCACATCTTTGTACATATACTTGGTATATTCCATGATTCATGCTCCTGCGACACACTCCTTCGTCTAATATGCCGCTAAAAATTTATCGCAAGATTTTGCGCTCAAAAACACCTCGTTGGTCCACGCTTTGAGGCCGTAGAGTACCACTGGGAGAATTATCATCTTATAGAGCGCGAGACAAGTCCTACCCTCGCAGCTTCCTTTTTAAGGTGCGTGTACGCCTCTACAACAGCTCTACGGGTAACACCGATAATATCGATGTCGTCCGCAAAGCCTAGGAGCGTATGCGATTTTGTGACGATGGTACCGCTCCTCTGCACGCCTGTCCTTTAAATAGTACCTTCAAATACAATGTTGAACAGCAAATTAGATAGCCGGTTACCTTGCTTCAAACATTCTAACGTTACAAACGAGTCCAATGTCTCACGCGCTATCGTGGCACTTGATTTTGAACCATCAAGAATAGCACGTATCAGCCTAATCAGTTTTGTTGGAAAACCATGTTCAAGCATAATCTGTCACAGCTGACTTCGTTTAACTGAATCGTACGCCGCGTTGAAGTCTATAAACAAATGGCGAGTCTGCAAATCGAGTTCCCAGAATTTATCGAGGATTTGTTGCAAGGTCATTTGAAGCGTCGTGAAGCGTCCCTCTCGAAAATCGCACCGGTAATCGCCAACAAAGATTTTCTGCAACGGCCTCAGTCTATGAAATAGAAAACGAGACAAAATTTTTTATGCAGAATTGAGGAGAGTAATGCTTCGATAATTGCTGCATTCCTTTTTGTAAATCGGACATATGAAACGTTCCACCCAGTCCGCAGGTAGTTCCTCACCAGTTCAGCCGTTCGCTTCCGACTTTCATAAATTTGGCGTTAATGCCTTCCTTTCTAGTTACTTTGTTGTTTTTCAGTTCTTTGTCTGCTTTTTTAAGCTGGTGGATCCATAGCTTGTCTATTATCCTCAAACATTATCCTGTTTCTGCTGACAGCTCTATCTTCAACAGTTCATCGAAATGTTGTTTCCTACGCCTGGCCACCTCCGATTCGTCGGTAATCAGGTTCCTTTCCTTGTCGTTGCACATAACAGGAGTTGGCACGGTACGGTTCCTGATTCCGTTGATCGTTTTAAAGAAGCTCATCGTATCGTGCCTCACGAAGCAATTCTCCGCATCCGCAAGAACGCGATCCAAGTGCTGGCGTTGTTTACGACGGTGGAGTCTCTTTTCGGCAGTTCTGGGCATCTCTCTCTGCTTTGGTGTGTCACAGTTGCAGCCAATATGTGAGCTCTGGTTCGACTCTTCTCGTCAGTTACCGAATCGCACTCTGCGCCAAACCACTCACTGGAAATGGCTGCAGCAATAGTACGCAACACTGCTCCGCTTTTAGTACTGATCGCATCGCTCCACTGCTCCTTCAAGTTTTCTCCAAGTTGTTCACCGATCCGTTCCTTAGTTTTTCGTGAGTACTCTGCAGCAACTCCTTCCGTTGATAACCGCTGAATGTCGGATCTTCCTCGTTGGTTTCGATTTGAATAGGTTGGACAAGCAGTCGTGAATCTTGCTTACTACGAGATAGTGGTCCGAGTAGACGTTTGGTTCCCGGAAGGACCGCACGTCTGTAATATTAGAAAAGTGTCGGCCGCCAACCAGAACGTGGTCGATCTGAGAGCAGGCCTCTTCATTAGGGTATATGCAGGTGTGCTTCCAAATGTTCCGTAGTGCAAAATAGGCACTACAGCTAAGTTGATTAGCCTCAGGCCATTGTCGTTTGTGGTAGGATGGAAGCTTTCTCTACCAATTACGGGTCGAAAGAACTCTTTGTGTCCGATCTGTGCATTTGTATCCCCAATGACTATCCTTATGGTATGTTCTTTCGAGAAGATCATATAACTCCTGTTTCACGTCGTTCGTCGGTTGGTACACATAGTCGTTCAATAATGGGCCTTCACCTGTATGTAATACGAATCCAACTCCATACTCTGCTTTATTGCCGCCACAGTAGTTAATGTGATACTTGAATGTCATGCCCGCAATAGGATCTAACGCGCGGAGTTCGCGGTCTCTCGTCTTCGGCCATCGCACTTCCCGAATGGCTGCAACCTCGACCTTCATCTTCTGCAGCTCCCTTGTCAGGATACCCGGATGTGCAGGTTCAAGCAGGGTTACCCAACACTTCTCGGCTTGTAGTACTGATCGCATCGCTCCACTGCTCCTTCTGGTTTTCTCCAGGTTGTTCACCGATACGTTCATCAGTTTTCCGAGAGTACTCTGCAGCAACTCCTCCTGACATTGCAAGTGCCGAGTTTCCAATAATGGATGTCCGTTGTCGTTCACTTGGGTCCATACCAATTATTCCGTTGTGATTCATTTCTTGAATTGCTCGTAATGTATTTTTCAAGCATGCCACCTTACTAGGGCTGCGATGCCTAGTCTCGCAGGCAGGTCTGCCGTCTTGGGTATAGCTGACGAGATAAAACGTTTCATAAGTCAGCCGCCCGCTCCAAATCAGTCGCTGTTGTACTTCGGCTCGCAAACTTGGGCTATAGCCCCGTACTTGGTGCGGAAACGACGATTCAGCGATAAGTGGGATTACCGTCCTGAGCCGCCCCTAACCTGGAAGCAGGCGCTCACGGCCTTCAAGGATATTCCTTTTGTCAATACTCAATACTAAGCTACCAGATATCTACTAAGGTTGCTCGTATTCCGGCTGGTACCACGAGGAGGTAGGGATAGAAGTTGCTGTATAAGTGGCTAAGAAACACTACGGGATCCATTTTATACCTGCATGTGTAAAGCAGATAGCCGTTCACCAACCAAACAGACGAAACACTGACATTAACTCCATCGTCCATGCAAAGGCACCTTATTTTTTTAATATGACATGTTTCGCAACATGGTCGCATCCCGGCGCTTGAGTGTCGTTTTGAGTGTTGAATATAACACCGTTCAAATGTTGCAAACCCACAGTATAAAACTCTACAAATATAAGTTACTCCGCAACGGGTATAACAGAGGGTGTTTGTGTTGGTGTAACAGAGCGATGTGTTTTTTTAAGGATTTTCTTTTATGTGTCTGCTCGTCAGTGGTAGAGGTTTTGTCTTTATTAGGTTAATAAAACTCTATGTGAGCGTTGCAGCTATAAGTTTCTGTTTTAGGCTATGATTTGTTTTATGTTGAACAACATCTTAGAGCTATATTATTGTGATGGTAAGATCTTCGCATGTCTTGATTCAAATAAAACTAATTAAAGTTCAATGAACCACAACAAATTGGGTCGAACCAACCACCGGTTGAAAGCCCTATTAGAAAATAAATAAATAAATAAATAAATAAATAAATAAACCAGTACAAAGCATAAACAGTATTGAAAAAACACTGGCAAATGGAATGAATCAGTAGTTTTCTTGGTAGACATTTATATTTTCCGTTCCGGACCGTATGACTCGGGCTCAACTAGTGTTATATGTGTATAGAAAGACATGCAGTGTTGCGAAGCCCACACTCGTGTGGTCTAATTTTCTCACACACGCGTGCTCATCCTAACGAACGCGCCGGCGTAACGCGTAAGCATCCCTACTCTCGCACTCTCGCTCGTACTTATTCATGCGCTACGACGAAGTTATGCGAGTGTGTGTTTAGCTAACAGCTACGGTCGTCGCTCTCGTTCTTCGTTGCTGCCCGAGCTGCTGATGCCGATTACTCGCGGACACTCGCATTCCCGCCCGTGAGTAAAATCGGGGGTGAAGATGAAGAAGAGGAAAGAAAAAGTAATGCAAAATCTGTATCCCAGTGCGCCTCTAAGCCTCACGGGCAGCTGATTGCTCAGGAGTTATTTGACTCGGGAATAAGCCATGCAGGAAGACGATGTGAGCAAGTGCGTGCGCGAGTGTGTAGGTAGCAGAATGTCTGCACACAGCAACGATGACTGTTTGTTTTACGCTTGCGTGTGCGGCGTAACGTGTTGAATGCTATGCTTCTCATACTCACTCGCATGAGAGTACACAACGTTGACTTCTCGCTCGACTGGCAACATTGAAGACATGAACCCACGAAACTGTCCAGAAATTCGTCCTTTCGAAACTGTTTTGGCTTTGACGAAAGCAAAGCAGAGAAAACACATGGACCGGTGGCCAATGTTGAAATATTAAAAAAAATTGGCCCAAAGAGGTAAAAATGGTCGGAAAAAGCATTGAAGAAATTGAAAGAAAATTATTTGGTTTCATCCGGTTTACCAACTGAGAGTTTAATATTTTCTATACGCTCTCACAATTTGTGTGTTCTTTGCAAATTTACACAGTAAAATGCATTGTTTGAAGCATATTAAATATTTAAATGCACTTTATCAGTTCTGTCGACTTTTTTTCTAAGTTATATTAGACTGTATTCACTGTGAAAGGAGTCTTCAGTTTTCTAAACTGAGATTTTGAACACAATTGCAAATATTGTTAAGAAGGATTCAATAGTAGGTAGGTTGTTTGTCACCGTGAAAAATTCAGTTATTGATTGCAAGTGAGTTTGGATACTTTGAGAAAATTCTGAGTAGTTGTTAAATAATTCGAAAAAGGCAAGCAACCTAGTTGTCTCAACTTGTTTTAGTTTGGGAGAAGAACTGTAATTGATGCACACAAATTTATACATGTTATGGCAATCGATTTTGCTCTGCTTCATACTTCTATACAACAGGGTTCTAAATTTCCTGTGAATTAGTAATGAATAATCCTAATCCCAACACATAATCTCCGCCCGATTCAATCGATCTGCTATCGTTATGCGAATTCTACGATACATTCAGTCACATGTGTGCGCATGTATCTGTGTTTGTATATGTCCGTATCCAACCATTATCCGCTTACAAAAGAGATATTTTATTCTGATCGATTCATTTTATGCTGCCGCGCGTTGTATATGTGCTGCTATTACAATACAGATAGCAAAATAATCCGTCGTCCGCAGCCGAGAGAACGAGATTCAGCAGCCTTGAAACGATAGCACTTGCCTAAAGTTATGTTTAATATCACGCTGTCACGAAACGGATATGTATGGCGCGTGAAATAGCACAATAGCTGTCATCACGGTCGCCTGCCGGCCGGATGGCATGCCTAGGAAACAAACAGTAGTTTGCAGCTCTGCAGGTTTGTTTGAGAAATCAGCTCGACGATCAGTGATGCAATGATGAAGCCGTTAGTTTCAGGCTTCGCATTCACAAGGGACGGCACATAAACTGATCGATTGTAGTCATAAAACATGCAGCAACAAAAGAATTCGTCCGGCATATCGCCAACATTTTCTATAGTGAAACTGTATGCTCACCGTTTATTGTACGAGTAGCCGAAAGGCTCTTATGCTCACGTGGAAGATTTTTTAAACGATGGACGAACGCTCAGCTTTCAATCTGGACTCGTTAAATTTTCAAATAAAATATAATCAAATTGGAAACCAGTTAAAATTTAGTATCAGTTTGCTTTCAAAATTAAGCAAAACGTAAACATGCTTTCTAAAAACGATTTTTATGCGAATTGTGTGGGTTTGGCGGGAACAGGTAGGATTGCGTATAAAGGAAAGTGAAAAAAACTATCATCTAGATATCACATTGTCTGATTCTTTAAAATTTGAAACCACGACGTAGTCGTGACTATAAAGTATAGCATATTATCTTGAGGCTAGGGATGCCTCACGTTAGTAATAAAAGATATCTTTTGAGCTACTGAATGACTGACTGACCGATAAATGCTGCAAGAGAAAGATTTCTATGGTTACAGTATGAAATTCTGTATATCTAAGAAATTCTTTGTTACTGAGAATATAATTTATTTTCTTTCGACAAATCTATTACAGGGAAACCCCGCTGGTATCATATTTTCCGATTATAACAGTATAATGTAACACGAGACGAACCAAAGCTCCAAGTAAAATGATATATTGATCCTATAATCCGCCTTTCTCCTCATTCTTTTCGTGTCATTTTTCGTTGGGATTAATTGTCCTCCTGTGAATAAATTCATCATTTCTCAATACCGCGGACAGTCGCTACCTCCCAGCAGCGGTGGCAGTCCAATTTCTTGATTTAGCTTTTTTACATCTTTTTTATACCCGTGATACCACCCTCCCGATCCAATTCTCCAAAACTTTACTTTGTTGTTTCGTACGGTATTGTCAATCTTTATCAAGATTTGTTCTAGAAAAATATATCACCAGGCTATAAAACGCGTTCTTCTGGAAATTTAAAGCACTGTCCGTGAGGCGCCTTCCATGGGTACATATGTTGAGGCAAACATCGTCATCGCTGTGCCATGACATACCATTGTTGTAGGCAACCGAGCACAGATATTTATTTCATTCATAACCTTTCTGCTCTGCTCTACAGCTCTGGTTCGCTCGTGTTATCTAAATACTCGTTCGCATGCTGAGCTCGGAGACCGGAATATTTGTTTGAAGAAAATGCGTGACTCCATTCCGTTTGGACAGAGAGTTAGTTGACCCACGGACATCGTGGCGGTCCTGATCGGAATACAAATAGGATTGACAATAGTACCGTAGTATAGGAGAGACGCTGGACTGTGTTGTGCTAAGGTCAATCAATCCCTTCAAAATAGAATTGCACTCTAATTACAAACAAACAGGGAAAAGAATTAAAATAGAGTGAATTTTTTTAGGAATTCAAATTGAGTTTGTTATAATCTTTCCTAGAGTCGATTAAACATGAAATTTATGGTGCTAAAATTATGCTAGGCTATCATCATTATCAAATAAACCCTGAGCTGTGAAGATAAATTCATGATCTAGGGGTAGCAATTTGCTTAAAGAGAATGGCAGAATAAATGTTAGTTTATCGTACATGAATTGTATACACTCTTAAATGAGTTTACCTGTAAATAGGTCGGATTTAGCTAAAACATGGTTCAAACTACTCAAAATGCCCTTATAGTGTACAAACTCAAATTTTGGGTAAAAAGTTTAACCAATTTTGGCCACTTGCTATTGATAATTGAATCATGCTCTGGTACAAATTACTAGTGTTCGACATAGGAACGAAAATTGAAGTCCAGGCGTCGGTCTGGTCCGGTCCGGAATGGTCCGGAAACGAATTTTTTTAGTCCGACTTTATTCCGGTCCGGAATACCGAACTTTATTCCGGACCGTAAAAAGGCGGGCTAAAAAAGTTCGTTCCGATTTTTAACCGGACTGGAACCCGGACTTCAGTTTTCGTTTCGATGTCGAACACTACAAATTACGCACTTTTAAGTACTTACTACCAATTTTTTGGTTGGAAAACTACTTAAAATCAGAGTTTGTACACTTTAACCCTAAAGCCTTGCTTTAAAACAAAATAGTGAAAAACATCCCCAGAGTAAATTATGTTTACCGCCTTTAGATAAGTAAGTTTTTTTTATAAATGTAATATTTTTTATAAAAATTTTGCAGCGTGCGCATTTAGGGCATTTTGAGGAGTTTTACCGAAGTTTTAGCTAAGTCCGACCAATTTACAGGTAAACTTTTTTAAGAGTGTACATTAGATGTCATGTGCAAAGCCGGTAAAAAAACTTTTGATTTCAAAAATTTAATTTCTGAATATTTGCATTATTTTGTTTATTGAATCGCACAAAACTTGAGCTTAATACCAATCCGATCACATTGACTTAATTTTAATACCTTTGACAGTACCGTCTCAGCCGAACAAGATTTCATAAAATTATATATGGACGTTTGTAGAACTAGTTATTAGCTATAATTTTCTTGAATGAAGTGTTGCTGTATCTATTGCCGCAAAAATTTTATTTTGAAGACTTGAATGTGGAACGGAACACATGTAAGCAGTTGGAGTGAGATATCAAGCTTGGCATTTCGTGATTTTGTCTCTAGCAAAATTCTATTTAATAGAAAATCGCATCTGAAAAACTTCTTTTCAATGGCTCAGTTAACACATTGTAGCTCATCGCAGCTAGCAAAAACTTAAACGAAAATTTACTGCGACTTAGAACTGAATACCTGTACCCAATGATGATGCATACATAAATGAATTCAAGGCCTCCTACACAGTATTGTACGGGCTTTATGGTTTCAATATACATACCATGAGTAATTCTCGCTGAAACGGGGCCACTATTGACACGAAGTCTTCAAATACTGGAACTTTTGCGCTTAATTGCTTGAAAATGGTTAAAAAATAAGAATTACCGTCATCCGGGGCGAGATTGTGCCAAAAAAGCATATGTTTTCGTTCTTTAGTTCAGTATACACACAATTTAGGAACTAACTGGATTTCAAACCTGTCAATATATACTAAATTGTTCAATTAACAACTACCGTAGAGATGGTTTAGTTACAATGAAACTTCATTTTACTGGAAGTGCATGGACTTTGGCACAATCTCACCCCTTCTAAGGGGTGATACTGTGCCAAAAACTTAAAGTTAAGCTAAAAACCTAAACAGTGAACGTTAGTATGTTTATAAACAATACATATAAATATCAGTATAAAGTAGTTCATATGGGGCCGTTCATGAACTAAGTGCACTATCATGGGCAGGGGGTCGGTCAAAAACAACGCATCATACAAAAAGTATGACCGAAAATAACCCGGGGAGGTCTGAAATAACTAAAAATGAGTTCGTAGTCAATGGACAGCCTTTATATAGCCAGTAGCGTTTCTAGGGTTAACAAGGGGGAGATATATGAAGGGGTGTGTTCAAAGGGGGCATACCTATTTGATCATTTAACAAAAGTAACCATTACTTCGTTCGAGAACCCGCGGCCGCAGAACATGTAGCCCATCCCACCCCCCTCCCCCGTCCTTAAAACTGGCAGTTTATACACGGTATAATATATTCGTCTTATATTAGAGTGTTTATTCAAAGCATCTGAAATTTCCAGAGAAAAAATAAAAATTAGGGTAAGGAACGAGTTAAGCAGTGTTACCTATTTTAATCAATTGAACATAAATGATCCGAAAATGCACTTTTTTATATTATCAAAATCTTTTGATAGGATCATCTTCACAAATCACTTAACCATACATTTGATTCACACAAACACAATTTACTGGGTTTCCGACAAGAAATATGATAAAGTAAAAATTGTTGTCCAAAAACGTACATTTTTCAGCTCCTCTTCAGCAATCGCCACCTCGCTACTAACGAATTCATCAAATTTTCAGCACTGATTACAACCACTCTGAAAGTCAAGCACTCAATTGTCACATACCATATTATTCAGTCTCTTTTTTTCTATTATCTAAGGCTTTGTCACTAGCCAAAAGTTTTATTATTTTCTAACAAAACTGAAAACAAATTCTGAATTGACGGAACCTGTTCACCACTAGCAGCAGCTGCAGCACAACTGATGAACTATCGTGTTGCCAAGACACTGTTTCGGTTCTGGAAATAAGAATTTTAAGTTTGAAATTACCTGAAACCTCCTATGGTGAAAACGTGGTTCAATACTTTCAAGAGAAATGTATGTTCATAATTAATTTTTCTTTATTAAAAACAACACAAAAGACAGCTTTTTCAATAATTTTCGAAGATTTTCTCAGTGATTTAATAAAGCAACGATGTGTTTCAATGTTATTTGCTTTGACAACACTGTTCTGATCGTTTGTACTGCTATATGTTTACCTTTTTTGTTCTCCCACCATCCTTATGAACAACGAGTGAGACGTCAAACTCGCAGTTTCCCATAAGAACACCAGAGAATAAAAGAGACGACGAATACCGTTTGCCGAACGGTGCGGTGAGTGTATGCCCCGATAAACAATTTAGACAGATGGCATTTTACGCATCTATGCCGATACGCTATGCCGATTACGCATCAGATGCCGATTAGTAGGTCGCGGATAGGAACGCGAACTTACTGAATAGGGGGAAAAGTTCGAGGGATTTTTTAACGGGACGTAAAAAAATTCAGATTTCAGGATTGCTTAAAAAAGCACCTTGCGGGTGAAAATGGGTTCGGTGTGTTCAAAATTAGTTCCGCCGCTCCAACTTTTAAAGCGAAAAATCAAAAGTTTAGCTCAACAATAGTGTCTTCCAATGGTAACAGCTTGAAGAACTAAAGATAGCAAGAAGATTGGTATGCTGATATCCCCCACTTAGTCAACCCATCGCTTGTAATAAGGTAAAACAATCAGTGACCCGCTTAGACTGCTTAAAACTAGTTCTTTACCCTAGTTTAGATTATATAGCAGACCTATGCTCCATGGATGGATGATGCAATCTAATCTGTCAAAATATTGTGCTCAATAGTAAAGAATGTAAGTGTACTGGTGTATACTGACGTATTTTTGTTGTGTATGTGAAATCCACAAATTGGATCGATCATTATGGCTTGGCACAATCTCACCCCCCCCCCCCCCCCCCGAAAAGTACAAAGTTTCGAAAAATATTATTTTCGTAATCAAAACTTATCCAACGCATAATAACCTTTCAATACATTGTAAATGATTAGTTTATATACCTTCAAAATAGCAAGTTGATGCGATTTCTTGTTTCGGTTGGTTTTTGGGGGACATTTTTTACAAGCGTTATTTCCGAGTATTTTTGATCACGAACTTTGAAACCCTGTTTAGGCTAAATATTTTGCTAATATTACCTGTGTTCCATTCTAAATTATGAATAAATATGTTATGTTCATGATCATTTTGAATTTGGGTCACCAGTTTCTATAGATATAATAAATTTTCACAAATAAACATTTTTGGTTTTTGGTCCAATCTCACCCCCGTGGCACAATCTCACCCCGGATGGCGGTACACATTTGAAACCTCGAAATAGTGGACCCCTCGTTCGCCAAGGGGCCTAACAGTTTAAAAAAAAGTTGAATTTTGAGCAAACCTTGAGATCTATATCATGTGATATTTCATAAATTTGCCATGAAACAACTAACAAATGGCCCGGTTCTGTAAAGAAGAACAGGGTTTTCAAATGGAGTAAAAATTTTTTGGCGGCCATCTAGGATTTGGTCGCCATATTGGATTTTATCAAAAACTGGCCTTCTTTACAGAACCGGGCCGTTTATTAGTTGTTTCATGGCAAATGTATGAAATATCACATGATATAGATCTCAAGGTTAGCTCAAAAATAAACTTTTTTTGAAACTGTTGGACCCCTTGGCGAACGAGGGGTCCACTATTTCGAGGTATCAAAAATGTAATTCTTATTTTTTAACCATTTTCAACCAATTAAGTGCAAAAGTTCCAATAGTTGAAGACCTCGTGTCAATAGTGGCCCCGTTTCAGCGAGAATTACTCCTTTGTCGAATTGTCTGCAATGCTGCTGTTCATTTTGTGCACTTGAATTAGATAGATCTGCCTCAAGTACGTGTTATTGATAACTAATTGGACATTCACGAATTGAACATTCAATGCACAATTGAGTTACACGCAAATCCTCGTTGATAGCTAATGAACACTGCCTTAGATTGCGGAACGAATCACTCATGCACAAGAAGGATGCTTGCCAAGGTAATTTCCACTTTTCAGTTGAATTAACCTGATATCGTTACTTTCTCGATAACAAATTTGACTCCGACCGTTCTGTAGCTCGTTTTGAGCAGAAGCTTTTCAACATTGTACTATCCACGCTCACATCTCATCCCCTAAAAATTGTTTTGTTGTCTGATCCTTGCATCCGATTCACCCACGTCGACAGGCAAAAGCATTGACGGTACTGTGCAAATGCTTTCTCTCAACAATTGCTTTTTTCCAGAATTATGACATCAAGATATTCCATGTTGCGATGCTTTCGGATGCTATGGAAATGTATATAAAATTTTTGATACTCAACGTCATTTGCTTACTTTCAACGCATTCGAGTGACAAACTATTTCTCATCTCCTTTTTACACACATGGCAATGCCATATAGGCACTACGCGTTAAACAACAAAGAGCAGTTCCACGTGAAATAGGTTGATAAAAGACAAAATTTGAACTATTCTGATTTGGATCGAACTTTACCCCTACGTGTTAGATAGCGGGCAGCATGCTCCTTTCAAAGATTTTGGCACCGTATTGATTCAAGACTCATTTTTAGGCGCATTTATTCTCATAGATATTATATTTGAAAAGTCGTATCTCATTGACTATCGATTGCTCTAAAATTATGTCTAAGGTAGAATTGCAGGAAATTGAATTCTAAATACAATATATAGGAAAAAAATTACCAGTTTTTTGAAATTAAGAATTTTTTCTAGTTTTTCTAAAATATTCGAAGATTCACAGTAGCCAATAAACATCAGAGATATTCCAGGTTGTCCGGGGGTATGACAAAACCGGCTTGTATCTTGTTCTGTCATGAACATTTATTAATATATATATTTTATCTCAAAACTACCTCATTTCCAGTCGATTGATGAAAAAAAGATGCAAATCCGTCGAGAAATAACCCAGTTACGGCCATTTTCATGAAATCAGTTCTAGTAGCATTTATTGCTCAGGTTATTTTAGGATAGGACGCAAACCAAGCGATTTCCAGGTGTACCGCCCGTATAGTGAGACAGGTGAACAGTGCGATCCAGCGTTTGACGTTAGATCTTCCTACTTTTACCGACAGTGATCCAAAATAATTGACACCGGCGTAGCTGAACGGGCGGACATGATGAGCTAGACGTGCTGACTGTAATGGGACCATCGGTGGTGTTTCTGGTTTACTTCTACGGAGCTTGCAGTATTGACGCAGTCGGGAGACGGTTTTCATTACTACGCAAAGCCTCGGAATCATGTAGCGTTGACGCATTTCATTGACCACCGTTTCCGGATTGGCATGACGGTAAACTCGATGATAGTAATCAGCTAGTAGCATCGTCACTGGATGATCTTTCGGTAGCAAAATGGGGTATCTGGCATTGAATGGCATATGCTCAGCTTTCCTCGCTCGACTTCCTTGACGTATCACACCGCGATCGTCTATAACCGGCATGAATTGGTATAGACTAGTGTCTTTGTCAATAATCTGCCTTTACATTTCAGGCTTAGACTCGTTCTTTTGTAAGATCATGACTTCCTCCGTATACGTTTCATACTGCACTTGCTTGAAAATCATATCGCTAGCTGCTTGCAGTTCGTTTTGCTGAAGTTGCCCGAAGACTATCGAACGTCCGGATCGAGTGTTGTTCATTTACAATTACAATTTAGATGAAATCATTACAAGGTTTGTTATAAATCAGGTATTAATTAAAGGAAGTTTCGTTATAATTTTTGTTATTTTAGCCACTTATGGAGGATAATTTATAACAACGGTTGTTATAATTTATCTAATTAATAACAAGCGCTGTAAGAAAAGTTATTAACAAAAAATAACAAAATAACATGATCTGTTATAATTTTGTTAGGTCCTCCTGATCGGATAACCAACCCCGGTGGAAACTAAGGTCGTATACCAACTGGGAAGGAGGCACAGTGTTGTCTCGACACTATAAGATGGCAGCCCTACTAGCACGGTTGTTACAAAGTAGCTGTGGTAACCGGATTATGATTAATTTCAGTCGTAATCCAGTTGGTTCAACTAAATGGACCTAAATTGTGCTACTTGGGAGCGTAAACCCTAGTACGGCTACCTATCTAGAAAAATGGAAAGCCTAACTTGACATTCTGTTTTTATATGACAGACTTCGCAGCCAGCTGTTAGAGTGCAGGACAATTGCAGGGCCAGTAGCTACAATCCTAATGACTCTAATAGCCTCTCCCAATCGGGGTTCAAACATACGACAGCTGGCTTATTAGGCCAGCATCATACCTCGAGGTTAACTGGGAAGCTATCCTATCTAAACCTATCTAAAAACAAAACACTAAAAAGAGTCTAGAAAATTCTACTCGGAACATTCGGCATGGACAATGGCGACGAAATAAGGACATGAATGAACAATTGGTACCTTAGCAGATCGCTAAATTTCGTTGGTGGCGACAGGATACTACTTGATCAGTTAGAACCCCGAAAGTCTGACATCATGGCACTGCAGGAGATCTGTCGTAAGGGCGAGAAGGTGTGGAAGATTCGTGATGGCAAAGCCCAATTTTTCCACAGCGGTGTAGCAACCAACAAGCTGGGAATGGGTTTCGTAGTGTTGGGCAAAATGCAAGATCGCGTAATGGACTGGAAAGCGATCAACGAGAGGATGTGAATGTTGAGGATAAAAGGCCGTTTCTTCCACTACATCATCATAAACGTGCATTGTCCTCACAAAGGTAGATCCGGTGACGAGAAGGAAGCTTTCTATGTGCAGCTGGAGGCAACGTACGACAGCTGCTCACCACGGGACATCAAGATCGTTATCGGGGATATGAACGCCCAGCTCGGCAGGGAAGCAATGTATAGACCGCTGATCGAGCTCCATAACCTACATACCGACATGTTGCAACTTTGGAGCTTCTCGAGACTTGTTGATCAGAAGAACTTTCTTTTCCCACAAAGATATCCACAACTTCAAAAACGTACGCTTCCTACGGGGTACGGATATGAACTCGGACCATTACCTAGGAGCAGTACATGTCCGTTCAAAACTATCTACAGTTTATACTCGCGACAAAGCCACCCTCTTCGGTTAAACATTCGACAATTAAAGAACCCGCCAGTTGCCGAAAACTACTCGCGTGTACTGGATGACGCTCTGCCTTCCTCTGTGGCGCTACATGCTTCGACTCTCGAAAACGGATGGAGTATGATATACTCGGCCGTCAACGAGGCCGCAACCGTGGTGCTAGGAGTGGAACTTCGAGCGTACGAAATGATTGGTTTAACGGGGAATGCCAACAAGCGTTAGAGAGTAAAAAAAGAGCTTGGAAAAACTATCTAAGCATATCCACGAGAGAGAATTTGGCCAAGTATCGACGAGCGTGGAATGAGTTGACCAAGATTCTGAGGAGAAAAAAGCGCCAGAAGGAGGACAAAGATCATGAGGAGCTGGAACAACTATTCCGAGCTAATGGCACGCGCAAGTTTTACGAGAAGGTGAACCAAACGCATAAGGGCTACACACCCAAACCTGACATGCGTAGGGACGAGGGAGGGGATCTTATCACAAACGAGCGCGAGGTGGTCGACAGGTTGAAGCAGTATTTTGATGAACATCTCAATGACGATACAGTAGAAGGACACGCAACGGAAGTTAACCTAAGAGTGCCTACAAACGACAACAGCGTGGCGGCTCCCGATCTCGAAGAGATCCGGCGATAAATTCGTCAGATGAAAAATAATAAAGCCGCCGGGTAGGAACGACTATCGGCAGAACTCTACAAAAATGTCCAAGAACCGCTAGCAACGGTTTTTCATTGGATAAATTCTAGGATTTGGAAGGAGGAAAAACTACTGAAGGAGTGGATGGAAGGTGTAGTCTATTCCATCTACAAAAAGGGCGACCGGCAAGATTGCTGTAACTTTGGTTACGGCAGACATCCGTGCGCTTGCCGTCTTTGAACGAAAGGTGTTGCGGACTATTTTTGGCGGAGTAGAAACCGAAAGCGGGAGTTACGGAGGCGTATGAATCACGAGCTACAGTCACTGCTTCTGCTTGAAGAGTTTTCCGTCCTACACCTGGCGAAAGTAAGGAGACTACGGTGGGCAGTTCACGTCGCAAGGATGCCGGACGACTGTGCAGTGAAATCCGTTCTCCGTTCCGTTAGTATCACAGCCAGGCACTTTGTGACGGCGGAGGCAAACTACGCCAGACTGAAAGCGGAATCTAGAAGAAATGGGCTAATTGACTGCGACGAACTAGAAGTGGTAGTTAGTGTATTTGGGATTGTTGGGGACCGCAAACAGCAACGCTGGTAAGGAGATCCAGCGGTGCATTCAAGCGGGAAATCGGGCCTGCTTTGCCCTTCGCAAAACGCTATGATCAAGAAGCTTGCACCGCCGTACGAAGCTGGAAGCCGTGATCCTGCTTACGGAGGACATATGCGACCTTGCCGGGTTCAAGCGGAAGGTGCTGCGGACGATATTTGGAGGAGTACAAACTGAAAGCAGGGAGTGGCGGAGGCGTATGCTACAGGCACTGCTTGGATAGATTCCTATCGAACATCGTACGTACAGATGCCTCGACCAGATTGAAAATGATTTGCGATTTCTGAGACAACTGGTAACTTGGTGACGCGTGGTCCAGGATCAAGTTAAATGGAGATGACTGCTTGAAACAGGACGAGCCACAAGCCGGCTCTGTGCTGCTGACGGCCATATAGTTATCTTCGATGTACGATGCTGCTGGTCATTCGTGGTATGTTCGAAACTCGGCTGGGCATTTCAAAGGACGGCGCATCCAAACCTTTACTATTCTAGAGGAGATTGAAATCAGGAGTTTAAAAATTCATAGACTATTTTCTGTTTATTCTATCAAAACAAACTACAGAACATAATAAAAGACATTACATTCGATTACATTGTGTGCGTATTCCATCGTCATCATTCACATCGATTTGCAATAGATCCAACATTATTTTGAAGGATTTTGAAGGGTGCACAAACGTTTTGCAGATACAGGTGTTCAGTGCGCAGTGTTTCTGTTCTTTAGTGAATATTCTGTGTTATCAAATATGAGGGCGAAGTAGTGTGAACTACTGTTTGTGAAGTGTTAAGAAGTTTAGGAACTCTACAGGAGTGCAATTAAATGGAAAAAATTCTACTCATTAAATATAGTGTATTGAAGCACATCAACCTCACCCCACCCACAGGCATCGTGTTGTAGCGAAAGATTTACGAATCTTTACTAATATTATTAGGCTCCAGCCGGCGGCGGCAATGGTTCTCAAGCCAGTGAAAAATCTCTTAACCTAGTTGCTCGTTATCTCCGCAAACGAGACCCTACATATCATCGTTCGGAACTGCGGTGACCTTTCTTTTAATGCGACATTTGTAATTTATCGCAGGTTCATATTTCACCAACGTTGTTGGCGCCAAGTCTAGTGGCCAAGTGTAGTGGAATGTTGTGTCCATGTAACCGAAATGGTCCATCTTGATTGCTATTTACCTACATATATGCTACAGCACCATGGTACTGTGTACATGTTTGCTGTTTGCACTAATCAAGTTTCTTTGATTTACGAATTGTAATTGATTGAAGCATACGGCAGCATTAAGAGAAATCTTTTACATGTAAATGTATAAAAACATTCATTCGATCACACATACATATCAATTTCAATTGTGCAATGCATAAAATTCACATCTTTAGCAGTTAGCAGTTCAATTTTCGATTTTCCTTTTGCGGTAGAAGAAAAGCTAGATTGGTCTAGAAGCACATTTATGCCACAAGTTAGCCATTGTTCAGGTATGCTGTATAATCTATTGCAGCCACGGCCGTGTTTCCGAAGAACGGTGGTACGTTTATAGGCGAAACCATTTTCCTTCAACAGGCGCGAACAAAGCTTAGCCACTACTCTCTTGATAAATAACTCCACTCTGCGACCGACCCTCTCGCATCACAAAGTTAATACCCCTGTGGACCACTGCTCCTTCATACTTTTTCCGTCATCACATCCCAGATTCCGCTTGTAGGCAAGAGCTAGCTCATTTTGCTTGCCGGCAGAAAGCCGATTTTCCACTTCAGCCGTAGGGTGGATAATAAAGTATGTTGATGAATTGTAATCACAGTAGAGCACCGTTGAATAGACTGGTAGTAAGAGCATGACAGCGGAATTGCTGCCCTGAAAAGTGGTCACTGCACAGCAACGACCCAACGACCCGAGGGAAAAAACACTGCTGAAGAATGATAAATTGTTTTCTTTTCTGGAAAATTTGTTAAAGCACCTTCAGCAGTTGGAGAAGATCTGCTTTATCAATTAATCACTATTAAATAAATCCCAATTTAAATTGGTTTGATGGCCTTTGTTTTGAGAAATGGGATTTGAATTATTGAACAAATTTTGGAAATTCCTTTTTTGCACCGCTTACAATAAAACTATCTCTTCTAGCGTACATGTTTGGTTCACCATTTGAAGTTGTTTAAACTTTTACTGAGCTCGTTACTTTCCTTTTCTGTCCTCTAACTGCCAAAGCTTTCAATGATAATGGTGGTCCAACGTACACATAAGCTTCCAATCTCCCACTTCTTCATCCACATTGTCCAAGCGATACATAGCGTTTGCTGACTTTGAGATTAATATCTGTGGACCATCTTTCATCTTGAAACCAAGAGCAGGCAAAAAATTACAACAAGGTTTATATTAAAGTTTTTAAATTTATGAGTCTACAGCAGACACGAGCGAGGCACTGCTTTTGTATGCAAATCTTAATGAACTCGAAACCGGATATCAAAAAAATTTTACACTCAAGTTTTTATTATTAAAACGTAACATTCGTCACATTTTTTTCAAAATTCAGTATCTCCTGAATCGCAAATTTGTTTTTAAGCATTACAATTTAAGCATTATGAATCGAAAATAAAATTGAGAGTGTTACGAGGTATTCGCATTTTTCAATTTGAAATATGAAAACAAGTTATGATGTTAAAAAATCCAATTAATACTGATAACATTATACGATAGTGCATCCAGAAAGCTATGAAAAAAGTTCACGGGCGTAATTCTATATAAATTTAACTAGAAGACAACTTTGTGAAATTGAATGAGTGATTGGAATGAACAATTACATTAATTTTGGGTGGACGGAGATAGAGCGTGCATCATTTTCAATCATGCCACTAGAATAGTACAATATTGTATTTAGCGTAACTCAATCCGGTCCGGAAATAACATATCTGTATAGTATGAGTATGCAGCTTGTGACATTGGGAGGTCTACATGCTGGACATCATGTTATCCGCCCAAATTGTTTGCACGATTCACAATGTTGTTTGGTAATCTATCGTAATACGATGTAAAGCATTCCAAGTTATGCTAAAATTTGCTCCATCGAAACATTACAAACAGGCCCTGCGGAAAGCATGTGTAGGTCGTGGAGTACACATGCGCGAAAATCTGCCCTGGTTCTGTGTCATATCATCCGTGGCATAATAAATATAATGCTTCTGTACGGTTTTGAACGAAGATGTTATAAAATAATTTTGTTAATCATGCAATATTCCCAATTAGGAGGACCTAACCTAATCGGCTATTTTATTTTGTTGCCAACTGTTTTAATAGCGGTTAGACCAATCTCGTGTTTTTGTCTTGACCTTTATAATGAGCTCAGGCATTTAATTCATTTTTTTAACGATAATTTTTCACAATCGACGGGAGGAACGGTAAAATAAAGTAACGAAACCAATGTGTTTGTAGTATAGTATTCAAACAGAGTGGGACAAGACGTGAACAGGAAAGCGCGGAAAATTGGGGAAGGAAGGGCCATTAAAGCGGCGCTTATAAAGTATGTGTACCGTTCCTCTTTACCCAAGCTCGGAATCCGCTGCTCGAACCAAGCTATAATGGGAGCCAATTATAACCGGAAGGAACCGTCCAGTTAGCTTCGAGTGACGATGGATGCTAGTCTAATAAGCCAGTCGCCGTATCGAATATCGGCAAGACGGTGCTTGCTAGATAGAGTCAGTAAGACCAGACCGGTAATAGTCGGTACCGAACATTATCGATATAGAAGAGTCAAGTCTTAGAAAGGCGTTTTAACGCAAAGCTATCTTTATAACCGGAAGAATTACTTTAGCCAATATCGCTGTTTATCGTTTGGTAACTGCAGTGGTGTTAAGTTTCTAGCCAGTTATCTGGAGCGGTGCTTAATGTCACGCATAAATCTTCAAAATGCGCTATCACCACAGGATGTGTGTTTGCGACTTGATAATGATGGTTAAACTCTGTATGGAACTATAAATTTAAAAAAAAACTGATAATTATAATACAAAATGGACTGACATTTGGAAAGTATAATCTCGACCTCATCTAACAAACATTACAACCTGCTGAACGTTCGAAAAATGTCTAGAATTATTGTAGAATTGTAGATTCGTAGTTCTACGTCAACCCAGCGTTCGTGTCCCGATCACGTAAGGTTTCCTAATCGGGAACTACAATCTAATTTTTAGAAAATTTTTAAAATATTTTTTTCTTATTTCCTTATAATTTTACTTAGGCCATTGCAAATAATTTCAAAAGTTTTTGTTACACCCCCCTCCCTTGGAAATTGGCTTGAAAAATCGGGGGGCAAAAAAATAATTTGTAGGGTGTGAGTTAATTTTTTTTCATATAATCAATTGTCTGTGGGTTCTACAGCCTGGAAAACTGGAAAAATGAGTGTACGGGTTGAGTTAATGCTTCTAGCATGAAACAAAAATGGAAATTCAAACAACGAAATTTACGAAAATCGGCCGAAAAATTTTTCTTTCATTTTTGTCTTTTTTTGTAGATTTTTGCATGGAAAATAATAACGTATGTTTTAAAAGCAAGAATAGATTCGGTTTTTACGTTTAAACTTTAAATAAAAATGCCTAAAATCAATATTTTTTTTTGCTCGATTAAAAAAATCTCTTTGTTTTTTTTCGCCCCTCCCCCCCCTTCAGAGGCCCAACCGCGGAAGGACAAAAACTTTATAATATATTTGTAATGGCCTTATTTAATTGCATATTCTTTTAGTGACAACAAGTTTAGGATAGTGTTTTTTTTTCTAAAGTTACGTACGGCTGGAAAACTCGATTTTTAAAACATTTATTTCAAAATATTTAAAAAAATTATGTATAGAGTCGAAGTGATCGCACCATCCCACCACTAAGTACACAATCCTTCCATATCGAAACGCTGTCACTAGTTTTTTGGCACGATAATTAGAGGCGCAGCCATAACGGGAAAGAAGAAGCCTAATACTAACTGCAACACACTTTACCTACCACCTCTTTAATCCATTTGACATGTATATACCTTTCTACCTAGTTGTCTAAACAATGTTTCGCTATAATCAAAACTATGATCTGAATTACAACCACAATTGTCAAGGAGCCATTTTGTTCCACTGTTCCGCAATAGGCGGGAAGAATGAGACAATTAATAATGTACATCAAGTCATAGTTTTTGATTAAATTTAAACCATATTGCCGTAAATAACAGTTTAGAGATCGTGCTGTTTATTGTGTTTATAATGAATACATAATTGCTTGGTTTGGTTGAAAATTCCGTTCATTTTTACATATTCATGTATACTAGTGATGGTAAGAATACGTCAACAACTATCTGTTTTTTTCGGTACCGGCGCCCGCCACGGTATAATCTAGCGCGACCGAAGCAACCGGAGGTCGCCGAATGCTACACGTTATCTGTCGAAACCGCGCTGCCGCAAGAGGGTGAGCTGGATGAAGCCCCTCTTGAGGACTGTTGGAATGCCGTGAAATCAGTCATTAACAGCATAGCGAAAAACGTCCTAGGCCGTGTGGCACCGAATCGACGTAACGAATGGTTTGACGAGGAATGCCAGCAGATATTAACTGAGAAGAACGCAACGCGGGTACAAATGCTGCGTAGAGCCACCCGTCAGAATGTGGAGCGATACAAACAGAAGCGGAGACAGCAAACCCGACTCTTCAAGGAGAAGAAGCGCCACTAAGAGGAGAAGGAGTGCGAAGAACTCGAACAGCTGCACCGCTTTCGCGACACACGGAAGTTCTATCAGAGACTCAACGGATCTCGCAAAGGCTTCGTGCCGCAGGACGAAATGTGCAGAGATAAAGATGGAGGTATCTTGACTGACGACCGTGCGGTGATAGAAAGGTGGAAGCAGCACTACAATGAACACCTGAATGGCGTGCAGGCGGAAGACCGTGATAGCGGAGGAAGTGACCACATTGGTGTAGCAAGCAACGAAGATATGCCACCCCTTCGATAAGGGAAGTTAAAGAGGCTATTCAGCGGCTGACAACAACAAAGTAGTGGGAAAGGATGACATTGGAGCGGAACTTATTAAAATGGGCCCGGACAAGTTGGCCGGTTGTTTGCATCAACTGATTGGCAAGATTTAGGATACGGAACGACTACCGGAGGAGTGGAAAGACGGGGTTATCTGCCCTATCTTCAAGAAAGGCGATAAGCTGGATTGTGAAAACTACCAAGCAATCACTATTCTGATTGCCGCCTACAAAGTGCTGTCCCAAGTTATCTTCCATCGACTATCGCCAACAGCCAATAGATTTGTGGGAAGTTACCAGGCCGGCTTCATGAAAGGTCGGTCTACAACGGATCAAATCTTCACCCTGCGGTAGATCCTCCAGAAGTGCCGCGAATTCCGAGTTCCCACGCATCACCTGTTCATCGATTTCAAAGCCGCATATGATAGCGTAAACCGCCAAGAGCCATGGAAAATTTTGGACAAAAAAGGCTTTCCGGGTAAGCTCCAGGGATCCAGTGCTGTGTGAGAATCTCGGGTGGATTGTCGGACCATTTGAATCTCGCAGGGAACTTCGACAAGGAGATGGCCTTTCCTGCCTGCTATTCAACATTGCGCTTGCGGGGCACGATTTTCAATAAATCCAGTCAATTTATCTGCTTTGCCGACGACGTGGATGCTTTCGGCAGACCATTTGAGGCGGTGAAAGATCAGTACACCAGATTAAAACGCGAAGCAGAAAGATTGGATTGAAGATAAATACGTCTAAAACGAAGTATATGCTGGCGGATAGGACCGAGCGCGACAGGGCCCGCTTGGGCAGTACCGTGGTAGTCGACGGGGATGAGTTCGAGGTAGTCGACGAGTTCGTATACCTTGGCTCACTGGCAACAGTGGACAACAATACCAGCCGTGAGATTG
Organism: Sabethes cyaneus; assembly: GCF_943734655.1. Classification (NCBI taxonomy): domain Eukaryota; kingdom Metazoa; phylum Arthropoda; class Insecta; order Diptera; family Culicidae; genus Sabethes; species Sabethes cyaneus. The sequence goes on along the minus strand of NC_071353.1, from coordinate 53,836,229 downwards.
AAAGGCGTATTATCAGCAGAAGTCGGGCCTATTACGGACTACACAAACACTTGCGGTCGAGCAATCTGAGCCCCCGTACAAAGTGCATACTGTACAAAACGCTAATTAGACCGGTTTTTCGAACGGAGTTTTCGAACGACGGGTGCTAAGAACCATCTTTAGCGGAGTGCAAGAGAACGGTGTATGGCTGCGAAGAATGAACCACGAGCTCGTCTCTACGGCGAACCAAGTATTCAGAAAGTGGTGAAAGCTGGACGGATACGTTGGGCAGGACATGTTGCTAGAATGCCTGATAACTATCCTGCAAAAATGGTTTTCGCATCGAAGCCGGTGGGAACAACACGAAGAGGGGCACAGCGAGCGAGGTGGCAAGACCAGGTGGAGCGAGATCTGGGTGCCCGCAGAACTGGAGACCAGTTGCCATGGACCGAAACAGATGGAGAAAATATACTGCGCAGACCTTGTCGTAAGACGTTAGGCCAATTAAATAACTAAGTATATTTACTGGACCTTTTTTAATTTAGTACTAAGGTTATCAAAATCGGTCCAGTCGAGAAAAGTGAGTGAGATTGCAAAGCGTTACGCACACACAGGATAGAGGAGGGCATAGCATGGTTCTGAGCCAGATGCTTACACCAAAACTCGATGCTAGCGCCCAGATGTGATGGTGGAGATGAGATGATCATAACGTTATGAACAGATATAACGTTCATACGCAGATAAAGCAGCTAGTTACAGCCATCAAATCCGCTATGGTCACAGCTGAACACTCGCAGAAGCATGAGGGCTGGAGCTGTGACTGCTGAAACTGCACTAAGCGAAGCTATTAAGAAGACCATTACCGAAATACTGGAGACGTCTAGAGGACCTCTAGATCTGAATCCGCGTTCGGATAAAAAGAAGAGGGAAACGCTTGGGGAAGAAGAGGAACAAAAGAAGGTCAAGAACAACAAACAAAAGGATGTAAGCCAAGGAGAATGCAGCGATTGGCGTACTATTGTAAGCCAGAAGAACAATCACCAGCGAAAAAAATCAGAGGGGTTGTGTACAAGACACGACCGCATATATAGGTGACGCAGGACTACGTAAGTCTCTTTATAATGATAGTAGCATGTATTCATGCTTGTAATCATTCGATTCTTCATGTATACATGCTATATGCAACATATATACATGCTACATGCGTTGTATGTAACATTTATCAAAGTAGTAACATTGCATACGTTCAATTCTCAAAAGATTGTGCATTTGAAAACAATTTAACAAAATCAAGAACACAAACTATTGCTTTCCTGCTACCTTACTGAAATTAAAGATTGTTTTTATTACCCATGGTTCCCACGTTGAAGGGATTTTACCAATTCAATCCTATTTTATCAACAGCACATCTTTTCACTGCACTTCTAATGAAACGGCAAGCATGCGTATTCACAGAGTCGTATTATAACCGAACACTACAGCTGTAGCACATTTTTCTAACACAGATATCAAATTCGCCGAGGTTTAATCGTCTCGCAGTAAAGAATTTGCGTTCTATTGGGACAGCGAACTTGTCATTTTTTCTGGCACACTTCCCTAACACAGACATCAAATTGGACGAGGTTTAATCACGTTCGTGAGAAATCTGTTGGCACAAGGGGGCTTTGTCACTCTCTCTGGCGTATTTCCCAAGCAAGGACATCAAAACGGTCTAGGTTTAACCGCGGTGTTAAGAAATCTTGTTGAAATGAGGAAACTTGGTTACTTGTTTTAGCTTACTTCCCAAGCACAGATATCAAATTGGTATAGGTTTAGATCATCACAAAGAATCTTCCAACCAATCACGAAGCGAGAATTGTGGTAAAGCATAGGTTCATTATTTTCAATTTTTCAATAGTTTAACATCAAGAATCCATACTTTTCTTCATTTGGGTCAATTCTTAGAAGATTTTCCGATCGATTGGTGTAAGAATATTGAAAATCGATCGGAAAACCGCTGAGCTATTAGCGCTCAAAACCTTTCATTTTTCGTGACGCTCGCATTTTTCGATTTTTTGGAATGACACCCTATCTCAAAACTTGCCGTAAGACGTAGTCCTACGTCAAAAAGCAGCAAAAGAAGCGTAGGCCTCGGCGTGAAAGAAGTAAGGCTGATACCCTAATTGTTCAAGCGAACGCTAACGTTTCTTACACAGCGGTCCTCCGAAAAGTGCGAGAAGCCATGGAGTTCGTAGAGAAAATGATAAGGACCAGGCGGATTTAAAAGAGAGAGATGCTTTTAGAGCTGCAAAAGGATCCATCGATTAAGAGCGCAGCTTTCAAAGAGCTTGTTGCCAAATCACTGGAAAATGAAGCGAGCGTGAAAGAGCTTTCCCAAAAAAACGTGATCGAGCGTAGGGATCTGGACGAAATGACGACAGAATAGGAAGTGCGTTGAAGGCACAGGACGACTTGGGCGACGTACCGATGGTAATCTGGCTGAGGAAGACCTACGGTTCTCCATCGAAGGGATAGTTTCCAGTTAGTACGAAGTACCGAGATCTTCGTATGCAGCTGTTACGCACCTTCAAGATGGAGCATGGGGTAGTTCCACCAGATGCTGGACGCGCAGACCAAGAAACTCATCGGGCGAAGGCCGTTCATTATTGTGAGATACTTCAACGCTTGGACTATACACCAGTGGGATAATCTGTTGGAAGCCTTGGCTAAGCTGGAAGTTGCATTGTTCAACGAAGGTACCGTTCATACAGTTAAGACGGTCGCGAATCCATAGGTATAGTATCTGCCGGCGGAATCCGGCGATAATACAAAGAGCTTGAAGTAACGAGCGGAAGTGAAAGATGATCGCCTTTGACAGGGACCTTTTTGTCGAGGCACTCCGGGGGAATGACGGCAGATCACTCTTGTATGTGCACGAGTTGACGGATACGTTGGGCATGCTCAGAGAAAGAGGAGCCGAGAAACGAGCGGCATCTAGCTTATCGGTGGAATGAGACTATAAGTAACATTCGCGCATAGTTATCTCAGAGCCAGAAAACGCGTCCAAAGTGCCAGAACTGCAGCAGACCGGAAAGAGTGTAGCGCGCTATAGAGGGTGGCCAGGGCTGCATTAAAACGTGAGATAAAGCTGAGGAAACATAACTGCTTCAAGGAGCTGTTTTGAGAAGCTGGTCGCCACTCCCGAGGGTAATGCACACCGCATCGTGATAGCAAAAGTCAAAGGACTTGCGACAGCCAGGGAGTTACCCCCATATAAGCTGATAGCTATTGTGGAGGGGCTTATTCCGACACACGACTCTACAATGTGGCCACCAGTCTCTAACGATGAACTACTAGCAATGGCTACACGGCTGAAGACCAAGAAAGCGCCCGGTCCGGATGAAATTCCAGCGTTCTATAGGCCGATATGTCTGCGAAAATCGTCGAAATAGAAACGAAGAGCAGATCGTTTTTGTGCCGTTATAACAATTGACGTAAGAAGCGCATTTAACAGTGCCAGCTGGGAGACCATTGCCGAGTCACTGTATAGAATACAAGTCTAGGAATACCTATGCAGAATTGTAAGGAGTTACTTTCAGAATTGGACGCTTGTTTACGAAACTGCTGAGGGGCCAAAGACGATGAACGTTACAGCGGGAATTCCGCAGGGGTCCATCCTCCGCCCGACGCTTTGGAACGATGGTGTACAAACTCTGACGCTGCCCAGAGGTGTAGTTATCGTCGGTTTTGCTGATTTATTATTTCTTATTTCTTACCAAGCGGAATCGAGAAATGCTAAATAGTACGTTCCGACTTATAACCGTGAGAGTAAAACAATATCGTCGGAGGCAGTCTGTGTTATCGCTGGAATGATTCCCATCAGCATCATGCTTGTGAAAGACAACGACTGTTACGGACGAAGAAACACGAAAAGAGCTCGGAAGCTGACGAGGGAGAAGTCGTTGGCTAAATGGCAGCAAAACTGGGACACGCCGGAGAACGGTAGATGGACGCGCCGATTCATACCGGTTCTGTCGACCTGTTTGTACAGAAAACATGGAGAATTCGGCTTCCGCTTAACCCAGTTTCTGTCGGGTCATGGCCGCTCTAGGTAATACCTGCACCGGTCTGACAAGCCGCGACACCAGTCTGTCCGGAATATAGAGGACGGACGGTAGAAACAGCGGAGCCCGTGATCTTCGAATGTTCAAGATTTGCCACGGTACGCCAACCCTGACCGTAACCAGCATAGTGCACAGTCTCGACAGATGCATCATAAGAGCTGTGGCGAGCTCGACGAAACAATACCGAGCTTGGACAGAAACCATGCGTAGATGACCGTGAAAGGATGGAAGTTATATTGACGCCATCCGCCGTTTACGTCTCGACAGGTAACGAAGTAGTGCAAAAGCACATCCTCCTCCCGTAGTCGGTACTTGTCGGTAGTCCAAAGAGGGAAGGAAATGGATAGAGAAATTAAGGATTTTTTTGGTGGTTAGGCATAAAGTACAAACAAATTGTGAATTCCAGACAAATGAAACTGTATACTATATATTACTTTATATTTTTAAAGGGTATGCATCTATAAACATATTTATAGAGTAGAAAGGCAAACAAACACACTCACTACTGGGTGGATTATGGTTGCGTTTTACTACCGTGGTGGCCCTCAGTAGTCGTGGCTCAGCCGTGCTCGGGAATGCCACTCTCTCCGCCAAACCAAGAGTGCACTTTGCCTTGGCGGCTGATGTGTTTCGAGTGTTCATGATTCGTTGGCACATGATTGTTGAAAGTGAAACTTTCACGCTTTCGCACTTGTGCTCCAAGCGAATCTTACGATCGTCGGTGGCTGGCAATCGACCCTTGCTGCGATGTCGTGTGAATCAGCCGCCATTTAGGCTGATGGCAATGCTGATGGTGATGGCGCTCACAGCACAGTGACAATAATGACGAGTAACTAGGGTGGGGAAAGTCGTTGAAAATGAGGTTGCAAAGATATGTTTATTACCGGGTGACAAAATGATGAATCTTTCCAAGTGAGTGAGAAAATGGGTTTGTGAATAGGTTCGTCAAACAGTTTTGCGGTGGGTATGAGTATCGGTACGTTCCATCAGCATTCCCATCACAGCTGCGTGAAGACATAGCGTCGATGCAGGTATTAATTGAAAGCGTTGAATTGAGTTAAGATGTGAATTGGGTGAAACATAAATATTCAGCGGAAAATTTGCAAATGTTGGAATGAAATTTGTTCTAATTTAACGCCTCCAACCGAACAACACCTCCTGTTCCGCCCAAGAAGTTTCGAAAAACGTGCTTCGCATTTCTGCCAGGCAACGTGGAGTAAATTGAATTATTCTCCGCCTGAAAACGGATGCACGACCGAGTTATAATCATCAAAAAGCAACGAGTTTTTTTTCTGGTGAATCACCGTTCCACCCAGTCACAGTCAGCGGTGAGTGTTTGGATTCCTCAACTTTTGCCCTTCTTGGTGGAAATTTTCACATCACGAGAGAAGCTTTCATCTCTAAACTTTTTATTATCTACTCAGTGTTTGGAAATGAGGAGAGACTGCTTTGCATAATTTAACGGAATAAGATAGCAAGCGCATCGTAAAAAGAAGTAAACATTCCTTGTAGGCTAAGAGTCCTTGTGCTCAGGGAGCTGAAAACATACTTGCGAATAGTTGTGTTTTGATAAGCTAACTTTTAAACTTTTTTTATGGAATGAAAGCTGCTCCAAATTACCGTCTCCAAAGGGTCACAATCTTGGAGTGCAAATGATTTCTTTTACCTTCTACGAAAAACATCCAACCAATACTTGTATGGATTCACTACCAACCTGGAATGAGAAAACAATAACATGTGTTAGAATTACATTTGAATCAAAATGCATTTTTACAGAACATTTGTAATGCAGCTTTAACAGTTGATATAAAAATGAAAAAAGCTGAGCCAGCCAAAAATTATAGCGATGCAAACTGTAAACAAAAATCTGTTCGTCCGAAAGCTTTGATCCTTCTTTAGTTTTTGTATCTTTTTTCTTAAACTCTGACTTCCTTTTGATACTGCCAACAATGATCTTGATGTGTAGGTTGGCTTGAAGTATTTTAATGCAGCAAAAGAAATCTTTCTGATTTCAATTCAGCTTTATTTCCCATCTTGTGAACCTGTCGATGACAGGCAGCAGAAACGGCGCACGGTGAGCTGCCGTTTTTCGTTCAATGTACAGTAACGACCGCTAGGGAATGGAAAAGTCAGAACGATGCAGGGCATGCCTGGTACACAAGCTATGATGCCCGGTGGAATAAAGTGTTTTCCTGCAGTCGCATGATTCTGCTTTTGCCTTATGCCGCAGATTCACACGACCAGCGCACTATGGGCAAAAATGAGAGAAAAACGGATGCAATTAAGATACTACCTGCAGGCTGATAAAAAATACTTGATCTTAAGCAAAATTTTCCGGAGAATCGCGTGGTGCCGACCCCTTTCCTGTTTGTCATCGGGAAGTGCCCTTTTTGGTCATTTTCCCCTATTTTTAATATTTTTCACTCTTATTGGACTGTTCCAAGCAAGGTTTTGAGAAAACAAAACTTAAAAACCTAATAATTTTGTGTAAAAAAGTCTGCAGAATCGAATAGAGCTTATCTCATTTAGCTCCCGTTATCAAACCGACCATACTAAACGGGAATTCAACCAAAAAATTAATGTGCTCTTAAATAAATGACATAAACCTTATTCGATTTTGCGGACTTTTTTACACACAATTAATAAATTTTCGCAGTTTGTTTTCTCAAAGCCTTGCTTGGAATAATCCAATAAGGGGGAAAAATGTTTAAAATAGGAGAAAATGTGCAAAATGGGGCACTTCCTGATGACAATTAGGCAAGGGGTGAGCACCACGCGATTCTCCGGAATATTTTACATAAGATCACCTATATTTTATAAGCCTGCAGGCCGTATCTTAATTGCGTCCGTTTTCTCTCTCTTTTTGGCCCATAGTGCAGCGGAGTGCGAACGCTTGAAGCGGATAGTTCGTATGAATTTTGAGGTCAAAACTTACTGGAGTTTTAATTATCTAACCATTAGTGCAACATGTAATACTGGGATACCTCGATATAAGACAACCTCGTTATAAAACAACTTCGATATAATACAATTCGTTATAAGACAATTTTAACCTCGATATAAGACAATTCCCTTTGACATAGCTGGTAACGATACCAGAGTTAATTTTCCATTCCAAAATCGGCGCCATGAAGATGTTCATTATTTCAAAATAACCCTACAAATTGTAAAAAACTAATAGCTCAAAGAATAATAAATAGTTCAAAACACGTAAACACACACGACCGCTTATGCAATTTTTTTTGAGAAAATCATGTTTCGATATAACACAATTTCGATATAAGACAACTTTTTGAAATTATAAATTGTGTTATATTGAGGTATCCCTGTAATGTACATAGAGCTAGGAAATAGAGAAACGGTCGAGTGGCTCGACTCTAACGTCATTACCCTAACTCAGATTTTAAGTACAAAATTTGAGTAATTTCGGCTACTCGCTACCAAGAGTTCAAATATTCGCTACGGCGACTAATGACGTACTTTCGGACTCCTTCTACTAATTTTTTGGTTGAATCAACTTTAAAATTAAACGCCCGAACTTTAAAATAAGCGCTTATGTAGCGTCTTATCTTACCCAAACTCTTGACTGCAAGGAAGACTGTAAAGATCACTATAAAGTGAATCATATGCCTTTGCCACTCTTCGCTTTCAGTTTGTACTCCGCTATATATCGTCCACAGTACCTTCCGTTTGAACATGGCAAGGGCTCGTATGTTTTCCGTCAGCAGCTTCACGGCTTCAAGTCCATAACTACTGGCCTAATGAGGGCTTTGTACATCGGTAACTTCGTAAGGCGGCTTATCCTTCTTGATCGTAGTGTATTACGAAGGACAACGTAGGTCCGATTGCTGAAACTGCACTAAGCGAATCTATGAAGATCACTTCCAAAGTAAAGTGTCTCCCATATCAAATTGCTTCACGGAAAAAACGCTGTAGAAAATTACCGATTGGATATTTTCTCTTGAAAATTTGGGTAAAAATAGTTTATAGTGTATTAATATTTTTTTTGAAACGATGGTTCTACAATTGATAGAGGAACGGTAGGGGAAAGTAATGAAAATTTTGGAAATGGAGGGGAAAGAGTAGAAAGGAGGGGGGGGATAATTGGCAGCTACGCCTAACAAGTTGTCGTTGTGACTACTACCTTTTGTCCAATGCTGGAAGGTGCATGGGTCGAACCAAGCTATAATCAGAGATTACAACCGGATTTGAACCCACAACACCTGCCAGGGCGTGTGGCTCGCTGGTACCCGTGTACCTTTGAACCATAGAGACGCTGGACAAAAGGAAACGGCGCAACCCCCCTTATTAACCCATTATGACCCGGGTATACCTAAATTTGGACCAAAGGAAGTGAAACTCTGTAATCTATTATATTATGGCTCGAATGTGTCGGGAAGCGTAAAATCGTCATTTGGAATGCTTTCAAAGCCAAAATATCGCAGGTTAAATATTTTATAGGCTCACTTTCAAACAAACAAATTACAAAGTTTTTTACTGATTTCTTATCGAATTTTGTGATAGACTTTACATATAAATACTAATTTACATGTCAGGTAATGTTTCGTCACTAAATGTAAACTTTTTCATGCGTTTTGGAGACAAACATTTTTTCGCCATTTTTTCAACTTTTTTTCCGCCATTTGTCACAACTTTGCACTGTTGAAAATACAGATGAAATGACAAAAACTAACAAATTATATCACACACACATCAGACTGATGTCTTATCTCTCTTGTAGTGATATATTAACAATGCTAACTATTGAAATTCAGCAGTAAACAGGTTTTGAAGACGAGGTATGATATATCATACGCTGGGTCATAATGGGTTAATGTAGCGACGTATCTGGTTTGGGTTATTTTTAGATACACAAATTGTGCCTCTTCCTCCTTCTACTGTAGAAATCACCGATCGAGAAGTTTTATTCTAACTTGTTTTTACTTTCAGGACGACGCCACTAAGCAGGCCCTTACGACTTGCAACTTGCAAGGTACTGCGCGTAACGCCGTTCGTCTGTCAGCGTGTTAGCCGTGATTCTCAGCGCAGGTTTCCAGAGAAAGGCTCCGTTCCTATTCGGTTATAGTGTATTGTTTACACTGTATTATTATCGGTGACAGTTTATCAAAAATTGGAAAAAATGGCATCACCCGAAAAGCAATGTCGCGAAATAATTTGGCGCAAGCATCTGGAAAATCCTCAACTCTCTCATTGGGACATCGGAAAACAACTCGGAATCGTGTAGTCAACGGTGAGACGTGTGATTACCATTTACGAAACTCCGAGCATCGAACGGAAGGAGAAATGCCGTCAGAATGGATATTCTATTTAGTGATCAGGATCACAAGCGTTCCGCTTAAACGGAATCCCAATGCTTCGGTCAGGGATGTGACCAAAAGGTTGAAGCATTCCAAGTTTTTCGTCCAGAGAGCTAAGGACCGGGAGAGATTGCATACGTGCAAAGTGCAGAAGGTTCTAAATCGTGACGAACGGCAAAATACGCAGGGAAAGTTACGGGGGTCCGGAAACTATACATCCAGATGCTGACGAAACCTCATTATCTCATCATGGATGATGAGACTTACGTCGAGGTGGACTTTCGGTAGCTTTTTACTGTTCTTCCCAGTAGCCCCACTGTTCTTCACTGCCCAGAACAAATTTGATGTTTCGGAGGAAATAAGGAAGCAGAAACTTTCAAAGTTTGCCAAGAAATACCTGATCTGGCGATACCATTCTGCTCATGTGGCAAACGGAAGGCAACACGAAGGCCCAACGATCTTCTGGCCGGATCTAGCTTCGTGCATCTATTCAAAAGATGTCCTGGAGTGGCACGAAGCCAGCGGGGTTACTTTCCTACCCGACGTGAACCCCCACAACGCACCGGAAATAAAGCAGGCACTACAGAAGCATCCCAAGGAAGTCAAATCTGACATGAAGACATGAAGAAAAGTGGGTTGCCGTAAAGAACAAGCTGCAGCCAGACGTTATACATAACCTTATGAGCACAGTTAAGTGTAAGGTTGGAGCATACGGTTATGGTATTGAAGTTGAATGAAATAAATATGCCAAAAGCTTACTAATGGGTTATATTTTATTGTCTCAAAGTTTGAAAAGGATCGGTCAAGTAGGTAATTTTCTACAGCGTTTTTTCCGTGATTCAATTTGATGTGGGACACCCTTTAGGCCCGATTTTCCGCTTGAATGTTATAACGATTTGTGGATTACTTGTCATGATTCGTAGGTTAATTACTTACAAATTAGTAGAAGTAGTGTTAGATCTGTAAGCATACCTTCGCTGAAGGTCAAATGACAGTTGCCGCTCGCTTGAAATTATGCAATTGGATGCCGATTAGAGAAGCTGTCATACAGTCTTCCGTTTCAACGCTGGAAAAGAACACAGGATGAAGTCCTCTATGCTCGGACACTTTAGGTTTTTAAGATACAACTCAAAAAAATACCTGGTCTATTACATCTATTTTCACTTTAATTTGGAGAAAAACAATATTATAAGTAAAAAAATAAAAACTAACAAAACTTGCGCTGCAAGCAGGCTTGGCATACACTTTTCGCTTTGATTTTGCTCTTTTGATTCCTGCTCCTCAGCCAAACGGAATTTGAAAAAGTGGTGTATGGGGCATTTATAGAGCTAGTAATTATCTATAATATTGCTGAAGAAAATGAAGCTTTATCTTTAGTATTTACGGCGCTGTACGGTAGCAACGCCGTTGGTAGCAAAAAGAGCGCTCTTTTAGCTACCAAGAGGGTAGCAGCCTTATAGCGCCATAAATACAAAATGCACAGTAATGCTTCCTTCAGCAATATCGTTGATTATAACAAATTCTACACACACCCCATACATCACTTTTTCGAATTTTGCTTGGCTGAGAAGCAGTAATCAAAAGAGCAAAATCGAAGCGAAAAGTGTATGCCAAGCCTGGCTGCAAGGTTAATTTTGAAAGTAGATAGTATTTTGTGTAAAAATTAGCTCAAATCGAAAGCTGTCCTCTATGCTCGGACACGATAAACTGATCTATTAAAACCTGCATCAATAGAAGAAAAAGATCCTAGAACAATTTGAAACTCCAATACAAATCTTGTGTTTCCAGCCCTTGCAGGTTTGCTGCATAAAAGTTGAATAGAGCTCTATTCACATAAATTTTTTATTGAGTGGAATGCACGTGAAAATATACGCGGCACCTACATTTACAAGGCACGTTGATATTTTGCTGCATTTTTTTTCTGATTTTTTCTACTTTTTGCATTGCTTAACTAATTTTATTTCACATAGGAATCAAAGTTATGGTAATTCCAGACGAAGTAAGCAAATTTCGTTGATTACTTTACTGTCCGGTCATAGAGGACAAGTTGGTGTCCGGCCATGTAGGACACGACACAACTTCTAATAATTAAGTTTTTTCTTCAAAATCTTGTATTTTCATGTCAAATTTAATCTATTTCGGAAAACAATTTTATCAAGCCAACGTTCAGAATTATTGCATGTTTTATTTATTAAAAACTTTTGCAACTGCACTTTTATGAAATTTACTCGATTCTCTTTCTCTTTGTTTTAATGGTTGAACCGTTCAACGGTTCTCATTTGTTTACCTTTTGAAACAAAGACGTCAGAATTGGGACACCATTATATCTTGCAATTTACTATTTTTCCATGCTTTTCGAACATTTTTATCAATCTATATTTTTGAGAAATCCTAGTGTCTCGTTTTAGCTCGTGAAGCGGTCCTAACCAGCGGCTTTGTTGGTCTTCAACAACGCTATTTCGCGTTTGACTTCTTGGAGATCGGATGCTGGGACATTACTATCTTCCATGAACACTATTAGGTTAGCTTCCGTTCCGCCTTCTTCTTGCGCGTGTCCTTTGCTCGGAATAGCTGTTCTAATTTCTCAGATCTCTGTCCTTCTTTTGGTGCTTTTTACTCGTCGGTAGTTGGCCAGATTCTCCCCAGTGGCGATGCTCCGATAATTTTTCCAAGCAATTTTTTCTCACCGCTTGTTTGCATTGTTCATAAAACTAATCATTTATGCACTGCACCTGGTGCATCTCCGATGGTCGAGCGTATTCTGCCTCAACCGTCTTTGAGGTTTGAAGCACCAAACTTCTCGGAAGAAGGCATCCAGCTTCATGCAGTTTTCGCACGAAATTCTCAGCAGATTGTGGGTTATTTAGCGGGATCATTTATTCGTGATGTCAAAAAATATAACCGGCCATCGATGAGTGGTCAATTTGGTTCATTTGCGTTGGTCAGGTGATTTCTAGATGGTTTTCTGGATATCTTTGCGTGGGAAAAGGGTGCTTCGGATCACCAGACCTCGGAAAGCTGCGAAGTTTATACCTCGCTGGCCGTTATCGTTCGTGTCGATGTACAGGCTATGGGATACTGTCGCCGGTCTCTACATTTCTACCCTATCGACATGAGCGTTCATATCCCTGATGACGATCTTGATGTCATGTGGCGAACAGCTGTCTCTGTTATCTTCAACTTCGCGAAGAACACGCTTGCTTCTCATCGTCGGGTCTACCTCCGTGCGAGCAGTGCACGTCGATGATGCTATAATTGAAGAAATGGTCCTTCATTATCAATAGGTACGATCTCTCGTTGATCGTCTTCCAAACTATCAAGCGCTTCTGCATTCTGCCCAACACTACATAGCCCATTCCCAATTCGTTGGTAGTGCCACCACTCTGGTAAAACTGAGCCTTTCCGTTGCAGATCTTCTAAGCCTTCTCACTTTTTCGACAGATTTCCTGCAGAGCTACAATATCGAGTTTACGGGGTTTAAGCTGTTCGAGAAGCGCCCGGTCGCTACAAGCGAAGTCTAGCGGTCTGTAGTTCCCAGTACCGAGTATCCATTTGTCGTCCTTGTTTCGTCGCCTAGATCGATGTCGAATGTTCCGATCCATATTTGCTTGAATGCTCGTAGTAGTTTGATTTAGGTAGGTTGCCTTACTAGGGCCACGCTTCCGAGTCTCGTGATGGGCCTTTCATCTTGGCTTTAGTGACGAGACACCACGTTTGTTAATTCAGCCGCCCACTCCGGATCAGATGCTGTGGCAAGCCGCTCCTAATCTAAAGTACAACCGCTGACTTGGTTCGTCACGCCATCCAGGGTCGCCCATGGCATAGGAATAGACGATCAAGTCTGGCAAGGTTATTCTTGTTGCTCTACTCAGTGTTTGCATCAGTGTCTCCTTCCCTGTCGATATACGACCTTAGTTTCTACCGGGGTTGGTTGCTGCGTTCTTGATCTCCGCTAAGGTAGCTCGTATTCCGACTGGGAGTTTCTGAGTCAGGGCTAAGGATTACTATGGGGTCTGTATTACTCATTACATAACAAACGTCGTTCCCCAATTACGTTTCATTTTGGTTATGAAGCAGCACAGAATGTTGGTTTTTGTAACTACTAACTTAACTACCCAACAAACATTTTTTTTGAAGAGAAGTTTGTTCAACCATTATACAGCTAATATTCAGTAAGCAAGTGCTTGTTAAGCAATTATTCAACAAAAATATTTTTTGGGTATTAACGAGACCAACTTTATAGCAAAACACAAAGGACCCATCCTTATTAAAAAAAATTGTTATAAAGAACTCATTCTGTTATAAATTTGCTGTTTTCATTTGATCGGATAGTGGCTTCGTTTCAACGAAAATTACTCAATTAAGTTTTAGCTAAAACCAATTTACTGGCAAGAGTGTAGTGTGCAAAATCTTCGAAATCGAAAATCGAGATTCGAAAATCTTCGAGAGACACATATATTTTCACGTAACTTTAACGTGCCTGTGTAGTGTGTAGTTCTACATCAAAACAAGATGAAGTACGGCAACGAGCTTTTAAAATATGAGGCAAAAAACTGTGTATCAATCAACACTAAGACTAACAGATTTCAATGTCAATGTCAATCAACACTAGCAGTCTTTTTTCCACAAAGAAAGTATACGAAAATCCATTTTCAAAACTTAATTCGTTTTGCTTGTACTTTAATAGTATTGTTTTATAGGGAAAATCTTCTCCCCAATCTAATTCCAAAGCGTTATTTCACAGGTCGATTCTTTCGGTCTAAATCCCGTAGCTTTAGGGTTTCCGCAGTTTTTCAAGGCTAATACAACACTCGGTACAAATTTCCCCTGTGTCTGCGTTAGAAGGGATACAAGTGTTTTGGGGTTTCCGGGGATTATTCTATCATTCTTTCATGCTTTGTCTGTATTTTTTCCTCGCTACCGTCAGGCTTTCATCACAACAGCGGGACGCACTCAGTCATCGCTGGCTGATGATAAAAAATGCTGAAACAAATTGGATTGGGTTGAAGGGTGTTCCGACTGATTGGAGAATAAAATGCTCTCTGATGTTTCGAAGCTCTGTCTCAAGGCTTCATTGTATAACTAAAACGTTTCCGCATGACCTTGCATTTGAGAGGTTGACTGTATTTGTTTGCAAGTTTGATACAATTCGCACAATTCCCGTTGCGACTACGATTGGAATGCAGAAAGCTAGAATTTTAACTATTTATTCATCGAGATGCGCCAATGCACCATTTGCTGTTGGCTGCTATGTGAATATTTTCGAATAGTTTCCAAGCCAGCTCCGTGCCGCGCGTCAGTTCCAGGCAACTCAGTTGCAGCTTAGGTACAGATTTCTTTACTCAAAACCCATTTTAGTGGAAATTCCTTTTGGCAACCATCCAAATAATCGATTTCCTAGTCATAAATGTATAAATAAGCGTTTGTATGTTATAACACACCGCGTAACAGTACTCATGGTTCATGTACTTGAAAAATCCATTCATGTTGAAATCAGCTTACAAATTGGATAAATCTTCAAAGAACTACAATGATCATTGATCGAATTCTGTGTGCATTGCATGCAGCATGCAGGCCTCGTACCCAATTCAAAGGGACCACCGTGCCTAGCAAGCAGCATGAGAACATTCCGATTGTTGTTTACGTGCTCTGTTTGTGAATGTGGCTACATTTGTTGCCTTGCCTGGTGTTAAGCATGGTTAAGTTATAAACTTGTATGTTAGGTTACTAGAAATGCCTTAGCGCTATTGGACACGGTTCCACAGTTTTGTTGGTTGAACATACACCTACCGCAGGTTATCCCTTTCTCGACATTTTGCACTGAAAAGGAAAAAAAGCTCTGTTTTGAGAAAATGTAATTCTAGGTGGACTCTTCTCAAACAGTTACGGTTGGTTGGTGCTTTTGCCATTTCTAGCTGAAGAGGTGATTTCCCTACCAAGTACGTGGAAGCAAAAAAGCTGAAGCTGCAGGATTATGTACCGTGCTATACCGATGTGGGCGTCGGAAAAGGATCGTTTTGCTTTTTTTGGGGTTCATTCGTTCGTTATACGTCAATCGTGTATGAATCTACAAACAAATGGGCATATATAACGCATTAGAAATCTTTTGAAGCGCACAAATTCAAATTTAAATTAAGAACTAAAAATTTATTGATTTTTTGAGAACTCTCGCGTAACTTTTCAAAAGGCGTAATGAAATGAGAGATTCTCTTGATTTCTGCTCCTTGGAGCGTATTAGGGAAAAGTAAATCCGTTTGAACGCACGTTTGAACGTTTGAATCGGTTACTGGAATATTCTCGGGTTTGTGATTTGTTGTACATAGGGTCTTTTTCTAATTCCCGTCGTAATAAGGAAAGCCATTCTAATTTTCATCATTTGCTGGATGGATTTAGTGAATACTCCAAAAGTTCTTGTACTGATTTGACTAAAACACACTTAGGGTAAGGAACGAGTTAAGCAGTCTCACCTATTTTAATCAGTTGAACATAAATGAGCCGAAAATGCACTTTTTTATTCATATTCTCAAAATCTTTTGATAGGATCATCTTCACAAATCACTTAACCATACATTTGATTCACACAAACACAATTTACTGGGTTTCCGACAAGAAATATGATGAATTAAAAATTGTTGTCCAAAAACGTACATTTTCAGCTGCTCTTCAGCAATCGCCACCTCGCTACTAACGAATCCATCACATTTTTCAGCACTGATTACAACCACTCTAAAAGTCAAGCACTCAATTGTCACATACCATATTATTCACGCTCTTTTTTTCTATTATCTAAGGCTTTGTCACTAGCCGAAAGTTTTATTATTTTCTAACAAAACTGAAAACAAATTCTGAATTGAAGGAACCTGTTCACCAGTAGCAGCAGCTGCAGCACAACTGATGAACTATCGTGTTGCCAAGACACTGTTTCGGTTCTGGAAATAAGAATTTTAAGTTTGAAATTAACTGAAACCTCCTATGGTGAAAACGTGGTTCAATACTTTCAAGAGAAATGTATGTTCATAATTAATTTTTCTTTATTAAAAACAACACAAAAGACAGCTTTTTCAATAATTTTCGAAGATTTTCTCAGTGATTTAATGAAGCAACGATGTGTTTCAATGTTATTTGCTTTGACAACACTGTTCTAAAGTTAGATCGTGTGCACTTCTATGTTTGCCTCTTTTGTTCTCCCACCATCCTTATGAAGAGCGAGTGAGACGTCAAACTCGCAGTTTCCCATAAGAACACCAGAGAATAAAAGAGACGACGAATACCGTTTGCCGAACGGTGCGGTAAGTGTATGCCCCGATAAACAATTTAGACAGATGCGTAAAATCATCTATGCCGATACGCTATGCCGATTACGCATCAGATGCCGATTAGTAGGTCGCGGATAGGAACGCGAACTTACTGAATAGGGGGAAAAGTTCGAGGGATTTTTTAACGGGACGTAAAAAAATTCAGATTTCAGGATTGCTCAAAATAGCACCTTTCGGGTGAAAATGGGTTCGGTGTGTTCAAAATTAGTTCCACCGCTCCAACTTTTAAAGCGAAAAATCAAAAGTTTAGTTCAACAATAGTGTCTTCCAATGGTAACAGTTTGAAGAACTAAAGATAGCAAGAAGATTGGTATGCTGATATCCCCCACTTAGTCAACCCATCGCTTGTAATAAGGTAAAACAATCAGTGACCCGCTTAGACTGCTTAAAACTAGTTCTTTACCCTACCTTCCGATCCGTGAACTTTGAAAACACTGAAAAGCGACTATTAAAGCATATGATTGAAATTACGCAACTGACTTCATTACTAAAATTCGTCGTACCGTTTTAAAATCCGTCCAACAAAATTTTTCATGGTCCGAACTAAAAATCACAGCAATGCTTACGAAGCTAACGCGCATGTATTTGTGTAGGACCGCATGACAAATGTTAATCTACAAAATTTCTGCAGGTCAGGCAAGTTTTTCTGGCTGTAGAATAACGACAATGCCTTGCGTGAGTTATTTTCAATAATGAATGACGGAAAGTAAAACGATTAGTCGACATTGTCTTCTTCGTCGCACGAAAAAACGTAGGAAATTTGGCTGGTAGGACTTCTTTAATGATAAAAAGCATTTAAATAGATCTCAGCTCACTTTGATTGATTGCGTATGATAGACAACTAACTAAAATATTAGGGAATAACTAGTTTTGCATTGTGTGTCATAAAAATGGTGATATTTTTAATAATTTGTGTTGGATAAGACGGGAATAGGCAATTACGACGATGTAGCAACATACCCTATTATATACCAACAGAATATACAAGGTAAAGTTTAGTCAGACATTTAAAAAAACCTTTGTAAGTGTGTACCTACGGCAGATCCTCAAAAAAGGCCGTGAATATAGAATTTCCACGCACCAGTTGTTCGTTGACTTCAGAGCTGCAAATGATACCATCGACCGAAAAGAGCTATGGAACATCATGAACGAGAACGGCCTATCCAGGAAACTGATCACACTGATTCAATCTACGATGGATGGTACACAGTGTGTTGAGTTTGGATTTCGGATGGGTTGTCGAGTTTGTTCGAATCACACAGAGGGCTTCGTCAAGGTAATGGTCTCTCATACTTGCTGTTCAAAGTAGCGCTACAAGGTATTATGAACCGAGCTGATATCAACACACACGATCTTCAACAAATCTAGTCAATTCGTCCGCTTTGCCGATGACATCGATATTATCGGCAGAACTTCTGTGACGGTGACTGAACAGTAAAAGCAAAACCTAGGTACTACATTTCGTTATCGAAACTTGACCTTCTGTTGTTATATGACAGACTTCGCAGCCAGCTGTTAGAGTACAGGACAATTGCAGGGCCAGTTACTACAATTCTATTGACTCTAACAGCCTCTCCCAGCAGAGATTCGAATATACGACGACTGGCTTATTACTTACTTACTTTTACTTATGTGTCCATGTCCGCCGGTCCGGCAGAACAAAGGGATGAAATTAGAGATCTCCACTGCTGACGGTTACCCGCGATGGCTTTTACCTGTCGCCAGGACAGGTTCTCGTCTACAGCCCGGATGACGTTGGCTAAGCTCCGTCTCCATGAGCCTCTGGGTCTGCCTCTTCTACGCTGTCCTTGTGGATTCCAGTCGAGTGCTGCTCTGCAAACCTCGTTCGCTCCTTTCCTCAAGGTGTGTCCGATCCACATCCACCTACGCTCACGAATTTCTGTGGCTATCGGCCGTTGATGACACCGACGATGGAGTTCCTCATTGGATATCCAATTATCAGGCCACCAGGCACGAATAATATATCGCAGGCACCGGTTAATGAATACCTGCAGTTTTTGCGTTGTCTCCGCTGAGACGCACCACGTTTCGCAGGCATACAGCAGTACGGATTTAACGTTTGAATTAAAGATTCGGGTTTTCGTACGTAGAGTGATCTGGTTTGAGCGCCAAATGTTTCGCAGACCTGCAAAGGCACCCCTGGCCTTCCTGATCCGTGTGGCTAAATCAGTCTTGGTACCACCATCGGGCGTTGTTTGGCTACCAAGATATTGAAAGACGGCTACCTGCTCAACTTGTTGTCCCGCTACTGTGAAGTTGGTGGAATTGTCAGTGTTCACTACCATAGACTTAGTTTTCGCTACATTGACTGTGAGACCTGCTGCCTGGGAGCTCTCGGAGAGGTCGTCTAACTTGCTCTGCATATCGTTTCGGCGTTGTGCGAGCAAGACAATGTCGTCGGCTAGGTCGAGGTCATTTAGCTGCTCCATCGTTAGAGGATTCCAAGGCAATCCTCGATTTGGTCTACTGTCAATTGCTCCAACTAATATCTCATCCATAACGATGAGAAACAGAAGCGGTGATAAAATGCAGCCCTGTCTCACGCCAGCAGTAACCCTTATGGGGTCGGACAAGACGCCGTCGTGCAAAACCTTGCACGAGAACGCCTCGTACTGAGCCTCGATGAGATGGACTAGCTTATCCGGAACTGCTCTACGCCTAAGTGCGCCCCAGATGTTTTCGTGATTGAGTCGGTCGAACGCCTTTTCGAAGTCAACGAACACCAGCAGAAGAGAGTCCTGGAATTCGTTGATCTGCTCCAATATAATGCGGAGCGTTGTGATATGGTCTACACATGATCGGCCAGCACGGAATCCAGCTTGCTGCCGCCGGAGAGTAGCGTCGATCTTCTCCTGAATCCGGTTGAGGATTACCTTACAGAGTACTTTGAGAGTAATACAGAGCTGGCTTATTAGGCCAGCGTCATACCTCGAAGTCAACTGGGAGGCACCAAACGGTACACCAGACTAAAGTACAAAGTAGAAAAAATCGGGTAAAAGGCAAATACGTCTACAATAAAGTACATGCTGGATGGTAAATGGCTGAATAATGCGCTCCAGAACCACCGAGAGGTTCCACAGCCTCTTATTCAGCAACTCCTATCTCGACCTCCTCGTGGTACCATCCGAGATACGTTCCTTAGTGGAAATTGGACAACCAGTGGAAACTAGGGTCGTATGCGGACAGAGAAGGGGGCACTAATGCGAAAGCTGAAGTGTAAACTCTCCGCCTGCAGGACGGTTCTCTTGACTCCCAGGAACCAAAGCAGAGGGTCCAAAGCCCCTAAAGGAGATGGTTGTAATAGCTGTTATCTATGGCTATTACGTAAAAATTTGAATGGATAAACCCCTAATCCAAGGTGTGACGCGACCCGTGCCGAGGGATGAATGGTGGAGGGGGTTCTATAAATTCTCTCGCCGCAACGGAGCCTGTGGAGTACCAGGGCGCCCTCCACAGCAATTTGCCCTTGCTGCATCAAGCCGGTCACTGATGCAGTGGACGATTTCTTACCGTGTAAGCTCTCTCTGCCGAAAAACAAAGAAACGAATGAGGCGTAGAGGAGAGTAGTGGAGGAGCAGGACTTGAACGATGCGCTAGCAGAGGTTCAGTCCTGATCCTCGTCTATCTTCAACACGTCGACTCGTTGTGAGTCGACAAACGAATATGTGGCTCCAACTCTCTACTCACGGGTCGAGATTCACTCTGCCTTATCTTTGACTGTGTGCTGGAGGGTGGGCTGAAACAAAAGGAGAGCCGAACAGTTATGGCCAGTAGGATGGCTGTACAATCGCTCAAACAATCTATAAAAGAATATATAACGTCTAGTATCCACCCCTAGGTTACTCAAAAGTTGCTGAGTCTCAATAAGAGAGATCTCAGCAAGCTTACCGGTCTTGTGACAGGACATTTTCCGAGTAAATATCATTTTCGGAATCTCAGTTTCATACAAGATGATATTTAACTTCGGAACACTTGCTCTGCTATCGTGGAGCACTAATAGTACGCAGACTGCAGTATCTCAAAACGGGGAGATCTGATTGGCGTCGCCGATCAGGATACTAGGTTCATAAACCTAATCATCCCTGATTGGCACATGTCTCGCTCCAGCTACCAGCCTGTCACTTCCTCAATAAGTGATAGGTAAGCTTGAAGCGTATAGTATAATAATAAAACGGGGCATACCACAATAGTTCAAAATAATGGACGCAGTGGTAAGAGTACCCAACAAAGGAGAAGAAGTACATGCTGACCGGTGGAACCGAGGCTGACTGACGCTGCTTGGGCAGAAATGTAACGATCGACGGCGATGGGTTTGAGGTAGTTGAGGCATTTGTCCATCTTGGCTCATTGGTAACGGCGTACAATGACACCAGCCGTGAGACTCGGAGACGTCTAAGCTCTCGTACGAACCCAAGTAACAATTTAGGTTTTATTACACTCTTATGATGGCATTTAAGACCAAAATTAGTCTTGAAGCCCATAATAACAGTACAATAAAACTCACATTGTTGCTTGGGAAGTGTAATCTGAATTAGTTTGTACGGACATAAAACGGAGACAATGCTCGAGGAGGACCTGCGTGTGCTCAAAGTTTTTGAAAGCCGAGTACCAGGATCGATCTTCGGAGGCGTACAGAAGCACGGAGTATGGAGGCGGATGATAAACCATGAACTCGCACAGCTCTGAGCCGATCCCAGTATTCAAACGGTGGCTAAAACTGTACGGATACGAACGGTATGACATATTGCAACAATGCCGGACAACTAGCCTGCAAATATGGTGTTTGCCGCAAATCCGGTAGGAACCAGAGGTGCAGCAAGCAAGATGATTAGACCAGGTGGAGTGAGATCTAGTGGAGAGTACACAGTGTCCAAAGAATTTGGGACCGTTAGACTACAACCGAGTGTATTGGCGAAATTTTGTTCATCAGGGTATGTCTTAGGATGACAATCCAATCAAGTAAATTAACATTTGCTGGTCAGTTATCAAAATGGCGTCAAGCAAGCAAAGCAACGCGTACTGGATGAAGCTCTGCCTTCCGCTGTAGATCTAGATGCTTCGACCCTCGAAGACGGACGGAGTATTGATACGCTTGGCCGTCAACGAGGCCGCAACCACGGTGCTAGGTGAGGAAACCGCGAGCACGCGAAATGATTGGTTTGATGGGGAATGCCAACAACGGATAAAGAGGAAAAAAGAGCTTTGAAAAACTATCTAAGCATATCCACGAGAGAGAATTTGGCCAAATATCGGCGAGCGCGGAATAAGTTGACCCCGATTTTGAAGAGGAGGAAATAGTGCCAGAAGGAGGACAGAGATCATGAGGAGCTTGAACAACTATTCCGGGCTAACGACACGCGCAAGTTTTACGAAGAGATCCGACGACAAATCGGTCAGCTGAAGAATAGAAAGAGCCACCGAAATGGACCGGATTCCCGGCAGAACACTACAAAAATGTCCCAACCACTAGCAACGCCGTTTCACCTGATATTTCAAGGATTTGGAAGGAGGTATGGATGGAAGGTGCGGTTTGTTCCATTTGCAAAAATAATTACGCTGGTCAATGCCGCTTACAAGGTGCTCTTCCAGATTTTGTTACGTCTATCCTCAATAGCAAGAGAGGGTGTTCAGGGAGTTCAGGGCAGCATACGATACAGTCGAGCGCAAACATTATGGCAGATAATGCACGCGAACGCTTTTCTGGACGAACTAACGCGGCTGATCAAAGCTATCCTGAACCGAGTGTTGTGCTACGTGCGTATTTCGGAGGCACTCTTGCGTCCGTTTAAACTGCGCAATGGGTTGCGGTTATGGAGTGGACTGCCCTGTATGTTATCCAACATCACTACTGGAGGCATTGAAGCGACAGTAACCATCTTCAGCAAAAGTAACCAACTCCGAGCCTTCGCAGACGACCCGACATTATTACTAGAAACCTTGGTACGACAGAGCTACTCTACGTCAGACTACAAACGGGTTACAAATCAATGCATCGAAAACCAAATATATGGTAGGAAGGGTCTACAAATAACGTTTGCCTCCCACGGATAGTGACTATTGTCGGCAATGAGCTGGAAGTGGTTGATGACTTCCTATATTTGGGATCTCTGGTTACCGTCGACAATAATACGAGTAAGGGGATTCAACGACGCTTTCAAACTAGAAATCGAACCTACTCTTCCCTCTGCAAGACGCTTCGGTCACGAAGCATACGCCGCCGCACAAAGCTGACGATGTACAAAACGGTAATGAGACCGGTTCTCTTCTGCAGTCTTGAGACAGAAACTTTGCTTATGGAAGAAGTGCTAATGTGGGCTTGCCGTATTTGAGCGAAAGGTGCTGCGAACTATTTTTGGTGGAACGGATAGCTGAGAGTGACGCAGGCGTATGAACCACGAGCTGCTACTTGGAGAGATGGCGAAAGTTGGAAGACTACGATGAGGCGACTACGTTGCTAGGAAGCCAGTTGACTGTGCAATGAAATCCGTTCTCTTCAAGAACCACGCTGGCACCAGGAATACAGGAGCCCAACGTTCAAGATGGCTCGACCACGTTGAAGTCGACTTGCGCTCAACGTATTGGCAACGTGTAGCCCAGGACCGAGTACAGTGGAAAGGAACTCTTGATACGGTAAGAGCCACAGCCACCGCAGCTCTATACCGCTGCAGGTAGGAAGTGAGTATCTTAGTCCGAGCATACTACTAAAGTAAGAGTTAAGAGTGTCTCGGAAGACCTTGAGAAAGTTTAAGAGCAAGAAAATGAGGGACTATCTGGCAAACATGGACATACAAGTCAGGAAGCGGCAATCCCGGAGTTACAGGCAATGACGCAGCGGCAGCGGTTGAATAAGATGGTCAACACGAATCGCGACGTGGCGGTGGTGATGAACGACGCGTCGAGACCTATTTCACCCTGGATGGCAACGACTGGCACTCCGTATTTTACTTCCTCCACGACGGAAGTGAGCTCCGAGGAGAAGTTCATTTCACACACCAAGTTCCCCAAGAAGGTGCTGCTGTGGCTGACAATCAGCGAAAAGGGGATGTCAAAGCCGCTCTTCTTTCACTTCGGCCTGGCCGTGAACGGGGAAATTTATAGTACGAAGTGCCTGCCGGAAGTTGCGGCGTTCATCAAGAAACACCATAAGGGCAAAGACCCGGTGTTCTGGCCGGATCTGGCGTCGGCCCACTGCTCGAAGCGATCGTTGGAGGAGATGGAGTAGTTGAATATTGAAATAGGCGAACCCACCCAACCTCCCCCAGCTGCGTCCCATCGAGAATTTCTGTGCAAACCTGAAGCGTAAGATCTTCTCCAACAATACGATTTGCAAGGTACTGCGTGTCACGTTGTTCGTATGTCAGCGTGTTACCTTGCAAGTCGTAAGGGCCTGCATAGTGTAGTCGTCCTGAAAGTAAAAACAAGTTAGATTAAAACTTCTCGGTCGATGATTTCTACAGTAGACGGAGGAAGTGGCACAATTTGTGTCTAAAAATAACCCAACCCTGTGACAGCTGTCTTAGTTTGTTTTGTTATCACCATCCGAAAAAAGTCAATTCTTTTAATGCATACGTTGCTCAATATTTAGTGAACAGGACACAATACTAATAGTTTTTACAAAACGGATAGTTTATCTTTAAACCGACTGGTTTCGGGAAATATGTTTCCCATCAGCGGGGTGATGTCCAACTGATTATCTTGGGGAGTTAGAGCATCTACATCCTTAACTTGGGCAAACTGAAGAGCGGCGTTACTGCTTCCAACAAGATTCTGCACCGTCTCACCAGGCGAAAGCAACACTTGGTTTGGTGTGAAAATAATTTTCTGGATTTTATTTCTTCGAAAGAGTGCCCTGCCTCTTCGCCTGATTTAAATCATGTCGATTTCAATGCATGGGGTTGCATGCTACGAAAATTAGGGAGCACCAAAGGATTTACAATGGATACTTTCAAGCAAAGTTTGAAGAAGACTTGGGAAGAAATGCCTCAGGATGCCGTGCGTGCCAGCTGTATCGCTTTTCAACAACGATTGCGAGATTGCGACTGGTAATCAAAGCAAAGGGAGAAATATTTGAGTTGGAAAAATTCAAGGCATTTACTTTACTGATAGTCCAGTTAGCTCCGGGGTACGATGCTGGCCTAACGAGCCAGTCGTCGTATGTTCGAATCGCGACTGGGTGGTGCCGCTACAGAATCAATAGGATCATTGCACTAGCCCCGTAATTTTCCTGTACTCTAATAACCGGCTGCGAAGTCTGTCGATAACGAAGGGTCAAGTTCTGAAGTTCGTTTATACCCATGGCTTTGCTTTTGTTTTACTGACAGTTATTACTACTCAACCTGTATAATGGTGAAATGTAAAGAGCCATTGACCAGTTTTGAAGCCTCAGCCTCAAGGCTATTGTATTCTATTGCCGTTTCTTTTATCAAATTGATTGTCAGCAATCCCAAGCAACACAGCTTGTTATAGAATAGTATAACATTACATACATCAGAACTTCTCTATTACCAGAAAAGCACAAAAAATTGAAGTCTAATGAAACAACAATTGATAGAAGTATGTATCAGGTCATTTCATACCATTCTAATACGTTATTATAGCATAAGCTACAGCTTGTTCTTCCAGTAGTTTAAATTTAGTAATGGAGACATAATAAAAACTTCGTGTTGACATGTTGACAAAAACAAACATTATTCATTAGATATGAGCTGTCAAATGAATTCATGTTATCACAAAACATCTCAAAACCTTAACAATAACGACACATGTTTTCAAAGTACGTTTATAGTACTCTTAAACGACTACTTTCCATGAAGATTATTTTCTAACTTGTTTTGTGTGTTACTTGGGATACTTACCTTGGCATCGACAGAAAGTTTTTGCCAAAATTGGCATAAAACAGCTAGCAGGCAATCAGTATTATTTTTTGCATATTCAAAAATGAATGCTGTTAATAAAACAATTTGAATGCAGTTAATTCGGAAAAGTTTAAACTATTTCTGGAAGTCTTTAACCTAATTTCACATGACTTGTACTTGTAGTAGTACATATTATTTGCAAGCAGTCATGAAACCAAGCAGCTTCAGTGATAAACGTTGATATATTTCCATTATTTTTCTAGTGAATTTTTTAATAATCTAAAATTAAAGCGTGGTTTATAGCGTCATGATGTTTGTACGCTGCTATGTTTATCTTAGGATATAAAACTGCTCTGTAAGCACTTATCTCTGACCCTGACAAGCAGAAATGCTTCCGGAACACTGAATGCAATTAATTTTCTCTGCTGTTGGTATTGACTACTATAGCTTGGTCAGTACAGTGCTTTTTCCAACGTTGACTCGTTTGGTTGGTAGTTTATACAAGCAATAAAACAACTTCCATTCAGTAAACTTTCCCTCTTGAGAATAATCTTCTAAGTTGGTGGAATCACAGAGAGAAAATTGGGTTATACAGTTAGTCCACAATCATGGGTCACACACAATTATGGGTCATTTTAGTTTTAGCTGCTAATTTCCGTTTCAATTTCGCCTAATGTTTGATCAAATTATTAGTACTACTTTTGGGCAACAGTTTTATCAATAATTAGTATAATATTCACGCTTCTACCGGTAGATAAAGCTAAAATGACCCATTATTGTGTGTGACCCATGCTTGTGGACTGACTGTACACTGAGAAAAGACATCCAAGAAAGAGGTTCCAAATCAAATAAAACTTGGTTCAAAGCTAGTTGATTCAGTTTTCCGAAAAAAAATGTCACTGAAATAGTGTGCAGGCATCGTGGCATTGCAAGAAAATAAAATTTCATTTCTGGCAGTACCTACTAGAACATCCAACAATCGGCATCTTTATAAAAGATCCTTTTTCTACAACTTTTCTTTTCATTGCGGGTCCTTATAGCAAATATTAAATTCAGTTTTCTTTTTCAGATAGCGTCTGTCAGCGCCCTCTTGAAATAGGACAGATACCTTTTTCAGTTCCAGCGCAAAAATATTAAATTCTACGAAATGAATTTCTAGTGCTTCGTCAGAATACATTCAGTCAAGGCGAAAGACTAATTTTCATCAACTTAGCTAGCAAAGTTCCGAACGTACACCTACTACGGTTCAAAATCCTGAAAATAGTATTTTAGCATTCTGGAGGAATTGGCAAGCGAACCGAGACCATGATGAAATTATCAAGGGGAAAGTGGATACGGCCGAAATTCGTTTTTCGAAGCCCGAAGCCAACCAAATAAAAAACTGGTCCCATTCTTTCGAGAAGCTTTGCCGCCACTCTACCAGCGGACTTGATTCGAACAGCGAAAAGTGCACCCCAACCAACAACGAATATTGTGAAGGAGAGCTGGTGAGGGTGGCAGAGGGTGACAGGAATGGAAATGGTGAAAAGAAGATGGGCTATCTGAACGTCGGTTTTTTTCTTTGCAGCCTGGTTTTGGTTGTCTGAAACGAAATCTTTCTTTTATTAGTGGCCCCAAAGGGTAAATGTATTTTGGCAAGAACTCTCCTTCAATCGTTTGCCTTGTGTTTGGGCGGAAAGAAGACAAATATCGCTTGTACGAGTTTCAAATTTGTTTAAATTACGTATACGATACTCCGACTGCTTTTCGTACATATGTATGGCTGCGAGCTTATTCTTATTTACGAATCGTCGATAAATTCCAATGATGTTTATGCAAAACAGTGAATCTCATTATTACATCATTGTATGGTATAATGAATGGATGTTTTCCTAGACAAAACCCATCCCCGCCCATTATGTTCAACCTTGGAAACTGTCTATACACCTGGTACCTAGTAGATTTTCAAGGATTGCGTGCGAGTTTTACATTTGTTGACTCGGGTAGAAGACATGCTCCGTAACTTCGGACTAATGGTATTGAAACGTGAAAAGTTATAAATCATACTTTTTTTTTGACCAACAAGCTTTTACCGACAGCGGTAAGTTTCATTATTTTAAACATGCACATTCATCTACTGTCCAAACGAACGTAAACATTCAAAATCGCTTGAAAGCTGGCTATTATTCTGATGCTACTACTTAAGCTAACAGCATTTCGCGGGGCGAAAGAAAAGCGGAAAAAGGTAAGAGAATTTCTGAAGCAAAAAGGGAAAATTGAAATGGGAGGATTTACAACGAAAGGTTAAAAGCATGTGGCATGTGGTTGATGGTCGGTTTTCCCATTAACAAAATTGAAAACAGACACGAAATGCTGAACCTTTCGATTGAAAATCCAAAAAGCAAAAAAAAAATGTATATTGGAGTCCGCCGGTATAACTGGTCCGTATGTAGTTGTAAGGAAAAAGCACCAAATCCTAGGGGCTAGTGTAGCTGTCAAGCTCATACATTTCTCATGTCGCATTCGTTGGTACCAAACTTCTGACTCTGGTTCCTGGCATGAACATTCCGCTTACCCAAAAAACTGAAAGATCACTCCTACACGAGAAAAGGATAGCATCGCAGCATACCCCTGGCCAAAACGATAACGTTCATCATGCAGAACAAATAACCACTCTGAAAAAAAAGCAGTAAATTGACATGCTTCGGAGAGCTCTGAACGATGTGCTGAGTAGAAAGCAATGGTTTCAATTTTATCAATAGGGAAGGATCTTCAAAGAAAAGTTGTTCCTGAATCTAGCTACTAGCGTATTGGCAGTTTTTCAGAAGTTTTCAAATTTCTAAATACAAAGTATTACAAACGAGATGCACAATCTTCAACAAAAGTACGTAACCGGCACCAGGAATAACCGAAATCCAACGTGCTAGATGGCTGCTACCTGGTCGAGCCGAGGTAAAGTAGTAAGTAACGAATAAGGCTAGGTAGCACTTTTACATATGACACGCACTAGACATACGAAGATTTTTGGGGGTAAAGTTATTTGGGGGTAAAGCGCCCATAACGAACGGGGTGAGACCGCCATGCACACTGTTAATCAATATAAACATGCTTAGCTTGTAGCTTTAAATTGTTTGAAAATGTTAATGACACATATTTGGGTAGTTGCCGGTAGCGTGTAACCGGAATAGAGAAAAAGTGTCGGAGTCGGTTGACAACTTCCCGCGTAAATGGGATGGGTGTCAGTCAGTCGTGAGATGATAAACTAGTAGCATATCACATTATATTACAATTGATGAAGGGATCCCAAAAACCTTAAAGGGTGTCCCACATCAAATTGCACCACGGAAGAAACGATGTAGAAAATTACCCATTGGGTATATTCTCTTAAAAATTTGGGTAGAAGCAGTTTAGAGTGTATTGTTTACACTGCACTTTTAACGCAATCAGTTTTTCGAAAATTGGAAAAAATGACGTCACCCGAAAAGCAACGTCGTTAATTTATTTTGCGCAAGCGCCTGGAAAATCCTCAACTCACTCATCATGGATGATGAGGCTTACGACAAGACGGACTTCCGGCAGCTTCCGGGACTACTGTACTCCAACGCCCAGTACAAGTTTGATGTTCCGGAGGAAGTAAGGATGCAGAAACTTACACAGTTTGCCAAGAAATACATCATGTGGCAAACGGAGTCCGCCGTTCGTGACTACCGGGACTGTAAACGGGCAGATCCACCTCAAGGAGTGTTTACAAAAGCTTCTGCCTTCTCTGTCGAAGCAACACGAGGGCCCTACGATCTTTGCACCACGGAAGAAACGCTGTAGAAAATTACCCATTGGGTATTTTCTCTTAAAAAATTGGGTAGAAGCAGTTTAGAGTGTATTGTTTACACTGCATTTTTATAGCGGGCAGTTTTTTCGAAAATTGGAAAAAATGATGTCACCCGAAAAGCAACATCGTTAATTTATTTTGCGCAAACGTCTGGAAAATCCTCAACTCTCTAATCATGGATGATGAGGCTTACGTCAAGAGGGACTGCCGGCAGCTTCCGGATCTACTGTGCTTCACCTTCCAGCACAAGTTTGATATTCCGGAGAAAGTAAGGGTGCAGAAAGTTTCAAAATTTGCCAAGAAATACATGATTTGGCAAGCGATCTGCTTATGCGGCAAACGGAGTGCTCCGTTCGTGACTACCGGGATTGTAAACGGACAGATCTACTTCAAGGAGTGTTTACAGAAGCGTCTGCTTCCTCCGTCGAAGCACCATGAGGGCCCTACGATCTTCTGGCCGGATCTAGCTTCGTGCCACTATTCAAAGGATGTCCTGGAGTGGTACGAAGTCAACGGAGTTACAGTGTATAACTGAAGTCAGATGTTGTACAAAACTTTTTGAATGGTATTAAGCGTAAGGTGCGAGTATACGGTTATGGTATTGTTGGTTGAATGAAATAAATATGCCAAAAGCATACTAATGGAAAAAAAGTTATCTCATTTCTAAATACGCCGTTTTGAAAAGTTACTCTTGACGCAAAAAATCAAAATTAGTGGAAAATGAGTTCTTGCGTGGTATCCAACACACCAGGAAAATTTTATTCCAATAAAAAATAGTCGAGTCTAAAATGGCCTTTTGACAGCGTTTTGAGCTGGAGTTGCTCTTTAGTGTATGTTGCCTTTGTCAGGATATTATTCGTAAGCGTGCGCTAAATACTAAATATTCACCCTATGAGGGTTACTGCGGACTTACAAAATAATTTGACAGGGACTGAAAGCAGATCTACTGATGTACCTACTGTATTAATGAAACTAGCTAACAAGGTCATCAAGCCCACTAACGATTTTCTGGCTGCCAGATTCACTACACCGTGAAACGATTCTGTCTACAACGTCTCACACCACAGAAAATAAAGATTTGTCGCTTACGGGATGAACGGTGTGATTACAGGCTCAGCGAGCTGACAAGATAAAGTTTCGAAAATGTACACCTCCGGAACGTGCCTACAGATGATTAGAGCAATTTATTGGATTTCACCACTGGCTACAATGGATAAAAGCTATCAGCAGTTAATTTGTTGAAAACTTACTTTTAACTTTCGTAACACGATCGATTGGAGGAAAATTTGGAGAAAATTAATTCACTGTGAAATAATCCTGTCAAAGCAAAGTGTTGTTTCTAACTCGAATTTAGCAGTTGCTGCGGAAAATCTTTTCTAATTAGGGTTGGTAGCGCGGCTTTGGTAATTAAAAATTAACTAAAAATTAAATTTTTCGTTTACATTTTTCCGTTTTAAGAAGTTTGATGCCTTTGAAACTGAGATTTACATTTTATGCATGAATGAAATGTGTTAAATCAAGTTTTGCTCTTTTAAATTAACCAGCTGTCCTCATAAAGATTTTTAAAATTTAGAGAATTACCATGTGTGTCCTTCATTCTTTGCCTTCTTGGCTTGTTCGCCAAGGTTCGTAAAAAGATCAATTGTCAAAGAAGAAACCAACCAGTGACCAAACCGATTGGAGAATGATGAATCGCTTATTATCCATTAAATCATATAAAAATTAAATAGAGGTCTACATGCCTCTCTTTTTCACTGGCTTGAAACGCAGAATAAAACTGCAGATTAGGGATATTCACTATCCATAATCCACAGCACACAAAATGTACCAATAAATGATACCTAATTTTCTCCTATAATGGAGACCACAATATGCCAGAGCGGATTGCGCGTTTTCAAACCTCACAAATTTCAGCTCTACTACGGAAACTATTGTGATAAGGGGAAATTTATTGGTTTTGGGCGATAGACTCATTATCATTGCCATTAGTCATTGCCAGGCGGGCATAAAAAGAGCTTTGCAGTGCCAGGCCAATCCTTTGCCTGTATGTTCCCTTTGTTTCTGCCAGGAAATCTGCGGAAATTTTATTACACTGCTATTTTTTTTTGTTTCCCGGTGAATTTGGATTATGAAGTCCAGTGCATGCATGGATCTGATTATTTTTATTACAGAAGGATTCATGCCGCAGACCAGTATAAACAATATGGTAAATGGCTTTTGCTGTGTAATCGGCGGAAAAATAGAAACGGTAATTCGGCATTGCAGAAAAAAATGTATTCCTATTATGACATTTATATATGCTGTATACAGTTAGAAACGTCCGTTTCATCTCAACTAACTTTTGAACCCAGTATTCACATGTGCGATTATGAACATGTCAATGAAGCTGTATGTTTTTATTAAGATTACAGTATAACGACCTCGCTTGAGTACTGTGGTTGTCTTTGATAGAAGGTCAAATATAATTTTGAACTGAAGATGTATAGTAATAAAAACAGGTGAACTTATCACGTTCTACATCGAACACAGGGTGATGAGTCACGAATATCAAACGGCTTCACACGAATCCAACATCCAACAGCCGTCCAAAGCGATGTTCTTTTTCAATGTAAAACTGGAAAATGCTAAGAAAGTTTCATATAGTGTGTGGGAAAATGTTTTTTGGCATTTGCTCGATTGTTGACAGCAAAGGATATCAGATGAACAACGTTCGTTGGCAATCGGAGAATAACTTTTTATGTCGTAGTCTACTTCTTCAAAAGGTGTACCTGCTTCAAAAAGTTCAAGTTCAGTGCGACGCTAACATCAACGTACCGAATAAGTTCAAGGGGTGAGAAACAATCGGGATTTTTGCTACATTTTGCAACATTCTTTCGGAAAAGCAGGGAATAACAATGAAAGAATAAGCTTTTGAAAGAATTCCACTGTCGGTGGTTACGATAGGACTGGACCACTGAACTCTGGATTTTTTTCCTAGTTAGAAGTATGGTTAGAAGATTGTTCGGTCACAAAGGCTACTATTACAAAGGGCAGTCTCGATGCAGACGATACAGGGCGTAATGTACAGGAGCTAACCAGCTGTGACAGCTCTAACGATTCGAATTCCACTGTTTGAGAGCGAATGTTAGCTCTCGTACGAACGATTTTGTCAGTGCAATGAGCGTTGACAGTAATAAGTGAACTGTCACAACCATTTAAAAAATCAATATAAGCAACCTTGAACTTTAAAGCTAAAAGGAAATTGTTTATTTTGTGAATGAGGCAAACTATAACCATTCTCTCAAAATTAAATACATTTTTCATACAGCCACACATTATGTTGTGATTACTAAAGGGTGAACAAGAAAAAATGGACACGTAAAATTTGTTACACTAAAATTATGAGTTTTATTATATATACGATTAATTTGTGGTACAGTTTTTGTTTGAAACTGTTCATTAAAAATATTCCAATATTATGTGTAACATAGGTCTTAGAATTTGCTTTCAACTTTACAGCGTTTAACTTAAAATAATTCATCTCACATGTTGAATAGACATGAAAGAATAAATTTTAGTGCCAATAATGTTGCCATAAGAACTCGTTGTAATTTTGTATCGACCTGTCATATTAGTCAACACTTCAGCGATTTGTTAGTCTGGTATTAGGGGCTAATAACCACCAGAAGATAGATATTATTTAAAACATCAGACGTCAAAACTACTAAACAAGTATTGACATTGTTGCATAAATCTTCAAACTTGTTTCGGTTCGCTTCTGAGTTTTGATACCATTGCCATTTTGATTGCATCTCGGTTAAACTGACAGCATTCAGCTTGAAGTGCAGGTTAAAACTGTCTAGCATTACGGTTTACGGGTCGATCTGTCAAACTGCCCGTATCGTTCATAGATTTCGGGTTCGAGTTAGCACGAACCCAGGTTAATTTATGAATTCGATAATAGTTAGTGAATGACATTCTGTCAAACCTGTTCTCTACTTTTCCAATATAAATAGCGATCCGTTGTGCAGATGGTGTTACTGTTTAACGTATTTCGATTCAAACTTTCGGACACAGGTTTTTTGAGGAAAATGTATGGGATGTCATGTCGGTTTGTCGGTGCCTACATTGCGTTTTTACAGAGATAAAAATTAACGATATTTTTGGAAACAGGACGATATTTTCGAAACTATTCGAACCAAAATGAACCCGCGAAGACAACGTAGGGCATTGGATGGTATTTTCGACATGCTTCTAATTATTGAACCTACCTGTACCCGAAGAACTAATTCATCACCACGAATGGAATGTGCAGATTGTTAAGAATTAGTAATGATTTTCCCCCTTAGGATGCAGAGAACAGAGGGTAGGCCCAAGATAAAACTACAGGCTGTAGAACTAGTACCGCAACCCTACATTCATTGTGAGTCAGGAATTAGAACTAGTAGGAATTAGCCAGATGAGCACACTTTTCCTTCATTTGCATATAGCTTATCTTTATCCGCTTTATCGTCAAGTATTTCATACAATTTCGTAGAATTATACCTAAAAAAGAAAAAAACAAGGTTTAATTAGTATGTATAAATACACTGAAAACACACAGTAATCGCAATTGCATTACTAGCTAATTCAGTTAGTTAGTTAAATTACAATCAGTACGTCCAAGTTATACAGATTAAATGTTTCTGTACACATGTGTCACTTATATACTTAAATTAAGGATTTTTGAAAAATCGCTTTCTAATTCAAAGAGAATGATTCAAATATGATTAAGTCCCAGATTGACATATGGATGGATACACCAATTTCATGTCCTTTTAATTTTCTCAAGTCCAGCTTTACGTCCACTATAGAGGGAAAAAAATCAATAGTAAAAAAAGGACGATAATTCAAATTTTGGACGTAAAAAGAGAGAGCAATAATTCAAATTACGGACGTAAAAAGAAATCACGTAAAATGAATGGACGTAAAAAGAGATTCTAATGTAGTAGGTACAAATACGACAGATTCAGTTCTGTAGTTATCGGGATATTGGTAGTATAAGGATGCTTTCTGTGTTGACTGTCCAAGTTTTAAGTTCCCAGATAACCCAAGTAACAATTCTTGAGCCAGTTGGTTTTACTTGAATTTTATAAAGGTTTTATTGCGGTATTAATCATTTTCTCTGAGTTTGTTGTGGTATTGCGTCAAAATCATTTTTTTATGCGAAGTCATATTGCCATATTCTACACTCAAAACAATCCACACGTCCTTTCCACGTAAATTTCTCTACAGGGAGTTACGTGTTAACGTTAACGCATTAGTATGCGTGCGAACTAACTGAAAATCACGTAAATATTACAGCAAAAGCTGGATGGAAGATATACACATAACTTTTCCTATGATTTTGCCGTGAAATTTATTTTGAGTGTTTTGCAGAAAGAAAGTTATTATCAATCGGTTTTCCTGTCAGAGGAAGCAACTAAACTGATTTTGCTACAAATTGAGATTGACTAACTGAGTATTTTCAATTTTTTAAAACAACCAGTTTTCGAAAATTACAAAATTTCAGCGACGCGTTGATTTTATTGACCTATCATATCAATATGCACGATGAAATTAAATGCGCACATGCTGCAAATCAACGAAATTGCTGAAAATTTAATGAATATTCTATGGGATATTTCATTCTGGTCGCTATAAACCAGCGAAAGCTTTACCGGTTTTATTGTTGCTTTCAGCAGAGCGTGATACGACTACTTGAGCTTATAACCTGATTCTTATAGCGGTTATGAAAACATTCTGAAGAGTGGGCCACTTGGCCAAAAAGCAGTTTTATAGCGGTCATCAGAAAGTTCTGGTGGAGCTCATAGTTTTATTTGCGGTTTTATGAAATTGGTCATGAAAACAACTACACAAACGTAATAAAACTTGGATTTGTTACTTGGGAATACAACATCGTAATAGAAAGTTCACATTAAATCGTATGCATGTCAATTTTACATTGGAATTGTATAATGGTTAGAGAATGTCAAAACAAAAATGTTTTGCAGTCGTGCGTGTCGTCATATACAACTCATGATCATGACTGTTAATTATAAAGCAGTTTAGATGATTGCAATATTAAGTTATATCTTAATCATATATCCAGGAGTAATAAGTTGTGTGTTTTAAAAACCACGCAAGATAGAATTACAAATGGTTGTAAAAGTTTTGCACGTATATTGCCTCCACTTTGGTACTTATATGTTCTTATGTGGCGTGAAATTTAACTTTTTCGTTCAGATGACTAATGACTTATTCCTGTTTTGGGGCAAACTGCACTGGTTGAAAGCCCCATTAAAAAAGCTAATAGGTAAATAAATAAAATGATTCCTGTTGACAGTGTATTTGTTTTCGCGTACGCGTACGGTATTTGTTACTTTCAAGTGCTGTACCAGAAGCACTGTATACTTTTCAGAAGCGCCTATCTGCAAAATGTAAACAAACCCAGTGAGGATTTCTTTTCCTATGCTAATCCAGCAGAAAATAACCCTTACTCGATGCTGTGTCCAACAGGTGCACTGGAGGATGTTCTGGAGAAAGTGAAGTTTAAATTCCAAAACAAACAACTGGCTGGTGTCATGATGTTTGGCTTGCTGGCGACCAACGCGTTGCACTATACAGCGCACCAGTTGCGAAGTACTTGCGACTTACAGAACAAGAATAAAACCGAATGTTGCACGGTGTTTACTACTGAGAATCAGGGCCTTTAATTATCACCGAATTTTAAACATAACAGAAAATCTTTTTTCTTAGCATACATTGATTTTTATGCCTCTGAGTTTCGTATGTACAACTGCACAATGATTTTCATCATAGTACACAAGTTCAATATATCGTGAAAATACAACAGGAGAAAGTGATTTTCAAACCCAGAAGGTGATATTCACTTCAGGAAAAGAACAATTTTAAATGCAGTAAATGAAAAGAAAAAGGTTACGTCCAACAGCTGAACGCAATAGATGCTAAATAACAACATAATTTTTTTTATTGATTTTCACTGCCCAAACGTGAATATCAGTTTGTTACAATATCACAGGGCGCTGATATTCTATATTCTCGTGCATGAAGTTCATGCTTGCTGTATATAGTTATTATGTACGTTTGATCAAAGCAAGCAGATTTTCAATGCAAGGTAGACTGATAATCCAGAAGTTTGAACGTTATGCTGATGAATATTAACAGCACTGCTGAGAATAAATCCTTGTGTCCATGTTGTATCAAAGCCACTTGCCATCGAATGACCTAATTCTACTAAGATTCTAACTCACGACCGCCCAATTGTCGGGCAGACTTGGTAAGCTTGAGGCTACAGATCTCCTAAGTTTTGCGTAGTAAACACTATTTTTAATGGGGAAAATGTCACTCAAACTTAACAATAATGACTTGAAAAAGATTGCCAAAGAATGTTTATAAAAAGAAAACTTATCCAATTTAATTCTACTATGTATATTTATTCTTGAAAACCGACACTGAGGAAGCCTGCAAGTCGTAGGTGAAATACGTATCTGTCAAGAATAAATATGCATAGTAGAATTAAATTGGATAAGTTTTCTTTTTAACGGGTGACAACTAAAATTTTGGAATTTTTTTCTCAAGCTGTCAAAAAAAGGCAAAGATACACGAAGAAGATCTGATTTACCGTAATTAAAGATACATTATCCATTGTTGAAAAAAAAATTAGTGTACATTCGAAAACAGTCCGTATTTGGCTGTTCGGCGAAGCTTTTGTCTGACGTCGAAACAGGAGCGTTGTACAGCCGCGAAAAAATTCCAAAATTTTAGTTGCCACCCGTTATTTAATCCCAGGTTTCGTATTCTATTAAGGCGCTCCAAAAACTTCAGTTAAAGAATGTTTGCTAGCTTCCTGTATCTCACAAACGGCTGTATTTGTGTCACTGTACAGTTTCTATGATTTCAACTGTTCAGTGTAAAAACAAATGCTTTCAATAGCTCGGCCTATCATTAAATATCTCATCAATCATCAGCCATGACGCATTTACTGGTACAATTCCACATGAGGAACGTAAATCGCAGTATACAACAGTCAAACGCCCAGTCAAAGTCTGTACAAAAACATTGGTTTCTATACAAGAGATGATTGATAATATGAATTAATGTTAATTTATATAAGCGAAGATTTGAGAAGCGGGTTTTTACTAACAATATTTTCTTGGGAAAACGTTTTCGAGCATTACGATGTTTAAGAAATAGCATCCGTTGAAGATGTTTTACTGTAGGTAAATTACGAAAAAATTACACACAAAGTAATTCTCAGCAATATTCATGAATGCAAGGCTGCTGCTCGTGTAATGTAATACGTGCTGCTCGAGCCACAGCCCACAGATGCCTACAATGTTATCATAAGTTTCAATACTAACTAGACTCTATTGTGCCTTATTTGTCTAGCCCAGAAACTTGTCAGTTTAGCACCGGCTAGGGTGCTCACGTTGTATGCATAGGCAATTATTTTTTCGTACGTCAAAGGTAACCAATTTCCGAAAAGCTTTTGATCCCGTCCGAACTCCGGTAAAATCCTTCAAAGGTGAATGAAACTTTGTCGGCCGGCATGTTAAAACATATTTACCTCAACCTGTATCGAAAGGATTACCGAAGGTCCTATCGAATTTCACTTCTGTCGGAGACTGGTATTAGTTTTTACATCCTAAATACGTATGTCTAGCATTATCAGTAACTAAATGTCGAAGGACTTAACGGAGGAAAGTAAAATTTTATTAACACTAAAGTTTTTATTAAATCCACTCTCGTTCGGAGCGAGAAAAGTTTAACTTTTGATCCTTCCGTAATTGCTTTGGTGTAAGTATGTTATTATTAAGCAGCAGCACGAACAAAGTTCTAGGAAAACTTACGGACTTCAAAGCTGGAACAGGAAATGCTCGAGGCTGCGCTTGTGTTGAAATTACTTTCCCTGGCGGCTGGTGGGGTGGATACGAGCTAGGATGTTGCATTTTCTCGACATGCACGTTTCGCCTTGTTATATTTATGTTACACTTGTTGAAAATAGGAAATCTCTCGAAGGTTAGGGGTGCTATTTTATATATGATTTATGCTCTTCAAAACTGTTAAGTTACCTGTTAAAACTGTTAATTACCTGGTAAGTAATATGTTTATGACCGGTTATGACCGTACCCTATGATACGGGCGAGTATTTTCAGCCCATTAACTGATTGCTTCTATTTCTTCAACATAGGCCTAGCTTTAGTGGAAGAACAGTAGATTACTTAAATTTTTGAGAAAATAGATATAACGTATTAATGCTGCATGGCGGTAAAGTATTTATTCAGCAGAAGAAAAGGAAAACAGGCTGAATTTAGAAGTAGGCTGAAAATACCCTTCCATATTCTACATTTAATTTTATTTTCAATTCGTTATTTTCCGCATTTAAAAGTGCCTGAATACTATCAGTATACCATATAAACTTGATACTTTTACATGTGCAAGGTAGAGCTGCCAAGAGTGTTGAAGGTCAAGATTTGTTCGAAACTTTCACAATCAGATGTCAAAAAATTGGAACAAAATGAACAACAAATTAATTGTAAATGTCGTACCGACATACTGCTGAAAGTTATATAGTTTTGGCTTTAAAATTCATCGAATGAATTTTATCTAATCACACCGCACTAATTGGTTCCGAGAAAAGCATATTCAAAACTCACAGTTGCAAAACGTTTGCGTGATGCACGCAGGTGGAAGCTATATGAATGAATATGCGAAAATAAAAATGTCGTTCTTGGAAAAATGTTATGCAGGTGATCTCTATTAAAGTAAATTTCAATTAGAAAATATCGAGCAGATGGATGCAAACATAATCATTTTTTCTTGTAACATCATTTAGATTGTAACATAATATTTTCTCGCCTTTCGTCATAAGTTTCTGGCAACCGAATCAATTGTCTATCTTTGATTGGAATAACGAAGTGGGCTTTCGTTTCCTATTTTCAACGCAACGCAAATGTTCATTTTCACTGGCTGGATCTTTTTGTGAACAAATGAGATGCGAATGAAAGGCAAACGGGTAGAAAGAAAATGCTTTTATTTGCTTCAATCGTAGAAATTGAAAATGTAAAATTCCCTTTTAAGGTTTCAACAATATTGTCTCGTGGTATATCTAGGCAACATTGCACTATCTCTATTCAGTCTTCGAATGTCTAGAAGACCGTGAATTTTCGAAATGACTCTAGGATCATAGAAAGCAATGGTCACGAAACCTTGCAGAAAACTACTTCGTACGCCAAGCATCCATCGGTTCTGAAGAACGTCAATCTGCAAAAAAGTCTTCAGTTTCTATAGGGTTTAAATAACGTAAGCTATATGCATTTCTTTCACTACGGAGAAGGTTGAAAAGAACTAACTTTTATACACAGAACGACTGACTGGACTGAAAACTGGAAAACAGTTTAGCCATCGACCTATTTTTTGTCCATTGCTTTGGATCTCTTATTTTAGCATGTTTTCATCTGAGTTATTTTTGATTAGGGCCCGATCGTCATTCAATGCTGAACCATTGAAGCTTTGGATTCAACTGAAGTGGCTTCAATTCGTTTCAAAACCGGCTTCAAGCAGCGCCGTTAAAGCGGGTCTCAAACTTATATACAGGGTGAGTAGTAATAATTGTCAGTAAAGTAAATGATCACAAAAATAAGACGCTTGAATAAATTTTAATTTTGAGTGTATTTCGTGTGCAGTATAGGCTGATTTATATATTTTGGACAGGCGTTACGCGTACTCTATTTTCGACTTTTACGGCAAAATCATATGGAAAATGTCCAAAATAGAGGAGGCATAACGCTTGTCCAAAATACATAAATCACCCTATTCAAATATTTCTTTCTTTTATTTAATCATCAGTCGCAATCGTTGTTGAACAGCGTTACAGCTGGCACGCACGATATCCTGAGGCTTTTCACCTCAAATCTTCCCCAAACGTTACTTGAAAGTATCCAGAGTCAATCCTTTGGCGCTCGTTAGTTGACGCATAGCTAGCATGTAATCCCATGCACAGAAGTTGAGAGGATTAAAATCAGGCGAAGAGGCAGGCCACTCTTTCGAAGAAATAATATCCGGAAAATTGTCCTCACCCCAAGCTTGCGTAGCTTTTCCTGGTGAGACGGTGCAAAATCTTGTTGGAAGCAATATGATGCATTCTTGTAGTGTTTTTTTGGCGATGGGAAGCAAATGGTTTTGCAAAACATTAACGATTCAATGAACAGTAATGGAACCTTCAAATTTTTGGAGAAACATCCCCATTCCATCGCCCTGGAAACGAGCTCGATTTTTGCGATGTTTTCTTCAAAATTTGCAAACATATCTTTATTTACAAAGTGCAGATGCACCGCAGATATTCCATTAGCTAAAAAGTTTATCGCGTAACGCAAACATTCCTCTTCCCTCCAGTAGTATATTGATCGACGGCGATGATTTTGAGGTAGTCGATGAATTTGTCTACCTTGGCTCAATGATACCAGCCGTGAGATTCGGAGGCGTATTATCAGCGGAAGTCGTGCTTACTATGGGCTCCCCAAGCAATTGCGGTCGAGCAGACTAAGTCCCCGTACAAAGTGCACCCTGTACGAAACGCTTCTTAGACCGGTTGTTCTCTACGGGCATGAAACATGGACAATGCTCGAGGAGGACCTGCGAGTGCTCGGAGTTTTCGAACGACGAGTGCTAAGAACGATCTTCGGCGGTGTACAGGAGAACGGAGTATGGCGGCGGAGGATGAACCATGAACTCGCACAGCTTTATGGCGAACCCAGTATCCAGAAGGTGGCTAAAGCTGGACGGATACGATGGGCAGGACATGTTGCAAGAATGCCGGACAACTACCCTGCAAAGATGGTGTTCGCCTCAAATCCGGTAGGAACAAGACGACTAGGAGCGCAGCGAGCAAGATGGTTAGACTAGGTGGAGCGAGATCTGGCGGAGAGTACTCGGTGTCCGAGGAATTGGAGAGCGGTAGCCCTCAACCGAGTCCCATGGAGAAACTTTGTTCAACAGGCTTTGTCTTAGGACGGCAAGCCACCTAAGTAAGTAAACATTCCTCTTTATGTACCATATGATATGGAAACAACCCCCCATTTGACATTCGAAGTTGCGCGCATAGGTTTTTGCATCGGCGAAGAAGCAAAAGAAGTTTTGACGTCTGCTCTACGACTACAGTTGCCCGTTTAGAATACTTCATCGTCTCTCGAGAAGGAGGTTTCTGAAGACACAAATGTAATCGTAAGTATGTTGCATAGTAAAAAACCATAAATTGCTGAATTGCAGTATTTTTATTGAGCTTTCAGTTTCACAGTATTACCATAATATATCTCATTGCATTTCTCCAATTCTGATAAAATCTCGAACTTTCTTTTAATAGAATCCGCAAGTTTCTTTTACTTGTAACGGATTTCTCTAGCACTGTTGAGTGTTCTTCGCGAACGAGACGAAAAACCTGCTGTCAGGTCCCTGAAAAGATAATTCAGGGTATGTGGGGATGGGGTTGCCCCCGACCCACTAAAAACCGGAGGCTCGGGAACTCCGCCTCAATCCCTCCCGGCACCACCACCGATTACTTTAGGAACTGCGAAGACTCTAGAACTCAATGATGCTACTAACGCCATCTCTTATCCCAAGAGAGTTACTACTGCTTATAAGTGTTAGTGATCGCAACCATTTGAAAGAATGTATGCGTGTGATGTTGATGTACGATGTCATACAATGCTGTCAGTATAGTTGTGATGCTAGAGTGATGGCACATATGCAACCTAAAAGTTACCACCGACCGTCATCCGTAGAGGCCGTACTGACCTTGTCCGTTGAGATTTGACAGAATGCCAGAGGGGGTGGAAAGGGGCTATTGTGTTTATGCACCCGCTTAGCTAACTACTTGGAGACTTTAGTAGTTAGTTACTCCTGGCCCGTCGCTGCAGTTCCAGGACGATCTCTGTGGCGGCTGCACTAGCCGCTCTCCAGATGGTCGAAGTGGAGCACATCCTATGAACCAAGCTGTCTAGAATAGTATCCCACCCACTCACTGCCATCATGTCGCTTCTCGTGTTAGCAAAATTAGGACACGCGAAGAAGACATGTTTTACGGTCTTCACTTCGTTCACGCATTCGGGACACATGGGAGTCTCCAAATGCCAGAACTTGTGCAGATACTGCCTAGAGCAGGCATGACCTGGCAGCTAAAAACTAATCTCGTCGTGACGCCTATCGACCCATCCGGATAAATCCGGAATTATTCGATGTGTCCATCTGCCTTTCGTGGAGTTAGACCATGCTCGCTGCTATTTGACCATCGAGGCCTGTCTAATAGTGTTCCGTATGCCTCTCGTGCCACGTAGACCGTAGCACTGTACGTCCTTCTCGATGATGATGCTAATAGGTATCATACCCGCCAGGAAGCAGATTGCGTCATACGATACGGTGCGGTACGCACTAGTAACCCTCAGGCACATGAGGCGATGATTGGCGATTACAAGCATAATCTACGTGTCTCCCGAAAGTGAGCTTATCATCGACCATAACCCCTAAGATTTTTGCAATCCCGCGTTGACGGGATTGCAAAGTCTCCGAAGCTGATCGTTGCGTGCTGCTCTGACTTACGATTATTTACCAAAATAACTTCCGTCTTGTGACGCGCTATTTTTTTCCTGTGTAGACTGACCATTGCGACCAGCATAGTTGATATTGTGATATCGCTCGGGTGGGATTACCTACGAATGGCCCAAACACAAATGACCGAAACACAAATGGCCGAAACACAAATGGTCGAATTACGAATGGCCGAAATAACAAATGGCATAATATATCTAATGGCCGAATCACGAATGACCGAATCACAAATGACCGAATCACGAATCACATACGGCTGAAACATGAATGGCCGAACGTCATATTCGGCCGAAAATAATCAAGGCCGTGAGCCTGCACAAACGTTGGATATCTGCTGTCCTTATTCGCTACCGCTCGTTCGGACTTAACTAAGTGATCAACCCTACTAGACACTAAACCTAGGTAAATGCATGCACCTAAATAGAAGTTCTGCGGAAGGGGAGGGGGCAGCCCACCTCGCAGTGGCCGGCGCACACTCACGGCCTGTGGCCGTCTTACCCTGAATCATCTAGGATACATCTGC
Source organism: Sabethes cyaneus (assembly GCF_943734655.1). Taxonomy (NCBI): domain Eukaryota; kingdom Metazoa; phylum Arthropoda; class Insecta; order Diptera; family Culicidae; genus Sabethes; species Sabethes cyaneus. The sequence continues at coordinate 53,792,683 of NC_071353.1, read as the reverse complement.
TACTGACACGATTATAGGCCTCGCATCCTATAATGGACGTAAATCATTTGCGCTTAGGAGAGGAACCTACTATCAATCTATACTCTATATCTACCAAAATAAAAAATAAGGTGCAGAATATGTCTTGTTTTTCTGAAACTAAGGTGCAGAATTTTACAAAAATCTTTTTTCCTTCACATATCAATAACGTGGATCATCACAGAGCTTCGAGTGGAACAAAAGGCAATAGAGGGGAAAATTTTTAAGGTTTTTCTGGGAAACGTTTCAAATTCGCGGAGAGAAATAGATAAAAAATGTATTCAAAATGTGTAACGTCTCACTAAATGAGCAATAAAAATGTTGTTGACGCAGGTGTTCTAGAAGTATGTTGTTTTTGTTTTATAGTAAATAGTTGTGTTGTTTATTTTGTTTTTTTTGTTTGATTTTTTTGTTTGATTAAAGTTATTTGTTAACTGTTTGCCATTTCATGTTTTTTTGAGTAATTATTTTGGCATTCCGGGAAAATTCGGCTTTTCGTGATTCGGCCATTCGTGATTCGGCCTTTCGCGATTCGGCCTTTCGTGATTAGGCCTTCTATGACTGTTGTTGGAATTCGGCCATTTGGATTTCGACTATTCGATACCAGCCCCCTGGGTGTTTCCTATATGACCTGCACTGCACTTCTTTTTGCTATAATCGCTATTGAATGAGCGATATGCTTATTAAATTTTATGCGTGTTTGGGTGTATTGGGGTTTTCCCTACCTTCAAAGCTTGATCTACTTTACCCACACCCACTTATTCCTCGCTGTCAGTACTATCCCATATTATAGTCAACCCAGGCGAGGACTGATTCGTTCCTCTGACCAGTACATTTAACTATAGGAGGGACTTTTGCACTGTCAATAGTCTTCAGTGTGTAAATAAAGAATTCAGCATGAAGGAGGGTAAATGGTCTGAGAATAAATCCATGCTAAAGTCACTTGAGACATCGAATGGCTTGATTATACTAAAATTCGAACCCACGATCACCCGCTTGCCAAAGCAGACTCGGCAACCTTGCGGCTACGGAGCCCCCTAACTGGAGTATTTACTCCACCAACCAACGTTTTCAAAACATGTTAAGCTGCAATTGGATCCGTTCCAAAGAGGCCTTCAGCAACTTCGGTTTGGAGATACCCTCAATAGATACCGACTGCCGCAACCCCACGGAGCTTCCAAGTAGAAAGTAGTTAGGAGTAAGTGCGTCGGATTCTTCTGAATCTAGCGCTAAATATGTCAGAGACGTCGTGTTTACCAAAGTCTCCACCTCCACGACCAAAGTCTGTATCCCTTCATCGTCTAACTGCCCTTCCGAGTACGCATCTTCTATCGCAGTCTTGATCGAACTAACTAAACGTTTCCATGCACCACACATGTACGGTGCCCCTGGAGGAATGAAAGTCCATTTGATAGCTGCGTTAGTAAATGTGGCCGAGAGTCCCACGTCTATCACGTCTTCGCGGCTACCAAATTTAGCTTCAAGTGCCAATTCGAATGTTTACTGGTATTGTAGTTTTCTCGAGCGAGGATATTCCGCGTGGTTTAAAAGCTAGCATCGTATCTTCTGGCCATATTGGACTTAACCTCAACATCTTCCTCCTAAGCTCTCGGTCCTTATTTCAAATTTTGTCGCCATTTCACACCTAGGTTCAGCTTATAACGCTTCAGAACATTACACACTGTTGATTTTGGCAGGTTTAGCACTTTTGACGAAACTTGCACCAATTCATAAACATGTAAACAAAGTTATGCCAAACTGTTCCAGTTCTAGTACCACAATAAGCGTACCGGTGACGCACGAGGGGCATCCGATATACTTTTACAAAGGAAAGTGTGCCTGTGATTGTGTGGATTGCAGCAACGTTTCAACTACTGTATTTTGTGTACATCGCAAAATGTTATAAGTTGATACAATTCTTTTTTCGTTGTACCACAGAGAACAGACATCTAAGCTAGAACAAATTTTTCGTAATTTTCTGTGTGAAAATTCAAACGAAAAACCGTTAAAATTACAACAGCTATCAAACGCCGCCTAGCCTACGAATCGCCAGACTAAATTGACTGTCAATCACCGCCAAGTATTTTCGTCAATTAACGATGAGAAATAACACTTGAAATAACTATCGATATTACGGGGCTATTTATCGATGATTTGACGGATACTATTTCGAACAAAACTAGTCAAACATCAACAGTAATAATAATGATAATTAGCATAACAACACGAGAACATCAAAAGAAAACCGAATTTTGCCACGTGTGTGTCACAAATCGCAAATCATTTCCAACAATGAAGTTTGACGATACTATCGATACCACACTAGTTTCGATAGTATCAACAAACCTTTGTACCATTCCCTTCGTTCGGTTTGTTTACCGATGAGCTTTTGGTGTTTTTTGGTTTTTGCATAAGTAAAAACCCGATTTAATCCACCTAGTGGTGAAAGGAACCTTTGTTATACGGTCTTACTTGCTATTTGAGATAGAAATCGACACGTCTTCGGAACATAATTCATCTATTGGTTAACGTTGCGTGGTGCGTTGGTTTTCATAAAATTTTTGGAAATTTAAAAAGTTTACAAAATTTGAACAAAATAGCAGCACCTATAAATTTTGATAGATCCTTTTTTCATGAAATTACTGCGTAAGGGTAGACTGGTTGTTACTAATTTGTGCAAGTAAAAGCAAGTTATAAGAGGAAATATTATTCTTTAACATATACATTGCGTAGTAAAAGTCTAGTTTATAGGTTTTTGAACTACGCATAAATTTCTGTAACGCCATTATTTTTGATTGACATCAATAAAGTTTTCTTGAATAAATTTTATCAATTTTATTAACCTTCGATTACTCACGCTGTTGCATTTTGTACAACACGTGTAGGTTTTTGAATGCCATATTGTTATAAAGTTACAAATCTCTGTTTTACTAACGTATATTCTTCAATTACCTTATTATGAGCAAAATGTCATAATTATTCAATGCATTAATACTTTAAATTGTTGGGCAAATAGATCAGCATAAACTGACATCACAGAAACGTGAGCTATCAGCATGTGAGTTGTACCGCGATTGGCCCTGGAAGTTTCTCTCGTTTCTTCATATGTAAAAATGGTGTCTATATGCAGCAACACAATCAGCAATAATGTAAAATGTTTAAAATGTATCCGTCTGTTGGTAGTCGAGTAATTCGGGGTCAAAATTAGGGTATTTTTTATAATCAAAGTTCTACAGTTCCTAAACAAGCAAACATAGAGGTATACTCTATTCATCAAAGGTGTGTATTTTTACTATTTATACAATTTTGTAATACATGAAAAAGGAAATCAACAATTACAAAAAGAGCTAAAATAGAAAAAACTGATCTTACAAATTCATATACAATGAATAATATTTTTCTCTCTTCGCTTAATAGATAGAAGGTTACTGTATTCAACAAAATTTCTTGTAATAATATGTTCTAAAACTTTGCAGAACACTTCAATGTGTTATATTGAAACTGAAGAAAAATAATTTTTTTATTTCACTTTTAGGGGGATTAATCAAAATTTAAATTGCACCAGACGATAGAACTTTCAATTTCAAGAAATTCTTCCGAAGGTTCCATAAACCTAAAACCAAGTTTTCCAGTCAAAATTCTAATGCGCATGTCTTTTTGGCTTTGGGCCATTGTGCGCGCGAGTAACCGAATTACAAAAGTCGGCGCGAGTGTTGGAGGGTTAATATCTTTTGATCGGCAAAACCGATTCTTCTGAAATTTTGCAGATATATTTGTAGCATTAAAATCTCTCATTTGATGCCAAAATAATTCAAACTAGATAAATCATCTTAGATGAAATCGTTATAAATTATTGTAAATTTTAATGTGTTGTATTCAATTGATCATAACTTTCAAATTAAACGTCCAATCAAAAAACAAATCAATAGTGATCTATTAGGTTATGTTACCTGTCAAATGAGACTAATAGCGTCTAAATCGGTTTAGTCATTTCTAAGAAACAGGCGATAATTATTACCTTGTCAAAACAGGTTTTTTAAGCATAACATTTAAACTGATTGTTTGTTTTCAATAAAATTTATCCGAAAAATTTAGTGTTAACAAGAGCTTTCATTCGATACCAAGATCGTTGAAATCGGTCATTTGGGTCCGGAGAAAATCGTGTCACGTAATTTTTACTTTTTTACTTATAACTTTCAAACAAAATGTCGGACCTCGAAACAATTCAATAGTGATATACTAGGCAATAATACCTTTCAAACAAAAGTAATAGCGAACAAATCGGTTCAGCCATCTCCGAGAAACAGGCGATAGAAAAGTTGCGCCCCGCACATACATACACACATACACACACACACACACACACACAGACATTGCTCAGTTCGTCGAACCCTGTCGATTGGTATATGTGGCTCGGCCCTCCGGGCCTCGGATCAATTTTGTGTTTTTCGACCAATTCCTAAACCTTTGTTATAGTATAACAAAGGTAAAACGCTGCTTATGGAATTCTTCAATGAAAACAAATTGTCTCTCAATCTCAGTAAGACCAAATACATGCTGATACACTCCATGCGGAAGCAGATACCAGACCTTGTGCCTGTCTCAGTCCAAGGTGTAACACTTGAAAAGGTTAACGTATATTGTTATTTGGGAATGACAATCGATGCTACAATGAGCTGGACTGCGCATATTAGTTCATTAAAGAAAGCTGAGTTCATTATGCGGAATATTGCGAAGAGTCTCACCGTTCTTGCCGCTAACTTGTCTTAAGATGATGTGCTTCTCCCTAGTGCATTCTCGAATTCAGTACCTTGTTGCGAATTGGGGTTCAGCGAGCAAAGCGAACTTACGAGAACTGCAAGTACTACAAAACAGGTGCCTGAGAATTGTTTTTAAAAAGCCATTCCTGTATCCTACCAACATGCTATACTCCAATGTCGATTCGGACGATTCGGTCCTACCGATAAGGGCCCTCTACGAACTCCAAATATTGGTCAAAATGTGGAAAACTGTAAATGATCCCCAGTATCATCACAACTCAACATTAATTAGACACCAACAAAACCGCGCTTCTCGACAAGCTGGGAATTTCATACTCCCTCGCCCTAGAACAGAGTATGGTCGCAAGAAGTTTACCTTCATTGGAAGTAAACTTTTCAACCAGTTGCACCAGTTGTAGAATCATCGTTTCAAAAAAAATATATATATATTAACCAGTTGCCGTCAACGTGTAAAAGTTGCTCAACTCTGAACGAATTCAAAACATCTGTGAAGAACTTGTTCAAGATGAGAATTCAACAGTTTCTGCATTAATTCACTCGCTACTAAAACTGTATCTCTATTCTGCTCTTATCTTCCTCCACTAGCCGCCGCCGCCCATCGACATCTACTGCCACCACCCACCACCCACCACCTACCAAACCACCATCTGCTACCCGTAAATAGTCTAGAAGATCACTGGTAATTTCAAACAAAAATTGTAATTAAAATGAAGTCAATAACCTCACGAACTAGATATTAAGTAGTTAAGCACTTCCTTTTTTTTTTTTTAATTCTATATTAGAGAGGTTTTCAGCCTGCGGCTGGTTCGCTTCTTTAGCACTTCCTTAAAAGAGCATGTCGCTCACTGGAAAGTGCACACCACTGTATTCAATTTGAAAAGATTGAAGGTTTTGTGCCTGTCGGAGAGGAGGCTTAAAAGGAGTTTCACTCCAACGGGCTTTCCTTCACCAGCGAAAATAAAAATTAAATTAAAAAAAAAATTAAAAAAAGGGAAAGAAATATATTGGATTTCAGTTTTGACAGATGCTTGCGGGTGGCGCCGCCATCAAACGAATCGCCAAACTAACAAATGCGAGGGGTAACTTTGGGTAACTTTAACGTTAACGAAGGGTTATTTCGAAATGGCCGTAACAAAAATTTACACAGGTTGGGTATGCCAGCCTGGATGTCTGTTCTCTGTGGTTGTACCTTACAGGTTTGATTACAGCAGATAACGAATAAAATTTCTTCTGACAGGCTCTAGTTGTCAGTGTACTGAATTATTTTGATTCGAAAATTTCTGGATTACTAAGGATTTTATTGCTCGACGATGTGATGCTAGTATCGCCGACCTATTGATACACGGTTTGTCAGTTCAGGCTCCTATTTTCACCACTTCTCCACAGCTCGGCGTGCGGCATCATGATTGACAGATTGACGCATAGATGAAGAAAACAACGGTTTTGAATCGTTAGATAAAATGCCAGTTGTAAATATCCCATTCACCTTGAACTACACGCATGGTGCCGTTAAAAAATTGTGTAAATTGCTATCAAAGTTTTTTTCCCATCACTGTGTTAAACCACCAGCCGTCAGAGTTCACCATTTATTGCTTTGGCGGGCCAATTGTTTCCGCATTTGTAGTTTGAAGCGTGCTGTACGAACCTATCATAATCGAGCATTGTTGCAGCGCGCCCAAAACTCAATGTTGCTTACTAAACAAGCACTCAGCCATAACCGGAATAACAATCAGTGGAAACCTTCCACAGCAATTTGGCCGGATGGTTGGGAGAACAACTTTTCCAACAACGTTGGGAAATTGTTTGCTATTTTGTTACGCTGATTGACGTATACGGCGGTCAGCGGTCGGAATTTTCCTTATACTATGTAGTGAGCCTTGTCGAAACTCGGGTAATTGAATAAAAATTAGTTGGCGGAAATCGTTTAAGGGATGGAATTTTTTATTTCAATGACTGTGCTCTACACATGCTAAATCTCACAACGTACACATAATCCTTATTTGGCGGGTTCATATAAAAAATCTAAACATAATTCACAACGTGAAAACCTAAACTGCATCTTACGACTTTCCAAAAACATTATCGATCATCAATGCTACTCGATTCAGAAAACAAAACTGTTTCAAGGAGCAGCTTTACTACTTTCGCCATAGTTAATGGAATACTCTTAAATTTAAGTTTTGAATTGGGATTACTGCTTACGTAGCACAAATCAATCATCTTATGTGTGTTCGAACCTTTCCCTGAGAAAGCCATTAGTATTATTCTATAATCTTATTATTCTACCTCAAAACCCTGTAGATAAAATCTAAACAATAAGGCTTAGTTGCATGAGTGCTAGAAATACAAAACTAACAATCCAAATAATGGATATCGCATCTTCCGTCTTTCAATATGTGTTTTTATATTTCCCTAGCTGCATCGATGATAAACACAACTTTCCCTGATGCTGCCAAGAGGGTGGGCAGATCGTACAATAACTATCATCATGGCCAGCGGCAGATCTCACTTTCCAAGGATCACACTTTACTGTCTTTCACATAACCGCAGTTCATCGAAGAAGACAGGAAAAATCTTCACAACGACGGCACCCCATCCCATTGCCTGCCGGACGATGGTACGGCTCGGTTGATAGCAAATAGAGCGTAAACTTACCGAACCAAGCCTGACTGGCCATCCTTCGAGCAGTGTTTTATGTCGATTTTCCGCAATGTACGGCCAAGACCGACAACTATTTGCCATTTGCGGTGTCCAGTACTGCGAAGGCAGAGGGCAGTCAGATCGACGTAACCCCTACAGCCGGGCCACCCGCCGGCCGCAACGGTTGAACAATTTTCGGCCGATTTCGAGGCAAGTTTCGATGCGCTTCACCGAGCGGCAGTGCGTGTTTGTGTTCCATTCCGCCGGTCGGCATCGCTGTCTGGTGATTTCCAACTGCTGTTTCTGCATACTGACAAGTTTGCACAAACAAATCCTCCCACGTCAGATTTCCACACTCGTCCTTAATTATATTCCTGTTTCCGCCGATACAGAACTTTGGCTTGGCGTGTGTGTATCAGTAAACAAATCTATTCATGGTCATTAATCAGCAGCAGAATGGCTTCAGGTGATGCGGAAAACACTTGTTGTTTGCGTTCACGGATTACCGCCGGAGATGGCCAAATTGCATTGCTTTTCGAACGCAAGGCTGCATTGGATAAAGCGCGTTATCAGGAACATGCAGAAGTGAATTCGATTATTTCTGCTTTCTCAAAATATGATATAAATAAAATATAAGTGATAGGATCATCTAAGTAGAGCGGGAATCACTCCTGATGCTTAGAAATTACTTTTCCTCTCATTTTCGATTTTGTTGTATGTAACATGTAACATGTTACTTATGTAATATGTTGAAGTTGATTGCGTTTTGTCTACTACGGTAATTCTGACCAAACTTCAAATTAACGATAACATCTATGACAAGCATAACAACCTATTGGACACAACCCGCACCAATAGAAAGAAAATCATACGCATCGATTCAACTGTATCATATGTATCATAGATGATTATGATATCTACACAAGCACGTCTCATAGCGTTATCCGGTTTTGGGAAATTAAGTAAAACTCACGACACTGAACCGACGCCACCCAACGCACAAGGAAATGAAACTCCAGAAGCACGTTCTTTATCCTGCCTAGAATGCCAGGAGGCTTGTTACAATCAAACGAAACTTATGTCCGCTACTTGCTGCTATTTAACTTGTAGGGTACGGCGAGATAAACGTTTTTGTTAGATAATCATCGCAAAGAAAAGCAAATTTCTGCTTGAACATCCGGAAAAATTGGAAAAAATACGTGATTGTGCTTTATATATACAGCCACTTTTACGCTTCAAGTAAGGCCATTGCAAGTTACTTTTGAAGTTTTTGTTACTCCCCACCTTCTAAAAGCGGCTTTAAAAATCAGGAGGAAAATATTGTTGAGTAAACATGAGTAAATGAGTATCTGTACGCTCTTCAGCGTACAGAACCCGAAAAACAAGTGTATGTAGTATTAACGCTTCTAACACGAAGCAGAAGTGAAAGTTCAAAAAATGCAGACAGAAAAGCGGTAAAAAATTTCATTCGATTTTGTTTCTTGTTTGGTATGTTTTTGCATGGAAATTAATATCGTATAGGGGAACTGTGGGTAAAATGAACAAGAGGCGTAAAATAACCAGGTAGCCCAATTTCCGTAAACCAATTCTAATATGTTCCAAATCAATAGTTATCTTCTCCTAGAAGTATTTCAAGCTGTTCAATACATTATATACTGATCATAAGCTTTCTAGTTCGAAAATGTATACGATATTGAAAATGTTAAAAATATTTCTGGGGAACGTTTTTAAGGTGTAAATGATTACAAAAGTACTCTCTGATTACTACGCGCTTATACGTCTCGAAGGAAACCCCTTGCGCACACGCATTTCGTGGTTGCTGTTGGTGGTTTTCAACCACTATTAACCACCCTTTCGCTGCTATAAACTTTCGTATGCTTATATAAAGCGCTTAAGTTATTATTGCGACCTAAAATTGCAATGCAGTTATATATGGGACATTCCATGCCAAGTGACCGAGAAAAAGTTCAAACGTGTAATCGACCTTCACGGATTTAAACCAAATTTTGCCAGATTGTTCGTTTTCGGTCAGAAAGTAAAAATCCAAAATTTGGTACGGATCGAACATTCCCTCGATTAATGGGAGCGTATCTCCATTTTTAAGAAAAATACCCGATTTTGTCAAAACCTCTTTTTTTTCTTTTGCTGATATCTCCGGAAATGTTAAGTTTGGAAAGATACTATTTTCACATTTTCAAAGGAAACCATCCAAGGAATTCGAAAAAGATATTATTTTTGAGCACCAGGGCTGCCAAACATTTTTAAACTCAATTTGAAAACTAAATTTACATTTTTCTCTCAATGAAGACAATTTTATCTCAAAAATTTCAACTTCATTGTGTTCCGCAGATTTTTTTACATAAGAATCACTCTTCGCCCTGAGGTATTCTTTGCCGATCCCGAGATACAGCGTTTTAAAGCAAGCAATTTCCCATTTTTAATGTAAAACTAAAAGCAAAATAACTTTTTTTTGAAGCAGTAATTCTCTACGCAATGTAAAAGTACTTTGGCATATCCGGAAAGCATTTATACAGTATATAAAAAGGTTTTTCTTAACAGTGCTGCCAACTTTTCAGTTTCTCGCATGATTAGTTACATTAATTATGGGAATATTAGTCTCCTAGTAACAATAAATGCAATAAACAAGGATGATAAGACATCATGTCTATTAGCGAGAAGAAAAACAGTTTACAAGGCTATGATCAAACAACTAACGTATATTTTACGCCTTTTTAAAGTAACGTTTCCTCATCTAGTACTATAAATCAAACGAAAAACTGAAAAGCTGGCAACACTGTTAAGAAAAACTTCGCTATATATTGTATAAATGCTTTCCCGATATGGCAAAGTAGTTTTACATTGCGTAGAGAATCACTGCTTCAAAAAAAGTTATTTTGCTTATAGTTTTACATAAAAAATGGGATTTTGTTTGCTTTAAAACGCTGTATCTCGGGATAGGCAAAGAATACCTCGGGGCGATGAGTGATTCTTATGTTTTCAAATTGAGTTTAAAAACTTTGATATGCAGATCTCGCAAATAAACTTTGCATACAAAATAGTCAACAGAGAGCGCTTGCTTTCGTATAAACATCGAATAATGCGCACTCTGTTGTTTAATGTAGACTGAGGCGTTAAAGTATTAACCAGGTTATTGACATCTGAACATTGTTGTATCACAAATTTTTCAACATCGATTTTGAATGCCTTTTTATCGGAACCACAAATACTTCCCCAGATTACCGAGTGTTCAAGAGGTGCTTGCACCAGCTGTAGTTTAGGTGGCACATGTCTTAGTTTCAGCTTTGTACAAAGCGTGTAAGGAGCGATCTATGAAAATATGGTGTCCTATCAGAGGCCTGGCTCTGGTTACAGACAAAGCTTTAATATATTCGATGGAGACGAAGGTACGAGGTGGTAGATGAATAAACCTTTGCACGGTGCCTAACCTCAACTCTGGTTTGACGTTTTTGTGTGTTTTGTTTTGATTCCCTTTGCAGCCTAATTTTATTGCTAGTGGGTTTATTACTTGTAGTTCGTACCACTTGTTTGCGGAAACCGGAAATACCCGACTTTTCCGTAGCAGGAAAATAACAGTTCTGTACTGTTATATATAAGAAAAAGGCTCAGTAATAGCTAAGCCCATATCAGAGATGCAACAGCAGATTCAAATACTGCAACGAACACATGCAAATGAGTTTCAAATAAATACGGCTGAGCTGGCCTCAGAATCCGATGTTTAAGTTGATTGAACTTTAAGTACGGTCGTTAACCTGTTGATCCGAAATCTCCCTCAGTACAGTGTTCCGCGAGTGATAAGATATAAAAATTGGCGACGAGCGAGAAAAGTTTCCGGTACGCGTTTAAGTTCAAATGGTGCAAATAGTGAAATTTAAGTAGTGCAAAGGCATTTTGAAGATTTCGGTGATTTTTATAAATTGTACGGCAAAGGTCGGTATAAGTGCTTTTAGTAGTGGAAATTTGTTAGAAAACTGACGAAAATTTGTGTGCAAAGGTGCTAAATTTTCTGAGATTTATAGCGTCGCTGAGGGGGAAAATTTCTGTGTAAGGCAAAGGTCTACTATTTGAAAAATTGGCGGAAATAGTGCGCGGCTTGTGAGAGGCAAAGGCTTCCCGTTAGGAATTTTGAATTGTTGGATTGAGCGGAATACGGAAATACGGAAGTGAAGCAAAAAGTATATTTAAAGTGTTTTTTTTTTAAAGGCAATTTTTCGTTTAATGAAAGTTTTATATTCGGTGCTCCAACGGGAGAATAGTTTTTTTTTGCTAATTCAACAATACATACATCGCCTATATTGCTCGAAGCGTATTGAGCTTAGCTTCGAATTGTGTGCAGCTTTAGATTTTTTTTGCTGAAGTTTGAAGTGGTGTGCAGCTTACCTACCAGTTTACCGCATCGACGCGTGAGAGGATTTGGTTTAGCAGCGTCCACTTATCGTGCGTTACTTATCGTTACGCATCCATAGCGTTCATCTGGTCATAAGCGGCAGAGAGCGCGTGAAGAGATTTTGTTCTGAGTGGTATAGTATACATCAGCTTCGGTAAGCGACTTCTACATTTGCTTTTATTAGGGTGACCGTATTTTTTTCTTGTGCAGCAATTTCATCTGACATGGCTTCTAACATTATCGGTTCTATTGAGCCCTACGTCCCTGGTGCTTCATTTAGCAATTATGTTGAGCGTCTTGGATATGTCTTTCAATACAACCAGGTTCCCGAGAACTCGCAAAAAGCTCTGTTCATTACGTTGAGTGGGCCAGTAGTATTTGAGGAACTCAAGCTACTGTACCCAGCTAAAGACTTATCAACCATACCATATAATGAGATGATAAAAAAATTGAAAGAGCGGTTCGATAAAAGTGAATCGGACTTGATTCAGAGGTTTAAATTTTACAACCGTGTGCAAGGGGTTGATGAATCGGCGGAAAATTTTGTATTAGCCGTCAAGATGCAGGCTGAGTTTTGCGAATTCGGGGAGTTTAGGGATACAGCAATTAGAGACAAATTATTAATGGGTGTGTATGACAAAGATTTGCAGCAAAAGATGTTAGGCGAAGAGAATCTTACGCTAGCATCAGCTGAGCGCATGCTAGTGAATTGGGAGTTGGCCGGATCGCGAGCTAGGATGTTGGGTGGTAGAGCAGAGCAGGTAGCAACGGTTAAAGCTAGGCTGGGAAGACGGGATAATTTTTTGAATGATTCCAGGAATAGAGGCAGGAGCAGGAGCAGAAGTCGTTCGGGCTTTGGTTTGAGAAGCAGGAGTAGGAGTGGTAACAGGAATAGAAGTAAGAGCGGCTCTAGACATGACCATTATGGTTATAACAAACGTAATGTAACCTGTTACTACTGCGGCAAACCGGGCCACATTTTAAAGAAATGTTTTAAGTATCTTAACAGCCAACGGAAACCGACTGTTCGTTTTGCTGACGAACCGCATCCTGGTACTAGCAGCGGTTTGGAACAATTATTCAACAGATTAAAGCCAACAATGGATGACTCTTCGGATGAATCAGGTGATTTTACTTGTATGATGGTATCTAACAAAACTAGATTGAATGAACCATGTTTGACTGATGTGTTGATTGAGGGTCGTACTGTTAAAATGGAGGTTGATTGCGGCTCTTCAATTACTTTAATAGGAAAACAATTATATTGCAAATTTTTTGACATGCCTCTGCAAAAATGTTCAAGGAAATTGATTGTTGTTAATGGATCTGAACTTTCAATTTTGGGGAAGGTGTTGGTTGATGTTGTTATTAACGGAATTTATAAGCGTTTAGAGTTGATAGTTTTAGATAGTAAAAACGATTTTCTTCCTTTATTAGGACGTAGTTGGTTGGACGTTTTCTATCCAAGCTGGAGAAAAGTTTTTGCTAATTCTTCTTTTGCTAACAATATTCGTTCATATGACAGTAAAGATAAAATAATTTCGGACATTAAAACACGTTTTCCCAATGTTTTCCTCAAAAATTTTTCTTCTCCGGTTATAGGGTATGAGGCTGACTTAGTGTTGAAGGATGATTCACCGATATTTAAGAGAGCCTACGATGTTCCGTACAGATTACGAGAAAAAGTTTTAGAACATTTAGACATGTTAGAAAGGGAAAAGGTTATTACACCAATTAAGACTAGCGAGTGGGCTTCCCCTGTAGTGGTAGTGATGAAAAAGAATCAGGAGATCAGAATGGTTATTGACTGTAAGGTTTCCATTAATAAATTAATCATTCCAAACACATATCCTCTTCCCGTTACGCAGGACTTGTTCGCTAAACTGTATGGTTGCAAGATATTTTGTTCGCTGGATTTAGAAGGTGCATACACCCAGTTAGCTTTATCAGAAAAATCTAAGAAAATAATGGTAATAAATACCATAAAGGGACTGTTTACATACAATCGTTTGCCTCAGGGAGCGTCTTCTAGTGCTGCTATTTTTCAGCAGGTTATGGAGCAGGTTCTGGCAGAGTTAGACAATGTTTCTGTTTACTTAGACGACGTTCTAGTTGCAGGAGTTGATATGGAGGATTGTCGTAAGAAGCTTTATACAGTACTGGAACGACTAAGCAATGCAAACATCAAAGTTAATTGGAAGAAATGTTCGTTTTTCGTGTCGAGTTTGCCTTATTTAGGGCATATTATATCTGACAATGGGTTGCTTCCAAGCCCAGATAAAGTGACTACAATTAACCAAGCTTCTACACCTAAAAATGTAACTGAGTTGAAAGCTTATTTGGGTCTCCTTAACTATTATGGCAAGTTTGTTCCGCATCTGTCTTCAAAACTGTTTTGTCTGTATCAATTACTCAAGAAAGATGTTAAATATGAATGGAGTAAAGAATGCGAACAGGCTTTTATTAATAGCAAAGCTGCTTTATTGGATGCAAATATTTTAGAATATTATGATCCAAAAAAGCCAATCGTAGTTGTTTCAGATGCTTCAGGTTATGGATTGGGTGGAGTAATCGCACATGTGGTTAACGGTGTAGAAAAGCCAATTTGTTTTACTTCGTTTTCCTTGAATAAAGCACAGCGTTCTTATCCGATTCTGCATTTAGAGGCTTTGGCACTAGTAAGTACAGTTAAGAAATTCCACAAATTTCTTTATGGACAAAATTTCACGGTTTATACTGACCATAAGCCTCTAGTTGGAATTTTTGGAAAGACGGGTAAAAATGCTATTTATGTCACTAGGTTACAGCGGTATATTTTAGAGCTTTCTATCTATGACTTTACTATATGTTACAGACCTTCAGCACAAATGGGCAACGCGGATTTCTGCTCTCGTTTTCCGCTTGAACAGGGTACTCCAGAAGAGTATGACAGGGAATTCGTAAAGAGCATAAATTTTAATCAGGAAGTTCCCATAAATTGCTCCAAGATAGCCAAGGAAACAAGTCGTGATGTGTTTTTACAAAGAATAATTGCTTATTACCAGAATGGTTGGCCTGAGAGAATAGACAAAGACTTGATGAATATTCACTCTAATAGACACGACCTGGAAGTGGTTGACGGGTGTCTAATTTTCCAGGATAGAGTTGTTATACCAAAATCGATGCAAGGAGATATTTTGAAATTGTTGCATGTAAATCATTCTGGTATGGTAAAGATGAAGCAAATGGCTCGTAGGTCTGTGTTTTGGTTTGGTATTAACGCTGCTATTGAAGCTTTCGTCCACGCCTGTGAACCGTGTAATAGAATGGCAGTTACACCCAAAGTTAGCACGCAAACTCACTGGCTTCCTTCGATTCGTCCGTTTAGTAGGATACACGCGGATTTTTTTTATTTTGGTCAAAAGGTATTTCTACTGATCGTTGACAGTTTTTCGAAATGGATCGAAGTAGAATGGATGAGGTTTGGAACAGACGCAAGCAAGGTTATTAAGAAATTCATTTCCTTTTTTTGCCAGATTTGGTCTTCCGGATGTGGTGGTTACAGATGGCGGCCCACCATTTAATTCGGTTGCTTTTATTTCGTTTTTGGAAAGGCAAGGTATAGTTGTCATGAAAAGCCCTCCTTACAATCCTTCTAGTAACGGGCAAGCCGAAAGGTCTGTCAGGATTGTAAAGGAGGTGTTCAAAAAAATTCCTTTTTGATTCAGAGGTAAAGCGGATGGAAACGGAAGATCAAATTAATCTATTTTTGATGAATTATCGGAATACTTGCTTGCCTAAAGATGGTAGTTTTCCATCGGAGAGGATTTTCAAATATACGCCAAAAATCCTATTGGATTTAATTAATCCAAAGAAAATAAATAAGCCAAAGAAAATTGACGATTTTATTGATGATAATAAATCAAAAATCTGTGATATTAGTAATAAGCAATCAGTTTCTGTTGACCCTATTGCTCGATTGAAATTGGGGGATATTATTTGGTACAAAAATCACAATATAAAAGACTGTTCAAGATGGGTTGAAGCTAAATTTGTAAAACAGTATTCTCCTACAATCTTCCAGATTTCTATTGGAAGCGTGGTGCTAAAGGCGCATCGAGAGCAATTGAGGATCCCCAAAGTAACTAACTGTCGTCAGAATCTGACAGTTCCATGCAGAAGGACCTGCAAGCGTGAAAGGACCATGTCAGACGACGAACTCTTTCATTTCTCTGACACGATATCAAAGAATAAAGAAAAGAAAATCCGATACAATGATGGTTCAAGTAGCAAAGCGGGATTTTCGGTATTGCGACGATCTGACAGATTACGACAGCATAGAGACAACAGGAATTGAAAAGTGAAAAGTTTTTATTTGAGTTTTTTTGGTGAGAGAAAAGATGTAATTTAAGAAAACGTGAAGAAGTTTTTATATATAAAAAAAGAAAAGGTTATATGTATGGTTATATAAAAACAAATGTGAAAGGTGTCAATGGGCACAAGCTGAAAAAGAAAAACATTACTAATTGAAAATTATGTACAAACAAAGCATAAAGGTGTCAACGGGCACAATCTGAAAAACAAAAATTTTATTAAACGAAAATTATTATGTATAAAGTAAAAGGTGTCAACGGGCACAATCTGAAAAGAATACTTTATTGAGCAAATTTTATATACAAACAAGATGGAAAGGTGTCAAAGGACACAATCGAAAGTGAAATATAAATATTACAAATATTACTTACAAAATACAAAACTGTCAATGAATAAATGAAGTCAATGATTGTATATTAATTAGTTAAGTGAATAAAAATTTAGAATGTTAAGCGCAATCAAGTGGTTATACAAAACATGAAAATTATTAGCTATAAAATTGTAAATACTTAAAAAAAAAAATTTGTATTCAAATTCTAAAAGAGGAAGAATTGTTATGTATAAGAAAAAGGCTCAGTAATAGCTAAGCCCATATCAGAGATGCAACAGCAGATTCAAATACTGCAACGAACACATGCAAATGAGTTTCAAATAAATACGGCTGAGCTGGCCTCAGAATCCGATGTTTAAGTTGATTGAACTTTAAGTACGGTCGTTAACATGTTGATCCGAAATCTCCCTCAGTACAGTGTTCCGCGAGTGATAAGATATAAAATGTACAACATACATTTTTGTCCTTTTTGCAGTTTTTTGCTTCTGGGTCTTGCGAATAAGTAATCAAAACAAACCCCACAACACTGTCAAACCTGGGTGGAAAAAAACGCACTGACATCTGCGTGCAATGCTGTATTTGTAGACCACGGATTGTTGGTGACGATGATTTCAAGACATATAGGGTAACGGGCAGGGATGATTCCTCGTCAGAATAAAAAAGGGAAGAGAAAAATTCACACTTTACTCGATTGCGATTTATTCCGCTCCGTTTTGTTATAACTTTTCTCTTTTTTACTGACTGAGATTGCTCAGCAACCTGCACATTGTTCTACTCATTGAGGAGTAAACGGTGCCCATAATATGGACACACAAAAAAATGTTGCATTTGACGATAGTGGTTGATAGATATGGCAACATTGGAATTCCCGTGTAGTTGCTTCTGACGCAGATCTTTTTGTTTCACTTTTACACGTATGTACTGCAGTACGAGCGATTTCGAAAGTTTCTCGTTTTTCGCATAATGAGAAAGTAAACGTTTGTTTATATTTCTTTTCTTTTTGTTCTGTTTCTTTTTGTGTGGATTTATTTCTGATTTGTGGCAGCAGTTCTGCTAATTGTGTTGAACGAAAAAAAAGTTGCATTTTTTGCACACTGACTGTTGTCGTTAGCTTCTTATCATGCAACAATGTGGTGAAGCCCTCACTTGTGTGGTCTAATATTGTCACACACGTGTACTCATTCTAACGAACTTGCCGGCATAAGCGTCCCTTTCGGACTCTCGCTCTTATTTATTCATGCACTGCGACGAGTTTTTGCGAGTGTGTATTTAGCTAACAGCTACGGTCGTCGCTCTCGTTCGTCATTGCAGCCCGAGCTCCTGAAATCGTTTACTTGCGAGGGTTTGCATTCCCGTCCGTGAGTAGAATCGAGGGCGAAGATGAAGAAGAAAAAATAATGCAAAATCTTGGGATACAGCCTTGGGCCTTACGGGCAACTGTTTGCTCAGGAGTTATTTGACTCGCGAGTAAACTTAGCAGAAAGACGATATGATGCTGTGCTTACACGAGTGTGTAGGTAGCAGAATGTCTGCACACAGCAACGGCAGCTTCTCATACTCTTTCGCTTGAGAGTAGACATTATTGGCTTCTCGTTCGACTTGCAACATTGTCCAGCAACTCATATCCCTACCTCCTCATGTACCTGTCGGAATATGAGCAATCTTAGCGGAGATCGGGTAACCACACCCGGTGGAAACTAAGATCGTATACCAACAAGAAAGCGTTGTCTCTGCGCTATAAAATAGTAGCCCCTGCACGAGACTCGGTAGCATGGCCCTGGTACAGCAACCTATCTAAACACTAACACACTACAAACAATTGAGGAAATCGGAATCGGAACATTCGACATGGATAAACGCAACGAAAAAAGGACTTGGTACCTGGAATTGCAGTACGCTAAATTTCGTGGGTGGCGAGAGGGTGCTGCTCGATCAGATAGAACCCAAAAAGTTCGTGGCATCGTGGCAATGCAGGAGATCTATCTCAACATACGCTAGCTGCTCACCACGGGACATCAAAGTCGAAGCAACGTATAACCTGGACTGTTTATCGGAGCTCACAGCCTGCACACCGACACGAATGATAACGGCAAGCTACGTATCAACTTTGCAGTTTCCCGAGGCTTGGTAATCAGAAGCACTTTCTTTCCCCGCAAAGATCCACCTGGCGATCACCTGACCAACGAACCTAGAACCAAATCCACAATGTTCTCTTCGGTGGCCGATTTTTCTTAGACATCAGCAACGTACGCTCCATACGGGGTGCGGATATCGACTCGGGCCATTGCCTAGTAGAAGTACATGTGAGCTAAAGACTATCGATGGGTTATACCTCGCGACAAAGCCGCCCTCCTCGGTTAAACGTTCGGCAATTAGGCAAGCCGCGAGTTGTCAAGAACTACGTGCGCGTACTGGATGAAGTTCTACCTTCCTCTGTGGAGTTAGATTCTTCGACCCTCGAAGACGGATGGAGTAATACGTTTGGCCGACAATGAGGCCGCAACCGTGAAGCGCACGAAATGATTGGTTTGGCGGTGCCAATGCCAACAAGCGATGGAGAGAAACAAAAGAGTCACTTGACATCGAATGGCTTTATTCTACTAAGATTCGAACCCACGACCACTCGCTTGTCAAAGCAGACTTTTTCTGCATAAGCACTCACGAGGCAAACCACTCGTGAGCAGCCAGCTGCCCGTGAAGGCTAGCGGCACGCTGGGATACAAATTTTGCATCACTTTTTGCATTCTTCTTCATGTTACGCCTTCGATTCTACACGCGGGTGGGAGTTCTCGCGAGTTCTCGGTATCAGTTGCTCAAGCTGCAATGGCGTGCGAGAGCGACGACCGTGGCTGTTAGCCACTCGCAAAAGTCATTGCAGTGCATTAATAAACAAGAGCGTGAGTCCGAAAGGGATGCTTATGCCGGCGTGTTTACTAGAACGATGTCATATTTGCTGTTACTTCAAAAACTTCATCCCCGTTCGTTTGACCATTTTTAATCTGAACATTTTTTAATTTACACCTCACTGGTTTGCACGACGTGCAAATTAAAAATGGTCATTCACAACATGACATCATTTGCTTATGCAGACAATGCACATAAACACGATTTGTTTGTACTGATCTAGCGTGTTTATTCTGTTTCACATTGCGTTTTCCCAACGATTATGATAGATATCCGATCGATAAATGAAATATTCGCTGCTTGCAACTGCCAACTGAATCAAACCACCAAAACAATAACAAAGAGCAGGGCGGCCAGTTCACACAAGTTCCAGCATATTTAGGGTTGCCAGTTGTTCAAATTAAAAACTAACCCCGTTAGTTTGAATGAGGAATCGTTCAAACGAACGGGGGCTCCACTGTACCTTGCTACTTCATCGAAGATGAACCTGCTGATTGCGGATTCTGAAGCGGTTCGAAAATCTCTGGCGAAAAATTTCTAAATAATTTAATATCATCAATACCACTTGCCCACCACGTTTATGTGAGTGTTTTGATTGTTGTGTTTTGTTGCGAATAGATTTTCATCAGTAGGAGGTGGAGCGCAAACGGAAAGCGAAGAGCGGCGTAGGCGTATGAACCATGCACTGCAGGCACTACTTGGTGATTCTCAAAGTACACTTGTCGAAAGTTGGGGGACTACGATGGGTCGGTCACATCGCAAGAATACCGGATGACCGTGCAGTGAATCTGTACTTTTCTAGACCTCCATCGGCCTTAAGGGCCCCATACACGTAGGCATATGTTGAGTTGGAAACGAATAAAATTTTGGTGGGTCATTCAGGTCGAACGACAAGCCCAACATCTTCTTTTGTCTGTTTGGTTCATGGCGCTCGTACACAGGCGTGAGTGTTGACCGAACATGAATTGACCAACATTTTCGGCCAACATCTTCATACGTGTTTGAGGGCCTTTGGGAATAGAGAGACCCAACTTACAAGATGGCTCGACCAGGTTGAAGCTGATTTGCTTGTGTCGAGATGCTCAACGAATTGGCGGCAAATAGCCCAGGACCCAATACAGTGGAGAGTAAGTCTAGATACACCACTCACCATCCCGGCTTTATGCTACTAAAGGAGAAGGAAGAAAGTTTTATATTGACCATTTATTTATTTAATGCTACAGTTTTTTAATGTAGGCGAAGCGCCGGCCCTGTTCAACAGAACCCACCAGACAAAATACGACGCGTGGTTCTGTATGACGTTCTATTGTTATATTTTAGAAATTTATTTATTTATTTATTTATTTATTATTGAGAACTTCATCCGACAGGAATGTCTTAATGAATATATTCATGATTGGGAAAATCCGCCTTGAAATGCATACACAGCAGTTTTCAAGCCGGCATAAATGATGTTAACTATGTTATTTTATGTTGTAGAACTTCTTGAAAAAGATGTTAAATGCATCGAAACGTTGGGCATAGAATAAATAAGTGTCGTTTTGCTTTGCCGATTGACTGTCCTGCCAAAAACATAAAGTTTGGGAATCATCAACAGTCGATAGCTCCACTTCAGAGCCGGCGTTTAGGCTGGCAAACCCGTGCGGTGGAACGGAACCTCGCGCTTGGTGATGACTAAAGAAAAATGTTAAAAATTCTAGTGGACAATCCCTGGCTGTACACAATTAACTGTTCAGAAATTTTTGTGTACTTTGTATTTTTTCCTTTCCTCTTATTGTTAAATGTTGAGTGTAAAGTGTTAAGAAAAAATCGGCCTGAAATTAGACCTCGCTGCTTTGGAATGTGTCGCTTGCATGCCGATTGTTGTTTATGGAGGATTCGATCAAGTGGGTACTTAGCTCTTTTTAACCAATGAAATCTTCAGATCCGGAAGGTATTCTACCCGTTTCTTGCAGAAAATGGACAGCATTATAATATCCGAGCTTATTAACATTTTTCGAGCCGGTTTCACTTTGGGACATATCCCGGAGAATTGGCGGAAAGTAGGCAGAAACTAAAGACATACCTAAGAAAGATAAAAAAGAGAAAACCATGCAAAATGCTTTCAGACAAGAGGCGGCACTTTGGGTTTTCCTTGATAGTGAAGGCGCTTTCGATAACGTGTCCTTCGCTTCAATTTTTACAGCTCTCTTTCAAAACGGAATCGAATAAAATAAGCTAGATTCAAGCAGTGAAATCACATCCTCATTGGGAGATACATCACTTAATATTTTCGGCGATGAAAGCAAGCAAACAAGGAGCTCTCTCACCTTTGCTTTGGTCACTGGTGGCCGACGCATTACTTCACAAGCAACATATCTTGGTTACGAGACTATTGCTTGAATCGAGGACGTATTACTTATCGTCAGAGGAAAGTTTGGGATAAAAAACTGAACTTAGCTGCCAACCTTCATTACCTATTAAGATAGAATCTCTTTGAAATCAAATACAGGGCTGCAGACTAAACAGTTAAACAGTGAGCTACGCACAATCAGGGGACTCCTAACTGGACACATTATCATTTAAACAGTATCGAATGCTACCGACACCTTCCGCTTTTGTAACTCTGCACTTGAAAGTTCAGCGCATCTGCTCTGCAATTGCGGGTCTCTTGCTTTGTCTAGGCACAACTTATTCGGAAGTTTGCTGCTTACTCCTTACCGAGTACAGAACTCAAATTCCAAAAAGTCATTCACGGCACAAGACTACAACTATCTAGCTAAACTTCATCGCTGGGTATGATCAGTCCGGAAACTGTGTACAGCAATTAAAACCTGCACCAAAAAACGATCATTAAGACTGTCACAGTGGTTTCAGCCCAATGCGCTTCTGGCATTCAAAAAAGGGCCTTACTGCTTAATCTGCACAGAGCCTCACGTGCTGTAACGCCGGCTCTGCTCCACTTCGATATGTATATTCCGTTCTGCGGGAAACTCCCCCCCCCCCTCCACGGAAACTATTTCTATTTAGGTACATACATTTTCCTACGTTTACTGACTACTGTGATTTATTCATTAGATCTATTATGTCAACAAATTTTGTTGTTTGGGCTAGAGATGGTCGGGTATGAAAATTTGAATACTCGAACCCGACCCGAACTCGAATTAAGAAAAAAATTAAAAGCCCGTACCCGACCCGAACCCGCAAGTTTCTTATTTTTGATACCCGAACCCGACCGCTTCCCGTCGGGTACGGGACGGGCCCGGGTTCCCGACCATCTTTAGTGTTAAATGTGGTCAATAGAGATACCCGACCCGACCCGTACCCGGTTTCAAAAACACTTCAAAAACACGACCCGAACCCGCAAATTATTTCTTTTCAATACCC
Organism: Sabethes cyaneus; assembly: GCF_943734655.1. Taxonomy (NCBI): domain Eukaryota; kingdom Metazoa; phylum Arthropoda; class Insecta; order Diptera; family Culicidae; genus Sabethes; species Sabethes cyaneus. The sequence goes on along the minus strand of NC_071353.1, from coordinate 53,769,885 downwards.
GAACCCGACGCGAACCCAACGGGTACAGGTACGGGTGCGGGTTTCGGGCAAATTTTCCGCTACCCGACCATCTCTAGTTTGGGCCCTTGGTGTTTAGGCCCTTTGTGTTTAGGACCTTTGTGTTTCGCCCATTCGCAGGTAATCTTCGTTATAGCGGCACTCTCCAAATATCAAAACGTAAGCACGGATAAATTAAAAGAGATGTTTAAAACAGAACGTTATATATAAACACATAAACAATTGAACCTGAATCAACTAATGTGTTTAGCTTTGCGGATTTCGCGCGTAGAAGTAAGGATTTTGCGAGTTAAAATTAGCTCACATCATTCATCGAACTGAGCAAATATTTGGTTATTACTACCAACCGACGTCAATTTCCGGTGGACTGGATGCAGGGCATATTGGTCAAAGTCCCTAAGAAAGGAGACCTAACTGAAAGCGGTAACTGGCGTGGCATCACGTTGCTCTGTATTACTCTCAAAGTACTCTGTAAGATAATCCTCAACCGGATCCAGGAGAAGATCGACGCTACTCTCCGGCGGCATCAAGCTGGAGTGCTGACCGATCATGTGTAGACCATATCACAACACTCCGCATTATATTGGAGCAGATCAACGAATTCCAGGACTCTCTTCTGCTGGTGTTCGTTGACTTCGAAAAGGCGTTCGACCGACTCAATCACGAAAACATCTGGGGCGCACTTAGGCGTAGAGGAGTTCCAGATAAGCTAGTCCATCTCATCGAGGCTCAGTACGAGGCGTTCTCGTGCAAGGTTTTGAACGACGGCGTCTTATCCGACCCCATAAGGGTTACTGCTGGCATGAGACAGGGCTGCATTTTATCACCGATTCTGTTTCTCATCGTTATGGATGAGATATTAGTTGGAGCAATTGACAGTAGACGAAATCGAAGATTGCCTTGGAATCCTCTAACGATGGGGCAGCTAAATGACCTCGACCTAGCCGACGACATTGTCTTGCTCGCACAACGCCGAAACGATATGCAGAGCAAGTCCGAGCCTCTCCGAGAGCTCCCAGGCAGCAGGTCTCACAGTCAATGTAGCGAAAACTAAGTCTATGGTAGTGTACACTGACAATTCCACCAACTTCACAGTAGCGGGACAACAAGTTGAGCAGGTGGACGCCTTTCAATATCTTGGTAGCCAGACAACGCCCCATGGTGGTACCAAGACTGATATAGCGACACGGATCAGGAAGGCCAGGGGTGCCTTTGCAGGTCTGCGAAACATTTGGCGCTCACACCAGATCACTCTACGTACGAAAACCCGAATCTTTAATTCAAACGTTAAATCCGTACTGCTGTATGCCTGCGAAACGTGGTGCGTCTCAGCGGAGACAACGCAAAAACTGCAGGTATTCATTAACCGGTGCCTGCGATACATCAATCGTGCCTGGTGGCCTGATAACTGGATATCCAATGAGGAACTCTATCGTCGGTGTCATCAACGGCCGATAGCCACAGAAATTCGTGAACGTAGGTGGAAGTGGATCGGACACACCTTGAGGAAAGGAGCGAACGAGGTTGGCAGAGAAGCACTCGACTGGAATCCACAAGGACGGCGTAGAAGAGGCAGAACCAGAGTCTCATGGCGACGAAGCTTAGCCAACGACATCCGGGCTGTAGACGAGAACCTGTCCTGGCGACAGGTAAAAGCCATGGCGGGTAACCGTCAGCAGTGGAGATCTCTGATTTCATCCCTTTGTTCTGCCGGACCGGCGGACATGGACGCATAAGTAAGTAAGTAAGACGTCAATTTCAAGGCGCCATTTTCACTTTGCAAGATACGTTCTGGGCTGTACTGCTTACTGCTAAATCACTTGCCGCCCAGTTGTACTTATGAAAACGCAATAGTATTCGCGCTCTCCTAATTAAAGTAGAAGTGGCGACGTCGGTATGAGTCAGTTATAAGTAACCAAGTAATGTAAAGGAAAACTAAACGGTTCGATACGCGGCAGTTTCGGGTTTCTAATAATCAGCCATCCTGTTTTTTGGGCAAATTTTTTCGAAAATCGTTTGGAACTTGAGTCTAGAGACTCAACTTTTTAACATACAATTAAAATAATGTAAAACTACACAGCAACCGTAATTATAGCTAAAATAAGTGAAATAATGCGGTAGACAAACTCATCCGAATAGGCTACTCACCTGCAATGTCAAATAACGTTGGATTAGATCAGCGTTTCTACGATTCCGTTCGCTTCGATCGACTAACCCAAGGTCAATAATCTGGTGTGTTGATCTCGAAGACAATTTCACCAATTTAACTGATTTTTTTGCGATCACTATCTTTTTTCTTTTGAATCAATCGATGAAGCAATTACTTTCAGCCGATTACACCAACAGGTACGGGTTGTGTACCGCTGATGTTCACTCAACTTCCGGTTTCTTTGTGCTGCACAACTCTGCCAACGAAACAACAAGATTCACTTTTATTTTTATCGGTTATTCACTTTTTCTTCGCTTTCTTCCGCACTATTCAATAATCGGTGGCCGCAAACTTTCAGACCCACATGGACAAATTTAATCCTATCCACCGCCCATTCATCGCCTGTTTCTGCCAGGGAAGAAACCGAAGGGTGGAAGTGGGAGCACAGCAACAGGGAAAGAAAAAAAAGGTTAAAAGGGAAACCAGCAAACATCGCAGCGCGTACAACGGCACAGTGTAAAACAGGTTCGTCACTTCAATCAACCAAGTCGGACCGCCGGAGCAGAGCATGGGGCGAACGAACCCGTACATATGAAACGAAACGAAAGGGAAATTGACGAAGTACGCTGCAGCATACAGCAGAAGCGTATACAACAAAACACAACTCGGGAATGAACATGATGGTAAACATATCTGTGGTGGCGATAACGAGGGAAGTGGGAGAAAGAGAACGCGGATAGTTGTTTCAATCGAAAGTGATTCCTCCGCCGCGCCGCCGTGATCTCCGGGATCTTCTTCTTTGCCTGTTTGTCCACGATTGCTGCTTTCGATTGTGCTTGGCTAGCAGCACACTACTACCGTGGAGGAGCAGAAGAAATCCCTGCAGCAGCAGCTGCTGCTGTACGAACCGATGGAATGGACAAAGAGCCGGCCGAAAGGGAAAAGCGGATTTAACCTCGTCTCGATTTGAATTGGTCGCGGTCGCGGTCGCATGTAAAATGTAGGACACCGGAACTTGGAAAACAGCTGGGTGTGTCACGCTGGTGAAATCGAAGCGGCTGCGGCACTGCCGAATAGCCGAACGGCGAAATTTCACACGATCGCATGATCGACTTGTCATCGGCAACGATTAGTAAGACGGCCGAATTTAGCGATCATTCAAGCGTGTGTGTGTGTATTTGTGTATTGAATGGCGCCTACAACCAACGAATCTTTTTACCTGCCTTTCTTTTACCGCTGTTTTGGATGATTCTCGACTAATCGATTCCGGTATTAATCCAGTTATTAGTCCATTATCGACATGGAACACAATGGGACTCATTTAACTGTGAACGATCATTGATCCGTTTGGCTGCTGTTCGTCCAGTTGGAGAAAGTTACTTTCAGATGCGATTTGCTCAGTAATCAAATTAGCTGTTATTTCGCGGTTTGCATCGCATAAATTAAGATTTTGCATAGTTAATTTCTCATGACTCCTTTAAGGTCGAGCACCAAATTCTATCGTATCATTTGTCGATGTTGTAGCTACAAGGTGAAGGTGGTTATTTTTCAAAATCTTGTGGCAGTGTAAATGTGCAAATGTATTTGATAATTGAGCTACGCAGTTATTCAATTATTCAATTTACAGTCGATTGATCAAAAAGGCACATCCAGATTCTTAGCAGGACATGATGTCATTACGCTTTAAGTGCTTCAGAGAATTCCAGAAATTAATTTATAAACAAAAAATAAACGTACATATGTGAATACTTTTGTTTTATCAATTAAAATTTTTATTCGTTCCAATTGTAACACACGCAAAAAACGTTCAAAATTCACTTGACTGACATTATCAACATAGACATGTTCCGTCTAATTCGAGCGAATTATTAAGATCAATTTTGATTGCTGAATTAAATCAATCAATTAAACTGCATATTCTTCTAGACAAAAAAAGAAAGTTGTTTATACTTATGGGAATTGTTTTAATGTCCGAGTAAATATCAAAATCTATTATTTGGTTTGAACCCGTTGGTAGTATATAATTATGTTTATTTCCATATGAAAAATGTTCCTATGTTGATACTTCATATTAGTTTTTTCGTAAACGTTTTACAACAAAACGATCCAATAGTACAAATACAAGCTAGAATACGGGTTTTATTAGGCTTTTATTACGGTATCAATGATCAAAATTGGTCAAAAATACGCATTAAGCAATTCCCATCTGCTAAAAAGTATACCCTCAAAACATTTCAACGTACATGTATCTTCTTCCCACAAAATAAAAATTGCACAGCACGCAACGTGCAATGCTATCCCGTCACTAAAAGTACCTTTTCCCTGCTGGTAAAAAATGGTACTCGACCAATTTCCATTACGCCCAAACTCGCATCTGCTGCAGCTGTAAATTCATCCGTACACGGAATGAACTCATGTGCAGGTTTTAATTGCAGCGATAACTTAATCCTCGCTAACTAAGTTTAATCCGGTAGAAATTAGTCTTCAATTAAGCCAATGCGGAGCTCGAACATTCCAACGTCAATTATTGTGCACTCCATCGAAGCGCGTATTTTTTTTTCTCTCTCTATTTTCGTTGCCATTTTCCTCTGGCAGTGAAATGACATGTGCTTTCAACGTGCATAAAACTGGCCCCGCTTCGCAAGTCCAATAACGCAGTCGGTACGGATTTCATGCTACAAAAAGTCTCCTCCGTCATACCCAAGTGAATTAAATCGCACCGGGCGGACCACGGACAACCGCACCCGACGCAGCCCGATTCAACAGCGCTTCAACTTTCGAAACAAGCATGCATTTATTTTTTTTAAATCCTGCTGCTTCTCCCGTTCCGCCGAACTCCGCCCCCCACCGTTTCGCGTAGTTCCTTCTGGCTGTATATACGTTTATTTCATTTTCACCGAATGCATGCGATTTTTCACTTCAGCTTCTCCTTTACCGTCTCGCGGACCGTTTGCGACTTATTACTACCATTTTGCCTCCCACTTCCTTTACCAACGCTCATAAACATACGCATTCATGCACTTTTTTTTCTCAATTTCGCAAAAAATCGAACCATCCAAATTCGACATCCACTCTTATCCTGCAAACTTGTTTTAGTTGTTTCTTCTCATCACAAGGTAATTTTCGCTTCCCGCTTGGTGTTTCTTCTCTTCAAACCCACTTCGACCCTTCTCGCAAATTTGCACTTACTTTCCACCAATTTCTTCGTACGCTCGACGATGACTTTTACTCGACGACTTTCACCGAACCGAGCGTTGGTTTCGCTTTCCCCACTTCACTGCCACTTTTTTCACAGTGCAATGAAAAGTCGTATCGAATCACGTAGTTAACAACGCCGTAGAACCGTGTACTAACCAAACGACCCGAGTCGTCATCACTTGCTACTCGTACCACGTCTCACTAGCAACTGAAGTCGGCTAAAGTCCGCTAGTTAACCAGCCTGCCTAACGGGCAACGGTTGACTGTGAGCTTATGCATGACGATCGAAGAGCGACGACGAGCGAGAGGAGAGCTTTTAGCCGTACTCGCCTGCTAAATCGCGGTACCGATGTCAACCCGAGCGGAGGCCCGCCATGTGTACGCAAGCACAACATGTGAGAAGGAAAGCTCTCTCTCACTCTATTTTGTGTGAACTCTGCCGTATGTGTACCGTTGGAAACCATGTCTTTGAACGCGGCTTCGATTTCATTCGAGGGGGTGGTTTTGGGGGTGGACAGCGCGTTTTTCAATACATATTTTGTCTTCACATCCTGTTTGAGTAGAACTAAAGCAAACTTTCCGAATCACGACCCTCACGTTTCCTTATTAGTGGTATGACGTGTCAACGAACTATATAGAACGGTTTGCGGTGACGTAAAATACTTTTCCTTTCACAAATATTTGCAACCATAATTTATTTACGGTTTGTACAAATGGAATCTAGGATAATGGATTGATTTGGCAGATATAACCATAAGCATATAAGCAGGTACTTTTGCTTTAAGATATGGCAGCGAAATATGCCAGAAGAAATTTTTCATTTATGGCTGTAGACTCAATACCTACCAATAGGTATTGAGCCTCGGAGTACACAAAATGATTGGTTTGATGGGGAATGCCAACAAGCGGTGGAGGAGAAAAAAAAAATGCTTGGAAAAATTATCTAAGTATTGCCACTAGAGAGAACCTGGCCAAATACCGACGAGCTAGGAACCAGTTGACCACGATCCTGAGGAGAAAAAGCGCCAAAAGGAGGACAGAGATCGTGAAGAATTAGAGCAACTATTCCGAGCTAATGACACGCGCAAGTTTTATGAGAAGGTGAACCAAACTCGGAAGGGCTACACACCGAAACCTGATATGTGTAGGGACGAGGGAGGGAATGTAATTACAAACGAGCGCAAGGTGGTCGACAGAGGAAGCAGTTCTTCGATGAACACCTCAATGGCGAAGTCGCAGAAGGAAGCGGAACGGAAATTAACCTAGGAGCGCCCATGGAAGATAGTAATGTCCTAGCACCTGATCTCCAAGAAGTCAAACGAGAAATCGGGCTGCTGAAGACCAATAAAGCCGCTGGGAAGGACCGCCTACCGGCAGAGCTTTATAAACATGGCGGAGAAACGCTAGCAAAGGCTCTACACTGGGTTATTTCGAGGATTTGGGAGGAGAAAAAGCTACCGGAGGAATGGATGGAAGGAGTGGTTTGTCCCATCTACAAAAAGGATGATCGGCTAGACTGCTGCAACTATCGTGGTATTACGCTGGTAAACGCCGCCTACAAGGTACTCTCCCAGATCCTGTTACGCCAGCTGTCACCGATAGCACAAGGTTTCGTAGGGAATTATCAGGCGGGTTTCATGGGGGCTCGCGCAGCTACGGACCAAATTTTTACTATCCGACAGATCTTGCAGAAATGTCAGGAGTACAACGTGCCCACGCATCACATCTTTATTGATTTCAAAGCAGTATACGATACAGTCGATCGAGACAAGCTATGGCAGATAATGCACGAATACGGTTTTCCGGACAAACTGACGCGACTGATCAGAGCTACATTGGATCGAGTGATGTGTTTCGTACGCATCTTTGGGACACTCTCGAGTCCCTTCGAGAGGGGGCGAGGGTTGAGACAAGGTGACGGTCTATCCTGCATGCTGTTCAACATCGCTCTTGAGGGGGTGATCCTTCGAGCGGGCATCGAAACGAGAGGCACGATTTTTACCAAGAGTAGCCAACTTCTAGGCTTTGCAGATGACTTCGATATCATTGCCAGGAACTTTGCGACGGCGGAGGCAATCTACGCCAGACTGAAAGCGGAGTCTAGGAGAATTGGGCTAAAAATAAATGCGTTGAAGACCAAATACATGAAAGGAAGAGGCTCAAAGGAAACAAACGCGCGTCTCCCACGGACGGTAACCGTTCACGGCGACGAACTAGAAGTGGTAGAGGAGTTCGTGTATTTGGGATCGCTGGCGACGGCGGACTACAACACTAGTAAGGAGATCCAGCGGCGCATCCAAGCGGGAAATCGGGCCTACTTTGCCCTTCGTAAAACGCTACGATCATTAAGCATACGCCGCCGCACGAAGCTAACAATGTACAAAACCATTATTAGACCGGTAGTTCTTTATGGACTTGAAGCCGTGACGCTGCTTACGGAGGACACACGCGCCCTTGCCGTGTTTGAGCGGAAAGTGCTGCGGACGATATTTGGCGGAGTACAAACTGAAAGCGGAGAGTGGCGGAGGCGTATGAATCACGAGCTACAGGCACTGCTTGGGGAGACTCCCATCGTACATCTAGCGAAAGTTAGCAGGCTACGGTGGGCCGGACACGTCGTAAGGATGCCGGACGACAGTGCGACGAAAATAGTCCTCTTCAACAACCCCAACACCCCAACCGGCACCAGGAACAGGGGGGCCCAACGTGCACGATGGCACGACCAGGTCGAAAGCGATTTGCGACTTCTTAGACGACTAGGAAATTGGCGACGAGTGGCCCAAGATCGCGTTGAATGGAGACGAGTGCTTGAAACAGCACGAGCCACCCCGGCTCTATGCTGCTGAAGAAGAAGAAGGATGTGGACTCGTTTTGCATACCCAAAATTAACCACCATCACTTTAGAATCACAGATGGAGTCGTTAATGCCATCAAAGTTAGATGTCTTTTCCTTTTAAAGCCAAAATACAACACACTAAGCCAAAATACAACACACTAAGCTACGATAGTTTTAATGTATCGATCAAAAATGCATAAAGATGAAAGATTCACCACTAAGTTCTGTTTTAAACGTTGGCACAAAAAATTTATTTGTTAAATTCTGTTTCAAAAATTGATAAATATGCGACTAACATCTGATACAATCTGAATTCGTGATTATTGTTTATCCAAACCCCAACTAAATGTTTGAGTGGTTTCGATAATTCAACAAAGGTAAAGAAGATGAAAACGGCATAAATACACTGCTCGTCCATCTGTAGCAATTACCGAAGAGAGCATTGATAATGTAATGTAATTTCGTGGAAGCTTCCAATAAATCTTTATTCGGATTCATGGAAACGAAGCTTAACATAGCGAATACAATAGTTCAATAATTTCTTCAATTGAGAATATTCAACTGATGTCGACTGCTCTTCAACAATTTGCAATTGACCAAGGCCTGATTTCGCTATCTAAACATAGATTAGTCTACCAAACATCATAGTTTAAATAATATAACACTTGAGAATAAAGTCGTGTGGTTCAATGGTTGCCTAAAACTACAGTTGTAAGATTTTTTTGTACGAGTAGGAAAATCTGCTCAGTACCTTAGAAGAACCGGTGCTATCAGACACCTGGGAGGACAACTCAGGTAGTGTGGGGTTGGCTATCCCGACCCCCCCTAATGGAGCGTGAGGATGTCGACCCACTAAAACCCTACTCGAGTCTCCAGCCTCAAACCTCCCTCCCAGCAAACATTTTGGTCTGTATAACTTATTTCTAAATGAGATAAACGTCAGCATATAAGGTCTATCAAATCATATATCATGCGCAGAAACGGCATATACATGCAAAAGTGGAGGCGATATACATGATTTAGTTCTTCAGAATAAATGACAATGCTGACAAAATAAAACAGTTTATACGACTGAGCGATTGACTGGATTGCATTTCGACACAGTTACGATAATATTTCTACTCTACCCTTCGCCTTTCCCCATGTGGTAAATGGCAAGTGTCAAAAATTGCATACAGAGCAGGCTATTTATAGCCAAATATTTGCCCTGAAAGTTAATGAGACAAAAAAGTAAAAGCTTAGCTGAAAGCTTTTTTTCATAAGCTTCCAGATATTACCGACCTGTCACAATATTTAATTTTTTTGTCTATATCATTTAAAACAAAGCTGTACTCATCTGGTTTAGAACCAAGAATCACCCGTACCGCAGTATTTGTTCATTACCTTTAAACTACTGGTACATCAGTACCTCAATGATATTTTTGCACATCTCAAACCGAAGTCATTGTACATGTAAGCAATGAGATCTGATGCATTGAACATGTAAGTACGGATTTGATTTATTCTCATCCGACATACGAGTTTGTGCCAATTGTGACTGAATTACAGTGTCGTAAATAAGTTTGCATTTGATCGTTTTTTTAAATGATAATGCTGACTTCATGGAATGATATGCAGTACCTTTGTTAGAATTCCGTGGTACAGATTGTTGTAAATATACATTAGAATACGTTATATGCATATTCAGATTTGATTACATGGAGATAATATTATTAAAGTTCAAGTACAAAAATGTTGTCTGTTATTTCAGAAGCTCTTAAAAAAATTAAAAGTTATTTAAAATAGAATGCTGAACATTTAGATGCTATAGGACAGCTCAAAATTGCTTACAACAATAAGCCTCAAACATTATTTTTAACTGTACCAGTTTAATGCTGAATGTCTTTTTCCAATTCCACTTGATATTTGCATTTCTCCCGAAAAGCCATAAGATGCACTGATATTAAGGCATTTAGATTAGCGGAATGGATCATAATCTAGACTTGTCCAGTTCTGAGAAATACTCTCCTTGGTAAATTTTAAGATTTCCGTTCGTTCACTTACCTATCAGAGAAATATCTAAAAAATTATGAGTTTCTATTTTTAACATTTTTAATTTTTAAAACGTTACGTTACGTGGTTTTAATACGCCAAAAAACAATCAAACTCCTCAAAGAGTGATTTTTCAAAAAGATCTTTTATTGTCTTGTCAGTATGTCTTAATCATTATATGCTTGCTGCTTAATATTTAGGCGGGCTTATTTGAATTATTAACATTTTTAAAATAATTAAAAAGGTAATTGTAAAAGTTTTTCAAACCAGATAATGGTTTTTTGAATATTCCGCCACAATAAAAATAAGTTCAATTTTAACAAAAGAAATAAATAGAAATTTAAATTTAAATTAAAGCGAAGAAACGGTTAATTTTTTTGGTTGACAAATCTGCATTAAGAACGTATCCTTGAAATTTCTCTATTTTGTTGTTTCTGTTGTAAAGAAATAACAACAAATTTGAACGTGTTTTGATGCAAATCATATTTTAATGCACCTAGAATCTCATGATTATCACTGTTTGTATATAAATCTAAAACGATGTCATATGAGACATTTTGCAAAACATAATCCGATGAAAACTGCAATTAAATACGATTACATCTTCATGATAGCCATTGTTGGTAACTAAATCTAAGAAATTGTCCTATGCGATATTTGCTTAGCATAACCCGACTATCTTTCGACCTATTTACGATTTTTACTATTAATTCGTATATCAATCATCGTGTGCATTACATACGATGAAATTTACACAATGTGCTTACAACATGTGTACATTTATACGAGTCCGATGTGATATCCATTTATATAAGATTAAATCTCGACATGAATATACGATATCTGGTTTGCTGGGCTGGCACCACCTTATCGGTATTACTTCAGGGAGGGGCTATTTTGCTTAACGCACCCTCTTATATAACTACTGGACTATGGTAGTTAGGCTGTTTACTCGCCGTTGATCGGCTCTCCAGCTGTTCTGTAGCTCAAGTACAATCTGGGTAGCAGCCGCATTGACCGCTCCCCAGACGTCCGAGCTAGAACACATCCTTTGGACTAAGTTGTCCGGAGTCCTCTCTCACTGCCATCATGTTGGTCCTGTCCTCTCACTGCCATCATGTTGGTTCTAGCACCCGCGAAACGAGGGCATATGAAGAAAGCATGTTCTGCAGTTTCCTCAACGTCCGCGCATTCGGGACACTCGGGGGACTCGGCATGCCCAAACTTGTGCAGATACTGTCTAAAACAACCATGCACTGACAGAATCTGTGTCAGGTGAAAGTTGACTTCGCCATGGCGCCTGTTCACCCATCCGGATAGTTCCGGGATAAGTCGATGTGTCCACCGGCCCTTTGTGGAATCAGACCATGCCCGCTGTCATGTGGCCAGTAAGGTCGATCTTGTGGTACTCCGCATGCCTCTAGTTCCACGTTGGTTGAAGCACTCTACGTCCTCGCTGATGGTGATGCCAATAGGCACCATACCCGCTAAGACGCAGATTCCGTCATGTGAAACTGTGCGATACGCACTCGCCACTCTCAAGCACATCAGACGATAGATACTTTCCAGCTTACCTAGGTAGCTTTTGGTTCTTAACGCAGATGACCATACCGGCCCGCCATACAAAAAAGTCTCATTGTTGTTTTATTCGTCAAGCATTTGTAGACTACATACAATAATATTATTACAATGTTTACTTATATACTATACATTATTCCTATGGCTAAGTCGTAGTTTAATTTGGATTCTGGACATAGTGATGTCAATTCTTTCGCAATTTTGATTATAAAGACGCATCATGTTATTGACTGGTCCATTTTTCGCATAATTGGTTTTATATGATTTTTCCATAAATATTTTTCTAGTTCTAAGGTTACGACTCGGCGCATAAAAGTTTAATTGAGCAAGCAAATCTGCGGACTGGATGCGTTGAGAAATAATGTCATTGATAAAGTAAAGCATTGCTTGTTCGCGACGTTCTTTAAGTGTTTGTATATGGATAAGCATGCAGCGCGCTTCATAAGATGGTAATGGAAATACTGTCCAGTTAAGTTTTCGAAGCGCGTATAGTAGAAATTGTTTCTGAACAGATTCAATGCGTCCTTCGTGTAACGCAGTCTGTGGGTGCCATACAATATTGCAATATTCCAGAATAGGTCTTACATATGTAATGTATAAAAGTTTTATTGTGTATGGGTCTTTGAAATTATGACTGAAGCGTTTGATAAAGCCCAGCATTCTATTTGCTTTGTTAATAATGGTATTGTAATGTTCTGTAAATGTTAGTTTTGAGTCTAAGATTACTCCTAGATCCCTTACAATTTTACATTTTGGTACAATATTGTTTCCTAAGTATATGTCAATAGAGGGAGTTTGAATTTTCCTGCTAAATGCTATTGAGTTACATTTTTTTACATTGAGGTTTAGTAAAGATTTGTTGCACCAAGTGTTGAATACATTGACTTCATTCTGAAATACTGCGACGTCATGGGCATTTTTTATTTCCATATATATTTTCATGTCGTCTGCATATACAAGTACTTTTGAGTGGTTAAGTATGTAGGAAATGTCATTTACGTGCAAAATGAAAAGAAGTGGCCCTAAGTGGGAACCTTGGGGAACCCCAGAGGTGACTTGAATAGGGTCCGAGAGGGCATTTTGAAAGCGAACAATTTGTTTACGTTCCGTTAAATATGATTGAAGCCATTTCAAGAGCTTCGGTTCTATTCCAATTTTGCCTAATTTGAAGATTAATAATGGTATGTCTATTCTGTCAAATGCCTTACTAAAGTCCGTGTAAATAGCTTCTACGTGGTTGCCACTGTCCATTGCATTAAGAGTAAAAGCTACAAATTCCAGAAGATTTGAGGCAGTAGAGCGGCCTTTAAAAAAGCCGTGTTGCTGACTTGTAATTTTGTGTTTTACTTGTTGAAAAATTTTTTCATTTATAATTGATTCAAATAGTTTAGGAATGCAAGAGATAATGGCAATTCCACGGTAGTTTCGGATGTCTGATTTTGTTCCTGATTTGAAGATAGGGACTAAATACGAAGATTTCCATATTTTCGGGAATTTTCCATTTTTCAGAGACATGTTAAATAGGCGTTGTAATGGTGTAGCAAGTTCTTCGGCCAGGTTTTTGAGAAATATGGGTGCTATTCCGTCAGGCCCCGGCCCTTTTGACGCATTCAAGCCTTTGAGTGCTTCAAATACGTCAATTTCTGATAGTTGAGAGACAGATATGTCGTTAGAAAATTCGGGGAAAAATGAGAAATATTCTTGGTCGCGGTCTTCTTCAGTAAATGTTGTATATACTTCTTGAAAGAAATTTGCGAAAAGGTTGCAGATTTCATTAGTATTATTTCCAATAAGCCCGTCAAGTTTCATTTGGGATGGGAAATTACTACTTTTCAATTTAGTATTTACATAGTTAAAGAAATTTTTTGGGCATGATTTGACTTCATTTTCGACTTTACTATTATATTCTTCATACGCGATTTTAGTGGCCGAGTTGAGTTCTTCGCTAATATTGAGATAATTATTCAAGTTAATGGTATTGTTTTCATTTTTGAATTTTTTGTGTGCTTTTTGTTTTCTATTTTTAAGATTTTTTAGATGTGGGTTGAACCACACAGGCCATTTACTATGTTTACTTCGTCTTCTTCTTTTCATTGGTACAGTTTCGTGTAAAAGGCACTTCAAGAAAAGGATGAATTTTTCTGTTTCATAGTCGACATTTCCTTCAGTACAAAACACATGTTGCCATTCTGTTGTACATAGTCTACGCTTAATTTCTATAAAATTTGCTTTGTTATATTCCGGCACTTCTTCATATTCCAAGTCAGTAGGGTAAGAGCTATTGTGTGTGAAAATTGAGTATTCGATTGCTGTGTGAAATGCTTCATTCTTCCATAAGGGAGACAGTGAAGCATTTACAGCAAAGTCGTCTGTGCAGTTTGTAAAAAGTAAGTCCAAATAAACATTTTGACTATTTTTGACTGAATTTATTTGATGCAAGCCAAATTGTGAAATTTTGTCAAAAATGTAATGCAATGTTTCATTTTCGCCTACTACTGGAAGCAAAATGGATTCATTGTCAATGTCTACAATGAAGTCCACATTGCGCTGATTGAAGTCGCCGTAAATATGTAGTTTTACTTCGGGTTCCATATTTGAAATAATGTCTTCTACTGCTTCGAAAAATAGTTCATAAGATTGTTTATTAGCATGTTCGGGAGGAAAGTACACGGCTGAAAAAATGTGTACTTCGCCGTATATGGTTGCTTTGGCCCATATATTTTCAAATTCGATGTGCTTTCTAGTAATTATTTCTTCCGAAGTAAAGTCAGAGTTTATAGCTATGAGGACACCTCCTCCAGATTTTTTCTGACTTAAAGACAAATTACGGTCGTGCCGGAATACGTTAAATAGATTTCCAAAAATTTCTTCGCTTTTGACGCTTTCGTCCCAGCTACTTTCGGTTCCAAGAATGACTTTGAAAGAAGATGATATTACATTTTGATGAATTTCCTTCATTTTGGCTGGACTTTTCATGCGGTTGAAATTCTGGCAATACACAAGAATTTCAGCCGCATTCTGTTTTAGTGCAGAAGAAGTTTTTGGAAAATTATTACTACTTACATTTACGTTTACTAGCTCCAAAGAGCGCGTCGATAAAATTTCTTCTTCATTAGACTGGGCGTCGTCGTTTGGTGATTCAAATTCTTCCGTGTTGTGCGTCAATGGTAGAGAAAATTCGCGTTGTAAGATTTACGTGACGGTACAACGCTTGTCGAAAATTTATTGTTACTTTCGCGCAATTGCTGAAGGCGGTGAGTTCGTTCGCTTACTAAAAATTGTCTGTACGACTGCAAGTCAGCTTCTGCTTCCGGCGGTAAAAGTCCATATTCCTGGTAGACTTCTAGAAAGATGCGCTTTAGATGTTCGGGAGACGTCGGGAGTCCTTCGGATGCCAAAAGCATTCGAATGCTGGTTGATGTTAGTCCTTCTATACAGACTGACGGCTGCTGGTCTTTCATATATGCCAAGTACAGGCGGACGATTTTCATTATTTTTGGGTCGCGCAGTCTAGCTTTCAGAAAGCGTCCGTCGCCGTTTGTTGACTGCTGAGTGAGCCGGACTATAGGTGGACGCATTGGGTCGCATTCAAATAGACTGTCTTGAGGAGGTGCTGGAGCTGGGTGTGAGGTATTGTTATTGCTGGCGTTGTTATTTCCGTTTTCGTTCAGGGTGGTGTTAGTCTGGTTTTCGGTTCTATATGGATTAATTGTTTCGCCTTTTTGGAAATTTATGAATTTGGATGTTATGTCCGTTGTTGGTGGTCCAGAAAATTGAAGTTTTGCAGCTGCCAGCAGGTCCTTGTCCAGAGGTAATGCATAATTTTTTGGAAGCATTGGCTGATTGCTTTCGACAGTTCTATGGATATTGTTGTTGGTGTTGTCATAGTCGTTGCTACTGTAGATATTATTACTGACATTGCGGTGTTCGCTATTGTGCTGAGTGTAGTCGTTATTATTGTGATGATTGTGACGTGTGTTATTATTGATGTTGTCCGAATTTTTACGCTGTCGTCTACGTTGTTGTCTGCGTCTTCGCGCTGCAATTTCTGCCTGTTTTTCTTGAAAGCGGCGGGTTCGTTGCCTGGAATCAAAAGAACTCCAGTCAGCTTTCCAGATTTTTTTGCTGCCTACTATACGCCAGCCGGAATTTTGTGAAGGGTCATTTTTCGCGTCATTTACAGGTGCGGACGGATGCAGTGATCGTTCCATCTCTTCAGAAAGACTAAGGTGATTGACGGACACTGGTGTTGTATGCATTTTGGAGGTTTCAGCAGAGAGTACTTTTAGTTCGTCTAGTACTTCTTTTGCTGCAATACTACAATTGAGCTTACTAATTGACGAGGCTTCAATTGATGATTCAATTGCGTCAATTTTTGATTCAAGTGTAGCAAAAGCGTTTCCAAAATGCTTTTCCAAAAGTTTATTTGTGTGTCTTTGGATTTCTGCTACAATAGTGTCATTCACGTTTTCTGATATTTTTTCTTCGATACGATGGAATGATTCTGCCATTTTCGCGTTAAGCGGCTTAAAAAATTCGCTGTTAGCATTTCGTACGACGACCGAGAGATGGTCGCTTACGTTTGCTGACAAAGAATGTTTTGATATACTGGCTAATGTGGTGGCTATTTGCTTATTTCCCACATGCCAATGTTGTTCAATGGCAGCCATTCGTTTTTCGATTTGTTCCACGGCGTCCTGCATATGCGTGATATTCTGCAATTGTGTGATGATTCGATGTTGGCTTTCTGTCTGCTTGCTGATTATTTGCTTCAGCGAGTATTTTTCCGTGAAGTCTGGTGTGCATTCTGTACATAGTGGCAGGACGAAATTCCGTAAATCGTCCTCCCACTCACGTTTAGCACCAATACAAGCAGCATGAAAGCTGCGTCCGCATGTTCCATGACACTTCCAAAGATGACGTAGACTTGTCATTCCACATTCAGGAGCGTTGCACTTCATTACGGCTGGAGTTCACTGCGCGGCGGACAAGATAAATTATTTACACGGTTACGCGACGGTCAAAAATTGTTTATAAATACTAGTTACTCGCGGTTGCGCGACGGTCAAAATTGTTTATAAATATTCGCGAGGCTTTCGCAAGTCGGTAAAAAAAAAATTATTGTACTTATGTTACTGCGCAGTAAAAATGCGCGTCCAAACTCTTCGACGGTCAGCGGACGAAAAAAAAAGAAAAAAAAAAAAAACCTGAGTATGGACTGAACCACGTTGGCTAATAGCCTTCGCTTGCTGCCATATACCGCAGAGCTATTAGACATCATCCGAGACAATGCCGAAATAGCTGTGGAAGCCTTCTTGCAGGCATAGTCGACGTGGCTCCCGAACTTGAGCTTGTCGTCGACTTCCAGGAGTTTCAAGGACCGCGTTGACGAAATAGTGCAGTCCCCGATGCTGATCTTTGCTTGCTGCGGTGATTGGAACGCACTTCTGACAACACTTCTCCGTGTTGTAGCATAGCTCATGATTCTGGAAATAATTTTCCAGAATCTTGTACAGCGACACCGGCACTTGGACGTTCCGAAGCGATTTGGCTATGGAGTCTCAACTAGCGCTATTAAATGCATTTCGATTTCTCACGTCGAGCGTGACAACTGTGTAATAGCGGATACCTGTTCTCTTACGGTGGATTACCACCTCGACTGTCTTAGTGAGAGACAAAATGGCGTCTACCGTAGATTTGTCTTTTCGGAAGCTGTACTAGTCTGTGAAGGATATCCCTCTCCAGCGCCTTGCCGACAGTATCGAGCAGACAGATCGGCCTATATGACGAGGGGACACCCGAAGGTTTTCCCAGCTTCGGCAATAGGACCAGGTTCTGTCGCTTCAATCAGTCCGGGAAGTGGCCATCTTCCAGGCATCTACTCATTACTACCCCGAATAATTCGGGGGCCCCTAGAATAGCCGCTTTAATGGCCCTATTCAGGATTCCATCTGGCCCCGGAGCCTTGCTCACCTTGAGGGATTTAGTGATCTCAATGAGTTCCTCGTTCGTAACCGTCGCTTCCTCCCCAACCTCTAAACCACCGTCGCCCACGTTACTTTGTATGTTCGGCATGGAGGCCAACTATCCTACGCTATGGTCTGAGATACTGGAACGTCGGCCGTGGGACGACTCTGCGGCCTGAGGCCAGGACCTTGGCTCGTGGCGCGGAAAGAGGCCCTCGATGATTCGCTCAAGCATCTCTGGCGATCGCTCTGCGAGCGCCATCACGCCCTTGCACTACAGAAATTCAAATTTCGGGACAAAAATATTTGCGGTTAAACGGCATATCTCAGCTCAATGTGGTCTTCGGCAACTTTTTGAATAAAAAATTGATGCATATTTTGAAGGGGTCGTCCAATATTTAAGCGTTACTTTAACAACAATTTAAGTAATAACTTTTTGAGTATACTTTTTTTTGCCTTTTTGGTTTCTAAATATTAAAGATAAACCAATTTCAAGTAGTTTTTCTGAAGATATCAAACTTCTACCTTTTACCCATTTTCAGCAATAGACCAATAAAGCAAAACAGTCTTCAGGAAAAATATTCCTCTTTTATGATCAAAATGCTGTCTGGAACATCACATTGAGCTGTCTGTTGAAAAAAACATGTTACAAATAGAAATGTGATTTGAGGGGTCGTTTATAAACAAAGGTCTATTGCTGAAAATGGGTAAAAGGTAGAAGTTTGATATCTTCAGAAAAAACACTTGAAATTGGTTTATCTTTAATATTTTAAAACCGAAAAGGTGAAAAAAAGTTTACTCAAAAAGTTATTACTTAAATTGTTGTTAAAGTAACGTTTAAATGTTTGACGACCCCTTCAAAATATGCATCAATTTTTTATTCAAAAAGTTGCCGAAGACCATGTTGAGCTGAGACATGCCGTCTAACTGCAAATATATTTGTCCCGAAATTTTAATTTCTGACCCATAGTGCTGTCGGGCACTTTGGGCCTCCTGTTGTGTACTTAGCCTCCCGTTGGCCAGTACATATCAGGCCAGAGATGCCAGAAGTGAAGACATGTCTTCATTTTGAAGACATTTTTATTACAAATCAGGCACTTGGGCGGCGCAGTACAGTCTCTCGCTATATAGCCCGAACCGCCACATCTCCTACACAGGTGTCTTCTGTCGTGTCTTCTGTCTGGCAACTTACAGTTTCACTTGTGTCCTCGCTCAAAGCACCGGAAGCAGGCCTCCGGCTGTTGGAACACGTCCAGCCAGCCACTTGTACGCAGAACCCTTCTCAGTGGCATTCTCTTTGAGCTCAAGGATCATGTCCACCGTGCGAAAGCGGCGGATACTCCACACATCCGCGCCAAGACCCTTCAACTAATCGTCCCCTCTCATGGCCTTCAAAACTTCCGAATATTTCGGCCCCTCAGTTTTGAGGATAAGGGTATCGCCTTTGCTCCTCTTTTTTCTGGCCACTTTCGGTGGAGCTCGATCTTCCTCTTTCTTCCTGGCCTTCTTCTTTTTGACTAATTCCCACTGATTGTCGCGCGCTAACCGCGTCTCGTTACTCTCAGTGGGTTCTTCGGTTGGCTTGCGACCTCTCACTGCTGTTTGTAATCAGTTCATATCGCAATCGATATTCCCAGATACCTGAAAGCGAGTTTAACTTGTTTCCAGTATTCAAGAAGAGAAATCGTGGGGACGGGACCAATTACCGTGGAATTGCCTCTTTGTCTCCCCTGCTAAGATCCCTCATTCATGTTCATAGATTTTAGTCAACTTAGGGTAACTAAACCATTCTTGTGCAAGTTGTTAACTAAACTTTAAATAAAGTATATATTGACAGAATAAAGAAATAAAAACGTATGCTTGTGTGGCACAACTTCACACCGGCTTGCGGTACTGCATTATTAAAAAAATATACTATACTATACTAAAAAATAAAAAAATATATATCTTACACCTAAAAATCATATTTTAGTTTTTAGAAGGCGCGGCTGATTATGAAACGATTATTTCCAATAAGAAATATTAATTACCAACAACCAGTACCGTGCGCTTAACGTCTACTACCGTCCCGATAATGATAGTTTATATGAATAAACTATGTCAATTGATTATGAGCTCTTTCAAAAACGTTAAGAGAGAATAAATTGAATCATAACAATAATAGCTGAAGTACCTACGTAAAGTAAAAGTAAACGTAAACTTCACGATCCTACCATTTGGCGTTGCGCCAAATGCTTCGAGCTATTTTCAAACGCTGTGGATATCCTGCTGCCGTATATCACTCAAGAAGCGAGCCAGATTGACTCCAATTGAGCACAATTCATCACTCAAGCGGACTTCCGTCTTTTGATGTTTCATAAAATTTTCTTCTCTTTCTGTACGCTTGATTCCACCCGATTGACACACAAAACCACCACCGGTTTCGAAGCACCGAAGGCTCTCAACGTTGCATCGTTGGGAATTGCCATCATCAAGTGGTTGAGCAAACATCTCGTGACTTCTCAAACTGTTCGTTTGTCTCCCTTTCACTTGTGCACATATT
This sequence comes from Sabethes cyaneus, assembly GCF_943734655.1. Classification (NCBI taxonomy): domain Eukaryota; kingdom Metazoa; phylum Arthropoda; class Insecta; order Diptera; family Culicidae; genus Sabethes; species Sabethes cyaneus. The sequence goes on along the minus strand of NC_071353.1, from coordinate 53,749,567 downwards.
CACCTTGTTGCGGCTAACGACACTCCACCCTTCCACACCGGATGCGGATTTTGAGCGGAGCTGTACGGTTTGTCATTGATATATGAGTGTAGCGTCATTTTTACACATTATTTATATCATCATCGTCTGATGGTCGCAAGGAAAATCTGTCGAAATATTCTGATAGACAAATAGAAAATAAAAAAAAAACAAAAATGAACTTCACTTTCTACAGGGACGAAGTGACTAAACCCACTGTGTGACGTCAGATTTTCGTATAACGATTTTCGTATAACGAGTTCGATTTTTGCTTTATAATTCAATAGTTTACACTTCTCTATGTGTACTTGCTAGTATACTACATAATAGTATACTTAGTTACTAACAGACAAAACCCATTTATTTTGTTGGCATTTATCGTGACAACAATTGTTAGGTACATAGATGATTTCATGCTTAATTGATAGTTTTGGCAAACAATATTTTTGGATGCATAATATCTTTTTTTTAGTCATTCTGTTAAAGTCACTTTTGTCAGCCTTATGTTTTATTTCAACGGATCTTAATTTTGTTAGACTTGCTTCCAACAAGTTCTTTGCCTGTTTGATTATGCTGGTGGAATGGAGAATCTACTTTCTAACTACGTTCGGAAAACCTTTCTGTCGAAAGACAGAACAAGACTATACATGAAAAAAATGCTGAAGGATACAACATCCCAGTCAATAGGTCGCGTAACAGTTGAATGATAAATTGTTTCAAAACAACATTGGCATTGATCCTGAAAAGTTTAAATTCCTCAGCGGATGCCACAACAGATTTGAATTTTCGCTAAAACTAAACGGAAAAGACAAAAATAGAAATTAACCTTACTGCATTTACATCATTTTTTTCTCTACAGCTCTGCAGTACACTGCGGCAATGGTGTTGGTAGGGCAGGAAAAACTTTTCTCTTGACGGTTTTTGAATAACCAGCAAGGAACGTGAGTGTCTTTTTTTGTTGGAAACATTCTAGCGAAAGGGCATCACATGAGCAACACTGGAAAGGAATCCGATTCACGAAGCATAGACCAGGACCATTTCCGGTGGGAAACGTTCCATTACTACACGTTTTCAGTAAGAAACTATAGCCGGGATTGCCCGAATAGACTATGTATTATCGAATTGCTTTTGATATTTTCCAGATATTTTCACGTATTTACTATTTACGTGAATTCAAAATAGTTTACACTCATACTAATTCATTTTTTCACACACATAACATCAGATAACTGTTAATATTTTTTTCCGATAATGGTGAGTTAAAAATCACGTAACTCGCTGCTGAGAAGTTTACGTGATTTTCCGCCTAGAAAGGATGCGTGACTTCTTTGGATGTACTATCCCTGCGAATTCACTACTAGCTTTTCATGACTGAACGACCAAAATCATAATCTTCTGAAACAAAATATCGGTCGACAAATACTAATTAAAGAAACTAACATACACAATTGTTTAGCAAAACGGTGGCCAATATTGCCCTTACATTGCACACTGGCACGGTGGTACATAGGCACAAGTAAGTTACATAATTTGAATTTCTTGATTTTTCTGTGAAATATGGACAAATATTGTGTTTTCCGCTGACGTTTCGACCTACTATTCTTCGGTCATTGACTACGCATTAACACGTATATTTTCTACCTCGTCATCTATCTAGATAGAGAATATACGTGTTAATGCGTAGTCAATGACCGAAGAATAGTAGGTCGAAACGTCCGCGGAAAACACAATATTTGTCTATATTTCACCGAAAAAATCAAGAAACTCAAATTATAAAGTGAACGGTGACTAACTCAAACAAAACAAGTAAGTTACGCTCAGCGTTGGAAAAGCTGTTACATTTACTCTAAAGGAACTAAACCATATATATATAACCATATATATACAGTCAATATGTAACAGACAAAAGACAAAAGACAAAAGACAAAAGACAAAAGACAAAAGACAAAAGACAAAAGACAAAAGACAAAAGACAAAAGACAAAAGACAAAAGACAAAAGACAAAAGACAAAAGACAAAAGACAAAAGACAAAAGACAAAAGACAAAAGACAAAAGACAAAAGACAAAAGACAAAAGACAAAAGACAAAAGACAAAAGACAAAAGACAAAAGACAAAAGACAAAAGACAAAAGACAAAAGACAAAAGACAAAAGACAAAAGACAAAAGACAAAAGACAAAAGACAAAAGACAAAAGACAAAAGACAAAAGACAAAAGACAAAAGACAAAAGACAAAAGACAAAAGACAAAAGACAAAAGACAAAAGACAAAAGACAAAAGACAAAAGACAAAAGACAAAAGACAAAAGACAAAAGACAAAAGACAAAAGACAAAAGACAAAAGACAAAAGACAAAAGACAAAAGACAAAAGACAAAAGACAAAAGACAAAAGACAAAAGACAAAAGACAAAAGACAAAAGACAAAAGACAAAAGACAAAAGACAAGGTCTGTCTTTCTGTCTGTCTGTCTGTCTGTCTGTCTGTCTGTCTGTCTGTCTGTCTGTCTGTCTGTCTGTCTGTCTGTCTGTCTGTCTGTCTGTCTGTCTGTCTGTCTGTCTGTCTGTCTGTCTGTCTGTCTGTCTGTCTGTCTGTCTGTCTGTCTGTCTGTCTGTCTGTCTGTCTGTCTGTCTGTCTGTCTGTCTGTCTGTCTGTCTGTCTGTCTGTCTGTCTGTCTGTCTGTCTGTCTGTCTGTCTGTCTGTCTGTCTGTCTGTCTGTCTGTCTGTCTGTCTGTCTGTCTGTCTGTCTGTCTGTCTGTCTGTCTGTCTGTCTGTCTGTCTGTCTGTCTGTCTGTCTGTCTGTCTGTCTGTCTGTCTGTCTGTCTGTCTGTCTGTCTGTCTGTCTGTCTGTCTGTCTGTCTGTCTGTCTGTCTGTCTGTCTGTCTGTCTGTCTGTCTGTCTGTCTGTCTGTCTGTCTGTCTGTCTGTCTGTCTGTCTGTCTGTCTGTCTGTCTGTCTGTCTGTCTGTCTGTCTGTCTGTCTGTCTGTCTGTCTGTCTGTCTGTCTGTCTGTCTGTCTGTCTGTCTGTCTGTCTGTCTGTCTGTCTGTCTGTCTGTCTGTCTGTCTGTCTGTCTGTCTGTCTGTCTGTCTGTCTGTCTGTCTGTCTGTCTGTCTGTCTGTCTGTCTGTCTGTCTGTCTGTCTGTCTGTCTGTCTGTCTGTCTGTCTGTCTGTCTGTCTGTCTGTCTGTCTGTCTGTCTGTCTGTCTGTCTGTCTGTCTGTCTGTCTGTCTGTCTGTCTGTCTGTCTGTCTGTCTGTCTGTCTGTCTGTCTGTCTGTCTGTCTGTCTGTCTGTCTGTCTGTCTGTCTGTCTGTCTGTCTGTCTGTCTGTCTGTCTGTCTGTCTGTCTGTCTGTCTGTCTGTCTGTCTGTCTGTCTGTCTGTCTGTCTGTCTGTCTGTCTGTCTGTCTGTCTGTCTGTCTGTCTGTCTGTCTGTCTGTCTGTCTGTCTGTCTGTCTGTCTGTCTGTCTGTCTGTCTGTCTGTCTGTCTGTCTGTCTGTCTGTCTGTCTGTCTGTCTGTCTGTCTGTCTGTCTGTCTGTCTGTCTGTCTGTCTGTCTGTCTGTCTGTCTGTCTGTCTGTCTGTCTGTCTGTCTGTCTGTCTGTCTGTCTGTCTGTCTGTCTGTCTGTCTGTCTGTCTGTCTGTCTGTCTGTCTGTCTGTCTGTCTGTCTGTCTGTCTGTCTGTCTGTCTGTCTGTCTGTCTGTCTGTCTGTCTGTCTGTCTGTCTGTCTGTCTGTCTGTCTGTCTGTCTGTCTGTCTGTCTGTCTGTCTGTCTGTCTGTCTGTCTGTCTGTCTGTCTGTCTGTCTGTCTGTCTGTCTGTCTGTCTGTCTGTCTGTCTGTCTGTCTGTCTGTCTGTCTGTCTGTCTGTCTGTCTGTCTGTCTGTCTGTCTGTCTGTCTGTCTGTCTGTCTGTCTGTCTGTCTGTCTGTCTGTCTGTCTGTCTGTCTGTCTGTCTGTCTGTCTGTCTGAACTGAACCGATCGGTGTGAAAATATGCATGTAGGGGTTTTTGTGACCAGAGAATATTCTTATGATGGTTAGAAACCCCTCCCCCACTAAGACGGGGGGGAGGCTCCCATATAAATCTATACCTATAAAAATGAATTTCTGTCTGTCTGTCCGTATGTTCCTTATAGAATAGAAAACTACTGAACCTACTTAAAATATGAAATACTGCTTGTCCTTAAATCTTTGTTTTTTTTGTTACATTATAGTCACTTTAACCGCTTGGGTCATTCGTAACTTCTGCGGGGTTGAGATTTGAACCCGGGTCCTCAGCGTGAGAGGCGATAATGCTAAGCACTACTCCGGGACTGACCCCAAATCATTGTTATAACACGGATGATAGTCCATGAATTCACCATGTATTGTCATTGATGTTGTACCTCTATCACCCTTACATTCCTGAAGTCAATGGTCATGATATTCTAGCTATCCAATAGTTTGACGATTTCAAAACATTGGCCTTAAGGGCCAAACAGAATACTGCGTCCACGCATCCGTCAGCGTCAATTTGAAAGTTATCCCATGGAGAAACTGTCAGAATAACTCTGATGGACGCGTTAACGCAGCATTCTGTTTGGCCCTTTAGAGACTCATCTCGACTCAATCTTCATAGATGTTGACCATAGCCCTCTCGCCGTCTTAATTTTAATATAAAGTGAGCATGACCCTCTCGCCGAGTCAATCTTAATATATGTTGGTCGCGGTCCTTTCGCCGGCTCAAAATTAATACGAGCTGCCCCAAAACATAAAAGCTCTATCTACTGTAATAGTAAAACAATACTTTTAGAATCTGTAATATATTTCTATTCCAGTCGAGTTTCCGGTTGAATCAGTCAGTCCGTGTCTGAAATTTCTCTTAAATTTTGTTTGAAAGTGAAATTTGTTGCCATCTTTTGTGATAACCCTTGTACGTTGTATTTCGCTAACTTTGGGATCAATCTCAAGCCGGCGTGATCAAAAAGCCGGCGTGATGAATTCTTTTTCTCGTGTGCAATTTTACCTTTCCGGCTCCATTGATAGGCGGTATAAAGTGCCATTTCATTTGCGCTGCAAAATATAATCCATTTTTCTTACCTCATATTTTACCACACAATTCATCCCGATAGTTCGATTTGGCAATAGATCGCCAATGTGATATCCTACTTGTTCACCATCTCACGACTGACTGACTGACTGACTGACTGACGCCTCCATTTACCGCGAGAAGCTATCAACTCACACTGACCCTTTTTCCACGGGACAGTTACACTCTACCGGCAACTTCCTAAGTAATTTGTAAACAACAAATATTACGCATTACAAATCTCAAATCCTCTAATATAGTACAAGTACCAGGCTACCATTATGTTGTCTATGTTTTTAAACAATTAATCAGCTATTGGGCTACAGTTACTGTTTGGGTCAGAATGTAGATAAACAAACTGTTAACTGTTCGAGGAAACAAACTGGATAGTTCATTATTCATTAATGAGTGTCGCCTTACACATGCTTATAGTTTCACAGAAACATTTGGATTTAAATGCATAAATTATATGTATGATTTTCAACAAGTTACTCAGCATCATGCATATTAAAAAAGCTAATTAATAATTCATTTGTGGAAGAAAATAAAAATTATAACATTTATATGCCAGACAATAGCAAACATTTTTTTTGTATTCTGCAATTTGGTTGAACATTCCATTGATAAATGGAAATACATATTATTTCGCTCATATTATCTGATTGTTGACGATGTTGATTGAAATCAAGGAAATTTAAATTATTGATTACATACGCAACGAATAACATTATGTTGGTATTTATGCTTGCATTTAACTTCTTGTTTACCACAACTTTTCGTGATTTAGAGATGATTGAATGAAAGATGAGTAATAAAGAAGAATTAATTTTAATGATATGTGATTCCACGAATTTAATATTATTTAAGACCATGTTTCGATAAAATTAATTTGATTGTTCGTGTAATAATATTACGGTTCATAACATAAGAAAACGATTTTTAAGTAGAATATTTGAAATGAAGCAATAACATAGTACCTACACCAAAATTATCAGACAGAATACTAACACAAGGGCGATTTTATTTGGTTGATTTGTTAAGTTCAGTAATGTTCTCAGCACAAAACATTCGTCTCACATGAAAATAATTCGAATGATATGAAATACCATTCGATATGCAATTTACTCTCATAATTGCCTTCCTCAAATTACGATTGCATCGATGCAAATTGTCCCGACAATGCACGTACTTTTGAACCGATACTGCCTTAACCATGGATACGAACAGAAATGACATTGCCGAGCGCCGCGTCGCCCTGTACCTACTCGCCGCAGAGTGCAATAGTGACCCACTCACACACCATCACCGTTGTTGTCGGAGGAATCTAGGCCCAATGCTAGCGGGTTCGCCACTTGCACCAAATCCGAATCCGCGTAAAAACCGACACATCCAACCGTGCCGATATAAAACATGCAACGACTTTGTCTGGTACCTACCTACTTGAGACAGCAGTGGAGAACAGTTTATATGTACTGCCTTTTACACGGCGTCTTTTAAATTATAAGTCCATGCCGCAAACGATGAATTGTGACATCTTCTCACGCCTAATTTCTTGCTTTTCTGGGTTAACAACGAAGCGGAACCGTTGCAAGACATCCGCCTGATTTGTACAGCCATTAGTTTACGGCAAAATAATTCAAGTTTTGTTTATTTCGTATAACAGTATACGAGGCTTTTGTCAATGTTTTGTTTATGTTTTATGTATAATTACATAGATAGACGACATGAAGATTAAAACAACACTAGCAATAAATTTTTTAGAGACATGCCTGTCCTGTAGTACCCTCGAAGCTCACGAAACCAACACTAAAAGTGTTGCCACTATCTTTTAAATTATATGATTAATTTACACCGATAATTTTAAAGTAAAAACCATAACACTAAGAAACGGTAATGAATAAAAAAAAAGTTTATTTAGTCATCAATAGGTACGATGATATACTCTGGAAAGAGGAGGTGTGCATAGGACAGTGTTATACACTCTGAACCCCTTCGTATGTAAATAGCCACACAATTATTTATCAATTCAATTATTTTATAGTCCCGAACAAGCTCGAAACGTGTGTCCTATTCTCACAACTAGAGTGCAGCACTAGCAAACGCTTTTGCAGTACTAAAGCTTGAAAGCTCGTGTATCATCACAAGAAAACTTAATGCATGCGATATTTCGAGCAGTTTTCTCAATCAACAGTTGATTAATCTGGTATCCTCGTATCAACCTATTTGGTTCCAATTTCGTTGCTTCTCGAAATGTCGCCAAAAGCCTTCATATCTTCGTTGTTAACAGGATTTTACAAAAATAAGACCGATTAAATACAAGCGTTTGCTTATATAAACGGGTAGGTACGTTGGCTGCTAAAAATTCATCGAGCTTTCGATTTTAGATATTGGAATGTTATTCTGAGTGTAGTTAAGGGGGGACCCTAGTCTGGAAGACCGAAAAATAATAGCTTTTCGGAAATTTTTTTCAGATGCTATAATAATATTTAGGTGTTGGGGTATTTTGTTAAGTGTTGAGGTATTGGTTAAGGTATATTTGAAAATATATTTTGAATTTTTTGGAAACCAGAATAGTTATTATTATGCTGGTGACAGATGGGCGCGTGAATGCTCTCTGGAAAATAATTCGTAGCGGGCGGTAAGTGCCGGGAACCATCGGAGTATAGTAGAACGGATTTCAAGGATGATTTTGAAGCTTTAGAGCAATACCTCCTAGTTGGCCTCGAGGTAAGACGCTGGTCTAATAAGGCAGTCGTCGAATAGGATCGTAGCACTGACCCTGCACTGTCTTGTAATCTAACAGCTAGTTGCGAAGTCTGGCGTATAAAAACAGAAGGTCAAACTTCCATAACGCAATTAGCACCCAGGCTTTTTGTCAATACCTAAATTGTTACGTAGCGGTTTTTGAAAATTCGAAAAATTACCAAAATGTAATTGAGATGTGAAGAAACGGCTACGCACCAATTTGAATAATTCATTTTTACATGCCGAAAAATAAATTCAATCAAATCGGTCCACTAGATTCTGAAATACACGTACCGCCAGCCAAAGCTGGTTTCGTGGAAAACGCGTTCAAAATTTCGGACAGCAATGGACTTCCCTTGAGGAGACTCTACAATATTTGCCGTAAGTTTGCAACGAGTTGAGATATCAAAAAATCCTTTTGGCGTGACATTTCTGAAGGTATAAGCATCTCGAAAATGCAAAAAAATTAAATTCGATTTTTCCGACTTTCCAGAGTAGGGTCCCCCCTTAATACAGTTAAGGAACAAACTAATGGCAAATAAAAAGCATAGAGATCACTTTGGTAATGCGATAGGGATGCTTTACCGGTAATACCGTATTTTTCATTATAATTCCATTTATAATTTTTCTGTGACGGAAAAACCAGGAACAATAATGACATCAGCTATTCATAGAGGACCATTAAGGGGACATAAACGACTAAAAATTTTGAAAAAATAATTATTTTTTATTTCAGACTTTGATTCTGCAGGCTTTTCCGCTTATTTTGATACTAAATTTGTGGCCAAAAAAGTCACGGGAACCAAACCACGGGAAGTGGCCAAAAAACGATCATACATACAGGGGTACCTCCATAGTACGTACCCTCGTTAGTACGTACCCTCGATAATAAGTACCCTCCATGATACGTATATTTTGCCTCGATAGTACGTATATTTTCCAGCAATGATTTTTTTTTATTTTCTATATAAAGCAGAAACTTTTTTATGAATATTTATGAGTCAATACAAGCAAATACGTATTCAATAATTCTAAATATTTGAATAATATCAGGTATTTCCATTATTTTAAAATTAAAAACAGTTCCTAAATAGTAAATTAATCAAATATACGTTCTAAATAACAGTTATTTTTTAGAATTCTGATTTTGCAGATTTTTGCTCAGGGAATTAACCTTTTCTGTGATTCACAATCTTCCCAGCTGCGATGGGGGGAACAGCAGGCAATGTTATATTCGTTTGTTTGCAGATACTGGTGTTCGTGAAATACGTGTAATATGATTACTACCCATAAAAGCGTAACTGTCCCATATGGACAAAAGTGAAGTGTGGAAAAATGAGACTGTAAGCAACTGACTAATTTATAAATATATCTAAAATTGAAAAAGAAGAAAACTTATCCAATTTAATTCTACTATGTATATTTTATTCAAGACAGATACGTATTTCGCCTACGACGTTTCAGTGCGGCGTGAAACAACTTCAGCGGAATAAAACGCTGCTCCTGGAAAACCACGATTTTCAAACTTTATGTACTTTTTTCTCAGAAACTATACAACGTATTGGAACAAACTTTATTTTATTTTGTTGGTAGTAGCTTGGCAAAGACTTTTATAGCTTTTAAGATTGTAAACGAAACACAGCCAGAGAAAAAAGAAAAAGAAGACAAAATTTTATTTCAGGCATCTATTTTTCTTCTTTTTCGTTTTTCTCAAGTTGCGTTTTGTTTACGAAACTCAAAAGTTATAAAAGTCTTGGCCAAGCTACTACCAACAAAACAAAAAAAAAGTTTGTTCCAACACGTTTTGTAGTTTCTGAGAAAAAGGTACATCAAGATTGAAAATCGTGATTTTCCAGGAGCGGCGTTTTATTCCGCTGAAGTTGTTCCACGCCGCACTGAAATGCTTATATGTATGATCGTTTTTCGGCCACTTCCCGTGGTCGGATCATTATAAATTCAGTATCAAATTAAGCGGAAAAGCCTGCAGAATCAAAATCTGATATAAAAAAATAATGATTTTTTCAAAATTTTTGGTCGTTCATGTCCCCTTAAGAAATTGACAATTTTATCCTAATCAGATTGAAACAGTTCATGAAGAATGTAGATGGTCCTACAAGGTAGTTGTTAAGGCCGGGCCAGCGCACTTAAGAGAGAAAAAAGACGAAGAAAAATTTTTAATGAGAGTGCGCTTTTGACGTAGGACTACGTCTTTATTTACTATCTGGGATTGGATGGCACTTTGTGCAAAACGAAAATAGAAGTGTAACCAATTTTATGGACGGCGTAAGAGGGGGGGCTTCTATACAAATGAAACACAAATTTCCTCAAAACTCGATAACTAATCAAGCAAATGGAACCAAATTTGACATGTGGAGGTTTTAGAAGGTAGGATTTTTTTCGATGGTGTACTGAGACCCCTTCCCCTTATAAAAGGGGGGGCTCCCATACAAATGAAATGCGAATTTCTCCATAAATCTAGAACAAATCAAGCAAATGGAACCAAATCTGGCATGTGGGGGTTTCAGAAGGCAAGATATTTTTAATGGTGAATTGAGACCCCTCCTCTCTTTGGAAGGGAGTGCTCCCATATAAATAATATACAAATTTCCTCATAACTCTAGAACTAATCAATCAAAAGGAACCAAATTTGGCATTGGGAGTTTTTGGAGGTAAGAATTTTTTCTCTGGTGTACTGAGACCTCTTCCCCTTCTAAGAGGGGGGGCGGCTTTTCTATTGTGAATTGAGACCCCTCGCCCTTTAGGAGGGGGGGGAGGGCTCCCATACAAATAATATACAAATTTCCTCATAACTCGCCAACTAATCAATCAAAAGGAACCAAATTTGGCATATGGGAGTTTTTGAAGGTAAGAATTTTTTCTCTGGTGTACTGAGACCTTTTCCCCTTCTAAGAGGGGGGGGGGGCGGCTCTTATACAAATGAAACACAAATTTTCTCATAATTCGAGAACTAATTAAGCAAATGGAACCAAATTTAGCATGTGGCGCTTTTTGGAGGCATGAATTTATTTTATGATGGTTTGAGACCCCTCACCCCTGTGGTAGGAGGAGAAGGACTCTCATACAAATAAAATATAAATTTAATAGAAATAAATTAGAAATAGAAATTTTCTACTATGTAACAAGCGGTAAGCTGTGAAAGTAAACTAGCAAAACCTTCTCGGAGCAAAAGACAGTGAATCGACGCCGTTAACTTACGTGCCTGTTGCCATTCATGTCAAAAGAGAAGGGCACTCGAATGGCACGTCATAATTGCGATGAACGCGCTTTGGCTTAAATGTTATTTGTAACCAATGGCCCTTTTAAAGGTCACAAGCAAGTAAAAGTAAGATTATTGAAACATGTCAAGATACGCATAATCATAATTAATACAATAATCTGTGGGCTGGTCATTCACTACTATTTCAACTTTTATGATGCACACAAGTGATTTTTAAAAGAAATCTTGAGACGTAATGGTTGCAGGCGTTGTACTTGTGAACCCCCGTCCACGTATTTTCATTGAATTACATTCAATGAAGAATTGAATCTGAATATTTCCACGATCAAGAGGCCATGAGGCCATAACAAGATTATATCTGTTTTATTACACATTTTGATACTTTTAACATATTATTTTACAAATCGAAAATAAACTAATTAGGAAGCAAATTCAAGTTTGTAACAGATTCAGATACAAATAGCACATTGAGTTATGAATGAGCTATATAGATTCCACCACTAAGAATAACACATTTCGCTCTAATAACAAAACATGTTACTAGCAAATTACTTTTATAACAAAATATGTTGCTTGCAAAACTTATTTTAATTACCATCATCATTTTAAAAGTCATTTCACAGTTACTAATACTTGCTAAAATATCTTTATTTGCTGCGTTATTTTTGGAAAATTTTGAAAATGTTGACAAATAACCTTTAATGTGTTACAATTAAGATAAAATCATTACATGGTTTGTTATGAATCAGGTATTAATTAGAGGCAGTTTAGTTATAATTTTTGATATTTTAACCTCTTACGGAGGCTAATTTATACCAACGGTTGTTATAATATGATCAAATATATCAAATTAATAACAACTGTTGTTAGAAAATTTGATAACAAAATAACAAAATCTGTTATAATTTTGTTAGGTCCTCCTGAGCGGGATCGCTCTCTTTTAAACATTCACTCAAACAATGGCACTCACAGATTCTTATAAACATACATATGCCAGAAATGCAGTTCACATCAGTCTTTGATCTAATGATCTGATGCAGTCCTACGTCACCCATTCGTGCAACCCTTACGGCTGTATACCTTGTAGTTTTTTCGTACATTACACCTAGTGTTGGAAGAAGTGCGCTGAATATCGCGTCTTATTCGCCGCATTCCGTAGTCGTTTTTGTAATTGCTGCTTGATGCAAATCAATTCAATGTGTATAGCTAGTATATAAGTTGTAGTTGCGCACATTACTAAGCAAATTATTTCTGAGTGACAAACGGATGTTACCTACCTCAATCTTTAACATGAAAAATTAAATTATTTATGCTAACAGGTTGCTGCGGAGCTGAAGTTTCATTCCTCGATTTCAAGGATTTTGCATTGTGGAAAAACGTTTGCCACAAAACAAGGTTAATTTGACCAAACCTCGTGATTTTAGTCATGACCTTGAAATGTGGTCAGGCATATATTAATATTTTTTTGAAACGATGGTTCTACAATTGATGAATGGACAGTAAGGGAACGTAATGAAGAAGGATTTTTTAGGAATGGAGGGGAAAGAGTGGAAAGGAAGGGGAGGGGGGTAATAGGTAGCTACGCTTAACAAGTTGTCGTTGTGACTCCTACGTTTGGTCCAATGCTGGAAGGTGCATGGGTCGAACCAAGCTATAATCTGAGATTATAACCGGATTCGAACCCACAACACCCGCCAGGGCATGCGGCTCGCTGGTACCCGTGCACCTATGAACCACAGAGGCGCTGGACAAAAGGAGTCTGCACAACCCTCCTTATTAATGTAGCGACATGGGTTGGGCTATTTTTAGACACAAATTGTGCCTCTTTCCTACACCTACTGTAGAAACCACTGACCGAGAAATTTTAACTGTACTAACTTTGTGTTTACTGGCGGGACGACGACACTATGCAGGCCCTTGCGACTTACAAGGTACTGCGTGTAAACGCTGTTCGTCTGCCAGCGTGTTAGCCGCGTTATCCTTTGATCAAAATTTTGGATTTCATTTTCTCACCGAACCATACTGAACAATGACCCCGGATTGAGGAATAGAAGTGAATAAAATTGAACGTCCCTTTGCCAGCGACGGGCTTCGAAAATGGGGACCTCCATTTGAAGGATAGAAAGATACTGTTTCTTCATGGCTTCGAATGGGCTGTTGGGGATGGGAAAGGAATATATAACATTTGCTGAGAACTCTGCTGAGCGTGTTATTCAGTTATTAAAGCGCCTCGGTAACAGTAAATACAGATAAGGAAAGACTATTACTTGGAAGAGCCGCGACAAAATCAATCGCTATAAATGATCAACAAACTCTTTATAAAGAATTTGAATTATTATTATAAATAAATAGATTTTTAAATTTATAAATCGATTTTTTTATTTAGCGTACTTCACAGCATCTAAAATAATATTCTGTATTTAAAGAAACATTGTTACAAATTATTTTAAAAATCATCTGGTGGATCCATATCATTTTCAAAGTGATCTTCTTTGTTTGATTTACGTTTACAACCACGTTTAGGTTGCGACAGTGATTTGAGGAACGTTTCGAAACCTTCAACTTATTTTTAACATACGGCAACAATGCTTTCAGGTCAGCTAGTTTAGAATCGGCGAGAGAAATGGACTCGTTTTCGATACAACGGCAGCTCAATCCCGGAAATAATGCTCATTTCAGTACCGAAAAACCATTATATCGGAGAATTTTATAGTTTCTCCACATTGATTTTTCTTCGGTATCGAGTATCTTACTGATAAATCTTTTAAAGCAAGATAGTCACTTTGTGCCATCTCTTCGATTTCAAAAGGTACAGACCTCCTGATCGCAGCTATGAACCCAATCGTGTGGAGTTTCTATATCAACACTCGTGATGTTTTTGGCTTTCTCAATTGTACCCACTTCCATGTAAGAGTGTCCAGTGCGCATCAGCTTATGTTCAAAAGACAGTTCCCTACCGTTGTTTGCAGCAAGTTCTATGTAATATGAGAACGTAAAGACCACGGTCTTATTAAAATTTTGTGCTGTGCAGCGGTCGCTAAAGTAATTTACTTTTGCAATTGTGAGTACTTAAAGATGTCATATGTTGTATTTATTTGTTGTGTAGCGGCCGATGGTGTCTTGAACATTTTATACGACTACCAATGGTCTAGTTTTGCCATTTCGAGTACTTGGAGGTGTCGCATGACGGATTTGTTATGATTCAAGGTGCTTCTATGTTCAAGTTTCATATATTCCGGAACTTGTTCCGGACATATCTTCGGAACCGTACATCCGATCCAAATTCTGTTCAATAGAATTCTTCTAGGCCACAAAACTTTGCGTTTGGTAGTTAATCAGTTAAATCGGTCCAGGCATTTCCTAAAAGCAGATGTTTATTGTTATATTTTCACTACTGAGACTGTTATGCGTTTATTTGTAACTTATGACTGACATAGTTTGATTTTTTTTAATTTTGGGTACAAACATAACATTACTGTTTGAAATATTGGAAGCATGAACAATTCCCAGGCTTATCTCAAAAGTGGTGAAAGTCACATGGGACTGTTATGCATTTATTAGTAGTAATGGTATAGTTATCATCAACACATATGCATGTGTATGTAATATACTGATAAATTTGTAGAATATTTGAAAGCAATCAAAAAATCGTGTGCAAAGTTCTTGGGCAGGATTGATATTTAAGGGTGGACACTCACTGGAAAGTCAAAAAACTTGTTTGTTTTCATTTTCAGAAGCCTTTTATCTTCAAAAATGTTGAGCCCAAAGTATTTTTCGGTACGTGGTCTCGTTGAGAATTTACAGTAAAACTGTGGGATCACTTGAAGGGAAGTGCAGTGCTGTACAATAGTTTAAACGCGCTCTCCTCGAAAACATATGTTTTCAGCAACGGTGCATGTATCTCAGTATCTAGAGGATTGATTTGGCTGAATTTTTTTAGACGTGTAAAAATTATTTATTTAAATTGTGACGTAGCCGCTTTTCGATATCTCAATTTTCGCTGCATTTTTAAAAAAATCGTTGCACTTCGCAATTAGTAAGAGATAGTTACTATGTACAGCAAAGTTGCTTATTTTACTGTGTTCTACAACTTTTGTGGAGACACTGTACTTTTTTGGACGCATTTAAAATAATAAGTAGATTTACGGTCACCCTAATAGTGTAAAAACTACAAGGTATACAGCCCTAAGGGTTGTACGAAAGGGTGACGTAGGACTGTGTCATATAATACTCATTAAATAATATGTCAAACTAGATAATCTGTCTTACACAATTATTAATAACTGCTTGATAGAAGCTCAGCCAGGTGTATCTGGGACTGGACAATAAAATCGGTGCATTTCTTGAGTCATGAGGATACAAGCAGTTCACTTCCCTACTATTCCCTAGCAATTTAGCAGTAAATAGAGTAAATAGAGCAGAGATAGTTTGAACATTGTTTCACGATCCACTATGTAATTTAAGTATTCACCAGATTTTCACAACTAATTTAAGTTGAAATTTTAGATTCAATTTTAGATTCACGAATAAACAAACATTTGTTGCCATCAATGCACTGAATTGTAGTGTATTTTTGTAATTTCGCTACGAAATTTATTATGAACTTCTTTCTAAACAGCTCAAATAGCATGCGATAATTTTCTATAAATATGCTTACCTGTCATTTCATGTGACGGAATTATAACGGTATGCGATGGATTGATATCTGCGGGCGATGCCTCTTCGTGCGACAAACTTGCATCTTCACCTGCCGAACTAGAAGCACTCTCACGCTTTCGTTTGCGTGATAATCTAGTACGCTCTGCTCCTGTTAAGGATATCCTTGGTTCAGTTACTACACCAGCCACTTGTTCACGAATACGTTTACGGTGGTTACGTAAATATAACGCCTGCAACCATTTAGACATAGCGAATTCTTTAACAAATCACTACTGTATTTCACAAAGGTTGAAATAGCAATGAATGGCCAGCCCACAGATCATTGTAATAAATATGTTATGCGTAGTTTGATATTTGAACCAACTTCCTTCAAATAGTTTCTGGCCGTTGGTTACAAATAATAATCAAAACCATTTTGCACATTTGAGATAAATTCTGATTATGCTTCATTTAATTAGTTTGCGACCCTTAAAAGAGCCATTGGTTACAAGTAACATCAACCTCTTCAGTGCAGTCAACAATCGGTGTTGCCACCAATAACCGGTCTTGCCGCTAAATGCCGTTGATTTCGCCACCAATAGCTGTCGATGGTAAATGCTGACCGTCCGTCAGTGCGATTGTGCGATGAATGAGCAGACGGCGAACCAAGAGTACCATTTTATAGTCACTGGCACTGCCGCTGCTGCTTGTAAGCTAGTGTAGGTGGTGGGGGAAACCAGATCAATTGCTGCTGCTGCTCGAATGATTATCCGACGCTGAATGAGCAAGCATTTTCTATGGAACGTTGGAACGTTAACCATTTAGAAAAGTGTGGAAAAATCTTTTCATTCTTCAATCACTATAGTTCTTATAAGAACTGTTTAAGACCACAACGGCCTACTGCTGAATTTGCTGCCCGTCAGTCGATCCGTTTCCATTTGCTGTTGGTTTGCGAAAATAACCGCCAAAATGCCATTGGGTGCCTCGAATTGTCATCGAAAATGACATTAGATGCCGCAAAGGTCCTTGGATTTGCCTCCAATAGCCGCCAAAAATGCTATCGTTACCTCCCGATTGCTATCGTTGTTGGCTCCGATCGCTGGTGTTTGCCGCCAAATGCCGTTGCTTTCGCCACCAATAGCCGTCGATGGTAAATACTGACCGTCCGTCAGTGCGATTGTGCGATGAATGAGCAGACGGCGAACCAAGAGTACCATTTTATAGTCACTGGCACTGCCGCTGCTGCTTGTAAGCTAGTGTAGGTGGTGGGGGAAACCATATCGGCTGCTGCTGCTTAAATGATTGTCCGACACTGATTGAGCAAGCTATCGAACAATTTCGCATGTCTGCGATGGGGATAATGCAAAATGTAATGTTAAGTGCATCGTGTGGGATTCACGTTGGCCATTGCCCTCTGATTCCGCTTGTCTTTGGGACCGGTGTTGCCGTCAATAGCCATCGATGTTGCCGATTGGATTGGAAAAGGGGTGTGGCTTACAAAGTGGTCTCAAGGTTATCATTTGGATCCAAATCCTTTGGTGTATCTAATTGTCGTCCGTGCCTGTGAAGCTAGGCGATAACAAGGGAAATGTATGGAAAAATTCGACCTTGAATCTTTACACACATTTTCACTATTTAGCGTATAAAAAATTATTATTAGTATGTTACTATAAAATTGCTGGACATTTTATCTATCCAACGACATATTAACTGTTATGTTTCGTTCAGTAGTATAGTAGCTGTTAGCGTTTGAAATATTTCATTCAAACGTTACACTTCTATTTCTCGTTTTTACAAAGTGCTACCCAGTCCCAGTATAGTAAACAAAGACGTAGTCCTACGTCAAAAGTTGTGCCATATTCTTTTAATAAACTTTTCCAGAGACACACCACCTGGTAGCATTTTTACGCTAGAGCACATGATGCGTTTTCTTCTATTTGGTTCATATCAGTAAAGTTTTCTTAAACAATTTCATCATTGTTTTATCAAATAACTTTTGACTTGTAAAGCCAATTCGAATCAAATTTAGCAGATATGTTCACAGCGTTAAGGCCTCTCGTTTGATACTAAAATAAAATTGAAATCTGATTAATTATACGGTTAAAATCGTTATAAATAATTGTAAATTTTATTATGCTGTACACGACTGGTCATAACTTTCAAATTAAACATCCAAACAAAAAAAATCAGAGAGGTTGTGTACAAGACACGACCGCATATATAGGTGACGCAGGACTACGTAAGTCTCTTTGTAGTGATAGTAGTATGTATTCATGCTTGTAATCATTCGATTGTTCATGTATACATGCTATATGCAACATATATACATGCTACATGCGTTGTATGTAACAGTTATCAAATTAGTAACATTGCATACGTTCAATTCTCAAAAGATTGTGCATTTGAAAACAATTTTAATAGTTTTTATTACCCATGGTTTCCTACGTTGAAGGGATTCTACCAATTCAATCCTATTTTATCAACAGCACATCTTTTCACTACACTTCTAATAAAACGGCAAGCATGCGTGTTCATACAGAGTCGTATTATAACCGAACACTACAGCTGTAGCACATTTTTCCAACACAGATATCAAATTCGCCGAGGTTTAATCGTCTCGCAGTAAAGAATTTGCGATTTGTTGGGACAACAAGCTTGTGTAATTTTTTCTGGCACACTTCCCTAACACAGACATCAAATTGGACTAGGTTTAATCGCATTCGTAAGAAATCTGTTGGCACGAGGGGGTTTTGTCACTCTCTCTGGCGTACTTCCCAAGCAAGGACATCAAAATGGTCTAGGTTGAACCGCGGTGTTAAGAAATCTTATTGAAATGAGGAAACTTTGTCACTTGTTTTAGCTTACTTCCCAAGCACAGATATTTAATTGGTAGAGGTTTAGATCATCGTAAAGAATCTTCCAACCAATCACGAAGCGAGAATTCTGGTAAAACATAGGTTCATTATTTTCAATTTTTCAATAGTTCAACATCAAGAATCCATACTTTTCTTATTTCGGGTCAATTCTTAGAAGATTTTCCGATCGATTGGTGTAAGAATATTGAAAATCGATCGGAAAACCGCTGAGCTACTAGCGCTCAAAACCTATAATTTTTCGTGACGCTCGCATTTTTCGATTTTTTGGAATGACACCCTATCTCAAAACTTACCGTAAGACGTAGTCCTACGTCAAAAAATCAATAGTGATCTATGAGGCTATATTGCCTACCAAATGAGACTAATAGCGCATAAAGTGGTTTGGCCATCTCTGAAAAACGTTCGACTAATTGACACATTGAAAAGGTATATTTTTAGGCATTACTTTTGAACCGCTTGATTGTTTTCGATAAAATTTGCAGTAGCAAGATAATAAAATTGTTGAAATCGGTTGAGCGGTTCCGGACAAAATCATGTCACGTAATTTTTACATTTTTGCTTATAACTTTTAAACAAAATGTCGGACCGCAAAACAATTCAATAGTGATCTACAAGGTGATAACACCTTTCAAATAACCCGTTAGGGCATGTGGTTCGCTGGTACTTGCGGCACAATATGTGTCGATAACCCAACCAAACGCGTCGCTATTCTTGAGAAGTGGATTTTGCGGTCTCCTTTTGTCCAGCGCCTCTATGGTTCAAAGGTACAAGTACCAGCGAACCACATGCCCTGGCGGGTGTTGTGGGTTCGAATCCGGTTATAGGTGCTTATTACCAATCTCACTTCACGGTGAAATCAACGTGAAGTGAATATGGCCCTATTCCGAAAGTCACGCAAGTGAAATGAAAAGTGAAAAGACACACCTCCCGTGAAAACAGGGTTATTCCCAAAATCATGCGACCAGCGTGAAATCGAAAAAAATGGCATTTCGCGTGAAAACATTCCACTTGGTTTTTAGATGGTGAAATGATTCCACGAAAAGAGGTAAGTTTTGTTTATCAATTTTTTATCGATTTATTAGTCAGCAGAGGGCTGGTTTTAGTATTTATAACATGGCAAAAGCTAATTGCAACTAATATTCTATTGCAGGACCGTTTTAGACTAATGAACTATGATCAAAACAGTCAATACGACGGGACGTTTTCAGTCAGCGAAAAATCTGAGCCGATCGCTGCCAGGTGTCCAGTACAGAATCGTCACGGTCCGGGTAATTTTAGTGCAAATTAATTCCTACCAGCAGCACCAATCCGTTCAGAGTGATAGGTATGTTAAACGACACGACATGCCAGCAGCGGTATAGCGGCAAGGAAGTTTACACCACGTTGTTCAGCATATCAGGTTTACGTGTCGCTTGTCGAAAATGGACCGGAAGTATACACCGTGCAACTCAAGCAGCAGAAGAATCTCTCAATGAGATAATGCATGCATTAGTGCGAATTTCGCAGAAACATTTTTCTCCCAAACCAACTTTGGAAACAGCCTACGCCGCCTGTTTTCAGAAGGCCAAACCTCCCTCTAATCCGTCGTTCTTTTGCCAGCTACAGGACACACTGGACTTTAGCACTCATTCCACCGGCAATGGTGCTGTCAGTAACGACAGTGACGAGGACGACCAATTCCTGAACAGCAACGGTGACATCAGTGAAGTAGGAACTGTAAGATCACGATCTACATCGAGGCAGAATAACCATGACGTCGACGTCGATATTCAATTCCTGCCTATGTTGAGCCTGCCGAGGGCTGAGAGCAACGATTGTTAGGAAGGACTACCGCAACGAATATGAAAAGAAATATGCTTATAGTGATCGTCCAAATGCAAGTGACTGTCTTTAGTCAGCTGGAAGTTTCTCAAATCAGTTTTCAGAGTTTTTCTGGAAAAGTAAAGAGCCGGCCACTTAACTGAGGCGAAAGAATCACGCTGCTGTTTGGGATAGAATTAAAACAGAGCTTAATAGTTTGTATTACTTTCCGCAGACGAACAACTATGACTGTCTTTGGAAAGCCTTACTGGAGTAGCAAGCTAAGGTATAAAATAGGTACGTTGTTACATAACCGATTTTACACACTACACACAAAATTGGTGATCAATGAACAGCGAATTCAGATCGAACTTGACGCTAGAATATGAAAGGCAGAAACACGATTGAAGTAAACAACTATTGAAAAATGTGATCTACGAATAGAATAAATTTCAAATTATGTTATATTTCTTATTGTATTTGGAGTGTGTGTGTGTGTGTGTGTGTGTGTGTGTGTGTGTGTGTGTGTGTGTGTGTGTGTGTGTGTGTGTGTGTGTGTGTGTGTGTGTGTGTGTGTGTGTGTGTGTGTGTGTGTGTGTGTGTGTGTGTGTGTGTGTGTGTGTGTGTGTGTGTGTGTGTGTGTGTGTGTGTGTGTGTGTGTGTGTGTGTGTGTGTGTGTGTGTGTGTGTGTGTGTGTGTGTGTGTGTGTGTGTGTGTGTGTGTGCGTGTGTGTGCGTGTGTGTGCGTGCGAGTGTGTGCGCGTGTGTGTGTGTGTGTGTGTGTGTGTGTGTGTGTGTGTGTGTGTGTGTGTGTGTGTGTGTGTGTGTGTGTGTGTGTGTGTGTGTGTGTGTGTGTGTGTGTGTGTGTGTGTGTGTGTGTGTGTGTGTGTGTGTGTGTGTGTGTGTGTGTGTGTGTGTGTGTGTGTGTGTGTGTGTGTGTGTGTGTGTGTGTGTGTGTGTGTGTGTGTGTGTGTGTGTGTGTTTTATTTAGCGAGTAGGGAAATCTGCTATCAGACACCTGAGAAGACAACTCAGGAAATGGGGTTTGGTATCCCGACCCCCTACTGAGGCGTGAGGATCCAGACCCACTAAAACCCTACTCGAGTCTACAGCCTCAATCCCCTCGGTATCGGTATCGGTAGTATTACTTCAGGGAGGGGCTATTGTGGTTAGGCTGTTTATTCACCGTTGATCGGCTTTCCAGCGGTTTCGTAGCTCAAGTACGATCTGGGTACCAGCCGCATTGACCGCTCCCCAGACGTCCGAGCTAGAACACATCTTTTGGACTAATTTATCCGGAGTAGTGTCCTGTCCGCTCACTGCCATCATATTGCTTCTCACACCCGCGAAACGAGGGCATATGAAGAAAGCATGTTCTGCAGTTTCCACAACGTCCACGCATTCGGGACACGCGGGGGACTCCGCATGCCCAAACTTGTGCAGATACTGTCTAAAACAACCATGCCCTGACAGAATCTGTGTCAGGTGAAAGTTGACTTCGCCGTGGCGCCTGTTGACCCACCCGGATAGCTCCGGGATAAGTCGATGTGTCCACCGGCCTTTTGTGGAATTAGACCATGCCCGCTGCCATGTGATCATCGAGGCCGATCTTGTGGTACTCCGTATGCATCTAGTTCCACGTTGGTTGAAACACTCTACGTCCGCGCTGATGATGATACCAATAGGCATCATACCCGCTAAGACGCAGATTGCGTCATGTGAAACTGTGCGGTACGCACTCGCCACTCTTAAGCACATGAGACGATAGGTGCTTTCCAGCTTGGCTAGATAGCTTTTGGTACCTAACGCCGATGACCACACTGGCCCGCCATACCTGAGTATGAACTGGACCACGTTGGCTAATAGCCTTCGCTTGCTGCCGTATACCGCAGAGCTATTAGACATCATACGAGACAATGCCGAAATAGCTGTGGAAGCCTTCTTGCAGGCATAGTCGACGTGGCTCCCGAACTTGAGCTTGTCGTCGACCATTACTCCAAGGAGTTTTAAGGACCGCGTTGACGAAAGAGTGCAGTCCCCGACGCTGATAGTTGCTTGCTGCACCGACTTGCGGTTGTTCACTACGATAACCTCCGTTTTATGATGCGCTAGGTCCAGTTTCCTGGATCGCATCCAATCTTCAACAATGCTTATAGAGTGGGCAGCCGTCAACTCAACCTCTCTGATAGATTCACCGTAGACTTCCAAGATGATATCGTCCGCAAAGCCGACAATCACCACCCCTACTGGAACTTTAGCTTCAACACCTCGTCATACATGACGTTCCACAACACCGGGCCCAGTATGGAACCTTGCGGAACCCCTGCGGTGATTGGAACGCATTTCTGACCCTCCTCCGTGTTGTAGCGTAGCACGAATTCTGGAAATAATTTTCCAGGATCCTGTACAGCGACACCGGCACCTGGACGTTCCGAAGCGAGTTTGCTATGGAGTCCCAGCTAGCGCTATTAAACGCATTTCTCACGTCGAGCGTGACAACTGCGCAATAACGGATACCTGTCCTCTTGGGCTGGATTGCCACCTCGGCTGTCTTAGTGACAGACAAGATGGCATCCACCGTAGATATGCCTTTTCGGAAGCCGAATTGGTTCCTTGACAGACCGTTTGTACCCTCCGTGTACTGTACGAGTCTGTTAAGGATAACCCTTTCCAGTACCTTACCGGTAGTATCGAGCAGACAGATCGGCCTATATGACGAGGGGACACCCGGAGGTTTTCCCGGCTTCGGCAATAGGACCAGGTTCTGTTGCTTCCATCTGTCCGGGAAATGGCCATCTTCCAGGCATCTACTCATTACTGCCCCGAATAATTCGGGAGCCTCTAGAATAGCCGCTTTAATGACCATATTCGGGATACCGTCTGGCCCCGGTGCCTTGCTCACCTTTAGGGATTTGGCGATCTCGATGAGCTCCTCGTTCGTAACCTCCCCGACCTCCAAACCGCCGTCGCCCACATTACTTTGGATATTCGGCTGGGAGGCCGACCATCCTACGCTATGGTCTGAGATACAGGAACGTCGGCCGTGGGACGACTCAGCGGCCTGGGGCCAGGGCCTTGGCTCGTGGCGCGGAAAGAGGCCCTCGATGATCCGCTCCAGAATCTCTGGCGATTGCTCAGCGGGCGCCATCACGCCCTTGGTCTTTGCCATTACGACCCTGTAGGCATCACCCCACGGATTCGCATTGGCACTAGCACATAACCTTTCAAAGCAGGCTCGTTTACTAGCTTTTATCCCACTCCTAAGCGCTGCGCGTGCGGCACCAAGTGCTACTCGACATTCAACCCTACCTTCGTCCGAACGAGCTCTTTGCATAATTCTCCTCGCACGAAAGCACGCTCCGCGGAGTTCCACAATTTCATCTGTCCACCAGTAAGCCGGTGACCAGCCATACCTAGGTCGACCTTTCCTAGACATGGTAACATCACACGATCGCGACAGTACCTCAACCAAATGATCAGCGTTCGGATCGGGCATACCGCGATCACCGCACTCTCTTCGGATCGCTTCCACAAATACTTCGGGATCGAAGTATGATGTCTTCCATCCACGAGTGGTTGGAGTGTTGGCTCTACTCGCCACCTGCCGCCTAGTTATCTGACCGACACTATAGCGGATCTCCTGATGGTCACTGTGAGTGTAGCCATTGTCTACCCTCCAATCTCCTATCAGACCAGGACTGCCGAATGTCACGTCGATGATAGACTCCGCACCGTTCCTACTGAAGGTACTTGTGGTGCCGACGTTGGCCAAATCTACGTTGAGCTTTGCCAGAGCCTAAGGCAGAATCCGACCCCTATGGTTCTTGCGACGACTTCCCCACTCTACCGCCCAAGCGTTAAAGTCTCCCGCCACAACCACCGGCCTTAGACCAGTCAGCACAACTGATACTCGGTCTACCATTCGCGTTAATTGCTAGATAGACCATCTCGGTGTAGCATAACAGCTGCAGTAGAACACTCCACCCACTTTGGCAACCGCAAATCCCTCGTCTGCGGTTGACACAACCTCTTGAACCTGCTTGTCGTCCATATAGCCGCCGTCCCGGACCCATCCGACACCCAGTTGCGGTTTCCGGCAGGGACGCGATATGGGTCCGAGATGATGGCAATGTCCGTTGCCGACTCGGAAACTGCTTGGTGTAACAGCTGCTGAGCCGTGCTGCAGTGGTTCAGGTTAAGTTGTGTCACTTGCACTATGATCGTGGCTTGGTCGCCGGCACACCAGCCGGGCACCTTGGACCTCCCGTTACGTGCTTTGCGTCCCTTTTACCGGTACAGATAAAGCACTGGGGAGGCTCCGCGCAGTCCCTTGCTTTACGGCCAGCACTGCCACATCTCCTGCACAATTGGCTCCTATCTGGCCCTTTGCAGTTCCAGGCCTTATGCCCGTGCTCGAAGCATCGGAAGCAAGCCTCCGATTGCTTCATCATGCTTAGTGGGCATACCGACCACCCCACTTTCAGCCTAGCAGCTTTCAGGGCTTCGTTTCCGTCCGCCAGCGGAAGTCATAAGGTGGCTACCCGACAGGACCCTTACGCAGGCGAACCGCCTCGGTTGCCATCACCACTCCACTTTGCTCTTTGAGGGCCTGTACGACCTTACACACATCGGTGTTCTCATCCAGGTTTTTAAGCTGGAGTCATTTCTGATGTGAGAGCACGTACCTGCACTCCCTCCCCGAGCACTCCTTCCGCTATCGACTTGTATGCGAAACTCTTCTTGGAGGCGTCCTTCTTCAACTCAAGGACCATTTCGCCCGTGCGTGAGCGGCGGATGCTCCGCACGTCCGCGCCCAGGTCCTTGAGTAGGGCATCTCCTCTCATGGCCTTCAAAACCTTCGAGTATTTCGACCCGTCGGTTTTCAGGATAAGAGCGTCGCCCTTCCTCGCTTGCTTCCCTGTCGGTTTAGGTGAAGCTTTCTTTTTGGTGGAGCTTCCTCTTTTCTTCCTCTTGCCGTGACCTCGATCCACGGGCCACCCGTCTTGGTGTTTCCCACTGCTTGGTCGGTTAGCTCCACCAACTCGCTAGCCTGAGGGCTTTTACCGATCAGGCGTTTTTTTTGGTCCACCAGGGGTGCCATCCCCCGGGGACTGTCTCAGACGCTTGGCTGATGCCTTACCGCTGTTGGTAGCGCTCTCCGTGGCTTCCAGGGCCACGTTGCGACACGCCGTCAACGAGCAGGCATCCGTTTGTACTGACTAGAACGTAACTAGACGCTAGACTAGACGTAATGGGTAGAACGAAACAAACCCATTGATGTGACACGGCACCATGAACAGAGGGACCCAACATACAAGATGGCTCGACCATGTCGAAAGCGACTTGCGACTTCTAGGACGCCGAAGAAAACGGCGACGAATGACCCAAAATCGAGTTGAATGGAAACGACTGCTTGATTAGCTACCCTGGTTCTCTGATGCTGATGACGACGACAGCAGGACATATTGAATGGATTGTTTGCTAAATTTGATCAGTAGTATATAATAAATTTATTTAAAGGCAGTTTAATACAAAATTACATAAATTTTTCAGTTGAATGAACTTACTTCAACAATAATTCGTATACCTATAGAGAATTTTTTGAATAATTCCTATAACTCACAGTAGCGTTTCAATATTCAACTGACATGATAGAGAAATTAATCAATGCGGGACCATTTTTGGGACACATGATAACCCGGAACAAACCTTCCAAATCCGGTACAGTCCCGCAAAATCCAACACGTCTGGTCAGTATGATTTCAAGTCCAATTTGATGTCTCCGCGTCTCAAGTCCCAGCTGGCCAAGCTAAAATTAAAATACACACCTCTATTCTACATGCCGATAGGAGTCGGATCCGATCAGAAATTGCGCTTCGATCGGAATACATCCTATGCTATAACACACGTCGATCGGGACGTTTCTGATCGGAACGAGCCCGATCGGAATGCAGAATCAAGGATGATGCAGAATCAGATGGAAATATGGCACATGTGATACTGTACTAGCACTAGCCTTTGAGCACAGGCCGTCACTCCGGCAAGGGAAATAAGAAGGGCATCCCTTTTACTCCACGGACCATTGATAAGGGACCGTAGATTTTATTGCACAAGTTCACATGAGTAGGCAAATGAAACAATCCGACGCTATTCCGTCAATCTTGTCAATGGGGTTATTATGCAACTCACTTCACTGCCAATCTCACTTCACGAATGAAATTTTTTTCACTTCACTCTACGTGGAATCGGGAATAGGTCAAAAAAAGTGACGTGAGTTTGGAAGTGAAATTTATTTCACCGTGGAGTGAGATTGGTAATAAGCACCATAATCTCAGATTACAGCTTGGTTCGACTCATGCACCTTCCAGCATTGGACAAAAGGTAGGAGTCAAAATGACTACTTGTCAAGCATAGCTACCAATACCCCCCCCCCCCCTTCCTTTCCGCTCTTCCCCTCCTTCACCAAAAAAAATTTCATTTCTTTCCCCTACCGTCCCTTCATCAATTGTAGAACCATCGTTTCAAAAAAAATATTAAGGAAAACAATAGTTTGTGTTCTTGACTTTTTTTAAATTGTTTCCAAATGCACATAGAAATAACTCGGATATCTTTTGAGGATTGAACGTATGTAATGCTACTACTTTGACAAATGTTACATACAACGCATGTACCATGTATTATAGTTACTATATAAATAGTTCGGCGAATAGAAAACCAGGCGAATTGGCATCTCTGATTTTTGAAATTAAATTTGAAATTATGGAGAAATGTGCAGGTTTTCACGGAAAATAATCGCTAGCAGGTGTTGAAAATGACTAGTTCTGTGAAAATAAAGTGTGTTTATTAACATTACTCCCACAATTCGAATTTTGAAAAACGTTTGGCTCCGCTTTTGACGTTTAAATGGCTCCCAATTTTTGTATCCGCCGAACTATATATATGGTAACTATAGCATGTATATATGTTGCATATAGCATGTATAGATGAAGAATCGAATGATTACAAGCATGGATACACGCTACTATCACTACAAAGAGACTTACGTAGTCCTGCGTCACCTATATATGCGGTCGTGTGTTGTACACAACCCCTCTGATTTTTGCCTGTATTTTTAAACAATTCAAAGTATATGGACTCTATTTTCAAAACGGAAAGCTTTTCCCCTAATTATTGCCATACATATGTTTTAGTTAAACATTGTTATCACAAATATGTTTTACCATTCTTTGCAAAAATACTGAATATTTTTAAATTAAATTATTATTACATGCTGTATACATGCTACATGCAGCATATATACATACTACATGCGTCATATGACACATTTATCAAGGTAGTATAAGTTTAAACAATTTAATAAAATCAAGAACAGAAACTATTGTTTTCCTGTTACTTTACAGAAATTAAAGATTGTTTTCATTACCAATTGTTCCTCTACGTTGAAGGGATTTCACCAATTCGATCCCATTTTATCAGCAGCAAATTTTTTCACTACACTTTCAATGAAGTGGCAAACGAGCGCATCCTTGCAGAATTATATTATAACCGAACACTACAGCTGAAGAGCACTTTTCTAACACAGATAACAAATTCACTTAGGGTTGACCGTTTTGCCGTAAAGAATTTGCGATCTGCTGTGGCCAGCAACTTTAGTCATTTTTTTTGGCATACTTTCCCAACACAGACATCTAATTGGTCCAGGTTTATTCGTGGTCGAAAAAATTTTTGTTTAGGCGAGGCGACTCTATCAGTCACTCTTTCTGGCGTACATCCCGAGTAAAGACAACAAATTGGTCTAGGATTAATCGCGGTGTTGAGGAATCTTGTTGAGCCGAGGAGACTTTGTCATTTGTTTTGGCTTACTTCTCATAAACAGGTATCAAATTAAATTGCTCTAGGTTCATTCAGCGCAAAAAATATTCGACCTGTTGGATCGGGGAAATTTTGTTACTTTTTTCAGTTGGACAATGCTTCATCATTTTCAGTTTTTCAACAGTGTGTACTATGAATTCATAAAGTTTCTTTGTTGGAGGTTGGCACATAGCAGTCAACAATTAAACATTTATGATAAGCAATGACTGTACTTCTATACATATAACTACTTACATTTTTTCGTTTAATTAGAGGTGCCG
Organism: Sabethes cyaneus; assembly: GCF_943734655.1. Taxonomy (NCBI): domain Eukaryota; kingdom Metazoa; phylum Arthropoda; class Insecta; order Diptera; family Culicidae; genus Sabethes; species Sabethes cyaneus. The sequence continues at coordinate 53,721,063 of NC_071353.1, read as the reverse complement.
CTGAAACCTCTGTCATCGATATTATGCTGTTGCTCAATGTTCGCCTGATGCCACGATTCGTCAAAAATTTTATTATACGAAGAGCTCCTCTGATGTATTCTCCTTCTGATGTATTCTTTTTTTTTTTTTGACTTCGATCCATTGAGTCCCCAACAATAAACCAGTTGAAAGAAATTTCTGAAGGTCAGCTTGTTGGTTGAACTGCGAATGAATTCGCTCGAATGCTTGCTGCACCTGATAATAAAACAATGTTTCGTGAAATTCTTAATCAAGGAGAAAACTATCTGACTTATCTGTTTGATATAGATAAAATCAACTTTTTTTGGGGTTCACCAAAGACACTTCGAACTGCAACAAATGTAAAAATGATTGTAAATGGTTTCCGTCTTGTATGTACATTTTCCCTCCAAAATATACTTGTGCATCTCAAAGCAAACTTTCCATTCGATTAGTCCTGCCTTTCTAAAGTACCGGAGTAAGCATGCTGACTCGCTAGCTGGTGGTTGTGGTACTGCCCCAAAGAACCTGGCTTCTACAAAAGAACCTTACAGTTTTACAGAATGTATGATGGAGATAAGAAAAATTTAGTTTGCATTGAAATTTTCGTTGTTTTCCATAATCTAAAGTGCAAAAAAAACATAAAATAGTTTCTGAATACGTATCTATCAGAAAAAAAATTACGTACCAGCAGAAAAATATATGAAACAAAAGCAGAAAACTTGATATCCCATAATTCATATATTTGTTTGGTTCCACCATAAGTTGTGCATACAATGACAAATATGTTGGATTTTGAGCAAGATCCTCAAACATCAGTCGTTTCAAGCCAGTTGCCTAAAATTTACTACACACTTAAAAAAGCACCGAGCAGCAGAACGTTCGGTGATTTTTTATGATATCAAACATTACTAGTGATCCTTAAACGTAGATTGACACCACCGACATTTTTACCGAACGATCGGCTGCACAGAGTTCGGTAAAATTTCACCGGAATTTTTAAGTGTGTAGTGCTACAAGTCACACAAAAATTTTCAAAATGCGTCATCGTCGCCAATCACCAGGAAAAGCGTGGCCTGATGAAACATTACACGCTTAAAAAAACACCGAATTCGGTAAAATTTTACCGAAATCTCAACAGCCGACCTTTCGGTAAAATTTTTAATGTCACCAAACGTTACTAAGGATCCGTACAAGTTGATATGCACGCCATTTTTACCGAATGTTCGGCTGTTGAAATTTCGGTAAATTTTACCACATTTTTGAAGTGTGTAAAAACGGATATCAAATGTATATATCAAATTTATAGGAATGTTTCAGAGCGTTCAGTACAATACAATAAATTAAAAATTTGCATGACAAAAATTTTCAGAATGTCAACCTCTGTCGAATTGAACCTGGTTTAGTAGTCCTTCGTGAGCCTCTCGTTTGTGTCCATAGCCAGAGACCTTCTTACTTTTTTTACAGACTTTTCTAACACGGACATCAAATTGGTGATTTCAAATTAGAAGCAGGATCGAAAATTGGTTACTGAATGCGATTGAAATGTTCAATATTCGGTAAAACTATAAAAGTTTCAGTTTGGTAGATCGAGAAATCGCTGGGTATCTCCTGGTAGCGACTTCCTGTACCTGCGTTGACTCTAGCTTACTTCCTTTCTTTTTGAGCTGACTGTTCAAGCCAGCTGCTTACCAGCTCTGACCGTGACTTTTTATATGCCGGAATTCGGCGTTATGATGGATACTCTGGAGCTGGACAACGAATAGACGGAATCGCTGAATACTGTTCAATAATTCCAAATAGGTTAAATCAAAGCAACCCACCTTCACGTACCAGAACATGTCGTCGAGAGACTGGGTCTTTCGAATTATGATAGTTATCACTTCGGAAATGTTTTAAGCACACGAATATATTCTTAATCACTTCGCTCAAGGGGCTTGGTTGTTTTCCGCAAAATAACAGCCCCCTCTTTTGTTCATTTCCTTAGGAATGCACCATTCGAATGGTGTGAAACTTTATTGGCAAATCTTACTTTTTTACCGCATGTTTGTTGCTATTACAGACTGTTTGAACAGAATTTGCCTCAACAACAACACTTTACTAGCGGGATATCAGTTTCATCAACCGTACTGTCACACTGCTGTAAGATATGGTGTTTCCATAGTTAAATAGTGACTGATCAGTTTATCATTCATATGAGTGTTCTTCCCGTGTGTTTATAGCAAGTGCTACAAGCCACTCATCTGATTCTTCCGGAAAAAATCTACATATTGAATACTTCCTGCAAACCGTTTAGTAAGACCCTCGTTCTTCGATTTCGTATTAGTGGCCTGTATTTAAAGAACAGACATCTTTTCGGATGTAATTTCGCATTCTCCGTCAACGGATCGATATCGATACCATCGAATCAGACACTAAAGACATTGAGGATGGGTTAAACGGTTAAAAAAATCTTTGCAAGCAAGCTTATATACCGTTCTGATTCAAACTTCGAACACTTAAGCTATGCTGAAATTTTCTTCAAAGAAAAATGTTCGAAAACATCTTTATTCTAGTCCCATAAATGGTTTAATAGCGTGACAATTTGATTATTTTCGTGTTAAAATTTTAAAAGTGAGGATAAAATGTTAATTTACATTGAAAAACACTAAAAAACTGCTTCTCGGTTTTGATTCAAACTTCGAACACTTTCATGGTCGACATTCAAAGCTCGAATATTTCAGTCTCAGACATTGAACACTTATATTACTTTGAAAAGTATTAATGTTTTTAGTGTCATTCAACTTAAATAAGTGAAATTTCATCCTTTTTCTAAACACTGTCTTTTTAAATCCACCTAACAGTATGATTTAAATTTCTGTAACTTATGTAGTCAATTGCTAATATTTTCAAACTCTATGTACCACATCTAAAGCAACTTAACTTTGTACAGCTTTACAATGCAGATAATTCATTTTCCCGGAGGAAAATCCGGAAAAACCGGATATTATTCGTGGGTGTTCGAAGTTTGAATCACACCTCAAAACGTGATTCAAACTTCGAACACTTTTTATTTATCTGATATCTTTGAAATAATGCATGAAATATTGTATTTTAACTATGCTTAAGTAAATATATATCTTGCACTTACCTAAAAATCGCGAAGTGGGAAGGTAAATGTTCTAAAATTGGCAAAATAATGCAAACGAAAAAACAGCGAGTATGCGAACGAAGTTAAAATCTGAGTTCATACTTTTTTCCAGCGCCTGCCTATTGCTTACAAGGAGTCCTACAGTTCAATGTCGTACCTCACCGAATAGAGGACATTCTAACGGATACGGTGGTGTGCAATAAGCATAATATTTTATCATATTAGCGATACTAACGAGCATTTTATTCTGAAGTGTTCGCAGTTTGAGAACGTTCTAAGTTTGAATCAGAACGGTACGAAAAATAGTAATGAAGAGTGACTGCCAAACATCTAAATTTCCTGCTATATTCCTTGTTTAATCGCATTGGAGCAACGAACTCGTTCGACAAAACATCATTATAGTAAACCAAAATTATTGAACAAAATATGGCTTCTAGGGGAAGACTCCGTAGCCTTCGAGGCAAACTCCGCACCCGATGTGCGCTGTCGAGAACGACGCACGATTGCTGGTGTTCGAGGGAATTGGAGAACGCCAGACCAGGACCGACAGTATTGGGGGACCATAATTCGTTCGGAGCAGATCGCCAATAAAGTAAAATAAGGTAACTAAAGCTTTTATGGGAACTGTGGGTAAGACGAACAGGGTCCTGTTGCATAATAAATGTACAAGTACAATTCCACAATTCCTATACTACAAGTAAATTTAACAAATATTATTAACTAACAAATTTACATGGTTTTGTTGAATAAACCAAAAACAAGAAAAAATTACCTTTTCGTCTAGTACTTTTTCCTACAAGTACATATCATACATATTGCTTCATACTTTATGGTTGCGGTTGTGGTCTGACAGTTCTCTCATACAATTTAACAGATTATCTATCAGATCTACGCAACCACAAAGTACTAATTCTGCGCGGGCCTTTACAGTGATCGAGCGGAAAGATCCGCTTATTCCTTTAGTTTTACAGTGATCGCGCGGAAAGAAAACGTACGATATGTTACTTTATTATTATTATTATATTATATTTTATTTAAGACACTTTACCAGACGATGTGTTACTGAAATGTCAAAAATGCTGCTTGCTCAAATATTACGAACACGGATTATTCCGTCTGCCGTTATTAACGGTAGTTTTTCTACAATTAGCGTTGGAGACGGAAACAGTCGATAGAGTTCCTAGAGACTAGAGATGATCGGGTAGCGAAAATTTACCCGAAATCCGGACCTGTACCCGGCGGTTAATTTTCGGGTTCGTGTCGGTTACGGGTTCTCTATTTTTTTAAGCCGGGCTGGTGTATTTAAATCTTGATAGCCAATCATCTCTATTGAACACTAAAGATGGTTGGGTTGGGTACCCGTGCCCGTGCCCGTACCCGACGGATTCGGACCGGGTTCAGGAATCTAAAAATTAAAAGTAGTTGTATACCGCAATCTTTTATCCAAGCTAGGGGAACCGCTGATCAAACCAAACTATAATTGGAGCCAATTATAACCGGATTCGAACCCCACTCGTCCTCCCAAACTCGCCGGTAGTGATGATCCTTTGAACCACATCGGAATGGACAAAGACGCTACAACCCCCTTATTAAATGTGCGACGTACTTCACCAACACTGGCAGGTCAAACGTCAAACTTCACCAACACTGGCAGGTTGAGTTATTTTCAGACACAAATTGTCCCTCTTCCTCCGTCTATTGTAGTCCAACCACCGGATGACAAGTTTAATCTAACTATTTTGACCTGATTTTTGTTAGAAATCGAATGTTTTTTTATTTGCACTTCGAGGTGATCCCAAAGATATTCAACAGGACTCAAATCTGGTCTTTGTGCTTTGTTTTAATAATGCTAGGGCAGTTGTACAGCACCCACAGCTTACAAATATCTACAGTACGCTTAGGATCGTTATCTTAATACAGCTTGAATTTACCAAATACAGTCATCCCAGTATTATGGGCCAGTTAAGCATGATTCTGTTACAAAATTATTGGTAGAAACACAGATTCAAATAATTTACAGATTATTTATAACTTAATTGGTTATGAATATACCATAATTTGATATTCTGTAGGCAATCTTGTTCAAAAATCACACACTTTTTTGCAGAACAACAAAATGTGAGCATATTCCATTCCCAGTATTAAGGGCCATTTTTAAACCTGGTCAGAATTATGGGTCAATGTTCCCAGTATTATGGGTCAGTAAAACAAAATTCGTTTTATTTCGTGTGTGTGTGTGTGTGTGTGTGTGTGTGTGTGTGTGTGTGTGTGTGTGTGTGTGTGTGTGTGTGTGTGTGTGTGTGTGTGTGTGTGTGTGTGTGTGTGTGTGTGTGTGTAGTTCTCGCGATTTAGGGATTGCGTTGTATCTTGTACTGTCCTCAGCAACTGTCTGAGTGAGTTGAGATTAGATTCAATTTTAGCTTCTTCTTCAACTCATCAAACTGATTCAATGTATGATGGGTGGTACTCAGTGCTGTGTTCGGATTTCAATTGGAATGTCTAGTTCATTCGAGTCACGCAGAGGGCTTCATCAAGGTGATGGTATCTACGACCAACCAACAAGTATGCAAAAGGCGGCTAAAGCTAAACGGATACGATAAGTAGAGCAAGTTGTAAGAATGCCGAAACTACCTTGCAAAGATGGTATTTGCCTCACATCCGGTAGGAATAAGACGACGACGACCATGGGCGCAGCGAGCAAGATGGGTTAGACTAGGTGGAGCGAGTCTGAGAAATTGAAGAGCGTTGGCCCACAACCGAGTGCATTGGAGAAACTTTGTTCATCAGGCTTTATTTTAGGACAGCAATTCAACTAAGTAAAGTAAGTTCAGGAAGAAGAATAGTTTTTGATCTTGGCTTATTAGTTTTCGGTGGTTTTCAAAAATAACGTGGAACTGTACTGTACGGTAGATTCTGATCCCTTGCAACTTCCCGAACTTTTTCGGTTTGTGTTGTTAGATCAAGAGTGTGATGCAATATATTAGGATCATGGAGCTTCGATTTCTGTCCTATATTGATTTTCCTTGCACGTTTTTTCGTTTTACTGAAAACAAATTTCAATTATAGTCAAAAACAGCGAATAATGTTGATCTATATGCTTGATCCATAATTCTGGGAAAAGTCAATTTTGCTCCCAGTATTATGGGCCATTGTTTAATTTCGTATATTGAAGCGGAAAATGGATTTTTCTAGGTGGTTTCACCGTAATTCAATGAATGCATACATATTCCCTCGATTTCCGTTCATTTTATGCCCAGACACACAAATTTACGCCGCTATTCAGCTTATAATTCACAACCGACTTTTTATAGCAACCGCAAAAATAACAACAAATCGACAGTCGATTGGAGTCAACTGACAACTATCGGAAAATTAAGAAAATTAATGCATTGGAACTAAGTGTATTGCTGTCAAGCATGCAGCGGAATGTTGCTTCTATCTATTGAACTCATACTCGATAGTTAATTATTAATTTGTTACGTATAAAACTAACGTAAAGTATAGACTGGCCCATAATACTGGGTGGCCCATTATATTGGGGTGACTGTAATCCTAATTTTTGCGCACTCAAATTTTGTCTGAGACTATTCAGGTAGACGAATTTATCCATAGTTCCATCCAAAAAATGTAAATTTCCTACCTCGTCGCTTGCCATGAACCTCCATACCATTTGACTACCGACACCATGTTTTAGTGTTGCACGCGAATTTCTTAGCTGCAGTTGTGTTTACTTTTTTCAGTGAAATGTAAACAAATTTGAAATTTGTACTACAGAACATAGCAAAACAGAACATAACCTGCAAATATCCAGTGATGCCAGCGCCACTACTTGTCTAGGGACTATGTGGTCTGTTTTTTATACACTTGTAGTAAATAGATTTCTTCCACGTTCAGAACAATAGCTACTGCGTACCACGTTTGATCGAATGGACAATAGTCTTTTGTGACTAGCTTCGGCTGGACAATAGAAGCTAACTGCGAGGGAATAATACAATGCGGCTTTCTGCCGCAACAGCCTTCGTTTGATATTTTTCGATTACAAATCTCAAAAATTTGTTTTGACAATATCGCTGTACTGCGCACTAATTCTAATTAGGTCTAGTTGATTGACCGCATGTAATTTTAGTTCATACCGAATGTTTTATATAACTGTTAATACCTCCAATAGCAAAACAACCCAGAGTAAACAAGCTTCAGATTACACCTGTGACCTGTTGGGCGTAAGCCATGTGCTATGATCAAAAGTGACAGCGACGTAAAGTTATTTAGAATCCAAAACTATGTGACTGATTGCAGATTTGCAGGAACCATGCACAAACGATTACCTACTACCAAAAGGATTATTCACTTAATCGTCATGACCTGGTATAGCCCAGCACCATCATGCAAGGCCATCAACACGTGACATTCGTCATGAATTCCATATCGAGTGACGTCCGCCAAAACGGCAGTGCCAAATTTGGCAGATTTCTTTACCGACTGGAAGCAAACTTAAGACGACGGTCTGCTATGCCCGACTGACAGCTTCGTCGAAGGTTATCTTCGTGTGCACACATTTAAAAATGCTGCTTTATGCAACGTGATATGCTGGTCTGTTGTTGGTGGGGTGAAGCGGTGTAAAACGGGTTTTTATGTGCATCGCACATTGGAGCATGCATCTTTGTGACTGTAAAGCTACCCTTCGACCGAAAACAACATCAACTTGAGACGGTATCGCATTTACGACGTCGCGCCACCGTCATCGTCGCTGATTGTGAGGACATATTTCCATAAATGGTGCGAATCTTACAGAGCACTCGCAAAGTGAACGGTGTTGATTTGCGGCAGGAGCTTGAGTTTATGGTTTTCGGTTGTGTTTATGCTATTGGCGTAGCTAGTTTGAAATTTTTAGCGGGGGTCTAGAGTGAGAAGTGTACATTTTACGAAAAGAAAAACTTTCTCTATACAGATTGGTAATTAGTAATCCAAGGGTGTCTATAATCCTGCTTTAGATGCTGCCCCTCCCACCTTCACGCTGATCTCAGTACGCGTTTCCTTGAAAATGCGGATCATAACTGGATTCCCAAACTTGGCGTTTATCCGCTTATGGCATGGCTTTTGTTTCTGCCAATTCAACGCTGCTGTATTAATCATTGTATTGCACGCTGATCTGAGATTTTGTAAATAACATGTTCACTATATTGAAAAACATGAATATGACATTAAAACGTATTTCGATTTTTTTGAGATTTTCATGATTGCACTGGAAAATAAATATGACGCGTTGCGAAGGGCAAGTAAAGAGTTATTACTAGAATTAGCGAGATCAAACTGTGACTGCTTCATGCCAAACTTATAAAGTTTATTTTTATCTTTGATCGTTTAGTAGATAGATATGAACTCTCCGAATTTAGTTTAAAATTTACAATTTTTTTTTGTTTAGATTATAGTCACTTTAGTCAGCTTTGGGTCATTCATGACTTCTGCGGGGTTGGGATTTGAACCCGGGTCCTCGGCGTGAGAGGCGTGAATGCTAACCACTACGCCGGAACTGACCCCAATTTACAATATACTTATTAAAGTAATTGTACCTCAATGTAAGGCAATCTCGATTTAAAGCAAGTTCGATATAATGTAGCTCGATATAAATATAAATCTTACCCACACAGAACGAAAAAATGAATCTCACATTCGACGTAAACTGAAATGCATATAAATTAATGGACACGTGACAAAAATCACATAAGGTACCCCGGGGCAAGTGGAACCTAAAAATTGCCTAGTTAGGGCTCATTCACACCTACACCTGTGATTTTAAAATTCTTACAGCACAGAAACTTTTCAGCGGTATCATGTCGAAGGTTTAATTACAAGAATGGGCTATCGATTTACATGCAATGAATCTAAGGAGAATTTTCAAAATCATGACGATAGGTCTCACTTGCCTCACTTGCCTGGGCAAGTGGGACCTATACTCAAATTTGATTAAAAAGCACGAAAAAACAGAAAATTATGTATGTTAATATACAGCAACGTTAAAGCCTTGTAAAAAGCAACCAAATACCTACAATGTTTCTATGAATGGTTCATCCAAACATGCCGTATCAAAATCAGATTACTTTTTAAGCACGACGGGCGACATTATAATTAATATAAAACACAATTCGTGAGCAATTACGCAATAATGTAGGATTGTAACGCAATGTAGTCAAATATGTATCTGTATCCAATTCTTGCGACACGTAATTTATGTTCAACCATTCTTTAATAGTTTGTAAATACGCATATAATCTGTTTGTTCTACCATGCACAATGCGACAGGACCGGACATATATTGAAACTATCATAACAAATGGTTACGCTATAACAACTATAACGCTTTATTTTTCCACTTCCAGCTGCAGATTGGCTTAATTATGTCAACTTTGCCTTTCCAGATTCACATAATATCGGTTATATGTCGCCAGGATGGGTCCAAACTGTATACTCCATTATCAGCCATGTTAATGGACGGTTTTATTTTAAAGTTTTACCGATATAAATATTATGTAATTGAACGGAAAATGTTCTGCAATACATCTAAAAAATGCATTAAGATTGGAAGCTTTGTACTGAATTATTTTATTTTTAATAGGTCCCACTTGCCCCGGGTGCTCTGAAATGCCGCCTTAATTTCGACTCGCATATTTAATGCCGTTTGTCAAATTTTACAAATAGTTATCGTGTGTAACTTGCTGATACACTAATTATGTTTACCTACTGCCAGAAAAAACATGTACTTTTACGATCGCCTGATTCCAAAACATTTTTAGAAAGGTGTGTCAAACTTACAACGCAAATTGCAAACGATTTTCAAATTGAAAGTTCAATTTTGGTGTTTGGAAAGCCAATTTTAATTGAACTATAATTTTAATGTGTGCCTTGTAGTTGTATCTTTCGTTTCTAGAAAGGTTCAATTGGAGAATATCAGATTGAAGCGAGTTATGAGCTCCGTTCCCACTTGCCACGGGGTACCTCATATTTTTCCATTAGATAGCCTAATTCGTTTCAAAACATATAGGGTAAATGATTTTGAAATGGACCTAGTCGAATTCTGATCTTGAATGGACCTATTTTTAAATAAGAATTTTAGGATATAATTATCAAGTCTTTGTACTGTATTTAGCTTTTATGTTTATCTTTAATCATTTCTGAATGTAAATATGCTAAAATTAAATTAAAATTAGAGCCAAAACCACTTTATTGCCGCTTATTTTAAAGTAGCTGTTTTTCAGCCTTTTGGCAGTCACCAAAGAGTATTTTCAAACTGTTACTACCCGGAACCCTTCTGGTTTGAAATAAAACAATACTCTTAAAATGATGCTAAAATATGTGTAATTTCAATTTAGGTATTTAAAAGTTCAGTAAAACCAGTAAAATCTTCAAATTCCTTAAAAATGTTAACCCCCTTTTTTGATCTTGAATGGACCTAGTATTGATTTTAGAATGGACCTACTGTTTTACCTGACTCACTGCGAATATGCGTATTATTGAAATAAAACGTAACCATACGTTTTATTCGTTTATAACGCATATGCAGGCAATATCGATAACAAACGATTTTTTATAAGTTGTGCTTTTGTTATAGCATTTAATTTGTAAAAAGTTGCATAAATAACAATTCAGTTTCACAATACAATTATTGCGTACTACTCGCACTTAAAATATAGCGTTTAAGTACGTTATTTTTAGTGATCAAAATTAACGATATTTTCGATACAAAGGCGATATTTTTCGAAACCTTTCGAACCAACACGATCCCGCGAACACAACGCATATTCGCAGTGAGTCAGGTAACACAGTAGTTTTGCGCTCCGAGACATCACTGGCGGTAGCTATCATTGCCTACCACTAACGAACTCGTCGTTGTATATTCATTGAAGCTGCTTGTTGTCACTATAGTATCTCCGTTTATAATTAATCTATAAGCACGGGATATTGAAAGTAGGCTTGATTTATAGCCTAAATAAAAACTTAATTATATTGATAAAACTAACTATCACTCATCCTTTTTCGTAGTTGCTTCAGTGTTTATACATTGTAGCCTCTAGTTTTGAATCTAAAAAGTCTTCCTAATTAGTTAGCTAACATATGTCATTTTATGCTTAAAACAATATAAACTTAATTTATTCTCAGTATTGTACAAAAATTTTAACCATCATTGATTAAAAGATAAGATGGATCAAAAGATAAGAAGGATACTAACTGCCTTCTGTTAAGGGGGCATAGTACCTTTTCAATTTTTTAAAACCTAAATTTTTTTTATTGATTATTTCGAAAGATTACCATTTTGACCATATGTGTTTGAAGTCGTTTGCATGAATTCCAAATATTGACAAAGTTACAGCTATTTGTACCGCGCATGTCTGGAGCGATTAAACAACGAGTAAAAACTTCAACGTCGTTTTTCTCGAAACCAGGTTTTGAAAGTCGGTACCATAAATATCTCAAGAACGGCTCAAGCAATTCTTATGATTCTTTTTTTGTTTGAAAGCCAACAAAATTATCTAATGTTTGACCCATCCTTTTCTTGATATTGTAATTTTTGAATTTTTTAGAAATGTTTAAAGTCAATTTTTTCGCTTAAAAACCATACTTTTATGTTTCAATGTCCGCCATTTTGTTATGTGTTCGAATTCTAAAAAAGGATGGATCAAACACGAGATAATTTAATGTTCTTTCATGTCGTTTTGGAATTTTTCAATTCGGATAAGCCCCCCAGCGCCAATCCATGGTACCGCAATTTATGGTTTTTTTGAACGACTATCTTCAAGGAGCCGTAGGGGCAAGGGGAAGAGGTTCCCTTATGAAAACAAAATTGCAAATATTAGTATAAAATGCAATGTTTCGAATGCAAAAAACCCGATTCAATTTGCCTTTCGCGTTATCGAGAAAAAATTATTTGAAATTAGGCAAAAAAGATTTATATATAGCTTTATTGTATAGGAAACTCTAATATTGGAACTTCGAATTGAGTTACGAAGCTAATATTCCAAACTCTATTTCAAGTGGTTATCCCTGCTTAACTATCTACAGGCAACATCGTAAAAATGGTTTGAATCAAAAATTTTTTCATGGACAAATAACGTCCTGTATTTTCCATATAAATACAGCAAAAAGTTTTGCTGTAAGTTTAAGTTTTGACAAAACTCAGATGAGAAATAGTTTAAACACGTTAATCAAGCATATACCAAAGCTTCAAAACACCTTTAGCGCGCTGACCGAAAACCCTAAGGCCAATAAAATTCAACCGGATCCTGTAGTCACAAAATCAGAGTCGTCTGAGTAAAAAGAAGCAGCCACTTCTGATGGTTAAGAACGCCAACTTCCTCACCCTCGTGAAACTTTGTGATGCCCAATCGTCCTACAAAACTATCCGGTTTGGCAATAAAATCATCTATGCGTCAATGGAGGATTTAGAAATTAGGTAAAGGCCTGGATAATGATATGGTGCAAAAAATATAAAATTTGGATCAATATCTGGACCATTTTCGAACTGGATATGCCTAAAAAAATAATATTGTATTTGATCATTTTCTAGTTTAGTTAAAATAATTATGAGACTCAGAATAAAGTAAAATTAGGCCATTACAAATATTTTATAAAGTTTTTGTCCTTCCGGTGTTGGGCCACTAAAGGGGGGGGGGCAAAGTGAATTTTTTAATCGAGCAAAAAACATGGGTTTGAAGCATTTTTATTTAAAGTTTAAGCGTGAAAACCAAATCTGTTCTTGCTTTTAATATATACGTTATTATTATCCATGCAAAAATGTACGAAAAGAAGACAAAAGCGAGAGAATTTTTTTTGGACGATTTTCGGAAACTCCAAATTTGAATTTCCATTTCTGTTTCGTGCTAGAAGTGTTAAGTACACTCATTTTTCGAGTTTTTCAGGCTGTAGAGCCCACGGACAATTGATTTTATACTCATATCCTCCAAATTTTTTTAGCCCCCCGATTTTTCAAGTCAATTTCCAAAGGGGGGGGGGGGGTGACAAAAACTATTTTGCAAAGGCCTTATATTCCGCCGATAAGTAAGCAGGTTGCCTTCACATCACCTTTTCGTCGATTGACAGATAGATTAAAAATCAGTTTAGTAAAATATTCAAAATTATGCAACCGGACTAACGTTGTACTACGTCATCCGTGGTCGTATCTTATACACAACCCCTCTGATTTTTTTCTTGGGGGATGTAAAGTTTTCTTTAAGCACCTCTCCCCTCTGACTTGTGACAAAATTAATACCTCCTTGTCCACCGAAATTGAGTGACTCTGAGATCTAAAATATTCATTTTTGAAACTTCCTATTTTCTATCTGGTACAGTTCTTCATCGACTATCATTTAAAATTAAAACCTAGTATCTAAGCTTACCCTTAAACCTAGTAGAATTACCAAGTCTAATTTTTTCAAGCACCATTTACAGTATGATTTCGAATTTGACAACAAATGCGTGTCGCCTATGTTGCCAAAATCGAAACCGTGGCAAAATCTAGACCATTTTTCAACTGAAAAAATTGCATATAAATGTGTCAAAAATTGGATAATTACCACTAATTAACGAATTTTTCACGATTGCAACGGTTTTATATTCAAAATGTTCGACAGGGGCTGTCGCAAACCTTTAGATGCTTTGCAGTAAGACGTAGTCCTACGTCAGTAAAAGTCTGACCTTTTGAAATATGTATTCACTAAATAAAAGCTCGAACCCCACTGTACTTGATAAACTACGTTTAATACAAGTTATATTACATATTTTTAATGAATGGTTTAAATTTTTGAAACTAATAGGCGACATAATTTTCTTATGACGTGGAAATCGTTTCAATCATATCTGAGCAACAGGTAATAATAAATTCCCAATATACAAATGTCACACACAGATACATACACAACGCATATCAAGTCACTGAAACATTGTTCAATTGTTGGGCTGACATAAAAACAAGACCCTCGGTGACTGTGACCGATTTCAAATTTTTCAACCGACTTTCATACCTTTCTAACAGAGTTTAAGAAAGGTGAAAGCTGTTCAACCTTGTGTCCTATTAATAAATAACAGTAGTATAGTTGTACTATTAAAAAAAAATCTTTGTTATTATTTGTTCATTTACATGGAAGAAACTATGACAATCCTAATTTAGGTCCATTTCAAAATCAAAAATAGGTCCAATTCAAGATCATGTTGGGTCCATTCAAGATCAAAAAAAGGCTTTGGCAAAAAACGATATATTTAATAAAAGTCTCATCAATTATACATTTTTAAAGTACTGATAATGTAGAAAAAAGGTGGTACTTTCCAACAAATAGTAACATCACCACATATTATTTATAAATGACGAGTAAATTGAGCAGGAGTGCGAGTGGTGGTGTTAAAAAGCGCTAAATAGGTCCATTCAAGATCAATTACCCTATTTTTACAACAAGTCAAATGTAATAAATTAGCCTACATGCATGCAACACAGGCTGCAATATTATGTGGAATCGAATAACATGTAATTTTACATCATTTACGATAATCCATTTATATGCATGTCAAAAGTTTAAAAACTAGAAAGAAGATCCTACTGCTGCAGTCATTATTCTTTAGTGATAACTAGCTGACACGACAAATATCGCCATCATTACAAACCATTTCGCCGGATACCTTTTTGCGGAACACCAATTCTCGGTTGACCATAACGCGGAATATAAAGTTTCGCAGAATACAATTTCGCGAAAAACCGTACGCGGGAGGTTGTACCGTTTCACGGAAAATGTTTTCGTGGGAAGTACCATTTCGCAGGGGTTATTCTCTCCTTACTCGCTGTCGCTCGTTCGGACCCAACTGAAAGAAAGTAATAGAGGTCAGTAGACCTAGGAAAATAAATAAACCTAATTGATAGTTTTTGGCGATCTTGTTATTGACTAATGCTTTATGGAAGAGTCTAAAATTTCTCGAGTTCGATTAGATTTTGAGTTACGCAAAAATTTCTGTTTTATCTGTAGGAGAGTCCTTATCCCCCTACCACAGGGGTGAGGCGACTTAAACCATCATAACAATCAGAGGGGTTGTGCACAAGACACGACCGCATATATAGGTGACGCAGGACTACGTAAGTCTCTTTGTAGTGATAGTGGCATGTACTCATGCTTATAATCATTCGATTCTTCATGTATACATGCTATATGCAACATATATACATGCTACATGCGTTGTATGTAACATTTATCAAAGTAGTAACATTGCATACGCTCAATTCTCAAAAGATTGTGCATTTGAAAACAATTTAACAAAATCAAGAACACAAACTATTGCTTTCCTGCTACCTTACTGAAATTAAAGATTGTTTTTATTATCCATGGTTTCCCACGTTGAAGAGATTTTACCAATTCAATCCTATTTTATCAACAGCACATCTTTCCACTACACTTCTAATGAAACGGTAAGCATGCGTATTCATACAGAGTCGTATTATAACCGAACACTACAGCTGTAGCACATTTTCCCAACACAGATATCAAGTACGCCGAGGTTTAATCGTCACGCAGTAAAGAATTTGCGATCTGTTGGGACAACGAACTTGAGTCATTTTTTCTGGCACACTTCCCTAACACAGACATCAGATTGGACTAGGTTTAATCGCGTTCGTAAGAAATCTGTTGGCACGAGGGGGCTTTGTCACTCTCTCTGGCGCACTTCCCAAGCAAGGACATCAAAATGCGGTGTTAAGAAATCTTGTTGAAATGAGGAAACTTTGTCACTTGTTTTGGCTTACTTTCCAAGCACAGATATAAAATTGGTATAGGTTTAGATTATCGTAAAGAATCTTCTAACCAATCACGAAGCGAGAATTCTGGTAAAACATAGGTTTATTATTTTCAATTTTTCAATAGTTCAACATCAGGATTCAACAAGAATCCATACTTTTCTTCATTTGGGTCAATTCTTAGAAGATTTTCCGATCGATTGGTGTAAGAATATTGAAAATCGATCGGAAAACCGCTGAGCTATTAGCGCTCAAAACCTTTCATTTTTCGTGATGCTCGCATTTTTCGATTTTTTGGAATGACACCCTATCTCAAAACTTACCGTAAGACGTAGTCCTACGTCAAGAAAATTCCTGCCTCCAAACCCCTCACATGCTAAATTTGGTTCCATTTGGTTGATTAATTCTATAGTTATGTGGAAATTTGTACATATTTCATTTGTATGGAAGCCCCCCCTCTTAAAAGGGAGAGGGGACATTATTCCTCTCCTAAAGAGGGGAGGGGTCTCAATTCACCATAGAAGAAACTCTTTGTCTCCAAAAATACCCACTTGTAAAATTTTGTTCCATTTGCTTGATTAGTTTTCGAGTTATGCAGAAATTTGTATTTCATTTGTATGGGAGCACCCCCCCCCCCTCTAACCTCTGGTCTCTAACCATCATAAGAACCTTCCCCGGCCCCAAAAATCCCTATATGCAAATTTTCACGCCGATCGGTTCAGTAGTTTTCGATTCCATAAGGAACATACGGGCAGACAGACAGAAATCCATTTTTATAGGTATAGATTTGAATGGGAGCCCCTCCTCTTAGTTGGGGGAGGGATCTCTAACCATCATAAGAACCTTTCCTGGTACCAAAAACTCCTACAAGCAAATTTTCACGCCGATCGGTTCAGTAGTTTTCGATACTATAAGGAACATACGGACAGACAGAAATCCATTTTTATAGGTATAAAAAATATAGGGTAAGACGGAGCAAAAGAGTCACCTAAGCTCAAACTATGCTAGATTAATAGCAATAAAATAGCAGTATTTCAACCTCAATGCGCTATGTTCATAGCATTTTAGGATATTTTCTAAATTGTTTTTCTGTGACAAACAATTATTGTTGCATGCTTACACTCAAAATAATCCACACGTCCTTTCCACGTGAAAAATCACGTAGATTTCTCTACAGGGAGTTACGTGATTTTCAGCTAATTGTTATTGGAAAAAATAATAACATCCACCAGATTTTCACGTAAACGCATTAATATGCGTGCGAACTACCTGAAATTCACGTAAATAGTACAGGAAAAGCTAGATGGAAAATATTAACATAACTTTTCCTATCATGTCGACGTGAAAATTATTTTGAGTGTATATAAATCAGTTTTAGTTTTGCAGTTTTCCGCAACGCAACATGTATTCAATGTATTCGACACGTTGCTTGTGTTGTTTATTTTTAAATTTGCTTCATTCGAACTCACTTTTTGCTAACAAAATAATCTAATTATGTGAAAAGGAGGGGTAAACATTCGCTTATCCGCACCTACGAACATGTTGACATGTCGATTTTGGTCCAGCACTCCTTAGATGCTACCTAAAAGCTAGAAATATGCTTTCAAACAGTTGACTGCGACGTAGATCATCTCAGCCAAAAATCCTCAATGTTTCTTTATTGGACTGTGCTCGAGACTAGCGGCAGACCGATCAAGCTTTTCTTTAAAATAACCATACCTTGGAATGCTTGGAAACATGGATCGATCGATCATTATCTTCCTGGAATACAATATTTTCAGTAGCGTTGTTGATGCTGTGACCAACCAGTAACTGTAAGAGTCATTTTGTCATGTAAAAGCACATCTCTCATCTCATCTCATCTCATCTCATTTCACCCCATTCATCTCATCTCATCTCATCTCATCTCATCTCATCTCATCTCATCTCATCTCATCTCATCTCATCTCATCTCATCTCAACTCATCTCATCTAATCTCATCTCATCTCATCTCATCTCATCTATTTACCTTTCTGTCTATCTAACTCTCTCCTTCTCTAACTCTCTCCTACTCTAAATCTCTCCTTCTCTAACTCTCTCCTTCTGTCATTAAAATTTACGAAATCGTTTATGATTGAAACAAAATCGAGGAAAATATTATATCAACTAATAAAAGGCAATTGAATAAAAATCAATATCGAAACAATTTTGAAAACTCAATCTTGCTACCTACTCTTAGAGAAAGTTTTAGACAAAACTAAACAACTGAGGTAGAAATAGTACAAGTGTAAAACTGTATAAACAACGTTAGAAAAGCGGTTGTCGTTCATTAAAAAATAGACTGACCGAAATACAAACATTTTTCACAAATATTTCAATTACATGATTAATATTCAGTCCCCGATTATACGGTAGTAGTTTAGAATTGACAGAAGAAACAAAACACACATTTTCTGCCCCACGGAGATCGAGAAAACTCTAGCCAACAGCGTGGAAAACTGCCAACCCGGTCAAAATCGACCATTCGCAACCGTGCGCAGTCGCAGGACGAAAAGTTTTCCTCGACCATCAAGGCGGACAGCTTTGCGCTGCCAGCTCACGATCATCAGCGCGTCCATCTGGCGTTCGAGCAGTATCGATCAGTCTCGATGTTCCTCTCGTTGGATAAACACGTGCCAAGAAACCTGAAGCTCGACGCGTTTGCTGCTGTGTCTGCGGTGTGGAGTAAAGACGGACGTGCGTAAATCGGTGTACATATGTCATCTGATGGGCGGTGAAAACTCGTGCCATGTGTTAGTGAAAAAGTTTTCCCACCCTCTTAAAGGTGAAAATTTCGTGCGACGCAAAATGCTTATATTATTTCTTAAGACTAATTTAAACGGCGAAAAGAAAGTGATTGCTATAGTTACAAAAGAAAGTGCAGTTTGAGAAATTTTCAAGCTAAACAGGATAAATTAGATCAGTGTTAGAAGACTAATGAAGATGTTTTGTATGTATTGGTTTCAGATGAAAAACATCGTTTGACTGTTTTGGTCGATGTCGAGAATAATCAAAATTCCACTCTTAATATCTCGATCGATTAAGTCCAAACGAGGTGCCAGATACTTGCTCAAAATGATTCACATTTGCGGATTTGAAACAGTTGATTCGCTCGGATACGGTGGTCATTAGTGAAAAAGCGATAAATCGCAACCTTTTCAGACAGAGAATAGCTGAAAATTGGTTTTTGCAGTGTAGTGGATGTAGAAGTAGTTTTTCCTTATTAATGTGCGGATGCGTAACGAGGAAAACAAGTGCTATTTACACGTTGTGCAATTCGAAATCTGCTTGTGTCTGTCTAGTGGAGAGGGGAACTATGTCGTGAACAGGCGTGAATGTTTTATAAAGGTTTAGGTTAAACATAATCGTGCAGCTAAGTTGCCATCGTCTTTTTCCCTCTTTGCTCCGTGATGCCCCCTGTATGGTAGTTGCTGACATTGACCTATTTTAGGAGTGCAGTGCCTTATGTTCAACGCTTTCAACCAACTGGTCATACTGCATGGTGCATGAACGAATGCAGCAGTACTTCGAAGTTTCGTCACATGATAATGTTAATGAGAATAAGTTTTTTATTTAATTTTGAAAATGAAAATTGATACTTCCAACTTACAAAAAAAACATAAGCTTCAAAACATTAAAATCTAACTGATGCTTTATATTTAAAATGTAAATGGATTACTAACTTAACTTGTTGAACTTTCGATTAATTCAATAATGTACGAATTTACTGAGAAGTTCATGTATTATACAGATTGCTCCCAGCAGGCTTCTCCCTAAAATCGATTTTTCTCCCGTTTTTCTATTATTCTTCTAACTTAAATTTTACAAATAAGTCTCTAAAACTAGGAATGAAAGTAATAAAATAGAAGATGTACGCAATCCACATTGTAAATTAAAATGGTAAAATAATACTAAATGGCGACTCCAACTTCTTTATTATGAACGAATTAGGAATCCTTCTGTGCAATTTATTTTAATGAAGAATTGTCTAACTGGAAGCCCACTGAATAACAATTTTGAAACAGTATATTCTACCACCGGCTGGTGGGAAATACATCTTTATTGGATTGTTATCGTTTTTCTTTATTTCTATGCGAGAAGAAAATCCCCCCATACATGTACTCTTCTAAGGATGATAAATGCCATAAGCATAAAATATCGTTTACATGCGCAGTCACTTCTCTATGCACAGCTTTGAAATATAACTGTTCTTATGTAAAAATTCCGCGGAATCACAGCACTTTATGTGTTTATTATCGGGGATTATCCCATTCTTCTAGCCGTCGTCATCGTCAGCAGCCTAGAGTTAGAGTGGCTCGAACTATCTCAAGCAGTCGTCTCCATTCAGCTCGATCTTGGACCACTCGTCGCCAATTTCTCAGTCGTCTAAGATGTCGCAAATCTCTCGAGCCATCCCTCATGCTGAGTTCCGCTGTTCCTCGTGACTGTGGGGAAGTTGGAGAGAGCAAAGTTCCTGGCTATGATATCAAAGTCACCTTCAAAGCCTAGAAGTTGGTTACCCTTGGTGAAAATCCTACCTCTCGTTTCCGGGATGCCTGCTCGTTGGATCACCCTCTCAAGAGCGTTGATGAAAAGCATCCAGAACGAACCGTCACGTTAGCTCAACCCTGTTTGCGCCTGGAAGGGACTCTAGAATGTCTCCAAAATGCGGGGCTTAAAGTAAGCGTCTATCGAACTTTTTTTATAGTTAACACCACCGTTCATTCAATTTTATTCGCTATGACGGTGTGGCTGGGCTTTGCGTGAGAAAAAGAGAGGGAAGTATTTTTGCTTTCGGCATCACGCATGCGTTGATAGTTCGGCCTAAGATTGTAACGGCGTGCAGCATACGAAATCTCTTTTACGACCAGCCCCTGTCTTAGCTGGTCTCGATCGACTGTATCCTATAGTGCCCTAAAATCAATAAAGATGATAAGATGATATAAGATCTGTCGGATGGTGAACATTTGGTTCGTAATGGCGCGAGTTTCGATGAAACCCTCTGGAATTTTGTGGTATTGGTGATGGTGACAGCTGGCGTAACAGGATCTGTGTAGATGGGAACAGGATTGTATAGATAGGATAAACAGCTTCTTGCAACCATTCCTCCGTTCGATTTTCTTCCTCAAAAATCTTGAAAATAATCAGGTATAGACATGTTTTTAGTAGTTTCCGGCCGTGTTTGTAGAACCCTGCTATTAGGCGGTCTCAACCGGCGACTTGGGTGATCTTCAGAAATCCAAAAAATGGAATCAAGTGATCTCTTAGAGATCAGATGCAGAGAAACTACTATCTTCCATGGACGTTTCCAGGTTAATTTCCGTTCCACCTCCTTCTGCAACTTCGTCATTGATGTGCTCACTGAGAACTGCTTCCAGGCTTCCACCTGCAAACCGCCTCGCGCTCATTCGTGAGCAGATTCCATTCCTCGTCCATATACATGTCAGATTGTCAGGTTTCAGTGTGTAGTCCTTAAGCAAGGTTCACTTGCTCATAGAAATTCTCATTAGTCCGGAATAGTCGTTCTAATTTTTCACGATTTCTATCATTATTGTGGCGTTTTTTACTCCTCAGGATTGAGGTCAACTGGTTCCCGGCTGGTCAGTATCTGGCTATCCCTAATGATAATAAAAAGTAAAGCCTAGGTGCTACATTCTGTTATCGAAACTTGACCTTCTATTTTTATACGACAGATTTCGCAGCCAGCTTTACCCCAACCCCTCCGTGGGCTGAAGCATCTAACTCCTACTAAAAAGTCAGCGTGGAACTGATCGGTTTTGCCGCAGATCTATCAAACCTTCTCTCTTTTGCGACAGATTCCCTGCAGACCTACAATACCGAGACTCAAGCTGTTCGAGCAGCCCCGGTTACTTACTTACTTAATCAGCTCCAGGCCGTAGTTTCCTCTGCTGTACGAAGAAGTAGTCTCCATTCCACTCGGTCCATGGCCGCAATTCGCCAGCCACGTAGTCTGCGTAGGGTCCACAGGTCGCCTTCCATTTGATCGATCCATCTTGCTCGCTGCGCGCCCCACCGTCTCGTTCCAGTCGGATCAAAATTGCGAACTTTTTTAACCGGGCTGTCCTCAGACATCCTCACGTCGTGCCCAGCCCATCGTAGACGACCGATTTTTGCGGTTTGTGCGATGGGTGGTTCCCTAAGCAGCTGATGCAATTCATGGCTCGTTCGCCTTCTCTGCGCTCCGTCTTCCATCTGCACTCCGCCGTAGATGGTGCGCAACACCTTCCGTTCGAAAACACTAAGGGCGTGTTGGTCCTCCACGAGCATAGTCCATACCTCATGGCCGTAAAGGACTACCGGTCTAATCAGCGTCTTGTAGATTGTTAACTTCGTGCGGTGGCGAATTTTGTTCGATCGCAGCGTCCTATGGAGTCCAAAGTAGGCACGATTTTCTGCCATAATGCGTCTTTGTATTTCTCTGCTGGTGTCGTTGTCTGCGGTAACTAACTAAATGAATCCGGGGAGGGAGGTCAGCATTCACTTCTTTAGAACCTCTTCCTTTCATGTATTTTGTTTTCGGTACATTAATGACAAGTCCAATCCGTTTGGCTTCAGCTTTCAGTCCGATGTACGTTTCCGCCATCCTCTCAAAGGTACGTGTAATGATGTCAACGTCGTCAGTGAAACCAAGAAGCTGGACGGACTTCGTTAATATCGTGCCACTCGTGTCTATCCCCGCCGTTCTAATTACACCCTCCAAAGCGATGTTGAACAGCAAACATGAAAGCCCATCACCTTGCCGTAACCCTCTTCGAGATTCAAAGAGACTCGAGACTGCCCCTGATACTCGAACAACACACATTACTCGATCCATCGTTGTCTTTACCAATCACGTTAGTTTATCCGGAAATCCGTAGTAGTGCATAATCTGCCATACCTGATCTCAATCGATCGTATCATACGCCGATTTGAAGTCGATGAATAAATGATGCGTGGGCACGTTGTATTCGCGACATTTCTGCAACACTTGCCAAAGCGCGAAAATCTGATCCGTGGTGGCACGGGCACCCATGAATCCCGCTTGACATTGCCTCACGAACTCCTTTGCAAATGGTGATCGACGACATAAAAGTTGGGAGAGTACCTTGTAGGCGGCGTTCAACAGTGTGATTGCGCGGTAATTACAACAATCCAACTTGTCGCCCATTTTTGTAGATCGGACACACGATGCCTTCCGACCACTCCTCCGGTAGTAGCTCATCCTCCCAAATCTTGACAATGACCCAGTGCAGTGCTCTAGCCAGTGCGTCAGTCGTCACCACCGTATTTCAGCAGCTCGCGGAGTAACTGATCAGCCCCAGCTGCTTTATTGTTCTTCAGCCGACCGATCTCTTCTGCTACCTCCTGGAGGTCAGGGGCTGGTATTCTGTCGTCTTCTGCACGTGCTCCAAGATCTATTGCCATATCGTCACCTTCATGTTCAGCTACATCGCTGTTAAGGTGCTCGTCATAATACTGCTTCCACCTCTCGATCACGTCACGTTCGTTCGTAAGAAGATTACCGTCTGAGTCCCGACACATATCGGCCTGCGGCACATAACCTTTGCGCGAACGGTTTAACTTCTCGTAGAACTTCCATTTATCATTAGCAAAGTACAGTTCTTCTATCGCCTCGCGATCTCGTTCTTGCTGTTGGCGCTTTTTCCTCCGGAAGACAGCCCTCCGTTGTCACCGGCAAAATTTAACGATCTGCAGTTCCAAGTACCGAGTTTTCATTCATCGTCCTTATTTCGTCACCTAGATCGATGCCGAATATTCCGATCCGTATTTACTTGAATGTTCGTGCCTCACTCACGGTATCACAACATCCTTCAAAACACAACATTCGGACGATTTAAAAGCTTTTTAGCGATTTAAAATCTGCGCGATTTGGTGCCGTTTAGAAACTGGCCTCAATGTAATGTATACGGTTTCTCACTCCTGCCTTTCGCAATAACCTTTCCTACAGAGAAGTTTGACTTCACGTGCCAATAACTTCAATGACTTCCTTGGATGTTTTACCAGTTTTATGACAGTCTCGATGAAATCATTACCAGATCGACGCTCAAGTTCAACCATTTAATTGTTCGTCTCGTAAGAAACTTCCGCTCTTTCCAAAAAAGAGTAAGGAGTAAAAGAGGCATATACAAGTAAATAAAAAGAAAAAGCAACCCGTGGTTAATCACATGAAGGCTTGTCGGAGCGACTGTCGGCTATCGCACTGCATGTTTCTATCGCACTGGTCGAGTAGATACTTTACTTTACTTTTTCGGCGACAATCCGCTTATCGAATTCATGCCGAATTCAGCAGCCGTCTCTACGCTTCTAACACCCGCTGTTCTAGCATCCTCGTCAACAACGCTCATCCAATGGGTACGGGGTCTGCCCATGTCGGGTTCTCTGCTAAATATTGTTTTCGCTGATCTCTCATCCGGCATCCTTGCTATGTAGCCATCGCATTGTAGCCTGCCGTATTTTAATCGCTTCACAATATCCGCATCTTTGTATACTTGGTATATTTCATGATTCATGCGCCTGCGCCACACTCCTTCGTCTAATATCTCACTCACTGGAAGTGGCTGCAGCAGTAGCACCCAACACTTCCCGCACTGTAGTACTGATCGCGTCGTGGATGTGCCTTCACCAGACTTGTTATAAACACCGTCCAGTGCGACACGGCTGCTATCCGTCCAGATAGGCACTGGAAGTGCAACGGGTACTTTTGGTACACATCACCCCACTGTCACAAATGTCATTCCCATACATTTTTCGTGTAGCCAACATCTCATCTAGCCCATAACAAACTTTGCCTCGGACCAAATGTATTTGTGAGTAGCCCGCTCTAACTTCAGCCTCGGATAAATGTGTATTGGTAAGCGCTCGAACAAAGTTACTTTTTTGCTTTTTTTCTTTTTGTGTCGGACGTGTAGGAAGCATAAAAAGATGTTAGCCGCATCTTTACCTTTCATACGCCTGGTACACATTCACACGCTCCTCGAAAACGCGAAAACCCGATCGAAGTGTTTTGTCTTCGGCTAAGCACCGTTGAGCATCGTACCAACGACGGCTTGCATGATTTTGTTTTTTGCTTTCTTTCTTATTCGTTCATATTCGGTGTACGCAGGGGGCTGATATGACGTCACATTTTCCTTGCTCACATGAAAAAGGCGGCAAACGCAAAGCGATTTCATAAAACGAATTTAACTAACCATTTTCACAGTTTCATGTATTTCGCATCAATTGCCTGCCTGGCATTAGCTAAGTGATGCTAAAACCTTTGCTAAAATCAAACTAAAACTAACAAAATTTAACAATTTACACATCCGACTCGGTTGTCAGCTTGAGCCCATCTATGAAGCTGTCAGCTTGGGCCCGCTCTATGTTGGCTACGTTTTTTTTGTACAGGTTGGTATTAGAAGTGTCATTCCCGTGGGTATGTGCTCCTAAAGTAGTGGTAATGTTCCTATAATAGTGGAAAATTTGCCTATAATAGTGGAATGTTGTTTACCGCCTTAGCAACACTTGCAATGAGCATGGCAGCAGGTGGATAACAACGTAGGCTTGTTAAAATGCTATGGATTGTTACAAATTTCTTAAGCAATTGCACTCTATTGGACTGCTGAAAAGGAATTTGTAATTTTTGCACCAACATCTTGAATTTTAACTGTGAATCTTAGATAAAACTGTTAACAAATATATATTTAACAATAGAAAACGGAAATTATCTCGAAATCCGCCAAAATTATGATATATTTCGAGTTTCCACCACTACTGGTACTACCACAACTACTGGAGCATCTACCCTAATACTGTACCGAACAGAAAAAATCGGCACTGAGGTGCGGTATCACATTAGTTCGAACGAGAGCAGACAAAATACACCGAAACCGGAAGCGTGTGACCTATGAACGGAGGGGAATGTTTTAGCACGGTTACCGGAGCGGTGCGTGCTTTCACAAGTCTGGCCTCCACTGTTCGTTCAGGTTCTCTCCTAGGTGTTCACCTATCCGCTCATCAATCTTTCAACTCCTTCTGCTGATAACCGCCGAATGTTCAGTCGTATTTTCCTCGTTGGCTTCGATTTAAATACGTTGGACAACCAGGCACGGATCTTGCTTACTACGAGATAGTGGTCCGAGTCGACGTTTGGTCCCCGAAAGGATCGCATGTCTGCGGCATCAGAAAAATGCCGACCATCAACCAGAACATAGTCGATCTGGGAGCAGGCCTCTCCATTAGGGCGTTTCCAGGTGTGCTTCCACCTAATGACAATCTTAATTTGTTTTCCATGTAATTTGGAATTAAGTACATAGTAGAATTAAATTGGATTAGTTTTCTTTTTATTTAATTCCGGATTTTCTATTCTACTAAGAAGCTCCAAAAACTTCAGTTTCCATGTAATACGAATCCGATTCTATGCTCTGCTTTATCGTCGCCACTGTAGAAGATGTGATACTTGAATCACAGAGAACAGACTACCACCACCAACAGACTTACACAAAAAGTGTGTAAAGGGTTTTTATGTAATCTACAAGTAATCCTTCAATAGAGCACCCCTCGAGCAGTAAGTGGCAAACTAAATCTTGATGTCGCTGCCGTCGCTGCTATGTAACTCCAGCACAAAGAAATATTGATAAAGGTACATGCATATTTTTTGATGCGTTTGGCAAACTATTTCTGGAGGGCGCTACCGACAGATTTTACACACAAAAAATCGATTACTTCCTTCGAGCCTGTTAATCTGTTCTCTGTGCTTGAATGTCGTGCCCGTAATTGGATCTACTGCGCGGAATTCGCGTTCTCCCGTCTTCGGTCATCGCACTTCTAGGATGGCTGCAACCTCGACCTTTATCTTCTGCAACTCTCTTGCCAGGATACCCGCGTGTTCCGGTACCAAGTTTCTAATAATCGTTGTCATTTTTCTTTTACCTGGTTCCGTACCGATAATTCCGTTGTAGTTCCTTTCCTGAATTTCTCCTAGAGAAAGTTTTTTAAGCATACCGCCTTACTGGGGCTGCGATGCCTAGTCTCGCGGACACGGCTGCTGTCGTGGGTTTAGCTGGCGAGGCACAGCATTTCATAAATCAGCCGCCCCTAACCTGGGATACAGCCGCATACCTGGTACGGAAACCGTGCAGTGGGATCACCGTCGTGAGCCGCCCCTAACCTGGAGTCAGACGCTCGCGGTTGGCAAGGCGGTTCCTTTTGCCAACACTTAGCAGTTGCATGAGGCTTGTTCGCGACAAAATCTGGACACTTCAATTTTGCAATAAAACAAATTTGCTAGAAGTTTAATCCATGAAACAATTTTATATCATTTATGTGTGTATCGTTAATAATTATCAAACAAATTAACATAACTTATTTGGTCTGTATGAAAAATTGGCGAACTGTGGAGCTTACCCTTGCCATAAGGGTCAGTGCAGGCTTGTTGGCAATCAATTCAGCTGCGTTTGTCCAAGATTTTCGAAATTTATCTATAGTCGTTGCTTGTTGTTTGTGCTGGGACAGCTCTCTCTTAACCAAAGCCCAACACCGCTCGATGGGGTGTAACTCTGGACAGCTAGGTGAATTCGTCTCCTTCGGTACATTATGGACTCCATTAGCATCATACCATTCCAAAACATCTTTGGCGTAGTGACAGGATGCCAAATTAGGCCAAAACAACGAGGGTACATCATGGCTGTGTAGGAACGGTAACAATCGTTTCTGCATGCATTCTTCACTGTATATTTCCTTGTTAACCGTTCCCGTAGTGATGTAACTTTTGCTTGCTCGACCACAGCTGCATATTGCTTGCCATACTAAATATTTTTTGGGGAACTTGGCTTTCTTCTTTATCCTAAAATACTCTGCAACGCCATTCCGTTTCATGGCAGTGTAAAAAGACATACCAGGAAGCTGTTTAAAGTTTTCTAGGACATATACGTTTCATCGTCCATTATAACGCATGGAAATGTCGTATTTTGCTTAGCATTACGGTTTGGCACAGTCCTCACCTTGAAAGACTTAATGCCTTGTCGTTGCTTAGAAGTATCCACGAATGTTGGCGACATTTTTATTTTACGAGCAATGGTACGTACAGAAAGATCTGGTCTCCTCCGTAATATTTGTTTTACCTAAAGCATCCTTGTGGTGGTTCCTCAGATCCGTTTTTGTTCCACTTCCCTTCTTCCTAGCTGTTGTCAAGCGAGTATCGAACGATTTTAAAACACTGTGAACAGTGGTTGGAGGAAATCCAAGCTTTTTGGCAAGTTTTCTCAAGGAGAGATCCCGATTTTCATTGCGACCGCACACAATTGCTTTTCGCACCTGCTCTTCTTTCGACGCCATTTTACGCTGAGCGCATGTAATATAAACAAGTGTTATATTTTCAGAAAGAACAGACATACGTCTGCCACTCTGCAAAATATTTCACTCATTGTTAATATATTTCCGAAGCTGTGTGTGTTTAGGGGTGTCCAAATTTTGTCACGAACAAGCCTTACCTCCTTCCCTGACGGTATAAGACCTTAGTTTCCACCGGGGTTGGTTACCCGATCTCCAATAAGGTTGCTCGTATTCCGGCTGGTACCACGAGGAGCTAGGGACAGGAGTTGCTGGATAAGAGGTTAATGACCACTGTGGGTACTACACTAAAGTCTTTTTTTACACGGTTTGTTTTATTCGATTACTCAAGAACGGTGCAACTTAGGAACCCTTTACGAACTACGTGACGAATGTCGGGCCTCTCCCAAATGTGTTGAGAAATAAATGAATAGTACCTAAGTTTTCCCGTTCTTAATAATCGAAAAAACAAACCGAGTAAAAAAAAGTACTTGAGTGTATTTAATAACTGCAGGTAGGCGAGGTACCGATGTTACGCATTACGCAGCCATTTACCAGCCGAGACCGAGTAGATAACAATATATTTTCTCGGCGGTAGAAACAAAGAGCAGTCATACAACAATAATATCGTTGCAAGAGAAGTATGTGGTAGAATGATAGAATCGCAGAATAAAGCAAAACTTGACATTAGTCTACCTGATATAATGGTCGACAGTAGTTTAGCTAGTAAAACATACGGGTACCAATCGAAAGAGCGTGACAATACGTTTTTGGTATATATCGAAAATTTTCCAGTTCATCCAATTAATCATTCTTCGCATCAGACACTTTCTCCTTTTACAAAAAAGAGATTACGTCATGACCACGTATAGGGTCATATATATGACAAGTAAGTAAAAAAAAATCCACTGCTGCTATCCACTTACTGTTTGAAATTCGTTGCAAAATTTCGCACGCATCCTATGTATGTATGTATGCTATGTATTCCTTCAAACAATGTAGTCATTTTGAATATGGATCTGCAAACGTTGTACCTATCAAACCAAGCATTCGACCAATTCATTCCACAAATGGATATAATGTTCTTCTAAATTAGAAGAAATGACCTATCCGGCAAAATAAACCGTTCGATGGTATATCTTCAATGAAACCCAACTCTTGTTTTTGAATTTCCACAATCAATTCAAAACAATAAAGATTTTGAAAACGAGCAACCTAAAGTTTTCTTCTCCTTCTCCCAGTGCTCAGCTCCCGTAATCCTCAGGTTTGACTTTGTGCATTTTCAAAAAAATACCAAAATAATGACTTGACACAACGCAAAAACACAACCCCCTTTTTAAACTTCTTCTTCCTAGACTGGTCATATTTTCCCTCTCCTGTGACTCACAGGCTCTTGTTACTCAAAAAGGTGAGAAAAGAAGACTCTGGTAGAAATTCTATGTTTACATCACTGCAAACCGTGCCTAGCGGGGTATTTGGCGAAAAAACTGCATGAAAATCAGCAAAAATAGCTCGTCGACAGAGCAGATGTTCTGCGGCTATAGTGAAATCGCTCTCGTCCGGTGGAAAACTGCGGTCGAAACCGAGCGCAGTTGAAGAAGAGTTGACTACACCTCGTGTTCACCTGCTTTTGCGATGTGACCAGACAGCAGGCAGTACCAAAAAACAGAATGCTCTGTTCGTTGATAGTGGTAATAGTGACACATTTCAAGAAAATATCATAAGAATAGTGTATCATTTAAACCGTGCTATCTGCTAGCGGAACGGACCAGTTTTTCCGAACAATCCGAAGGTTAACTATGCTTTCTAGTGTGATAATCTGTTCTTGTGATCAATGTAATAAGTTGTTGATTTTGATTCTACAGTTCATCGTTCAGTGTCTAATGAAACATTTTTAAACCGTAAGATTAACTAGCGAAAAAATACCGGAAGCCACAATTATAACAAAAGCAAACAACATTTCTGACGACCAGTTACACTGCAAACACATCATCCTCAGTTACACGCGTTCAACATACACAGTGCGGAGGCAAACCATTTCCAACACAACATCTTATTAAGCACTCGGAGCGTCGCAACCTTGACCATATCAGCGTGCTCACTCGCATTTCCCAAACATACAACCATTATTCAAGGACAGAAGGACACTGTAGTGGGTCATCAAAATGGACGTCCAAATACAGGTATTTGAGGAAAACCACTCCTCCTTCTAAACTTAGCTCTTTGATGGTGTCGGCTTATAATAATGTCTTCACGCGGTCCTGCTGGCTTGCTGATAATGATTTTTTTTCACGTTTTCTATTTTCTTTTTTATTTCCAAATTACACTGCCATAGATCAGCATGTTGCGATGAGCACGCTTGTTGATTTATTCTAAATATATTTGGTCATTTTACCTGTTTAATTTAGTAAAACGGCACAGATACTAAAATAATAATTTAATGATTAATTTTTCAATTTAGGCTAGCATTAATCTTGCGATTAAATTTGTAGTTTAACATTCAAAATATTACTCGATAAGCATGATTTTATTTTATTTTTTTCTTTATTATAAAATCCACTACTCAGTCAGAGAAAAATAAATTTAGTATAAAAAACCTTTCAGAAAATTTCTGATATCTACTTTGCACGTGTGCACATCTATACACTTAATAAACAAAATGGCATAGTATGTAACATTCGCACTCTTGGATCCCAGCAGGAAAGCATTTATCTTACGCTGATTACACATGGTTCATTAACCGCTTTACAATAACAGAGATAGGGAAGACCTACGACGTTCAAACCTACGTATTCGGATCAAATTCTCAATCAAACCAAACAAAAACCAATGATCTCTTTTCTCGTGATGCCACTGGGAAACAATGTTGTTTGATGTTTGTAAATACCGCGACCGACCGGCTAGCAAAAATAGAAATGAATGTATCGCCCCTTACAGTAACCGGTGCGGACAGACTAAAATAAACATGCGAGAATCATAGTCTGAAAATAATCATCTATGATGGCTCTATCCGTTTGATTTCATCTAAAGATCCGTAGGTGCTTGGTTAGCTAGACGGAAGCGAAGGAAAGCTTGTCAAAAATCCAAATTTATGATTCGTTGCGATTTCAGATGGGGATTCGTTTGCGTGTATAGCATACCAGTCACTACATTTTTCAGGTGTGCCGAAAATGTATTGCCGAAGGGAATGATTACAGAGGAAAATTCATCGTGAGGTCTGATTTTAAATAGGATTGTTTTGACAGATCACACGCGAAACTTGTCTAGATACCAATTCAGTAGATACACTTACACCCGCAAAGCATCTACAAATATGGTTCGTTTTGTGACACATCGAACTCAGAGCAGCTTCGAACGCAAGAATCGTTGAAAATGTTCCTTTGTTGAGCGTTAGAATCAGTTAATTAAGATTGTACAATTTATTTAGTATGTGTATAGTTTGGCGTGTGCAAAAATCAGGAACCAATCAGTAGAGTAAACGTCAAATGTAGAGCCAGCCGTTGTGTTTGATCAAAATCAAATAATATTTACAATAATTACAGGCTGTCTTGCGATTTCAAAATGTGTCAAGAGCGATCGTACTTACTTCTACCAGTAGAGACCCGGAGTGGCTCTTGCCGTATCAAGAATTCATCTCCACTGTACTCGGTTTTGGACTACTCGCCGCCAATTCGTTGAGCGTCTCGACACACGTAAGTTGGCTTCAACCCGGTCGAGCCATCTAGCATATTGGGCCCCTCTATTCCTGGTGCCGGTGGGATTCCCGAAGAGAACGAATTTAACTGCACTGTCGTCCGACATCCTTGCGACCCGGCATGCCCACCCGCCCACCGTAGTCTCTCAACATTCGCCAAATGTACGATGTGAATCTCTCCAAGCAGTGCCTGCAAAGTTACTGTCTGAAGTCCGTACAGGAGTACCGGTCTGCGGAGGGCGTCGTTGAATCGCCTTACTCGTATTATTGTCGGCGGTGACCAGAACTCCCAAATATACGAACTCATCAAGCACTTCCAGTTCATCGCCGTCAATAGTCATTGTACATGAAAGGAAAACGTTGTTTTCTCGGGAGCCTCTTCCTACCGTATATTTGGTATTCGCAGCATTGATTTGTAACCGAATCCTCCTATAGTCCTCTTTTCAGTCTGGCCTAGCTTGTTTCCGAAGGCTACATCATTAAACTTGCTTGTCCCATTAGCCCAAAATAGTTGTTAGGTGTAGCTCTTCACAATCTCTGTCCTCCTTCTGGCGTTTTTTCCTCCTCAGAATCGTGATCAACTCTTTCCGCGTTCGTCGATACTTGGTCTCGTGGTAATGTTTAGATTGTCTTTTTCCCTCCTGTTTGTTGGCATTCCGCGTCAAACCAATCATTTCATGCGCTCGATGTAGTTTCACCTAGCACCGCGGTTGCGGCCTCATCGACGGCCGGGCGTATCCCGCTCCATCCGTCTTCTAGGGTCGTAATACCTAGCTCTATAAAGTAGGGCAGATCCAGTACACGCGCGTAGTTCTCGGCAACTCACGGGTTGTCTAATTGCCGAATGTTTAACCGAGGAGGGCGTCCGAGTTGTAGGGAGCGTGCATTCGTCATATTCGACAAAAAACATTCGTGTCGGTGTGCAGGTTATTGGGACCGATCACCGGTCTATACATTGCTTCCCTGCCGTTCTTGGCGCTCATATCTCTAACGACGAGCTTGGTGCCCCGTGGCGAGCAACTCTCGTCCGTTGCCTCCAGTTTCCTGCATAGAACGCTTCCTTCTCGTTGTCCCATCTACCTTCTTGTGGGCAATACACGTTTATGATGGTGTAGTTATAGAAACGGCCTTTTATCCATCGCATTAATCGCTTTCGAGTCCATTGCGCAATCCTGCATTCTGCCCATTACTACGAAGCCCATTACTTCTCAGCTCATTGGTGTCTCCATCGCTCTGGCCAAATTGGGCTTTGCTGCCACGGATCCTCCACACCTTCTCGCCTTTGCGATAGAGCTGGAGACCTCCTGTAGTGCCACGATACCGAACTTTCGGGATTCTAACTGATCGAGCAGTACCCTGTCGCCATCCATGAAATTTTGCGATCTGTAGTTCTAAATACCAAGCATCCATTTCATGTCCTTATGTCGGCACCTTTCGACATACGGAATGTTCTGAGTCGAATTCCCTTGATTGTTCATACTGTGTTAGATTGGATTACTATGGCCACGCTATCGAGTCCAGTGTTGGGGCGATAGCGATGGTTTGAGGTAGAATTTCATGCAATGTCGAACTATCTGAACTTTTCATCGAAGCGGGAATAAAAATCTACGCACCAGTTACTATATAGGTAGAACTTCATTGGAAAAGTCATTTGCCAATTTATGCTACGAATTTACTCCAAAGCTTAAAAGCTACTGCTTTCAATAGGATTCTGTTCCTCCTTATCAGCCAAAAGGTGGTGTCGTCATAATTTACCTCATTTAGTATCGCGGATTCGAATGACTTGCTCCATCACTCATTGAATTACTCTGCATGGGGATGCAAACTCAATAGAATTGGAAACAGAAAAAGTCACGCTCAAGAATTGTGACATAACCTCACAAAAAAAGTTTTCCAAGCACAATGTACTTTTGACGTTGAACTACGGTTTACGGCAAGGTTTTGCATAGGCTGTCCTTCCAAAAAATCAAAAACCGCGAGCATCACGAAAAAATGAAAGATTTTGAACGCTAATACCTTAGCTGTTTCCCGATCGATATTTTATATTTTTGTGCCAATCGATTGGAAAATCTTGCAATAAAGATAACTATTGATTTTTAAGTGCGCACTATTGAAAAATTGGGAATTGTGTCATCGCAGTTTTAACGTGTTTTCAGAAAAAAAGTGCAAAATCTTCCCGTCCCAACAGGTCGAGGATTATTTGTGACGATTGAACCTAGCCCAATTTGAGATCCTCGTTCCTCGTTTCAACAAGAAGAAACCGCGATTAAACCTAGACCAATTTGATGTCTGTTGCTTCATACATGAAGTGACTTGCTTCGTTTGTTGAACTGAACGTTTCAAGCAAGCTTCAGTTGAAGTTGGTGACTGTTTCAATTGACGACGGCAGAAAGTCAGGCACGATTTGTCGACATTGACAAGGTTAACTTTAATATGCGTTGCATTGTAGGAATTGTTACTCAAATTCAATTCATTTGCATTCAAAGATGCTGGTCTTCTTCTGAATATTTGATTGAAAAGTACTAATGAAAAGTTGAAACTGATCGTCATGACGAAGTGAAACCCGTTTTGCTGACGCTGACAGAAGCTAGTTTGAAACTGAAGCGGTGCTGCTTCTGTAGAAACCGAAGCTTCACTGCTTCATTTCTGAGTGACGCTATGCAATTGAAGGTGAAGTTGTAGGGCCCTGATCGAGACTGTGTAGTTTTAGCATCGTGAAACAGTGAAAACCCGGTACTAATTCACTTCGCAAGTCTGCACACAAATTTCGACAAATTTTGAACGAGAGAAAGTGCAATTATAAATCAGCCAAAACTAACGGCATTCGTAAAAGATAGTAGTGTCGCAGATCATGATATTGTGCGTCCAAACCAGATTGTTGCACAGAGATTAGCAGGTATTTGTGTGAAATTGTATTTAATGCAAAGTGAGCCTTACCTTCTTTTAACTGGTTTGATGCCCTGAACTCATGGATTTGAAGAAGAGGAAAACTATTGAGAATATAGAAAATTCACCAAAAGTTGATCTTGTTATGTAAAAACTGAGTAAGTGTGACTGATGGAGAAAGTAATTGAAAGACTGTCTTTGAATAATATTTTGAATCTCAGTGCCATGACATAAATTTAATTGTTTCGCACTTAGTTGAGGACAAAGTGGCTAAAGAAGATTTTGCAGAAGTAGTTGAATCTTTCGAATCACTAAAGGCTGATTGCGTATATGAAGTCAAGATTTTTTATTGACACATTTTATTGACATCGCTAAAGTAAGCTATGCCTAGCGCATGGAATTCAATGTTTACCTTGCTGAAGACTTGTAAAAATCAAGAAGAAGAAGTTCAATCCATTCTATTTGAGGCTTAGCAATAATCACGATTATATGGAATTAATGAAAATCTTAAGGATGAACTTATTACACTCCTGCATCCCGTTCCTGAAGTTATCGCAAGCTAAAAGATACTGACGAAACTGCAAAAAAGCCACGCGTATGACAAATTTTGTCAAATGCTTGCAAGTGTTGAAACGGATGCGCTCCAACCACAAGGGAACACTGACAACGTCCTAGGAAGAAGTCAAATCTTCTCGATGAAGACTTCGATGATGTACGGTCCGATTTTCATCCAACGGTTCCACTAACGATAAGATTATTTATGTCGCTTGAACCTAGACTAATATGATGTCTTTAAAGTAAACCGGTTTTGAGAAGTGCGCAACGATACTTTCACTTTAAGTGGTTGAATGGATATGGTGTTGTAATTAGAGATGTCTGTTAATCGTTCAATTAATTCTGTTATAAAATAATAATAATAATAATAATTCTGTAATAAATAGTTTCCTGAGAGGTACGCAAATTATTTTTGTCTCTGATTTTGAAAACTTTCGTGACTCGGAATACATATTGAAAACCAGCTTAAGTTTAAAATTGGAGTAAGTAAACATAACACATAAAAAATGTACCCAACTGAACGTTCTGATGCTATAACCTAGAAGAAATTTGTCAGTATTTAGAGCACATAAACGAACTAACTTCTCCTTTTGCCATTCAACAAACCAAAAAATAAACATTTTTTCGCAAACCCAGCGAAGAAGTAAAGATACCACTACCACTGGGTATTTACGTCTCCCAAACTAGCTGTTCACTGCCCAGCAGTATTAGGGAAACAGCCTTCAATTAATGTTTTTCGAATTATTGCTCATTATTGACCATTGCATGCATTGGATTTGTAGATTTAAATCGCCCGCTTTTAAGCCTTAATGCATAAATATATTTAAACCACGCCATTTAAGCCACGAGAAAATATTGCAGTTGCCTTGGCGGAAATGTGTATTTGAAAACAATTTAACAAAATCAAGAACAAAACTACCGCTGTCCTGTTACCTTCCAGAAATCAAAGAATGTTTTTATTACCAACCCTTCCCCCACGTTGAAGACTTTTTACTATTTCTATCCCTTTTAATCAGTAGCACTTCCTTGCCACAACACAATACATTCTCTTTGCACTACTCTTCCAATGAAATGGCAAACGTGCGCATGCATATAGAATCACTAGCTGACCCGACAAACTTCGTATTGCCACAAATTAACCTGTGTTGTACATAAATCATGAATCTCGGATGATCTTTGTCACAATCTCGAGTTTTGCAAGCCCCCCAGTGGGCGGCACTTCCGACGGCGGGTCACCGGCAACACTCGCGACCGTCTCGTCTTGAATGATCTAGTGTTACTATAGATAGTTTTTGTGGTCTTGTATTGACTAATGTTTTATGGAAGAGTCTCGAATTTCTCGAGTTCGATTAGTTTTTGAGTTTCGCAAAAATTTCTGTTTTATTTGTATGAGAGTCCATATCCCCCTACCACAGGGGTGAGAGGTCTCTAACTACCGTAAAATAAATTCAAGACTCCAAAATCTCCCACATGCCAAATTTGGTTCCATTTGCTTGATTAGTTCTCAAGTTATAAGGAAATTTGAATTTCATTTGTATGGAAACTCCCCTCAGAAAAGGAGAAGGGGTCGTAATTCACCATAGAAAAAATTTCTGCCATCTAAAACTCCCACATGCCAAATTTGGTTCCATTTGATTGATTAGTTCTCGAGATAAGAGGAAATTTGCATTTCATTTGTATGGAAGCCCACCCTCTTAAAGGGGAGATGGGCCATAATTCGCTTTCTAAAGAAGAGAGGGGTCTCAATTCACCATAGAAAAAAATCTTGCGTCCAAAACCACTTATATGTCAAATTTGGTTCCATTTGCTTGATTAGTTCTCGAGTTATGAGGAAATTTGTTTTTCATTTGTATGAGAGCCCCCCCTCTTAAAAAGGTAAGGGGTCCTAATTCATCATAGAAAAAATGGTTGCCTCCAAAAACACCCACATGCCAAATTTGGTTCCATTTGCTTAATTACTTCTCGAGTTATGAGGAAAATTTTGTTTCTTTGGTACAGGAGCCCCCCCTCTTAAAGTGAGGAGGGGTTCTAATGTACTATAGAAAATATTCTTGCCCTAGAAAACTTTCACCTGCCAAATTTGGTTTCATTTGCTTGATTAGTTCTCGAGTTATGAGGAAATTTGTATGGAAGCCCCCCCTTTTAAAGAGGAGAGGAATTATAATTCCCCTTATAAAGAGGGGAGGGGTCTCAATTTACCATAGAATAAATTCTTGTCACCGAAAACACCCACATGCCAAATTTTGTTCTATTTGCTTGATTAGTTGTCGAGTTATACAGAAATTTGTGTTTCATTTGTATGGGAGCCCCCCCTCTTAGTGGAGGGAGGGGTTTCTAACCATCACTAAAACCTTTCCTGGCCCCAAAAAACCTCTACATGCATATTTTCATGTCGATTGGTTCAGTAGTTTTCGATTCTATAAGGAACATACGGACAGACAGACAGACAGACAGACAGAAATCCTTCTTTATAGGTATAGATATTATAACCGAACACTACAACTGTAGCGCACTTTTCCAACACAGATATCAAATTGGGCCAGTATAATCGTCGTACGTACGTAAAAAATCTTCGAGCTTTTGGGACGAGGGGTTATATTATCACTTTTACTGGCGTATTTCCCACGTAGAGACATCAAATTGGTCTAGATTAAATTGTCGTTAAGAACATTCACGTTAAAAGTTTGATGACGTCTTTGCCAATCAATCACTAAGCAAGGATTTCAAGTGCTCAGTGGTTGGAAAATTCGCAAAATGAATATATACACCGAGCATCAGCACACGATTTTATTATGAAAAAGTAGAAAAGCGCACAGTTCATTTCGCCTATAACAAATTTGGAAAAATGTTTATGTTCTGGTCTTAAAGTATTGTTGAAGGGGGGGGGGGGGGGGGGGGTAAGAAAAAAAAATAATAACTCAAACCTCCAATAACTAAACCAAAGAGAAGAAACCAGTATTTATTTTTCCATATTATTAAAAATCTAATACAAAACTTTTGTACAGTACATAAAACCAATTCAAACCGAACCAAACTTCAATATTTTTCGACCCAAGCATATAAATGATAATAGTGGAGTGTCACAGATCACTTAAGAGAGCAACAAACGTATATATTGACCTTCATTTAAATTTTGCTTTGAACATGCGTGTCACTCGGTTAGTTACCTTGTATTTTAAAATAATCCAAATCCGTGTCACTTACTAATTCCGAACTCGGTAACCAAAAAATAATATGAATATCCGGGCATTCCTCAGCTGATGTTGGTTCTCCAAGAATAACGTATTTACCTTTATATTAGGAATGCAAATCATTTCGATAACAACTCTTTGACATGCTTCTAAAAAGGAACATAACTTAACATGACTTGATTTGTTGCTATGGTCGGGACGACTATTGATTCCAATGGTAATCATAACATGCCAACCAACAGTCACAAAATTTCAAGTTTCGAACACGTCAGTGACATCTTTCTGCATGTATTCAATGCATGGTAAAAATTGTATCCTTAAATTTTAAATTCATAACATCCAAAATTAGGGTAGCCAAGTGCACTACGGTATAAAACGACCAATTTGTACCCCCAAAAGCACCGATAGCTGATATTTCGGAGTATATAATTTGCCGTATTTCTTCGGTTTAAATTCGGTTCTTTTAAAACAAGTTGAATTGAAATGAAACAAAATTTAAAGCAAATGGATCCAAAAGTCTGATTGCAAGCACCCCAAATTTCGACGTCCGGAACTTAAAGGTTAGGCAAAATAATCGCCTGTGACCTGCAACAGGAATCAGAAAGCTCAGTTGGTGAAAGAAAGTTGTTCGAGACTAACGGGATAATTACTTTAACATTGCACTTATTAGGTATTTAGAGATGTAAACTCGTTGAACTGTAAAAAATCTGCTTATCACTAAAGAATGCAACATATTAATACAACACTTTATTTTTTTGCTCCTTCACATTTCGAAAACTTTTGAAGGGGAGGGCGACATAAACTTTTTTTCAAATTTGTATAAGCCTAACTAATAAGCCACATACATTCACGCTTCATAGCATCGCTGCATATACGAATATCGTGTGCATCATAAAAGTGCGAAATAGCACGTTCTGCTGCTTCTAAAGCAACTACCACTACTTTAACTGTTATGTGTTCGACAAAAAACACCTTTAAGTGCTACCGGGTACCCACAAATTGAAACGCTTGTAACTTTGGCAATATTTGATCGATTTGGAAAATTTGATTTTAGGTTTATGAAGGCTTTGGAAGAGTTTCTTGAAATTAAAAGTTCTATCGTTTGCTGATAGTTTGGTGATTTGACGTCAGGCCGTGGTTTCCTCTGCTGTACGAAGAAGTCGCCTCCATTCCACTCGGTCCATGGTCGCAATTCGCCAGCCACGTAGTCTACGTAGGGTCCGCAGGTCGCTTTCCACTTGATCGATCCATCTTGCTCGCTGCGCGCCCCGCCATCTCGTTCCAGTCGGATCGTTATTGAGAACTTTTTTAACCGGGCAGCCGTCCGACATCCTCACGACATACCCAGCCCATCGCAGGCGACCGATTTTTGCGGTGTGAGCGATGGGTGGTTCCCTAAGCAGCTGATACAATTCATGGTTCATTCGCCTCCTCCACGCTCCGTCTTCCATCTGCACTCCGCCGTAGATGGTGCGCAACACCTTCCGTTCGAAAACACTGAGGGCGCGTTGGTCCTCCACGAACATAGTCCATGTCTCATGGCCGTAAAGGACTTCCGGTCTAACAGCGTCTTGTAGATTGTTTACTTTGTGCGGTGGCGAATTTTGTTCGATCGCAGCGTCCTATGGAGTCCAAAGAAGGCACGACTTCCTGCCATAATGCGTTTTTGTATTTCTCTGCTGGTGTCGTTGTCTGCGGTAACCAGTGAGCCCAGATACACGAACTCTTCTACCACCTCTATTTCATCACCGTCTAAATGAATCCGGGGAGGGAGGTCAGCATTCACTTCTCTAGAACCTCTTCCTTTCATGTATTTTGTTTTCGATACATTAATGACAAGTCCAACACGTTTGGCTTCAGCTTTCAGTCCGATGTACGTTTCCGCCATCCTCACAAAGGTACGTGTAATGATGTCAACGTCGTCAGCGAAACCAAGAAGCTGGACGGACTTCGTGAATATCGTGCCACTCGTGTCTATACCCGCTCTTCTTATCACACCCTCCAAAGCGATGTTGAACAGCAAACATGGAAGTCCATCACCTTGCCGTAACCCTCTTCGAAATCCAAAGGGACTCGAGATTGCCCCTGATACTCGAACAACACACATTACTCGATCCATCGTCGCCTTGACCAATCGCGTTAGTTTATCCGGAAATCCGCAGTAGGCATAATCTGCCATAGCTGATCTCGATCGATCGTGTCGTACGCCGATTTGAAGTCGATGAATAAATGATGCGTGAGCACGTTGTATTCGCGACATTTTTGCAACACCTGCCGAAGCGCGAAAATCTGGTCCGTGGTGGCACGGGCACCCATGAATCCCGCTTGATATTGCCCCACGAACTCTTTTGCAAATGGTGATAATGTAATGGGGAAGCCGAGCGATTTGCAAATTCCATGTCCCGAGTTTCCAATCGTAGTCCTTATTTCGTCGCGTAGGTCGACGCCGATTGTTCCGATCCCTATTTTCTTCTTCGTTGTTGGTAACTTTTTGTTTTCCAGGGCGGCTTGTTGGGCCTGCCCCTAACCCCCTGTCTCGTCGGAGGACCATCGTGCACAGTACTGTTTAGAGTCCCTGCTGGCACAAGGACGAGTATAATAATCAGCCGCCCCTAACATGGAGAACAGACGCTGTTTGCGCTCCACCTCCTTGGTGAACAGACGCTCGTATTTGACGAAGCATTTCCTTTACCGCCATGCTATGGTTACCGTGCCAGTATTCGCGTCGCAACTCCTCACTTCGCTATTGTCAGATTGACAACATTGCCCAGGCTACGCCGCATTTAGTAACATATGACGCGTGGAGGCGTGAGGCGGGAGCTTGCGAGGACCAGAGCTGTGTTTGACGCTCCTTCCAGGTTGTCAACTCACCATTTGAAGCCCACTCAAAACACTAATGCGCACGTTTATTTAGGTTTGGACCACTGCTGTGAAGCCCCATGAGAATATGTTTCGGAATGGCCATGTCGGGGCAAAATTATCAAATAGAGCCAAAACAATGAAAAACGAACTTCCGAAGTAATTTCATGAATTTAAATACCCATATTGCCAGTGTTGCAATCCAAACAGTTCTGTGGCCACAGGAGGTCCCATGGGAACTTGTTCCAGAATGGTCATTCCGAGGATAAATCATT
This sequence comes from Sabethes cyaneus, assembly GCF_943734655.1. Taxonomy (NCBI): domain Eukaryota; kingdom Metazoa; phylum Arthropoda; class Insecta; order Diptera; family Culicidae; genus Sabethes; species Sabethes cyaneus. Next base: position 53,679,367 of record NC_071353.1, on the reverse strand, counting down.
ATACTGTTTTAAAACTATGAAAAATGACCTTTCGGAGTAATTTGAGGAATTTTGGATACCCATATTACTATGATTACATCCAGGATCATAAAAAGTGCTTTAATTCCGGAACACATCCTCGGAATACCGGATTTCCGGGAACCAGATGAATCACTTCCGGTTCTGTTGTAACCCGATTGGAAGTGGATAAGTTATTGAATCTTTAGGTAGTAAGATGGTCCAAATCGGTCAAATATTGCCAAAGTTACCAGCATTTCTATTTGTGGGTACCCTTGTCGAGCACTTAAAGGGTAAACAATTTCGAAGCTCCCCCTTTCCTCCCCCTTAAGTGCTACATGAAAACTTATTTTATAAAAAGTTGTAATTTAGCTAGTTCTAAGATGTCACAGAGTTTCAGTATCCTGGGTCGAAGAAAACTTTAGAATTTCTTACTTTGAAATCTGAAAAGGTACCCGGGTACCCTGTCGAACACATAACGGTTAAACTATTTTCTTTTTGTTGTGATATAATTTTGAATACATTCCGGTGTCTCCGGGCATCCTATACCCGCTTAATTGGCCACACTCAATGTTTAATATTCAATGTTTGAAAGAGTTCCGATGCTCACAATGTGGATATGTTCGTGAAAAAATTCAAATTCAAATGCATCCATCACATTATCGTCGAGGCAGGCGAATAGTGTATGTTCATGAGGGATGTTCATCGACTCAAATAATCATTTTTCGCCAACCACTGACAGTGCTCCATTATTTCCAAATTTTTAATAGTACAATATTTTTCTTCATTTAGGTCGACGTGTACAAAAGTTTCGTAAATCGATCTGGAAACCGCTGAACTATTAGCGTTCAAAACCTGACCACTATTTGACCCACTTAGATTTTTTGAATTGAACACTCCTATGTACCAGCTATCTTCCAGAAAGCCATAGAATTATATCAAAACGAGATACATGACTATTTTTCTAGCGGTGCTGACCGCTCAAGAAACTCTCCCGGTTGAATTGAATAAAACCAAGGAAAGGTTTTAGCGTTTATTAAGATCGTTTGCTACTGCCAAATAGATTGAATTGAAGAAGCATTATTGATCAATTCATAATTCATATTCATAATCTTTTACTTTCTGCTACCATAATTTAAGAACCTCTCAGTAAATTCGTTTGACGTTGCTCAATACAGAAGTTTTTACTCCTGTTGATTTATGCTGATTCTATCATTATTATCAAATTAACCAAACTTTTTCCGAAACACACAAAAGCTTCCGTTTCAAGAACTAATTAGCTGTTTTCTTAATTTATCAATTTTCCGGCTAGGGCGGCGAGCGTTGCTGCCCACCTACCTCAATTTCCCAGCTGTACCACTAAGCTCTCTCCATAATTTCTCAGCTTTATTCAATGCAGTCCGTTGTTTGTGGTTAAAGCCTACCCATAAGCTTGTCATCTACCGAAAATGAAGCAAATTGATAACAAGAAAGCCGGGAAATGGTAGTGGGTGGACAGCACCGCCCATTGCCTCACTCAGGATTAGGTTCACGTTACTCGTGGCGCAGAGCTTTTGTTGGCAGCACACGCCTAAGCTCTCTCGTAAAGCATTGATTTTCCTGCTTCCCTTGCTTTTACCTGTTTGCGATTGTCAGTAAAGCACACGAAAAGTGTAGACATTTAACTAGGCAATAAAAATAAATTGTGATTATTGAAAAGATTTTCCATGGTAGATCTTTATTTTTCTTTTTCATTGTTTGAGTTTGTTATGTGAATTTGAGTATAGAACTTGTTTAGAAACAAAATTTAATAATATAATTAGAACTGAATGTATACGCAAAACACATAATTTTAATCATATTTATATACCAGGGCTGCATGGTCTATTTCACAAAACACATTTTACATTTTTACAGCTTATAGTGGAAAATATTTTTTTTTGTCAAAAATGTAAGACCTTGTAACACCTTTTCAATTTCAAGTAAAATCTCAAAAACCCAAGATCAGCAAACAACCAAGTCGCTACTTTCCAGTGAACCGGTTCAGATCTCAATTTTCATCGGCAGAATACTCGCATTGCCTATCTTACGGCGTATTACCAAGCGGCTTAAGCCGGTTGGAAAACTGTGCTTAAAAATATTTTTATTTCAATGTCAAGGCATTGTACACACAGTCTCTCACCAACTGCCACCAGTCCTCTCATTCTCTCACTTGTCACTTATGCTACGAAAAAACCAAAACATTCCACAAACACAATCACAACAAATGGCATTAGATAGGGCGACAAAACTTGCGGCATGCCGGTAATTCAATAATTACGCAAAACCGATTAGCCGGTTGGTACTTGAAAGAGGGTTAATTAGGCAACAACCGTTCTCGAGCATTATCATTGTTTGCGATAACAACTTTGATTTCTGTTATTCTAACTCAGAAATGACAAAATGTTTCATTTTGAATTCAGGTTTCAGATTATTTTCTGGTTGCTCTGTGACAACATTCATGCAAGCAAGTTAACGATCACGTAGCTTTACATCACGATCCGTTGTGTTTGTGAATGCGGTGCGCCGGTGCGGCTCTAGACTGAAAATCAACAAGTGGCAAGGCAATAACCGGTGTCGGTTGAACAGCACAAACAGAGAATAAAATCCGGAGAGAAGAAGAAAGAGAGCAAAACTAAGCGATAGCCATGTACGGAAGATCAAGCATAAATTCCATCGATGGTAGATCATCGTCCACCGACGGTGGAGACCCGGTTGGAAGTGGGGCTGCCAGGGATGGTATCCATGGCTGCAGCGGTAGAGCCCAAAGCCTCATCAGCAGTATTGGTGCAGGCGATCGCTCGTCAGTTGAAACCGGACCGCGTTCAAGTCGAGACGTTCGTCGAAGTACTTCTAGCAATTGTTCCTCAATTGATAGCCGCGTTTATAGTCCTTGCAGCGGTAGTAGCGCTGGTTGCCAGACTCCCGAATACGATCAGAACGTGCTCAAGGCTCGTGCCAGTGTTCTCAACCAGTTGAGCAGTGTTTTTGGTCAAAAATTAAACCGAAGGACTTCGGGTGGACAGGTTAGCGAAAAGAACCATAACAATAACTAATCCGTTTTGCGGTGCAAATTCTTAGCTCCCCGCTCTCGGTTGAATTTTGAAAGAATAGCATTCGCCAGTAACTCAAGCATGGGGCCGAAAAAGGCAGGGACAAAAACCGAAAGAGGCCCAGCCCAAACGAGGGGTGAGGCTGTACCTCTTTTCGGTGGACTTGATCCCCAGTGCAACGAGTGCGTTTTTTACCTTGCTGTTGCTGCTGCTGCTGTTTTTGCCACTGTTCCCAAAAAAAATGCTTTGCTACCGCGGATGGCTGTGTTGGCTCCATTATTCTAGTGACACAAATATTACTGCAGCTTTATGTGCGATTATCTCGAGTTTTGCGAGCTGAGCTGATTACCTTCGTTAACACGATTTCGGTTTTCGTTTGACTACTAACACTAGTGATACTGAATGACGGGAATAGCCCTGAGTTGGTGGGAATGGAACAATCAAGTGTTTGCTGGATCGAATAATTCGAGTGTTGCAAAATAACAATGTTTTATTTTGGCATGCATACCTTAATCAGAAGTAACGGATTCTTCACTTCTTTTTGTCTTGAGAAAATAACCAGATTCAAGCGGAGTGTGAGATCCGCAAATAGGTTTTTATCTGCAGTGTCGAAAATAATGTAATTCAACAAATCTCTATCTTCGTAACAGCCTAGATAACGAGCGATAAGACATATCGATAACTTTGAGTTGAAAATAATGATTACTGCTGTAAATATATCGAAATACCGTTTTGATTCAAACTTCGAACAGTCTCAAACTTTAGATTCTTCAGGATTAATATCGAAAATATTGCTAATAGAATTAAATCATGTGCTCATGGTAGGCACATCATCGTGATCGTAGGAATGTTCTTTATTCAGTACGATTCAACATCAAACTCGAAAATTCCTTTCAAGAAGTCAACAGATGCTGAATAAAGTAAGAGCTCAGATTTGCACTTGATTCACTCACTCTTGGCGTTTAGCGTAAAATTGCGGTTTTACATTAGTTTGTTAATCCTAGAACGTCTATTTACGCTATTTTGTGATTATTACATACGTGTAAGGTACTCATTTACTAAAAAAAAGACAAAGCTTTGCGAGTTAAGTTAGAAAAGTTTTCCGTTTTATTCTGCTACAAAAATTAAACTACACAATGTTTACATTAAGGATAATTACAAAATTTCACTACACTATCATGACACTACACCTATAACATAGCTAAACTAACCATCCACTCACGTAAACATTCCGCAGATACGTATTTCGACTGTTACATCCTTGTTCAGTGCTTTTATGTATGTAACAGTCGAAGTACGTATCTGCGGAATGTTTACGTGAGTGGATGGTTAGTTTAGCTATGTTACAGTTGTAGTGTAATTATAGTGTGGTGAAATTTTGTAATTATCCTTAATGTGAGCATTGTGTAGCTGAATTTTTGTAGCCGAGTATAACGGAAAATTTTCCTAACCTAACTCGTATTCGAGATTCTGCTAAAACGCTCAACGTAATAACTTCTAATTAGTCGACAATGCTTATATTTTAAAGTTAAAATTTTAATCATGTTTCGTAGAAGTGATTCAAATTTTAAAGCGCCACTAAGACTTTCAGTTTTTCAGTTTCTCATCTTACGAAAATAAAGAGTCTTGATTATGAAGCTGAGCAAATTCAGGAGGAATTCAAGGTTTCTGCTGATCACATTTAATATAAATATTAGCAACTTTTCAATTTACTATTTTGGTCCGATATTCTGAATTTGATTATTCCGTTTTAACTGACAAATTTATTTAATCTCATTGAACGACATCGCCTTAAACAAAAAGTTCAGTTTTCTTAAAATTTCAACAAAATTCGACTATCGCTTCGGTTTTCATTGTGTTACTTCACTGTTCGAAAAATAATTTTTAAATAGTTTCAAACATTACTTGAGAAATCTGAGCTTCAAGATAAAAACAAATAATGAATTTAATATATAATTCTTGAAAAAACGATATGTCAACAAATTCAATCCGCTAGATAAGACTCACCTCACTAATCAGGTTATCGTCCCACATGTCCAACCGATTGGTCACTGTAAAGTTAATTCCATATATGACCAGAATCAATAAGATATAGTATCAGTAGTCAATCGAAATCGTTACAAAGTGGGTAGAAATATCGAACGAATGATAAAAGTGCAGCGCAGTATTGCATGGCTAATAAGCAGCTAGCCTAACAAAGTTCTGCTCAAGCGCTACGGTATCGCATCGCGGAGAATGCGAATTGAGTGACGCGACAGTGTGAATAAACAAATCTGTCATTTTCGTCTTTATCTTCTCGGACGTGCTGCAGTCGAGTGTAATCACACCGAAAGGTGCTGTTGGTGGTTAGTTAAGAAGCGAGTCATTTGCTGCATTGTGTTATCCACCGTCAGCAGACTACAAAGTGAAGAGTAAAAAGAGAAATAAGTGCTAACCAGTTTTGTACATAAATGATAATTATAAGATACATCAATTTATGATTTTTTTTAAGTGTTTACTGTAGTTAATAATAAACCTGTATTATTCATTTTAAAAGGTATGTAATTTTGCTTTAATTATTTATAATATATTCGTAAATGACTACACTCAAATCTTTTTTACACGGGGGATAGGTGCCGTTTAAAAAAACCGCGGTAATTCGAAAAATGTTGTAAAAAAACGCGTTAATTCAAAAATCGTCATAAAATAAACCGTGTTAATTCAAAATGCGACGTAAAAACCGCGTTAATTCAAAATCATCAAAAAAGCCGCTCGAATTTAAAAATCGCTGAAAAACCGCGTTAATTCGAAAAATGATTAAAAAAAAATCGCGTTAATTCAAAAACCGTCATAAAAAACCGTATTAATTCAAAAATCGTCATAAAAACCGCGTTAATTCAAAAATCGTAAAAATAAACCGTGTAAAAAAAGACTTGAGTGTATTGAAATCAGCAATTACAAAAGTAATTACCGCGACGACACCTAATTTCGATCATCTCAGGGATGATTCAACTTTAAATCTTCGCTGAAAAATAAGCATTTGATATTTATTTATGCATCTTTATTGAGTATAATTCATGATGATACATTGATTTTGTTTTATGGGAAAATATTCAACCGGTTGAATTATTTATTATAAGTCACAAAAACCGGATCAAATTATGATGTACCGATATCGACGCACATTCTTAAATGAGTTTACCCACAAATTGGTTTGATTTAGCTAAAACTTGGTTAAAACAACTCAAAATGCCCTTAAAGTGTGCAAACTTAGATTTTGAGTAGCTTTTCAACCAAAAATTGGTAGAAGGAACTTAAAAGTGCGTTATTTCTCACAGAGAATAATTCAATTAACGGTAGCAAGTAGCCAAAATTGCTTGATTTTTTTACATAAAATTTGAGGTTGTACACTTTAAGAGCATTTTGAGTAGTATCAACCAGGTTTTAGCTAAATCCGATCTATGTATGTATGTATGTATGTCAGGGGCGTAGCAAGAAATTTTTCTTAGGGGGGGTTTTACAAAAAAAAATTGACATAGCCTAACCTTAAGGAGTTTATTCAGGAAACGGGGAATTATTTTCAAACATCACAAGCTATTTTGGTTTTCCGGGTTCTTCATTTGACAAAAAAAAACTACAAGGTATACAGCCCTAAGGGTTGTACGAAAGGGTGACGTAGGACTGTGTCATATAATACTCATTACAATGATAACATGTTTTAATCGATGAAGTATAACTTTATGTCTGATCATTAGATCAAAGACTAATGCAAACTGCATTTATGGCATATGCATATTTGAGTATGTGTGAGTATCATTGTTTGAGTGTTTATTTGTAAAAGAAGAGCGAAATATTCTGATTGAATTCTTCATTGAATCAATGGTGGTTTTGAAAAAAAACCGTTTGAAATTGTTTGGTGGCCCTGAAAAGAACTACGTTTGAGCTGATAGCACTTCTTAAAAATCAGTACTATAATTACTGTTGCCAATATATAGATGGATGTCGCTATTCGGTCCTTTAGACTCTAGGATGATGGTTGCCCGCTAATACAGGAGTGATAGGAAATACCAAATCACTGTAAAGTAGAAATGGACTAGTTTTATCAAAATACTGACCGTCCGTCAGTGTGATCGTGCGATAAATGAGCAGACGGCGAACCAAGTGTGCTATTTTATAGTCACTGGCACTGCCGCTGCTACTTGTAAGCTAGTGTAGGTGTTGGGGGAAACCAGATCGACTGCTGCTGCTGCTCAAATGATTATCCGACGCTGATTGAGCAAGCACTTCTAATGTTTACCATGGTACAACGCAAAATGGAACGTTAACCATTTAGAAAGTGTAGAAAAATCTTTCCATTCTTCAATTACTATAGTTCTTATTAGAACTGTTTAAGACCACAATGGCCTGCTGCTGAATTTGCTGCCCATCAGTCGATCCGTTTCCATTTGCCTTCAGTGTTGGTTTGCGATAATTGCCATTGAAACTGCCGCCAAAATGCTATCGGGTATGCCTCGAATTGCTATGTCGGGACAACGAAGAGGATCCGAGTACCCTTCAGAATCATGACAGCTCGCGGATGCAGTAATCGTGTTCTCCACTCTATCAGCTTCGGCGTCTCTATTGCACCAGCTTCTACCAACCGTACAGCGTAACATGCTCACAGCACAAAAACGTCACGACAAGTTAAAACGTATTGAACGTGTGGCAGCAACAGTTAAAATCTAGTTAAAATTAGTTAAAATTAAAATATATACGGCTACGAAGTACGGAAACACTTTGAACACTAAAATGTGAGTTTAGAATTTATTATATTAATGTATTCTTTAAAATGATTAAACTGATTATTACAGCTTTAAGCAATTTACATTGTCGCGCTAAAAGATTGTGTTTTTTTAACCTCGCCGTGAAAGAAAGTTCCACGACATTCTTAAAGATTTTACGGCAGAAATTTAAGTGAATCCGACTAACTGAAGCCGTAACCCGAAGTACGGAAAGATGCCGAAAAAAACAACTTACAGTTGCGGAATCTGTTCCGATCCGGATAATGAATTGATGGTAGCTTGTGATGCTTGCCACGAGTGGTATCATTTTCGATGTGTCGACGTGGAAGATTCCGTGGCGGACCGAGATTGGAGCTGTTCGAAATGCCTGAATGGCCAAACGGAACATGGCGATCAAGACGAGATACGATCGAGATCCAGTACGTCCACTACGCGAGCAGCTAAGGCTGCATTGGAATTGCAGCAGCTAGAGGAAAAAAAGCAGCTTGAGTTACAGCGTATTCAAAGGCAAGCCGAGCAGCGAGAGAAGCAAGCGGAGTTTGAACGGAAATGTCTTGAAGAAGAACGTCGTCAACGGGAGAAAGAGACTGCGTTGGCCAGAAAGCATTTGGAAGAGAACCAGTTGCGTGAAAAAGCCCTAAAAAACCTGTACATTTTCGTACTATATCAATTTGTTTACCTTCGCCGGACTCGTTCCGTGACTCCTCTTTCCGCAGTGCTTTATCGGTTTAGGCAACGAGCAGTAGCAGTGTGCGCCGACATGAAGGAAATGTTCCACCAAATAAGAATAAGGAACGAGGACCGACAGTCAACGCTTTCTGTGGAGGAGTAACTGCAATGAAAGACCAACCATCTTTGTCATGGATGTAGCCACTTTTGGGTCTGCTTGTTCCCCGTGCTCCGCCCAATATATTAAGAATCTCAATGCGAAGGAATTTGCTGATAAGTACCCGGATGCTTCAGAGGCCATAGAGAATGGCCACTATGTTGATGACTTTCTAGACAGCCGCGACACTAACGAAGAGGTCTTTCGCGTGGCAGAGGATGTACGAAAAGTGCACAGTCTAGGAGGGTTTGATTTGCGGAACTTTGTCTCAAACTCAGTGGAAGTTTTGGATAAACTAGGAGAAGTAGATCCTTCGCTTGTAAAAGTGCTGAACCTGACGGAGAGTGGTAGTTCGGAGTCTGTCCTAGGCATATGCTGGTTACCGCAAATAGACGAGTTGACCTTTTCTGCTGACATAACGAATATTCGTCAATTCGTATGCGACAAAGTCCGTCCGACTAAACGTCAAGTGTTACGGATTGTAATGAGCCTTTATGATCCCCTCGGCTTGCTAGCCGCATACCTCATACACGGTAGAATTATCATCCAAGACACCTGGAGAACAAAGTGCGAGTGGGATGAAGAAGTGAATGATACTATCTATGCAGATTGGAAGCGTTGGATTAACCTTCTGCCTAAGATAACCGAAGTAACAGTTCCTCGAGCCTATTTCGGCTCGTGTATTCCAGAGCTATGCCAGCTACTTCAGTTGCACATGTTTGTGGATGCGAGTACGGAAGCGTATGCGAGTGTCGTGTACATCCGGTTTATGGTAGCAGGCAAACCTCGATGCGCCCTAGTTGGTGCGAAAGCAAAAGTGGCCCCAATAAAACCTCTCTCTGTACCTAGACTTGAATTGCAAGCGGCGACTGTAGGTACTAGATTTTTTCAGTACATTATCGATCACCACAAGTTACCATTTAATCAGAAATATCTGTGGACAGATTCGTCCACAGTAATGCATTGGATACACTCAACACAACGAAAATACCCACAATACGTAGGTTGTCGCGTCGGCGAGATATTGACCCATACTAATCCTGGTGAATGGCGATGGGTTCCAACAAAACAAAATGTAGCCGTCGAAGCTACAAAGTGGGGTCAAAGCCCAAGTTTTGATCCAAGCAGTAGATGGTTTCGGGGACCACAGTTCCTCTGGAAACCTGAAGAGTCATGGCCACAGCAAAATTGGACGATCTCCAAACTAGAAAGTGAAACATATGTAGTGAATGTTCATAGTATAATCGCAGAACCGTTAATCGAAGTCACCCGATTCTCAAAGTGGGAAAGAATGCTACGAGCGTCAGCGTACGTGTTCCTGTTCATCAGTATCTCCCAACGTCGTTCGGGTAGATCTCCTAAACTACTAGAACGCACGTTCCAGCAGCAAGCAGAAACTGCATTGTGGAAAATTATCCAGCGAGAATCCTACCCGGGCATGGTTGCCGAGCTGCTGAAGAATACAACTATAAAGCCTTCGGGGGCGGTACCGATATACTATCCGCAGTTTAAAACAACAGTAATTATCGATGAAGAGGGAGTGGTTCGTTTGGATGGTCGTATCGGCGCCGCCCCCAACTTGCCGATCGAAGCTAAGTATCCCGTTATACTAGCTGCGAACCCGATAACCTTTCTCTTCGTAGATTTCTACCATCGTCGCTTCAATCATCGAAACCGTGAGACGGTATACAACGAAGTTCGACAACTGGCGTACATCCCAGGCTTACGAAATCTTATCCGAAAGGTAGCTGGACGATGCCAGTGGTGTAAAGTCTACGCAACGAAGCCAACTCATCCCAAAATGGCACCGCTACCGAAGACCAGACTTATCGCATTTGAACGGCCATTTACCATTGTTGGACTGGACTACTTTGGACCTCTGCTGGTAAAGGTTGGGCGCAGCCAGGTAAAGCGTTGGGTGGCCCTATTTACCTGCTTCTCCACGCGTGCGGTGCACATGGAGGTTGCACACAGTCTGTCTACTGCATCATGCAAGATGTGTATTCGCAGATTCATTGCGCGAAGGGGCGCACCGTCCGAAATCTGCTCGGACAACGGTACAAATTTCCGAGGAGCGGCAAACGAATTGCAGGACCAACTGCAACTCATCAACGAGCAATGTGCTGAGTCTTTCACGAATACCGCTACCAAATGGTACTTCAACCCGCCAGCGGCCCCCCACATGGGCGGAGTCTGGGAGCGGCTAGTCCGCTCAGTAAAGGTAGCCCTTGAGTCCTTTGTAAATGCTCCACGAGTCCCAGACGAAGAGACATTCGAAACTATCATACTAGAAGCTGAAAGTATGATAAACTCCAGGCCACTTACTTACATACCGCTCGAATCGGAAGTTCAAGAAGCGTTAACGCCAAATCACTTCTTGTTAGGAAGCTCAAATGGTATACGACAACCACCGCAAGAGCCTACGAAGGCGCTCCAGTGTCTGCGCAGCAATTGGAATTTAGCGAAATACATTTTAGACGGGTTTTGGCAAAGATGGATACGCGAATATCTTCCGACGATAGCCAGGCGCACGAAATGGTTTTTAGGTGGTAAACCGCTGAAAGTCGGCGATTTGGTCTTTATAGTAGATGAAAGGAAGCGGAATAGTTGGGTACGTGGACAGGTCGTCGAATTGTTACTAGGAAAAGACGGTACTGCAAGGCAGGCGTTGGTGAAGACGCAAAACGGAATCATTCGGCGTCCAGCCATAAAGCTCACTGTGATTGACATCTGTCAGGAGAATTTTGGTAAAACCGAGATTGGCGAGGTGCACAACTCTGTCTTACGGGCCGGAGAATGTCGGGACAATGAAGAGGATCCGAGTACCCTTCAGAATCATGACAGCTCGCGGATGCAGTAATCGTGTTCTCCACTCTATCAGCTTCGGCATCTCTATTGCACCAGCTTCTACCAACCGTACAGCGTAACATGCTCACAGCACAAAAACGTCACGACAAGTTAAAACGTATTGAACGTGTGGCAGCAACAGTTAAAATCTAGTTAAAATTAGTTAAAATTAAAATATATACGGCTACGAAGTACGGAAACACTTTGAACACTAAAATGTGAGTTTAGAATTTATTATATTAATGTATTCTTTAAAATGATTAAACTGATTATTACAGCTTTAAGCAATTTACATTGTCGCGTTAAAAAATTGTGTTTTTTAACCTCGCCGTGAAAGAAAGTTCCACGACAGCTATTAATTGCCGCAAAAGTCCTTGGATTTGCATCCAATTGCCGGTGTTGCCGCCAAAATGCCATAGTTTTTACCTCCAATTGCTGTCGGTGTTGCCGCCAAATGCCGTTGGTTTCGCCACCAATAGCCGTCGATGATAAATACTGACCGTCCGTCAGTGCGATCGTGCGATAAATGAGCAGGCGGCGAACCAAGTGTACCATTTTATAGTCACTGGCACTGCCGCTGCTACTTGTAAGCTAGTGTAGGTGGTGGAGGAACCATATCGGCTGCTGCTGCTTAAATGATTGTCCGACACTGATTGAGCAAGCTATCGAACAATTTCGCATGTCTGCGATGGGGATAATGCAAAATGCAACGTAAAGTGCATCGTGTGGGATTCACGTTGGCCATTGCCCGCTGATTCCGCTTGTATTCGGGGTCGGTGTTGCCGTCAATAGCCATCGATGTTGCCAATTGGATTGGAAAAGGGGTGTGTCTTACAAAGTGGTCTCAAAGGTTATCATTTGGATCCAAACCCTTTGGTGTATCTAATTGTCGTCCGTGCCTGTGAAGCTAGGCGATCACAAGGGAAATATATGGGAAAATTCGACCTTAAAACTTCACACACATTTTCACTATTTAGCGTATAAAAAATTATTATTAGTATGTTACTATAAAATTGCTGGACATTTTATCTATCCAACGACATATTAACTGTTATGTTTCGTTCAGTAGTATAGTAGCTATTAGCGTTTGAAATATTTCATTCAAACGTTACACTTCTATTTTTCGTTTTTACAAAGTGCTACCCAGTCCCAGTATAGTAAACAAAGACGTAGTCCTACGTCAAAATCAAAATGTTATAAAAGTAGGTAAATGTTGAAATTACGCCTCTCAGTTGACATCGTGGTACGTCGTATATTCAAATCTTGGCTGGGAGAGACTATTAGAGTAAATAGGATCGAGTCCCTTCCAGGCGCGGCAAAAGTCGAGACAAGTTGACAAGCTTAACCTGCATGCTTTTCTACATCGCCATTGAGACATTGAGAAGATTATCCGGCGAGCAAAATCGAAACGAGAGACTCAATTTTCAGTGAAGGTAGCAAACTTCTTGGATACGCAGATGACTTTGATATTGTCGAATACTTTGAATCGAAACTTCGCAACGGCGGAGGCCATCTGCGTTAGACTGAAAGCGGAGGCTAGTAGGATTAAGCATAAGCATAAGCCTAGGATACCGCCCGTGTGCTGCAACTCCGTTATTGACCAGGACCGATGAAAATTGCAAAATGATGGCTGGAAAAAGCATACTTGGGACAGCACGTTATTCCTCATTGTGCAACCTTATCAGGTCCCTGCATGCTGATCAATACCGACGCCGGCCATGTCCGAATGCGGGTCCTGGTGGAATGGGAAGGAATGTTAGTCCAATACTTGTTGCTACTAAAGACTAGGAAATCCTCTGCATCTTCACAAGTATTTCGGGAAAGGAATTGTTGTTAGTAGATGGGGGGAGCTAGATGGATAATGTAAGTATGTAAGCACCAGTTATATGACACTAACCTGGATATTCGAAAATTTTCTTGTAAAGCCAGTAATTACGAAAATTAAGATATAAAAAAATACCTCATTTAAAAATTTAGTATCATACCATTGGTATTCATATACAACCATAATTTAATTTATATCGAAAAATACTATGCAAATGAGAGATTTATGACTCGAAAACTACGTGACAACTTGCACTTATTATACCTGAAAAGAAAAATCAGAAATAACTAAACGAGCCAATATAGTCCCTAAGTTGATAAGCATTTCCTCCTACCAACGCTAATATGCAGAGATATAGCGCCCTACACGCTTAATAACTACTGATCTGTCAAATTTTACCTAAAAAGTTAAAACTTTCGCCAAGTGGTTCACAGCCAAAACATTAAAATTTACAAACTATAGGGTAAGCGTTCCAGTAGTGGCGCATTTAGTAGTAAAATTTCAAATTTTTGGGCGGAATACAGTGATATCAGAATAAATATATAAGACCATGCACATGATATGATTGAAACATTCTTGATCTTACTAAGAATAACGGTTGGGATCATTAAAAATTTGAATTTTGTTGAAGAGAAAGATTTACAACTTACTTTTACTCGTACTTACTCTAACCAATAACTAACTTGTATTTACTCAGTAATTTCATGAAAGGATCTATCAAAAACAAAAAGTGCTCCGATTTTGTTCAAATTTTGTAACCTTATTGAGTTTCAGAAAATTTTAAGCCCATATTTTTGTGTTTGGCGTTTCGGGTGTCTCTTTCTGAGATAGGGTGAATCACCGTTTTGCTTAGGGTTTTTTAATATCATAACTTTTGAATGACTGACTCGATTTTCATGATTAAGGTGAAATTAGTCGTCATTGATTCTGCCAATTTCCAAAGCAGTTTTATTGTATGAAACAAAAATACTATTCATGAAAATACACTCGCTGTGTTCAGATCGGCAAGAAGAATGCGGTGAAAACATTTCTATAAACAGAACCCCGCTTTTGGGCCCAAAAACTGCTTCCGAAATTGGGGTTTCCGACGAAAAGTTAATGACTGCTAATTTCCTGTTAAACTAAACTGAAATTGTTGAAATATGTTTCGAAAACGAGTCGATGTGTGTCTCAAATAACAAGATGATATCACCACCAGGTGGATTAAATCGCGTTTAGTCTTCTTTCAACATATGTTCTTTTCGTCGAATTAGTAAACCGATAGTATGCTTCCCTGCACTTGATTTGCGGACCGGAAATCCAATATCCCTTCGTTTTAATATTGGGCGGACCGGAATTCGAATTCCCGGCATCATACTCCAACAGACCGGAATCAGTATTCCCTATGCTGCACGCTTACTATCAACTTCATAGTTGAGCAAGAAGTAATTTCCATTTCTCTACATTACTTCAGAGTAATGGACCAGATATTGAAATTTATAAATTGTTACTATTCCAACTTTTTAAAGAATAAATGCCCTTGATATTTTTGTCCTAAATTCCTGAGAGTTTTAATCCTCGTCGCCAAAGTAAAGCGATTCTACGGAGTTTCGCCAAACGATTTTAATTTGTCATTTTTGATTTAACTGAGAATTTCCATAGATGTTCTCTTCACAGCGCGGCCACCCAACCAGGAAAAACGGGAAAAGCGGGAAAAGATTGGAATTTCAAATCACTGGGAAAAACCGAGAATTTCGACGAACCACCGGGAAAATCCCAACTCTCAACATTTATCGTTAACGTTTTCATGTTTGCGGTATAGCTACACCGTGCCGTGCTGCACTTTGAACTCTTTTTCGTTGCAGCGATGCGCCTGTCATCACCTTAACTGGTTCATTTTTAGGCCAGGACGTGTCAGTTCAAAAGTAGCTTCTCCTTTAAAAGTCGAAACGGAGTACACTATCAGTGCGCCTATTTAATGTATGTGATTACATGCGCAGACGAAGGATGAGCGATGAGTTGAATTCAAGACGTCTTCGAGTGTTGAGTCCACGTTAGCACATTCAGTTGTAAATCGTTACAAACCTAGTTATTGTTGCGGGTTATTGTTGGTTACCTGGGTGGTTGTAGCCACTCAAAAATCTACAAAATGTGGTATCACCGCCAATCACCAAAAGATGTGTTATTGTGACTTGATGGTTTAATCCTTTATAGAACTACAAATTAGAAAAAACTGATACACACGATGTAGGCATTTAGAAAGTTAATCTCGACCTCATCTGACAAAGTTATAAATTTGCGTAACAAACTGTGGAACATTGGAAAAACGCTCAGCGTTATCGAATGGCATCGACATTCGTACCTAGGTAACCAATAAGCATTTCCAACTCAATTTAAATGCAAGCCAAAAAGCATTTAAATTGCCTTAAATGCTACTTAAATGCAATTTTGGCAAAATTAGCGTCTACTTTACTGCTAGCCCTTTTATAATGCTGACAATGCTTATTTGCAGCTAGTTACCGACAAGAAGAATTTAAATAGAATTGTAGATGCCAGTTATGCAGTCAAAAGGCTGATAAACAGCAACCTGCAGTAAAAAAGGCCAGGGATGCTAATAAACGATTGATTTACTGCTTATACTAATGCTTATTGGTTACCTGGGTAGTTTTACGTTAGCGCAACGTACGTGCACACAACGAAAAAATGAATCTCACATGCCACGTAAACTGAAATGCGTATGAATTATTGAACGCGTAACATAAATCACATATATTTTTCCATTAATTAAAACGTGAATAGCACAAACGGTTTTCAATATCTTATATGGTGGAATAACACGTAATTTTATATGGCTTGTGTTGTGTGTCCATTTATGTGCATGTCAAAAAACGTAAATTTACAAGATTTTGTCGTAGTGTGTGCCCTTAGGCATTTGGATTTGGATTGTTATTTTGGTAGGTATAACAAGTTACATTTCGTAACGCGACACCATCGCAGAAATGCCGTTTTTCGATTATCAGTGATTCAATTACATATTTCTGCTCTATTAATAGTTTTTGAGCCCTAGTTTGTTCTAAAGACTTTGTCTAAATACCAAACAGAATAAAACTGTATACTTGAATACTCGAAAAACTAATCGAGGTAAGAAATATTTTTAATTCTATTTCGTAACGTTCCGCAGAAATCACGAATGACCCAAGCTGGTTAAAGTGACTATAATCAAAACTCAAAACAAAACAAAAAATATTTCGTAACGGGACACCATGGGTTTTACTGAAAACAGTGCAAATGGTGTTCCGTTACGAAACCACAAATGTTGTGTAATATTTTTTGAAACGGTGGTGCTACAATTGATGATGGGACGATAGGGGAAAGTAATGAAGAATTTTTTTTGAATTGAGGGGAAAGAGTGGAAAGGTGAGGGAGAGGGGCTGGGGGTTATTGGTAGCTACGCTTAACAAGTTGTCGTTGTGACTCCTACCTTTTAGTCCATTGCTGGAAGGTGCATGGGTCGAACCAAGCTATAATCTGAGATTATAACCGGATTCGAACCCACAACACCCTCCAGGGCATGTGGCTCGCTGGTACTTTTACCTTTAGACCATAGAGGCTGAAGTCCAGCGCCTCTATGGTTCTAAGGTAAAGGACAAAGGGCAGACTTTGTCAATCTATAGATAGATAAGCAATTGTCGCACACGTTATTCTAACAACAACGTAAGAAGAGCAAAAAGCACAACTCGACAAAGTTAAAAGTGAGACCGACCAGGAAGTTTTCAAATAATGGAACAAAACCAATTATTCGCTATTAGTACGCTGATTAATGCTAACTAGCAGTCAGTTCTCACATGTCAAAAGTAATTAAAAAACCCGAATTAATCCACCTAGCGGCGTGACCTAGCCTTTCTACTGTCACAATAATCATCATTTAATTTCTCAGGAACATCTATGTATAATTAACTTGACTATATTTTTAAATATCCGTTCCGTATTCCTCAAAATCCTTATTTGCCAGTAAAATTCACAACGTATTGCGTAGAATAATTAAATTTTCTTTCCTTGTGTGCGTAAATACTTTAAACACCTTATTTAGTTTTATAATCGGTCGGCTTAAACTTTCGGGCTTCAGAGCCACATAGGAAACTTGTTTTGAATTGACAATATGAAATATGTGTTCAGAACAGATTTTTTGATAATTAATTAATACCATGTGTTCAAAAGTTAGCATCTTTGAAAAACAAGAGTTCAGAAAAATTATTATTATACTTCGCCTTTGAAGACAAAGAATATCGACAACAAAATGATTAATCTCAAAATTTTACTATTAGTTTGCTTGGCTTCAATTTTGCAGTATATCTGAATTAGAAAAAATAACTGAATAGAGCGTTAGATATGAAAAAGAGAAATTGAACTTTTTCTTAGCTGGCGCTCCTTCAGATAATTATTTTTGCATGAAAATCAAAACTTATGCTTTTTTTGAATGTACTTTCATGAAAAGATAGTCATTAGCTTGATCGCATCGTTTTTACAATGTTGGAGGGTTAGGAAAACAAGAGGTTTGCAAAAGCTGCGCCTTAAACATGCTTGAGAATGGGAAATATGATCGATATGATTTTCAGTGCTTGTCATTTTTGATTTATTTGTTGAAACATGATACATGACATAAGACATCTGTCCTTTAAAATGTCATTAACGAAAACAAATCTTACAAAATTACTACCGTGCAACGTTTACTTCCTATTTTTCATATAACATTTCTAAGCTCTAGTATCTATTGATTGAAAAGAGCATCTATTGATGCGCAAAATTTGTTTGAAATTTGTATAAATTTATTTGGAAAAATCAACTCATTTTTAATCCTATACACCACTATACCTTCATGCTTAAATTAACTGCTTTTCTTCGCTGTTTGCTTTTCGTGTACAATTGTGAGTAACAGCAAGTGAACAAAATGACAATTGAAATCTGAAATCAAAGAAAAGAAAAAGCTTTTCGATTGAATCCCATTATTTAATATTTATTTGCAACAGATACGTAGTTCGCCTACGACGTGCAGGCTTCAACAGCGTCTTATTTCAAAGCGTATACGTATCTGTTGCGAATAAATATTAAATAGTGGGATTTAGTCGGAAAAAGTTTTTTCTTTTCTTTAATTTCAAATTTCGTATTCCACTAAGAGGCTTCAAAAATTTCAGACAATTGATTCAGAAAAGTGAGAAACATCTTTTCTTGAATTTCAATGCAAATTTAAAAATTGCAAATTGTCATCCCAAGTAACAATTTGAGTTTTATTACACTCTTATGATGACATTCAAGACCAAAATTGGTCATGAAAACCACCAGAAGAGTACAATCAAACTCACATTGTTGCTTGGGATCACATACACACACATACATACATACATACATACATACATACATACATACATACATACATACATACATACATACATACATACATACATACATACATACATGCATATATACATACATACATGCATATATACATACATACATACATACATACATACATACATACATACATACATACATACATACATACATACATACATACATACATACATACATACATACATTCATACATACATACATACATACATACATACATACATACATACATACATACATACATACATACATACATACATACACACATACATACATCACACACATTGAATACAATCAACATTTGTTTTGAATTCACACGTTTTAACGGTTTAATATACGGTGCTCAAGTGTTAAAGTTTAAATAACTTTTGAATGAACTGTCCGATTTCAAATAACTCGGTTTCGTTTGATAGATCTCAGTAGTAATTTTCAAATAATAATAAAATGTGTGATGTTTTTCATTGAATTAATGCTTATATGTTACAAAAATATGTTTTAAATACTATTTTTTCACATTTCTTTATGTAACTTTCAAACTACAAGCCCAATCGTCATGAAATTTGGAAGTTAAGGGTTTTCAAGACTCCTCTTTCATATGCAATCAATTTTGTTCAAATCGGTTAAGGGACCTATGAGATAATGAAGTCCCATATTTTTCATATTTTTATACATAACTTTTGAACTAAAAGTCCGATCAGTATGAAATTCAATAGCGACCAATGGGACACCTAGACCTTTCATTTGACACTAAGAACATTAAAATCGGTCCAGCCATCTCCGAGAAAAGTGAGTGAGATTAAAAGCGTCACATACACACACACACACACATACACACACACACACACACACACACACACACACACACACACACACACACACACACACACACACACACACACACACACACACACACACACACACACACACACACACACACACACACACACACACACACACACACACACACACACACACACACACACACACACACACACACACACACACACACACACACACACACACACACACACACACACACACACACACACACACACACACACACACACATACATACACACACACAGAAAATGCTCAGTTTTCGAAACTATTCGATATGACATTCGGCCCGCAGGACCTTTTTTCCATTTCCGGTTTTCCAAGTGATTTCTATACCTTTATACTATATATTTATATAGTAGAAAGGCAAAACGGTTGACTTCACCGCACAACAAACATTTTTGTTGTAAAGGAACTTATCCAGCGCTTGTTATTATCTGTTAATTAGCTATACAACAGTTGAATAAGCTACTATTCATCAAAAATAGTTGTTGGGCGTAAAGATCCGAAATAAAAAATAACTCAGAGCCAGCACGGCATTTTGCTCAGTGAAAGAATGACATAAGCGGTCCATTTATATACTTTACAAATTCGTATAGGACGTAAATTCGTATCTACCCAAACCCGCTTCGGTTTCAAGAACCGAGATTTGGTCACACTAAGAAAATATTATTGGTGAATGGAAATCCATGTCTAACATGTATATTAACGTGATAATACATCTTGACGGTAGGTAAAATTGTTTTGATGCACCTCTCTGTTAACACAATAAGCATCATTCACCGTCTGCAAAAAAATGAAACAATAAAGTGTAAATACGTGTCATTTTCTTGTAATAACCACTTTTTTAATTTTTATGAAATATTTTAAGACTTATTATATTTATTGTTGATTTAATATGAGTCCGATTGGGGTTATTACATTCACTAGCATTTACCTCTCTCTATCTATCTCTTGTCGTTTTGATCCGCAGGGAACTCCACAATACTATCAGGAGCTTACGGCACAACAGCAACCTCGTGAATACGACGACCCGGAGGACGAGGAAGCCGAGATGGAAGCAGAACGGGAACTGGCCGAAGATGCCCAGTGGAAGCGGATTCAGCAGAACACATTCACCCGCTGGGCCAATGAGCACCTGAAGATCATCGATCGAAATATCGCCAACCTGGAGACGGACCTGGCCGATGGACTGAAGCTGATTGCCCTGATCGAGGTGCTCTCGCAGAAGCGTATGAGTAAACACAACAAACGGCCCACGTTCCGCAGCCAGAAGTTGGAAAATGTTTCCGTGGCGCTTAAATTCCTGCAGATCGAGGGGATCAAGATCGTCAATATTGGTGAGTAGCTCCAAGCCGGATTATCTTTTTTTACGATGACTAACTGTTTTTAGCGGTATGCTGATTAATACCCGTTTCACGGGAGTTGGGTTTGATATTGTGATGACTATTATGAGGTGGTATTACTCAGCATTGCCTATATGACAGCAATGCGGTCATGTTTCAACTAAAAGGAAAACCTAACTTAATTCACCGGTAGGCGAATGGTACTATAGGTATACCATCACTGCATTTTTTTTTAGCTAAAATGCTGAAAAGTACTTAAACACTGAATTAAGACTAATGAGTCTATGTTCAATTATTTGCATTTATCTATGGTGTGCTGTATTTTTATGCACCACGTAACATTTATTTATTTATTTATTTATTTTCCTGTTACAAATAAATTCAGCTGATTATTTGTCTTTATGAATAAAATAATTCTAGCTTGTAATATCAGTAAGATATGTTATGATAGATGATCATCATGGCTGTCACAATACGTATTTTTATTAAAGCTTGTATAATCTGGCAAGTAAGGGCACAAACCATTCGAATTATTTTGCTTGCTTCCAATTCTAAAACAGCCTATTTTTCCATTTGCGCTTAAAACCCTATTTTTACCTAGACAACTTTGGAGCAAACTGAACAATCTTCCTGAAGCTCGACATAAAACTTTGAACAAAATATTAGAAACCTTTTCGAGGAAATACTAATCATACTTTCGATATCAGAAAAAATTGAAGTTGGCATAGAGTAACACTCTGAACAAAAGTTTACTTTCATTCCGACATTTTAAAAGTTTCAGAAAATATAATAACCTTGGTTGTTGCTATTTTGATAATCATATTATCCATTTATTGGCCATAAATGGGAAGTTGTTTTGTGTTCACTAATTTGCCAGTTTGCTTCGTTCCAGCCGACGACACTCGAAACTCAAATCCCCGGTGTTCCCGGAGAAAAATGATTTAATTGCGCGAGCTGCTTTAAAATTTAATTTTTTTTGTTGGCTTGCTAAATTTTCTGAAGAAAATTATGCCTTTATATTTTGATTTAAAAGTTTTTCCAGTGTAAATTTATAAGGCTAATAAACAAAACCAACAGAATCTATTTCTAAGCTTCTCTATCGTTTCATTTTCAGCCGCTTTCATGTTGCTTAATCCATTTGCTTCAGTTTTTTTCTTGTTATGGGATGAAGAACGAAAGAATAAATATGAATATATCTCTGATGGCCAATTTAGTCGCCGTCGGTTCGGCTAGGGCAATTATTTCGCACACGGCAATATAACGATAATCGCATTTTTCGGATGTTCCTAACCGTTGCGTGATGACTGCACCGAAATAGCCTTGGCCATATATCGGCATAGTTCCACCGTGCAACGCCCTTCTCCACTCGGGTAGAATTGAGCTCCCAAGATTTTACACGTGTTCGACGTGGCTTATTAGCGATGCTGAATCAGGATAAATCGGCATAAATTCTTACTGGGCTCTTGACTAGAGACAATTTTGGCAAAGCGGATTTTTTTCTGACAATTCGATCTGGAAACTGAAACATTCGGAATTTATTATAGACGATTTCCATTGCAATGTTATAGATTTTTTGCGAATTTTTGCGACTAGCGATTGGTTTTTCTAAATAACTTTCTCAAATTTCAATTTCAAATACCACTATAGTTTTAAATACATGATTGAATTTTCTATAGAAATTTATGTTTTTCGGTACAAATCAAGTCCAAAAAGACTTCTTTAAAAAAGAATACTGCGTGACAAACGCAAAAGTTTTCACTTTCTTAACTTTCTCGCTAACTGTGGAAATGTTACTCAATCGGGTTTGAAATATCATATCTCTACTTTTCCTATTTGTTTATGGTTAGGAACGATTAACATGGAATAGAAATGCGGATAAGGCGTTTTCTATAACAAAACCTATATAATAAGTTGATGTTTGTATGTCACGGATAAACTTTTCGGTTGTTTTGTCTTAGTCTACGTCAGGTTTGTTTGCACGCAAAACAAAAGCAATGAAAATCCACGCAAGAAGCCAATATTTTACTTTTATCGCCTATCATCGTATATGCAGTGTTTTAGGGTACTTTTTCCAGCAGCCAACCCCACATTCATTATCAAGCAACGTCGTTGTCGTGATAATGCCACCACATCGCAAGTTTTTCTATACTACCAGAATATTGGTGGTATTAATAATTCTCTTGCTGAGTACCAGCTGGCTTTTTTTTAACGAGTAGGGAAATCTGGTATCAGACACCTGAGAAGACAACTCAGGGAGTGGGGTTTGGTATCCCGACCCCCCTACTGGGGCGTGAGGATCCAGACTAGGGTCTGTCTAACCGGTAGTACCGGTAGTACCGAAACCGGTAATACCGACCAATTTTTGGATACCGAAATACCGGTGTTGGCAAAGCAAAAAACCGGTATTTCCGGTATTTTCTAATATCTTAGTTTTTTTCATTTTTCAAACTCCTTATTCGAAGAAGAACCAAGTTTGATGGAAGATTGTAAAACTTATAGAAAAACAACTTGGTGTTAATGCTGACGACATTCTGCGACTACTAACAATGAAGAAAGTGAAATTGTAGGTCAAATAATTATAGCTCTTGAATCCGTTTAAGGCACAGTGGAGCATCTTTGCCGTAAAAAAGTTTCAATGAAGTAATGAAGCTTTAGTTTCGACTGAAGCTCCCTTTTAAAACTGGCTTCAATCAGCCTCAATAAAACGGTTTTCACTTCATAATGTCGATCGATTTTAAAGTTTCGTTTGTCAAATCAAATGTCTATTAAATATTCAGTAGAAGGGCTAGCAACTTTGAATGCAATTGAATTGAATTTAAGTAACATTTCCGACAATTTAGCGCATATTATAATTAACCTACTCAACATCGACAAATCGTGCCTGACTGTCAATCGTAGTCATTTGAAATAGTCACTAACTTCAGCTGAAGCTTGCTTAAAACGTTCTGTTCATCAAACAAATCAAACATGAAACAAATCGCTTCATGTATAAAGCGAAGGTAAGAGAAAGTCAGCTTCATTTATTTGTTTCGAGGATGCCGAGCCCTAGTCAGAATATGGGA
Source organism: Sabethes cyaneus (assembly GCF_943734655.1). NCBI lineage: Eukaryota > Metazoa > Arthropoda > Insecta > Diptera > Culicidae > Sabethes > Sabethes cyaneus. Next base: position 53,655,411 of record NC_071353.1, on the reverse strand, counting down.
ATATTTTCGCTTTTCGGGCATTCTTGCCACTAAAGGATCTGCGAGGAAAGACTTTGGAATATTTTTCAAGTATTTCGAGTGATACATTGATCAAACAAACAGATAAAATTTCCAAGCTCTGCGAATAGTGGGATTGATAATAGAGAAGAGAAGATATCTGTGAACGCTGATGAAGAGAATGAGAATGACGGGTTCTGCTCTGGGGATGCAGGAAAATTTGTGAAGAGACAATAGGAGTCCGGGGTATCTAATATACTGGAAACTACATTACCGGGGCATTTAAAAATAGTTAAAAGCGGGTTTCCCTACTAGAAATGACTAAATGAAAGAAAAATTCCTAATGCGCTAAGAGCCGTTTGTCAGACTTCGATGAAAGCAGAAATTTTCGTTGGAAGCGCTGGCAATAAAATCTAGCAAGGGAAATAAATCACTAAGCGCATTATATCTGCTTAAATTCTACTTTGCTAAGGAACAATACTGAAATTAAAGATTGAAAATAGACATTTACTGAAAAACACCGACATTTCTATTGATTCCGAATAATCTGCCAATACCGGTTTTTTACCGGTACTACCGGTATTTTCTACGCCAATACCGAAATACCGGTTTTCACCAAAAGCACTCAATACCGACAGCCCTAATCCAGACCCACTAAAACCCTACTCGAGTCTCCAGCCTCAATCCCCCCTGGAACCACCTTATCGGTATTACTTCAGGGAGGGGCTATTGTGCTTAACGCACGCTCTTAGATAACTACTGGACTATGGTAGTTAGGCTGTTTATTCGCCGTTGATCGGCTTTCCAGCGGTTTTGTAGCTCAAGTACGATCTGGGTAGCAGCCGCATTGACCGCACCCCAAACGTCCGAGCTAGAACACATCCTTTGGACTAAGTTATTCGGAGTAGTGTCCTGTCCGCTAACTGCCATCATGTTGCTTCTCACGCCCGCGAAACGAGGGCATATGAAGAAAGCATGTTCTGCAGTTTCCTCAACGTCCGCGCATTCGGGACACTCGAGGGACTCCGCATGCCCAAACTTGTGCAGATACTGTCTAAAACAACCATGCCCTGACAGAATCTGTGTCAGGTGGAAGTTGACTTCACCATGGCGCCTGTTGACCCATCCCGATAGTTCCGGGATAAGTGGAATCAGACCATGCCCGCTGCCATGTGATCATCGAGGCTGATCTTGTGGTACTCCGTATGCCTCTAGTTCCACGTTGGTTGAAGCACTCTACGTCCTCGCTGATGATGATACTAATAGACATCATACCCGCTAAGACGCAGATTGCGTCATGTGAAACTGTGCGGTATACACTCGCCACTCTTAAGCACATGAGACGATAGGTGCTTTCCAGCTTGGCTAGATAGCTTTTGGTACCTAACGCCGATGACCACACCGGCCCGCCATACCTGAGTATGGACTGGACCACGTTGGCTAAAAGCCTTCGCTTGCTGCCATATACCGCAGAGCTATTAGACATCATACGAGACAATGCCGAAATAGCTGTGGAAGACTTCTTGCAGGCATAGTCGACGTGGCTCCCGAACTTGAGCTTGTCGTCGACCATGACTCCAAGGAGGTTTAAGGACCGCGTTGACGAAATAGTGCAGTCCCCGACGCTGATATTTGCTTGCTGCACCGACTTGCGGTTGTTCACCACGATAACCTCCGTTTTATGATGCGCTAGGTCCAGTTTCCTGGATCGCATCCAATCTTCAACAATGCTTATAGAGTGGGCAGCCATCAACTCTACCTCTCTGATAGATTCACCGTAGACTTCCAAGGTGATATCGTCCGCAAAGCCGACAATCACCACCCCACAACACCGGGCCCAGTATGGAACCTTGCGGAACCCCTGAGGTGATTGGAACGCATTTCTGACCCTCCTCCGTGTTGTAGCATAGCACACGATTCTGGAAATAATTTTCCAGAATTCTGTACAGCGACACCGGCACTTGGACGTTACGAAGCGAGTACCAGCTGGCTTGCAGTGACGCATGCTACGATATCTACGCTTTCACGGAAACTTGGCTGAAGAACAGCACACTATCGAAGCAACTGTTTGACAACACGTACTCGGTTTATCGGCACGATCGGACAGCATTAAATAGTAACAAAAGCTCTGGCGGCGGAGTTCTTTTGGCCGTGCGCTCCTGCATCAAATCCTGGCAATTGAAACCTCCCGAAATAACGACGGTCGAGCATCTGTGGGTAGCGATATCGACTCAATCTGGAACGGTTTTTATCTGTGTCATATATTTTCCACCTGACCGCATCAATGACAGCAGCATAATCGACAAACATGCACTCTCTCTCGAATAGGTCGTCTCTCAAATGGATGCTAATGATAGCATTATTATTGTAGGCGATTTCAACCTCAGCACAGTTTCGTGGCTCAGCGATACGAATAATTTCCGCTTTTCTGACTTTGCTCATTCCTCGTTTCGTCCAGCTTCACTGTCCTTGCTTGATTCATATTCAACAGCCGGACTGAGACAGCTGAATGGCATTTTGAATGCAAATAACCGTTTGCTTGATCTGTGTTTCGTAAGCGAAGAATTAGGGCAACGTTGTTCTATTCTGCAAGCCCCAACACCACTCGCCAAGCATTGCAGGCATCATCCACCTCTATTGTTGACACTGGATTTGAAACCCGAATATCGTTTTTTAGACCATGCTGAAACCGTCTATTACGACTTTCTCAGAGCAGACTTCTAAGCGATGAACAGTTTTTTGGCTAACTTGGACTGGAATTCTTTACTCGCTAGTCATGACGTTAACTTTGCTGCTTCCACCGTTTGTGGCATCATACTTTACGCGATCGATCAGTTTACATCCAAAAAATTGAAACGCAAGCCTTCTAAGCCCGCATGGTCCATCTCGGAACGTAAACGCCTGAAACGACTGAAAAGAGCTGCCCTTAGGAAATACTGCAAATATCGCTCGGACCGCACCAAAGTTGACTATGCACATGCTAACTCCTACTACAAGCACCTAAATAATAGTTTGTTTAATTCCCATAATTCGCGTCTGCAGAGCTCTCTTAGAACAAATCCCAAGAAGTTTTAGACCTTTGTAAACGAACAACGGAAAGAATCTGGACTTCCTTCCAATATGACTGACGGGGTTAAAGTAGCGGATTCAGTCGCAGATATTGCCGACTTGTTTCGCACGCAATTCAGTAGCGTTTTTTCTGATGAGATCGCCCTTGCTCATGACATTGTGGCAGCCACAAGTAACATTACTCGCTTAACCGTTTCCAGTTTCCCGTACAACGTAACTAGCGATGTGGTGATCTCTGTTGGGAAACATTTGAAATCCTCAACTGGATGCGGCCCAGATGGCATTCCTTCCATAGTCTTGAAACGCTGTTTAAATACTCTTGCATTGCCCTTAGCTAAGGTTTTCGATATATCATTGACGATGGAAGTTTTCCCCGAGTGCTGGAAGGATTCCTTTGTTTTCCCTGTGCCCAAAAGGGATGCAAAAGAACCTTTGCTAATTACCGTGGTATCCCAAGCAACAATGTGAGTTTTATTGTACTCTTATGGTGGTCTTAAAGACCAATTTTGGTCTTAAATGCCATCATAAGAGTGTTATAAAACCCAAATTGTTACTTGGGATTGCTGCCTTAAGTGCTGTCTCTAAGCTGTTTGAGCTAATCGTTCTGGTAAAGTTGATGCAAGATTGCTCACACTGCATCTCTCCTGACCAGCATGGTTTTATGCCAAAGCGCTCAACGACAACTAATTCAATCGCCTTTACATCGTTCATCATCCGTGCAATGCAAGAAGGGAATCAAGTTGACGCTGTATATACGGACCTTACTGCAGCTTTCGACCGCATAAACCATGAGATAGCCATCTCTAAATACCACGAATTGGGCATTCACGACAATCTGCTGACTTGGCTTCGCTCCTATCTCATCGGCAGAACTATGTCAGTCAAAATCGGCGATTACGTATCGTCACCCTTCGTAGCAACTTCCGGCGTTCCCCAAGGCAGTCATTTGAGACCGTTCTTGTTTCTGCTGTACATGAATGACGTGAACAAAATCCTTAAATGTTCGAGATTATCTTATGCTGACGATTTGAAAATGTACTATACAGTAACTGTACAGCCCTAATGACGCCCATCTCTTGCAACAGGATTTGGAGACCTTTGATGAATGGTACCGAATTAACAAGATGTCACTAAATGTGTCCAAGTGCTCAGTCATCTCCTTCGGTCGCAAACGTAACATGTATCTGCACGATTACGCCCTTCGTGAGACGGCCCTAAAGCGCGAAACAACTGTTAAAGACTTGGGAGTCTTGCTCGACTCGAAACTAACGTTCAAGAACCACATTTCCTTCGTTGTATCCAGGGCTTCCTCGTAACTAGGATTTCTGTTCCGCTTTGCGAAAAGCTTCAAGGATGTATATTGCTTAAAATCTCTATATTGCTCGCTAGTTCGTCCTATGCTGGAATACTCCGCCATTGTTTGGTCACCTTTTTACCAAAATGCAATTCATCGGATTGAAGCAGTTCAACGCAAATTTATTAGATTTGCTCTGCGACACCTACGCTGGCGTGACCCACGTAACCTACCGAGTTACGAAAGCCGTTGCAAGCTGATTAATTTAGAACCGCTGGAAGGAAGGCGCAATGTGGCTAAGGCGTGTTTTGTCGGCGATCTTCTTCAAGGAAATATCGATTGTGCTGAATTGCTTAGTCGCCTAGATATCAACACTAGAAGACGTAATCTTCGTTCGCACGCCTTTCTCGTCAATCGACATTCAAGAACTAACTATGGGTTACACGAACCAGTGCTTAGTATGTGCCGGGTTTTTAATAGCTGCTATGAAGTGTTTGATTTTAATGTGTCTCGTGAAAACAATAAGCGTTGTTTTAAAAGATGTTTGTGCTAGGTTAGTTCATATATGTTTTAAATAGATATTTGTTATTAGGATTATACTTTTTCTGTTGACTATAATAAATGTAAATGGATCATTTTAGGTAGCTTTTGCTCATGCTTACCGCTAGATGGACACTAAAGCGCAACGTGCCAAATTTAGAGTAAACTTTAAGGCTGATATAGATTATCCGTCATAATCTCTTTCCATTCTGTTGCTGTTGACGGTTGCTGACGGTTAATCTAAACCGGTCCTTTTAGGTGGATCAATCAGATCGAAAGACAGTTTGACAGCCGTTTACGACGTTCGTCGAGTGTGTTTGTCAGAACTTGTCTATGCTGGAGCCATCTGTGAGATTTTTCAGTTTTTCTGATGATCCATTGTGGGGTAACGAAACACGTGTTAATGAAGGTAACTTTGATGGAATGATTAATTGGTCACTGGATTTTCGCAAAACCTCTGTTGCATTCAACTGTGCTACACTAATGGTTATAAACGCTACTCTTTCCGAAATCTTAAAATTTATTGACAAATATCTATTTGGAAATTGACTGAAGTTTTTGGAGTGTCTTAGTAGAATACGAAACCTGAAATTAAATAAGAAGAAAACTATTCCAATTAAATTGGAACAGATGTTCGAAAACAGACACTGATGAAGCCTGAAAGTCGTAGACGAAATACGTATCTGTCGCGAATAAATATAGATAGCAGAATTTAATTGAAATAGTTTTCATTTTATTTAATTTCACATTTGGAAATTGTTGATTTTTTCAATTCCCAGTACCCAACAGTGCAGTCAGTCAATTTATTTTTTGCAGAAGTAAACTCAATGTCTTTAGATAACGCAAGGGGTCGGTCACTCGGCACAGCCGTTTTTATGTTAGGCGACTTGAAACGAGCCGAACTGTGCCGATGCTGTACCGAAAGTGCCGAACTGCAAGATTTGTTAAATTCATTATAATCTGATAGTTCTGGCAACCGTGCGAGATGATTTTGACAGCTGGCCGTGCTTCCATTTCATATGTAAAATTGAACCGGATGTGTGTAAAACCCTATTCGCGATGACGGCATTGAAAAAGATTTCATAGGCTGCTCGCACTTACAGAAAATCTCATGCCGAGCTGTCAACGTGTGCGTGATGACAAAAGCAAAAATACTTCCCTTTCTTTTTTTCTCACGCAAAACCCTGAACAATATCAGCAACGCCGTCATAGCGAATAAATGTTCTTTTTATAAGGCTTTAGAGGTATGCCGCTTGATATCTCTGAAGTGCCGCGGCATAATGTGCTGAGTGTCCGACCCCTTGAGATAACGCCTAATTTCGTCTGCTGCAGTTTACTATCAAAACGATACGCTGCATTGTAAGCGTGTGATCGCTTGCTTGCGAGTTCTTATGCGATAAAAGGTAACATTTCTGCGTTCTGTCAGTTCGTCATTTACACCAGTTGCTATTCACTCGTATACTGCAGCTGTCTAGTAACAAACATATAAATCTATGTTCGCCAACCGAATGACTTTGCTAGAATTGAAAAATTTATTACCAGAATCTTGAGATATTTCGGAATTGGATGGATTTAATGAATACTCCAAAAGTTCTTGTGCTGATTTAACTAAAACACGCTTACCTTCCGATCCGTGAACTTTGAAATCGCTGAAAAGCGATTATTAAAGCATATTATTGAAATTACGCAACTGACTTGATTTCTTAAACTTGTCGTACCGTTTTAAAATCTGTACATCAAAATTTTTCATCGTCCGAACTAAAAATCACAACAATATGTACGAAGCTAACGCGCATGTATTTGTGTAGCACGGCATGACAAATGTTATTCTGTAAAATTTCTGCAGGTCAGGCAAGTTTTCCTGGCTGTAGAATAACGACAATGCCTTGCGTGAGTTATATTCATTTATGAATGACGGAAATAAAAACGATTAGTCGACATTTTCTTCTTCGTCGCACGAAAAAACGTAGGAAATTTGGCTGCTAGGACTTCTTTAATGATATAAAGCATTTAAATAGATCTCATCTCACTTTGATTGATCGCGTATGATAGACAACAAACTAAAAATATTGGGGAATAACTAGTTTTGCATTGTGTGTCATAAAAATGCTGATATTTTTAATAATTTGCGTTGGATAGGACGGGAATAGGCAATTACGACGATGCAGCAGCATATCCTAAATGCTTACAACCAAGACTGATTCAAGGGTGGTGGCCGGAAAAAAATCAGAGAATAAAATGATCTGAAGACCAGTCACGAGAGTCAACATCAAAAATTGTCTGACCATTGGTCAAGCAAAACCACTTATCTTCTAACAACGCCAGTGGTAGTTACGTTGCGTCCTATTAGATTCTGGTTCGCAATGTAACATTGCAAGCGTAAGATTAATTCAACTTAACGGGAAATTAGCAGTCATTAACTTTTCGACGGAGAGCCCAATTTCGGAAGCAGTTTTTGGGCCCAAAAGCGGGGTTCTGTTTGAAAAAATGTAAATACGGTTTTCTTCTTGTCAATCTGAACACAGCGAATATATTTTCATGAACAGAGTTTTTGTTTCAAACAAAAAAACTGCTTTTGAAATTGTCCGAATCGATGACTGCTAATTTCACCTTAAAGGGATCCTTGTAATTAATACAATGACTGAAAGGGTGGACTACAAGCAATATCGATAATAGAAATAAAAGGAAAAGATTTTCCTTTCTCAATTAAATTTCGCCTTTTATGATCAATTTAATTTAGGATTCTACTCCGTTGAAGTGATCATGAGCTTATTATTACTCTTAGGAGCAGTTCCCCAGGAGTGCGTCGATTTGGCGCTATTCCTTTCAAATGCCACGGTGGTTGAAGTTAAAAACAGTCGTCTGCCTTGAATAAACGCAAAAAAATATGAATGAGCCATTTCCATGTATGGCGCTACGTTGACGGATGGAGGATGAGGGTATACACAAAAAATATACTTTGTTACCTTGTAATAATGCCTCGTCTGACAGGGCTTCGCCAGTGCCATTAGATAAACAATGGTTCACTGGATCGAGTTGGCTATTCGTAGCAGTAGGATAGTAATCATACTCGCACGTGACTTTGCTGGCTAATGATTCTGATCCGTCGTCGCTCGGAGCTTTCCGCAATCCACCAGCAAAGCAATGTTGCTCAGATCGGATGGTCAAGTTTCCTTTCATTTGGACCTGTTGCGGGCGTTGTTGCATCACAGAATCGAAAGCGAAAGTCGAAACGAAAGAAGTGGGATTGCTCACCGGTACGGCTTCACTGGTGAATTTTGAATTCAAAATACATAAGACCTTTTTTGCTGCGATGCACGATGCACAGTGGAACGAAAATAAATGGTGTTGAAAAAAACGGAGTAAAATAGTTTAGTTCCGACATATTGTGGAGCATAAAGTAATCTTTCATTAATTCGTCTTAATTTATTATTTTTTGTCTCGATATTTATAATTCCAAAGTTCAAGGTTTTCTGCTGCAGCATGATTGGCCTATTGCCGGCATGCATTTCCAGACACAAAAGTTTACGGCAAGGAATGTTTTCCATATTTAACCCTTCTGATTTGCCCTTCGAAGGGAATACCAGGGGGAGAGAAAGAGATCAACGATTTATTGGATACAGTCTAGTGAACTAAGTAGGTGTTTTATATACCCATTATCGAGCAAACTGGATCTCCTCGTCGGCAAAGAATGCTGCTCCAGGTGTAGCAACGATTGAATGTAACGATGTAGCGCTGACATCAGCGCCATTAAAACCGAGATGAGTCGTTCCGGTTGGCGACCCTTGCCGAGTCTTGAACAATTAATAATAACGATTGTCGCTATTTGCGCCACGTCCCAATTGATGCCAGTTGACAAAGTTTATGATGAAAACTCCCCGGTCACGTACAATTCCTGACATCGATAAAGAGCTAGAGCCTTGCATAAACCAGAGTCGAGTGATGGAATGAACGAGTATAGCGGCATTACGTCATCGGCCAGCTTTGCAGACTGTAGCCGGGCTTAGGTCATAAAAAGAAACAAATTCGCGCATAATTCCTGACTGTTCAGCGAGTAAACTGTGCGCAGAACACTGGAGAATAACAATCAAGGCGATTGTACCAATACAGGCAATGTATCATATCAATTTAAACTTGGAGCCTGACTCGAGAATATTTGTGCTCGAGAAGGAGAACGAAGTTTGCCGGGCCCAAAACATGGAAGAAGTGAATTTACAACCGTCGACCTTCACCGTCTCTTCCACTGCATTACGTGCGGCGATCAGTAGCGTCACTTGCGAGGGGACGATCGCTGGTATCTGCTCAGGATTTGAAATCACAGTTATCCATAATTAAGTTTATCAACTAGGTCAACTTCAATTTCTGGTATATACTACCATAATAACTAACAGATTTATCTCCATACAATATTACACAATACTTATCGTTCATACAATAATTTCAGCTCAACTAGTAACTAGTAACTAGTTTGACTCGACTATTTTGATTGGAATGAAATTTTCTTGATGTGTTGTATAATGTATAGGACGTAAAAACTCATTTTCCACTAAACTTGATTTTTTTCGTCAAGAGTAACTGTTCAAATGCACCCTTTAGAAATGGGATTACTTTTTTCAAAACATCATATCTTATTTGATCAAAATGGCGTCAAAGGAAAAGTTGTAGGAAATTAAGTCTATTTTCAGAAAAAAATTACACTGAAAGAAAAAACTTTCCAAAACCATGATAAATATCATAAAATGTCTATTCCCTCCCCAACTATCCCCTCCGATTTGCCTAATTTTTTTAAAGATAGCTTAAATTATGTCCTAAAATCTGGTGAAGAGCTATCGATGGACCCTATTTCGGATTTGTTTTTTAAATCCTTAAAATTTGATAAGTTTTTCAAAAATATCCAAATTCGACAGTTTTTGAAAAACTCAAACAAAGTTAAATTCTCAAAATCAAAACGCATCATTTCGAACAACTTATGTTATATCAATCTTTTTCTTAGACCCAGCCGTTCAGCAATTGCAAATTTAAAATCTAAAAAGAAAAAAACGATGATAAGGCCATTGCAAATCATATTTAAAGTTTTTGTCACTCTTCCCTTGGAAATTGGCTTGAAAAATCGGGGGGCAAAAAAATAATTTGTAGGATATGAGTCAAATTTCTTTTCATAAAATCAATTGTTTGTGGGGTTTACAGTCTGAAAAACTCGAAAAATGAGTCTCCGAGTTGAATTAACGCTTCTAGCACGTAACAGAAATGGAAATTCGAACAATGGAATTTCCGAAAATCGTCCAAAAAATTTTCCTTCGTTTTTGTCTTTTTTCGTATATTTTAGCATAGAAAATAATAACGTATATATTATAAGCAAGAATAGATTCGGTTTTCACGTTTAAACCGTAAAAAAAATTCTTAAAATCCATGTTTTTTTTGCTCGATTAAAAAATTCACTTTGTTTTTTTTTTCGCCCTCCCCTTCAGTGGCCGAACACCGGAAGGACAAAAACTTTATAAAATATTTGTAATGGCCTAAAATTAATAAAATAACAATTATCTCAAAACCTTCCTCTCCGATTTGCCTAATTTTTAAAGATATCTCAAATTATGCCCCAAAATCTTGTGAATGGCTATCGATGGACACTCTTTTGGATTTTTTTTTTTAATTTGAAACAAATTTTTCAAATATATTCAAATTTTATTCTTTTTTGTAAAACTTAAACAAAATCAAATTCTACGCATAATTTTGAACAAATTTTCATATATAAACTTTTTTCTTAAATCCAGCCGTTCTCAAGTTATTGCAAATTTACAATTTACCCACAGAGTAATGCAATGGAGTGACAACTAAAATTTTCAAATGCACAACAAACAAGCTCAGAGAGAAATGAGAGTGTGTAGGGGAGAGTAGTCAACAGTGAGACAACAGGAACAGTGAGACACCGGGAATAGCTTCGCCATAAAACATACAAGATCCATGATATTTTCCTGCAAAGTAAAGTTTGTGTATCTATATCACATAATACAGTTTGAGAAAAATTTGTTAATTTTTTAGTATATTTTTCAACAAAAGTCGTTTTTGGGGGGGTCAAAGTAAATTTTATTGCGATCATTTTCAGGGGATTTTTAACGGCAAATCGCATAATTTATCCAAATTAAATTTACTACATGGCAACTCATAGGAATGAGAGATAAAAATAAAACATATAAGACCATCGAATTGTTTGCTAACACCACTATTTCACTATTTCTTATAAAACATTCGTATTGGGAACAGTGAGACAAACAGATGTGGGTAATCTTCAAAAAAAAAATTTTGTGTTGAATTGTAAATCAATCCATATAAATTGATTGTAAATGAGTTCTGAAGTGTAAGTTGAAGGTCAGATAACCAGGATTGGACATTTATATGAATATAAATGTAGATGTGAGAAAAATTGCAATTTTCAATAAGACACAACAATAATGTATCCTTTATGCACAAAATAAACAGTACGACCTCTAAACTATTCTTTGTAACCAAAAAATATGGTTTAAGTTTAATTCTAATATGTGTCTCAGTATTCAATACTCGTTGTCTCACTCTTCCCACCTACTGGGGAACAGTGAGCCAAAAAGACACCTTCACATTTGCGTTTGTAACTATTTTATCTTTTAACCAAAAGGGCTGAAACTTTTTTTCAGACAACTAGAAGGATATACCTTTCAAATGGATTGAAGACGTCGTTGGTAACTATCACCAAAAAAATTTTAAAATTTTTGGAAAAAAAGTGTCTCACTGTAGACGTCTCTCCCCTATGTGTTAGATCGCTGTCTCCTTTTTCTGATACATTTTTTTTGTTTTGTTAATGCTTGCCATGTTTTGCTACCTAAGCTAAGCCTAAGTTAAGCTAGCTAAGCTGTTTATGCTTGCCATGTTTTGCTCAAAATGGGGTCAAAACATTTCGCGAGTGCATTGTATACTTCTATGAATTGCACAAAGATCTCGGCCAAAAGTATACGGTACAACATTTTAATAGCGAAAATGTTGCGGCTTCGACTATTTACCACATTTTAAGATCCCCAACAACTACTCACAAGCAAGGTAATGGAAGACCAGCCAAAATTATGGACACAGGTGGGCTTCGTTCTCTTTCTCGTGCCTTCAACAACAAGGATTCCGTGAGCCAACGTGATGCTGCAAAAAAGATCAATTGTTCCTACCAGTACCCAAATATTGAAAAGAGACGGAATAAAGTGCCGAAATAAGACATGAGCCCCGGATTATACTGAAGAACAGATTTCGACGCTTAAATCCTAATACCGCTGGTTAATAATACATTATTCTGGAAAACGTTTTGTTTTGGACGACGATAATTACTTCCATCTTTCGGAGACACACAATTCGGGAAATGATCGATAGTATTCCATGAATAGTTCCTGTGCATTGCCATTTCCAAGAGAGGTATTTCTAAGCCTTGGTTCCAAATTCTGGGTCACTCGGCGGAAGTGGTCCATAAAGCCAAAATGGCTATAAAGGAAGCACGTTACTGATAAGCATTTCCAGAACAGATTTCATAGAAATGGTCATATCTCGGGTATTTGACGACCGATTTCCGTTTTCTTTTCACCAGTCGACTGCAAATTGATTTTAGTTTATGAAAAAAATAATCCAAACGAAGAAAAACGTCACTTTTTGATACACCCCTGAGTAACCCGGAGTATCTCCGGTATCAACTCGTCGTCGTGGTCGTCATCACAGACTAGAGCCGGTGTGACTCGTACTGTCTTCAGCAGTCGTCTCCATTTAACCCGATCTTGGGCCACTCGTCGTCAATTTCCCAGTCGTCTCAGAAGTCGCAAATCACTTTCGCCCTAGTCGAGCCATCTTGCACGTTGAGTCCCCCTGTTCCTGGTGCCGATGAGTTGTTAAAAAGAACTGTACTCATCGCACTGTCGTCCGGTATCCTTACGACCTGTCCGGCCCACCGTAGCCTACCGACATTCTCCAGATATACGATGAGAACCTCTCCAAGCAGTGTTTGTAGCTCGCGATGTATACACCTCTGGTACTCTCTGGAACCCGCAGTCTGGCGCAGATTACCTCTATCGTCGCAAAGTTTCCGCTCGTCGGAAACCCCAAAAATAGCGATTGAATAATGCAGGATACGCCGGGACTTTGAGTCAACCCTCGCCGTGTCTTGAAGGAACTCGAGAGTGTCCTCGATGTGCGCCAGAAACACGTCCCTCGATCCAACGTAGCTCTGATCAATCAGTTTCGTTTGAAGTAGCCCGTTAAAAATTATTAAAATGATTAGAGGAACACCATGATGGAACTCTTATTTCGCGGAACTAAAGAGACGATGCAAGAGAGCCTGGAATAACGTCGTAGTTAATAAAATACTGTCAAAATGGAATGATTATCAGGTTATTAACATTCAAAGTTCGAACGGCGAATACTGTCCGAATGACAATGAAATCCTAGAATCCTGTCTCTTTTATAGTAACTTCCCAGGCTAAGTGGGACCTGAAGTTCGAAACGATCCAGAAATCGTAATAGGTGGCTTAGATTCATGGGCTTTTGCTCGGAGACTTGACACAACTGAACCGGTTGAGTGGGCCGTGAACAGCTTCTTTCCAAACAAATCTCCTGGAACAGATGGAATATACCCTATTCTACTGCAGAAAGCATTCAAATACTTCAAACACATTCCGAAAAGGAGGTTTGTGTGTAGTATTGCTATATCTCAACTCATTGGCGTGAAATAACCATTTAGTTTATTCCTAAAGGTGGACGAACAACATACGAGCAAGCGAAAAGTTTTAGACCAATCAGTCTAACGTCTTTCTTGCTTAAATCACTTGAGTGGATTAATGATCACTACATCCGCGAAACAAGCTTAGCAGAAGTTCCTCTTCATTCAGCACAACATGCTTATCAAAGTGACAAGTTTACGACCACTTTATTACATGATGTGGTGAATAAGGTTGCTTTTTCACGAAAGGAATCTTGCTTTTTCACAAAAGGAATCTTGCTTAGGAATTTCCTGGATATAGAAGGCGCGTTTGATAACGTATTTTTCGCTTCTATTTTGGAGGCTGCTTGTTATCAATATGTGCCTGAATAATCATCAAGTGGATGAAACAAATGCTTGGTAACCGATTGCATTTTTCGTCGTTACTGCAAGCAAGCATTTGGAAGCAAAGTGTTTGTGGATGTCCACAAGGTGGCGTTCTCTCGCCTCTTTTATGGAACCTTGTGGCGGATGACCTACTGAGGAAACTCAATGGTCTAAGCTATTCGTCATATGGTTTTGCGGATATCATCCTAGTAGTTGGAAAGTGCATAAGCACAGTTTGCCCTTGCTCCTAACGATGTAACGGTCATGTGTACTTTTCCGTATAGGACTTTCTCAAGTAACTTTCCTCCTAGAGAGGAGTGGATATCAGGCTACATGGAATGGAAAATTTCCGATTATTCGGTCTGTTACACCGACAGTTCCTTGTACGAAGGTCGAGCGAGTGCTTGCAAAATGTTGGATAAAACAAAAAACTCGATATTGGTTTTCATCTGAACATGAACGTTTTTAGAAAAATCTTGAAACTTGTCATCAAACGAAAAGTTGTTAAGCCTTGTGAGAAGGTTGTGAAATTTCTTTTGCAACACTCTAAGGTAAATTGTAGTATTCTTGTCAGATCACTGACTGGTCACTGCAGACTTAATTATCATATGGCTACCATTCAGCGAGCTGAATCGTTTCAATGTGATTTATGTGAATCAGACTACGGTACACCATATCACGTAATTTGCAACTGTCCTGCAGTAGCACAGTTATGTCATAAGACCTTTGGATCGTACATCTTAAATGAATCGGATTTTAGGAAACTAAAATTACGAGACATTTTGATGTTTCTTACCGAAAGCGATATAGAGCTATAGGCCCTCCAGGGGGTGTAGGTACTATTGATAAGTTAACTATCAAGGAGTGCAGTATCCCCTCGGGGGTACAAAAATCACTCTATATAATTGTTTGTGTATGTCCAAATTCTTCATCCACCCCTTCCCATTCCTCCTGTTTTTCTTCCCGTCCTCATCAGGTAAATGATGACACGGGCAAGATGGACAAGGCACAAATCGCCCACATGATTGTGAACGTGCTGCTCGAGCCAAAGATGCTGATACCTAATACGTGATCAGTCGCGTAAGTTTATCCGGCAAACCGTGTTTGTGCATTATGTGCCATCGACTGTATCGTATAAAAGCCGTGGGCTTAAACCGTCATTAGACATTACCCTTCTTTATCGACAGACTTCGCAGCCGACTGTGAGAGTAAGGGTAGGGGGGGCAAGACCGCCCCCCTAAGCAAAACCACCTGTGTAAAAAAAAGTTGTAGCTCAATTTCTAATTTATCTGCATTAAATGAACAATTGATCTATTACCTACATGTAAAAAATAAAAACGTAAATACCTGTAATGATTTTCTATTTTTTAATGCGATTTGGAAACACGTCCAAAAAAATAGAGTATTTTCCCATGCGGGGTGAAACACGCCCACTAACGGGGTAAAACCGCCATAGCCTATAACTTTAACAATATTCAACCGATTTCAACGAAACTGGTGGCATTGGATTCGTGAATTTATCTAATTTAAACAAATTGAATCAGTTTGCCATCAAACAATACATGGTTTCCCGAGATTCGCAATTTCGAAACAGTGTCCGGCAACCACTCGTATTTGAAGAATATCAGTAATATATGTACAAACAGTCTTGAAATTGTTACCGTGTAGTTTCCTGAGACAACAAGATGGACCGGCTTAGGCATCCTGGAGTCAATCTTTAAGGACTAGAGAGGATCTAAGATAAAATATAACAATATGGGTATTAAAGTTCCTGCAATTGATCTGGTGGGTCATTTTTTGACATTTCAAATTGTTCTGATTGATAAACCAGATACATATTATTTTTGCATTGCTAAGAAAATTTGCTATATTTTCATAAAAAAATGTTTATTCCATGATATTTGCTCCAAGAGGGAGGAATTATTGAAAAAAGCTATAACCGAGAAAACAAGAAAATGTCCATAGCGCCCGCAGGGAAAATTGGCGATTTAGATTTTTCAAACAGTCTACCAGCTACAAGTTAAGCACATTTATGTTGTTTTATGTAAATCTGAGATTCTTTGGTCCAAACTATGCAATGATTTTAAAAATCTCCTTATCGCACTAGCATTATGCACGACGGTCTTGCGCCGTTCGTTGTGGGCGGTTTTATCCTCAAATGACCGACTTACACATTTCACTATTTATTTCAACAAAACTGCATGAACAGTTACCTAATTTAGGTACTGTCGGATGAAGACAGAATCAGAGATGCGATATGGGTTGGATTTACTAAAAGTTTTAACGTTTTGAATAAAATAAACCCTAAGTTCTGCGGTAACAAAGTTATAAAAAACGAAACGATTATAACGAAAAATCTGTTTTTATTTATTTCTCCGATGGTTTATACGATATTGCTGTACAAGGTAGGGTAAGGAACGAGTTAAGCAGTGTTACCTATTTTAATCAGTTGAACATAAATGATCCGAAAATGCACTTTTTTATTCATATTTTCAAAATCTTTTGATAGGATCATCTTCACAAATCACTTAACCATACATTTGATTCACACAAACACAATTTACTGGGTTTCCGACAAGAAATATGATGAATTAAAAATTGTTGTCCAAAAACGTACATTTTTCAGCTGCTCTTCAGCAATCGCCACCTCGCTACTAACGAATTCATCAAATTTTCAGCACTGATTACAACCACTCTGAAAGTCAAGCACTCAATTGTCACATACCATATTATTCAGTCTCTTTTTTTCTATTATCTAAGGCTTTGTCACTAGCCGAAAGTTTTATTATTTTCTAACAAAACTGAAAACAAATTCTGAATTGATGGAACCTGTTCACCAGTAGCAGCAGCAGCAGCACAACTGATGAACTATCGTGTTGCCAAGATACTGTTTCGGTTCTGGAAATAAGAATTTTAAGTTTGAAATTAACTGAAACCTCCTATGGTGAAAACGTGGTTCAATACTTTTAAGAGAAATGTATGTTCATAATTAATTTTTCTTTATTAAAAACAACACAAAAGACAGCTTTTTCAATAATTTTCGAAGATTTTCTCAGTGATTTAATGAAGCAACGTTGTGTTTCAATGTTATTTGCTTTGACAACACTGTTCTAAAGTTAGATCGTGTGCACTTCTATGTTTGCCTCTTTTGTTCTCCCACCATCCTTATGAACAGCGAGTGAGACGTCAAACTCGCAGTTTCCCATAAGAACACCAGAGAATAAAAGAGACGACGAATACCGTTTGCCGAACGGTGCGGTGAGTGTATGCCCCGATAAACAATTTAGACAGATGGCATTTTACGCATATGCCGATACGCTATGCCGATTACGCATCAGATGCCGATTAGTAGGTCGCGGATAGGAACGCGAACTTACTGAATAGGGGGAAAAGTTCGAGGGATTTTTTAACGGGACGTAAAAAAATTCAGATTTCAGGATTGCTGAAAACAGCACCTTGCGGGTGAAAATGGGTTCGGTGTGTTCAAAATTAGTTCCACCGCTCCAACTTTTAAAGCGAAAAATCAAAAGTTTAGCTCAACAATAGTGTCTTCCAATGGTAACAGCTTGAAGAACTAAAGATAGCACGAAGATTGGTATGCTGATATCCCCCACTTAGTCAACCCATCGCTTGTAATAAGGTAAAACAATCAGTGACCCGCTTAGACTGCTTAAAACTAGTTCTTTACCCTATTGTAAAATATTGCGTACGCATTCAGTAATATGACTGTCATCAACATTTAACACCAATTTGAGCAAGGCCCTGTAAAACCATGGTGGGCGGTTTTACCCCGGCGGGCGTTGTTACCCCGTTTACCCTTACAGGAAAACTACGGGGCCAGTGTAACGATCCTACTGACTATATCTAGCAAGCACCGCCTAGCCATGATTCGAACATACGACGACTGGCTTGTTAGACCAGCATCATACCCCGAAGCAAACTGGGCGGTTTAACTATATCGTGTGCTGCATTGAAACCAGTAAAGATGTGATGCGAAAGGATGTTGTACCTTGTACTCCCGACATTTCTAGAAGATCTGTCGGATGGTAAAGATTGCTCAATAAAAATTCTCTGCGAGATCCTGTGCTATGATTGGCAACTGACGTAACAGGATCAGGGAGAGCACCTTGATAGGCGGTGGTTATCAGCGTTATGCCACAATAGTTGCAGCAGTCTTTCCAGTCGCCCTTTTTGTTGATGGGACAAACCACTCCTTCCATCCATGCCTCCGGTAGCTTCTTTTCTTTCCAATTGCGGAGTAATTGTGTTAGCGAATAATTAGGATAGGTACCGTCATCCGGGAAGAGATTGTGCCAAAAAAGCAAATGTTTTTGTTCTTTAGCTCAGTATACACACAATTTAGGAACTAAGTTGATTTAAAACCTGTCAATATATACTAAATTGTTCAATTAACAACTACCGTAGAGATGGTTTAGTTACAATGAAACCTAATTTTACTGGAAGTGCTTGAACTTTGGCACAACCTCACCCCTTCTAGAGGGTGACAATGTACCAAAAACATAAATACCTAAACAGTGAACATTAGCATGTTTATAAACAATACACATAAATATCAGTATAAAGTAGTTCATATGGGGCCGTCCATGAACTAAGTGGACAATTAAGGGCAGAAGGCCGGCCCAAAATAACGCATCATACCAAAAGTATGAATGAAAATAACCTAGGGAGGTCCGAAATAACCAAAAATGAGTTCGTAGTCAATTTTCTGTATTTCGAACGAGTTGAAATATTTCGATCGACTTGGCCAATATTTCGTTCGAGTTGTTTTTTCATATGAAGATTTTTCGTTCGAGCCGCTGTTTTTTCGAACGAAATGTCAGTTTCGAACGAAACAGTAACCCATTCGAAATACAGAATAGGGGTGTTTATATAGCCTATATTCTAACCCAAGGGGGACATAGGGAGGGCGTGTATCCTAAGGGAGTATATCTATTTAATCGTTTAACAAAAGTAACCATTACCTCGTTTGAGAGCCCGCAGCCGCAAGACATGTGGACCCCCCCCCCACTCCTTAAAACTGGCAGTTTATACACGGTATAATAGGTATATTTGTCTTATATTAGAGTGTTTAGTCAAAGTATCTGAAATTTCCAGAGAAAAAGTAAAAATTAGTTTAAAATATTTAGCAAACCTACGATGTTGTTTGCTCCAAAATGGATGATGCTATCTAAACTGTCAAAATATTGTGCTCTATAGTAAAGAATGCGAGTGTACTGATGTATACTGACGTATTTTTGTTGTGTATGTGAAATCCACAAATTGGATCTATCATTATGGCTTGGCACAAACTCACCCCCGTGAAGCTCGAAAAGTACAAAGTTTGGAAAAATATTATTTTCGTAATCAAAACTTATCCAATGCATAATAACCTATCAATACATTGTAAATGATATACTTTATATACTTTCAAATTAGCAAGTTGATGCGATTTCTTGTTTGGGTTGCTTTATACGGGACATTTTTTACAAGTGTTATTTCCGAGTATTTTGATCGCGACATTTGAAACCCTGTTTAGGTTAAATAGTTTGCTAATATTATCTGTGTTCCATGCTAAGTTCTGAATAAATATGTTATGTTCATCATCATTTCGAATTTAGGTCACCAGTTTCCATAGATATAATAAATTTTCACAAATAAATATTTTTGGGTTTTGGCACAATCTCACCCCTGTGGCACAATGTCACCCCGGATGGCGGTATGTTATACAGTGGGATTTCGAATTTGGCATGGTTCGATCTTGGCATGCCTCGATTTTGGCAACAAAAGTATCCGTTTTTGGCAACACAACATATTTTACTTCCAAAAACATGCTTAAATATCAATCAGCTTCCGCATACATACTTTAAATAACGAAAAAATATTACCCTAGGTATGTTCATGAAAAAAGTTTGCGGTTATAGAATGTTTCGAACAATAATATTTTTATTGCCGTAGGACTACGTCTTACCGCAGGTCGCCAAAAACTTACCGCACGGATAGCTCTTGGCGGATTTTGTGAACATAAAAAGGATGCAATCGTTAATTAATAACATTTAGTCAATTTCTGACGCATTTACATTCAATTTTTTAATATCATAAAAGGGTCTCGATTTTGGCACGGTTTCGATTTTGGCAACATAGGCGACACGCATTTTGTTGCCAAATTCGAAATACTACTGTATAGTTAATTAGAGTATAGTGACATTTTTTAATTACTCACTAGCAGCAGAATAAAATGATTTTTTTTCTTTAACTGGAATATTTATCTGTCTCAAAAAAAAACTTTCATCAATTTGCACGATGGCCAATTTTGATAAATCGACTTTTATTAAGCAGAGGACCTTTTTAGACACAATAAACAGAAATGGCGAATTTTATATGCGGTTGCACGTAGTCAGGGCATATGTGATAACAAGAATTAGTAACCCAGCTTATTCTATATTGTCCACTTTTTCGAATCTCTACATGGCAAGAAATTTGATTACAATACCATGAATGAAATCATAAACTTTGAATTGCCGCGAAATCATGACCGAACGGCTATCCCGCATTAATTGGAACCATACTCTAACTATAAATATTATCATCTATCTTCCAATCTAGAACCATTAGTGAAATGGTTGGATACCGTATCTAAACTGTTGCCTGATATAATATCAAGTATATTAGTTATGGTTATTTGTCAAGTAACCATTAAAACAATGGGTCGTTAAGAATGTTCACCATACGAAATCAAGCGATCTTCCATACATATTTTTGAAGTGTAGGATATGATGAACATAATGATAATGGTTGAATCATAATATAAATGGTAACGCCGTTGAAAAATGTTGGTTTTGGAATGTATTGTAACCTTTGATCTTATGGTGACTATAGAGATTATAATTGCGATATGATTATGACCATTTACGCAATTGTTTTCATTTATGCGGGATATCAGATACTACAAAATCATGAATAATAAATCATGATATTCCGTTGTGTTGTACCGGAAAAACATATTGACATCATGATTATTGTTCATGGTGTATTTTCATAAAACATAACTAAGAATCTAGAAATCATGAGTCATTTTGCTCATTTTAGGGGATTGAACTTTATAATAGGCCCTTCCCCCTCGATTACACCGAAGCCGGTAGTGACGACGCCACCGTACCAGCTCCAAGGCACCTCGGAAATATCGGTGCAGAAAAACGAGCAAAAATCAATTCAATGGAAATTAAGTTGCGGTCACATACAAACGCTACCACCGCGAGCGAGCCCAACCATCGCTCGGCAGGAAGCACGTCGGTGTTGGGTCACACCGGGGAAGAGTCATCAATTTGAATATGCATGGCGTTGCGTGAAGTTGTGTGAGATCATTTAGCTTGCGTTCGACGGGCGGTGTTCGGTCGTTGCGGCGGACATTGCTGCAACCTGCAACTGATGGAATTTCCCGACATTTTTGGTATTGCATGGACGGTTTGTCCAGGCAACATTTTGTTATTATTACGTGCCTTTTCCATCACGTTCGAATGAACAGATCCAGTACACACGCACACAGTTTTAATTTAAATTGCTTTCTACCAGATAGGGCCCGGCTGTGCTGTATCCTAATTAGGGAGCACATTTCTCATCAAAAATTATCTTCGAAATAACTTTCAGCTTCGGAATTTGTTATTGGAGCTGCAGTTGTGCTGAGTTTTCACATACTCAACTGCCCGATTAAATCAGTCCACTAGAGGCGTCAAGCATCAATATTCTAAACCCGATTTGCACTCACCTTACTGGTTCGCTTGAGTCAGTGCCATTAAGGGGACTTGGCCGTCGGAAAATAATAAAAAACGGCACCGTCATTAGGGGTAACTTGCAAGTAGATTTTAAACTTGACGGATGCACAGTTGTGCCGAATTGCAAAAAATGTGACCATTAGTTATTGCGTAAACAACGCGTAATTTCGAACCGCGCAAAAGCAAAGCCTTGGGCTTAAATGTCTTTCTAAGACTTGACTCTTCTTTATCGACAAACTTTGCAGCCGGCTGTTAGAGTACAGGACAGTTACAGGGCTAGTGCAACGACCCTACTAACTCTATCTAGCAATACCGCCTAGCCGAGATTCGAACATACGACCGACTGGCTTATTAGACCAGTATTGTACCCCGAAGCTTGCTGGGCGGTCAACTACGCAAAGCATGCCGTAATTTTTTTTCTGTACTGCTTCGATTCTGGCAAGTCAAGAGATCCAAATTTGTTGATGAGGACTCCAGATCACAGATCCAAACTCCAAAACAGACCTTACAAGTGAATAGTACAATGACCGAAAACAGTTCGGATCACGGAAGTCGTTAGCGATTTTAAAAACAAATCCAAGTTGCCTGTTGGGTCTGGAAATAATATCGGTTTAGTGTACACGGAAAAGAACGACACCAAGATCACGAATATGATAGATGCGTTGTAACAAATGTGCCGCCACGTTGTAGCTAAAAGCTATAGGCTTATTTTTACGTTGAAAGAAAATGGCGAGGCACTTTGAGATGCTGACTATAAGCATGTTGCTCGAGCACCAATCCTCAAATTTGTCCACTGGGCGTTGTAGTTTAATGTAATCGGAATCCATTTTGATTGCCTTAAAGATTTTTACATCGTCAGCGTAAAAAGATCGAGAGCTAGGAAGCAGGAGAGCTGATAGTTCATTTATAAACAGTAGCCCAAAGTTGCTTCCCTGTGGTACGCCAGAGATGTTGCAGAACGAGTCGGAAAACTCGGACCTGAAGATCGCTTCACACTCAGGTTACGTTGTGTTAGGTACGCTTTGCGCAACTTGCAGAATGCTGCGGAATCTCCCAGCTTCTCAAGTCTTGCAAGAAGTGATTCGTTTAGAGTAGGGCGGGGCATAAGTGCGATGTTTGAAGTTGTCATCAATTTTCGTGAGATATAAAGAAGGACAACAACATAATATATTTTATAATGATGCAGTAACTCTATGTCTTCACATTCAACTATAAATCATCTGCGGTAATAGTGTTTTGCAAAATAAATTCTTTTTTCTTCTGATCAAGTGCAGATTCGCACTTTTACCCCACGGAAGTAAGGTAAGGAATATTCTCAATTTGCACCTTTTCTATTTTGCGCTGGTGTATTGCAGCCTACGTTAGATCGAAACTTTTCCAAACCTTTGTTTTTTGTTTCATCAGCGGAAACACATTGTTTTTCTTCGGTCAACATCTGTAGAGCACACAGTTTTCTGCAGATCTTTCATTTCTAGTATCTGTGATATAGTGCCTAAAGCTGTATATAATTAGCTATACATTTTTGCCTCGTCCATGAATCATACTTTTGCCCCGTCCGTGTATCGAACTTTTACCCCGCTACTGTTTTACCTGACTCACTGCAAATATGCGTATTATTGAAATAAAACGCTTTATTCGTTTATAACGCATATGCAGTTAGTATCGATAACAAACGATTTTTTGTAAGTTGTGCTTTTGTTATTGAATTTAATTTGTAAAAAGTTGCATAAATAACAATTCAGTTTCACAATACAATTATTGCGTACTACTGGCACATGAAATATTACGTTTAAGTACGTTATGTTTAGTGATCAAAATTAACGATATTTTCGATACAAGGGCGATATTTTTCGAAACCTTTCGAACCAACACGATCCCGCGAATACAACGCATTTCGCAGTGAGTCAGGTAACACAGTAGGCGCTTGACGGGGTTAGATAGAATTACGGAAAAGCGAAATATATTTTGTAAATTATTTTCGCCGTATTTTCAAAACAGATATCTGAGTGATGTGAAACGCTGCTACAAATTTTCAACAAGTAATATCCTCCTGTTAATATCGTATTTGCCGTATAACGAAAAATTACATCAAAACCGCCCTAAAATAACATTTGCACATGACTCAGCAACTATGCTTCGTAAGCAACCAAAGTTTTCGTTAGATTCAAGCTGTCGAAGTAGTCACCCATCCATGCCAATGTAGAAAATTTACTCGGAATCTGCACCGATAATTCATTGAATCGCACTTTTACCCGCATCGCACTTTTACCCCTCCTTACTCTATATATATAGGACACCGTCGTTGTCTTTCTTCCAATACTATCTTACGAACCTAAGTCGAGTTGTAAACAAAAGTAACTAAACATAAGCCTTACAAATTAATATTTTAATAAAGATCCATATTATATGAACAAATAATATGCATGATGATTGCTACGTTTGTCATCCTGCAGGAAAATTATATTCTCCCAAAACCGAAGTCGTTGTTTTATTGTCGTCGGTATTTCCCGGTAACGTGTGAACACAGCATTTACAGTCGATTTTGGAAATTTGAGAGCCCTGGCGATCATTCCTCCTGACCACGTTGGATTTTCAACGTCAGTATGCAGAATTTTTTCACGTCTCTTGCGATCCATCCTGATGAAATTGTGACTTTAGTAGGTATTGTTCGTATGGCGCTGTAAGCTGTAAAATTGTCCATCTTATAACCCATTAGTAGAGACGCATAGTTTGTTCTAGGCCGAGCAATAGAAGTGTATGACCTGAAGCCCAATGGAGGAATCAAAGACCAAATCGTGCCAAATAGTGAATGCAAGCCAAGGTTGTTCAAAATGCTTTCCACAGCAGGTTTTTGTCCAAAATAATTCCAAAGCTTCACACAATCTGAGTTTGCACACTTTAAGAAAACTCACTGATGAAAATATCCAAGTGTGCCTTGAAATAATTAGGCTCACAAACCGGTCAATCCTGAGTTGTTATTTGACCTTTGTTGCGGCTAGAAGCTTCGCTTTAGTAAAGTTAAACAACATAGTAAGAACTTGACAAAAAGTAATGTTGAAATCATGAGTCATTTCAACGAATTGTTGACTGTTGCTGAAAAATTATGTATCACTGCACTGACTCACAAAACGACGGGGTGATCCGGCTTGTAAGCACACGTCATCACTTTTTTTCCTTTTGTGGACAATATTTACGATTTTGTGAATCTTGTCATCTGAATATTTTTTTAGCTTGCTCTATTACAACTAATAGCTTCCAGAAAATGAGTCGAAAATTCTCTGGGAGTGTACAAGACACCTATATAAACAAATCTAGATAAAGACATAAAACAAAGACATCTAGATAAAGATAATTTTTCTGATTCAAATAGTCGCCCTCAGCCAAGGGTCGAACAAACAGCGAATAAACATTCCAGCATAACACTTAGTGACCAACAACAAAAGTAAGGTCCTATTACCGGTGCATACTGTAATTTAAGGGGACTCATTCTCTAAAATTATTATATTAAATTAGTATTTTATTTTTAAAACAGCACAAGCAGAAGTGCAACCGTGCAAACAAAGAATTTGGTGTGTTGCACATTTCTTCCGTTCGAGCGCTACAGGTATCTGAACTCGGCTAAGTGTCCAGCCAAACAGAGGAAAGGGACTCAATGGCATCTGCTAACCGGTTTAGTGCGCTCCACCAGCCTTGTGTGTAGTAGAGATCATACAGTGTTTACACTTCATTACCACTCATCTTCGCTGCTCACTAACAGTACCGTCTCGAAACGTTCTCCAGCAAATGTTTTTGCACGTTTCAATACAGCAGGTAATGTGATAATTGGTTGGCTTATAAAAAAGTTGCATATCTGATGGCGATGTCATTGACTTTATTCCCAATACCAAGTTTTGAGTTTATTTACGCAAATATTTGGCGCCATGATCAGTGGGTCAGCCAATCTGAAACCAGATTTTCTGCGTTCTATGTTGGAAGCCCGTTTTGCAAGCCCAACCAGTTACCGTTGAAGAGTATGCAATTGAAATAACTTCATCAGGTCTAGCAATGAGAATTGCTGATGCTTACCAAAGTCCATGGCTGGGTTTATCGACAGGTTTTACGGATCACTTTTGCCCCCTGTTGCGTGGCATGAATCTCTACTGAAGCGAAAAGCATCTCTAAGCTGATGACCAAGCAGAATCACAATCCTTCCAATATATCATGCAGGTGATGTTGTTATATTGTAAGACATCGCATTTTTTTTGTCGGCAATCACGCTTGGTCTCAGAAAGCACTAACTCAAGGTTTAAATAGAAGGTTCGATAAGTTCTAACGTCACAGCGCAGTGCTAAGGTTTACATTGTTCCAATTTCGTACTTTCCCTCTATCTTTCTCACTATCAGTCATCGGCAAACAGTTTAGTCTTTTGAACAGTTCCAAGCTTTACATGCGGTTACGATCACCTGCGCTGCACGACGAATGCAAACAGGTGTGTCACCGACTGCATTCCAATATCAATCTGCTCGCTACATTAAGTGCGTTAAACCATACACAAAGGTTGATATTGCATGACTGAGGATAGGTTGACCGAATTTTGCAGTTAATCTGATTATTTTTCGGGCGTGGTATGGAATTTGTTTACAGCCGGTACGAGTCATTTATTCAATAACAAAATCAGCCAGACTTGTTTATGGCTGCTTTGATACAAATGACGAGTCGTAACAGAAATATGCCAATAGTATAATCATCGTCTGGTGAGTAATCACATAATAACAAATTTATATTTCATCATTATCATATTTCGTTATAAATTCATACATTATTATTGAAAAGAAATAATGGATTGTGATACCATACCTGGTTGTGATTTCTTAAAGATAGGGTATGTTGCTACATCGTCGTAATTGCCAATTCCCGTCCTATCCAACACAAATTATTAAAAATATCAGCATTTTTATGACATACAATGCAAAACTAGTTATTCCCTAATATTTTAGTTAGTTGTCTATCATACGCAATCAATCAAAGTGAGCTGAGATCTATTTAAATGCTTTTTATCATTAAAGAAGTCCTACTAGCCAAATTTCGTACGTTTTTTCGGGCGATGAAGAAGACAATGTCGACTAATCGTTTTAATTTCCGTCATTCATAAATAAAAATAACTCACGCAAGGCATTGTCGTTATTCTACAGCCAGAAAAACTTGCCTGACCTGCAGAAATTTTGTAGAATAACATTTGTCATGCCGTTCTACACAAATACATGCGAGTTAGCTTCGTAAACATTGTTGTGATTTTTAGTTCGGACGATGAAAAATTTTGTTGGACGGATTTTAAAACGGTACGACGAATTTTAGCAATAAAGTCAGTTGCGTAATTTTAATAATATGCTTTAATAGTCGTTTTTCAGTGATTTCAAAGTTCACGGATCGGAAGGTAAGTGTGTTTTAGTCAAATCAGTACAAGAACTTTTGGAGTATTCACTAAATCCATCCAGCAAATGATGAAAATTAGAATGGCTTTCCTTATTACGACGGGAATTAGAAAAAGACCCTATTTTTGATTTGAAATTTAAGAGTAGAGCAGCTTAACGCGAATATTTCCCAATAAGGAACGTGTATTATTACTTTATACTTATTACTTTTAACTTGATAAAATTTTCATTACTATTTATTAGTAAAATATATTTGATATTTATTTTATCTAGTGGAGGAGAGACATCCGATAAGACACTTTTATTCCAAAAATAAAAAAAAAATGGTGATATCTAACAAGGAGCTTTTCAATCTATTTGAAATGTTTATGCTTCTAGTTTAGCCGTTTTGGTTGTAAGCTAAATTAGTTACAACCACAAATGTGAAGGAGTCTTTTTGACTCATTTTTCCCCAATAGATGCGAAGAGTGAGACAACGACTATTGAATACTGAGACACATATTTGAATTAAATATGTATCATATTTTTGATTATAAAGAATGGTTCAGAGCTCGTACTGTTTATTATGTGTATAAAGAATACATTATTGTTGGTTATGGCGAACCAGCCGCAGGCAGAAAACCTCTCTAATATAGAATAAAAAAAAATTGTTGGCTATGATTGAAAATTCCGATTATTTTCACATCTACATATAATATAAAGGACTAATCCTGGTCATCTGATTTTTAACTGACTTACGTACTTAAGTGGCTTGTCGTCCTAAGACTAAGCTTGTTGAACAAGGTTTCTCCAGTTAACTCGGTTGTGGGCTACCCGCTCTCCAATTCCTCGGACACCGAGTACTCTCGGTCATATCTCGCTCCACCGGGTTGCTCGCTGCTCCTGGTCGTTTTGTTCCTACCGGATTCAAGGCAAACACTATTTTTGCAGGGTAGTTGTCCGGCATTCTTGCAACACGCCCTGCCCATCGTATCCGTCCAACTTGAGTCACCGTTTGGATACTTGGTACGCCATAGAGCTGTGCGAGTTCATGCTTCATCCTCCGCCTCCATAATCCGTTCTTCTGTACGCCGCCGAAGATCGCACTTCTTAGCACTCGTCTTTCAAAAACTCCGAGCACTCGCGGGTCCTCCTCGAGCATTGTCCATGTTTCATGCCCGTAGAGAACAACAGGTCTAATAAGCTTCTTGTACAGGGTACCTTTTGTACGGGGGCTCAGTCTGCTCGACCGCAATCGCTTGTGAAGCCCATGGTTAACGCAACTTCCGCTGATAGTACGCCTTCGAATCTCATGGCTGGTATCATTATCCACCCACCCAAGCCAAGTTACCACCCAAGCAACAATGTGAGTTTTATTGCACTTTTACGCAGTTTTCATGGCCAATTTTGGTCTTAAATGCCATCGTAAGAGTGTAATAAAACTCATATTGTTACTTGGGTAGTGAGCCAAGGTAGACAAATTCGTCGACTACCTCTAACTCAGCACCGATCATTATACTGCTGCCCAAGCGGCGTCGGTCGATTTCGGCATCGCTGGCTAGCATGTACTTGGTTTTAGACGTATTTACCTTTAACGCAATCTTTTCAACTTCGTGCTTTAGTCTGGTGTACTGTTCAGCCACCGCCACAGATGTTCTGCCGGTAATAACCATTTCATCGGCAAAGCAGACGAATTGACTAGATTTGTTGAAGATCGTGCCCCGCGTTTTGATATTCGCTCGGTTCATAACACCTTGTAGCGCTATGTTGAACAGCCGGCATGAGAGACCATCACATTGACGAAGCCCTCCGTGTGACTCGAATGTACTTGGCAATCCAGCCGAAATCCGAATACAGCACTGTTTACCATCCATCGTAGATTGAATGATGAGCCTGCTGGGGAAGTGGTTATCGTCCATGATTTTCCATAGCTCTTTCCGTTCGATGATATCTTATGCGGCTTTGAAGTCAACGAACAAATGGTGCGTGGGAACACTATATTCACTATATTGACTGATCCTTTTCAAACTTTCAGACAATACATTATATCCCATTAGTAAGCATTTGGCATATTTATTTCATTGATCTTCAATACCATAACCGTATGTTCGCACCTTGCGCTTAACTCCACTTAGAAAGTTCTGTGCAACATCTTGTTGCAGCTTCTTCTGTACGGAAACCCACTTTTTCTTCATGTTTTTCTCATATTTGACCTCCTTAGGATGTTTCCGTAGTGCCTGCTTCGTAATAGGCCAATATTTTTCATTGGGGGGTTCATGTCCTCGGAAACGAAAGTAACCCCGTTGGCTTCGTACCACTCCAGGACATGCTTTGAATAGTGGCACGAAGCTAGATCCGGCCAGAAGATCGTAGGGCCCTCATGTTGCTTCAACAGAGGAAGCTTACGCTTCTGTAGACATTCCTTGAAGTAGGCCTGCCCGTTTACAGTCCCGGCAGTCACGAATGGCGCACTCTCATCATCCATGATGAGAGAGTTAAGAATTTTCCAGGTGCTTGCGCAAAATAAATTCGCGACGTTGCTTTTCGGGTGACGCCATATTCCCAATTTTCGAAAAACTGACCGCGTTAAAAATAAAGTGTAAACAATACACTCTAAACTACTCAAATTTTCAAGAGAAAATACCCAAAGAGTAATTTTCTACAGCGTTTCTTCCGTAATGCAAATTAATGTGGGACACCCTTTAATGGCCTCCTTAATTTTGCCTACAGAGACTATATGTTACAGAGGCGACAAGGCACTCAAAAACCGCTAAATTTTGAATCAAAACGTAGAGTACCATCACAAATAAAGGTAACTCTTCGTTATGATTCAAAATTTAACAGTTTTTGAGTGCCTTGTCGACTATGTAATCTATAGTCTCTGTAACTTTGCCTATCGTTTTGGCTGGCAAGAGGTGACTGTTTACTGCACCGTCGAAATCCCTTTCCCCGCCGCCATGTGTTGATCGAAGTGCTGCTTCCACCTATCAGTTACCTCTCGATCGTCCGTCGGAATGCTGCCATTGTTACCCCGACACATTTCGGCTCGCGGCACAAAGCCTTCACGGGACCCTTCAGTTTCTGGTAGAACTTTCGCGTTTCCTGAGAACGAACGCTCCAACTCTGCATATTCCTGCTTTTTTCCCGGAAGATTTGGTTTCGCTGCATCTTCTTCTATTTGTGTCTTTCCACGTTCTGACGTATGGCATTGCGCATCTTGGTCGCCCGCGCAGCGTTCTTCTCATCCACCACCCACCATCCACCATGAATATAGGAGCATCGTCAAGCGAATCATTCCGTTGATTGCGTGTCACATGTCCGATGGAGCCCTCCGTTACACTACTGATGGCTGTTTTGATGGTGTTCCCACAGTCCTCTTGTCCTCTTCCGGCAACTTCGAGTGAGTGCGCGTAGTTTGCGGCAACGTCTGGATACTTCAGCCACGCGAGGTCTAACTGAGGCTGGCGTCGGTACCGAATTTCCTAGTGGGCTACGCTTAACTACGCTTAACAAGTTGTCGTTGTGACTCCTACCTTTTGTCCAATGCAGCGTCCAATGAAGGTGCATGGGTCGAACCAAGCTATAATCTGAGATTATAACCGGATTCGAACCCACAACACCAGTGTACCGTGTACCAGTGTAAAAAAAAGATTCAACTTTTTAACCACATCCCTGACTGAAGCATTCATTGGGATTTTCCTTAAACGCTTCCACGACACGCTTGTGACCCTGACCACTAATAGAACATCCATTCTGACCGCGTTTTTCCTTCCGTTAGAAAAACGGTCCGTTAGATGCTCAAAGTTTTGTAGTAACGTTTAACCACACGACTCACAGTTGAGTGTATGATTCCGAGTTATTTTCCGATGTTCCGACACGATAGTTGAGGTTTTTCCAGGTGCTTGCGCAAAATCAATTCGCGACGTTTCTTTTCGGATGACGCCATTTTTTCTAATTTTCGAAAAACAGACAGCGATAGCAATCAGTGTAAACAATACATTCTAAACTAGTTCTACCCAAATTTTCAAGAGAAAATACTCTATGGCTAATTTTCTACAGCGTTTCTTTCGTGTTGCATTCTGATTTGGGACACCCTTTAAACATCAAGCGAGTCTGCCGCACGTTCCTCATACAATTGGTAGAATTTTAAGCTTTTATCTAAACCACGTTTGTTTCAAGTTATTGCAGAGCTTGAAGTTGTTTGATGTAGTAATTTTAATACATGCCTTTGAACTGTAAACTAAATTACATTTTCAAAGCTTTTGATATCATAACTTGCAACGACGGGTCAACCTAGTTCTGTTATAACGGAGTCTAGATAACATTTGAATGAAGTATGGGAACCAACAAATAATACACAAGTGCAAAAGAAGGCAATATCAAGTAGTGTTAATTTTTTAACTTTTACTTTCATTTCAACGACTTTTCATATTTACTTAATACGGATCTCAAATTGCGAATGAAGTGTCATTAAAGTTCTAGGTAAACCCAATTTAACGCCAACTGGCGCTCTTACGTTCCATTCGTCATCACTATCAATAAAACTGACTTAATGAATATTTACTTTTTCTCCGCTGTCTGGCACATGATTATTAAAAGCAAATGACGTAATCCAGCATCGTCAATATTATATTAATTCATCGTTTGTTGACCAACCGTTTTCGAGTTTAATTGGCTATGTCCGTACGATATGAATCTTATCACATCTTTTTATACGATTCCAGATTCTTCGGATATCGTGGATTGCAAGCTGAAACTAATAATGGGTCTCATATGGACGCTGATCCTGCACTACTCCATCTCGTTGCCCATGTGGGAAGGAGACGACAGTGAGGCTGCAACGAATGGAAACAGCCCCACGCCAAAGCAGCGACTGATGAACTGGATCCAGCGGTTGGTGCCTGATTTGCCGATCAATAATTTCACAAACGACTGGACTAGTGGCAAAGCCATCGGAGCATTGGTCGACGGGGTAGCGCCAGGCCTATGTCCGGATTGGCCTCTGTGGGACCCGAAAGATGCCGTCCAGAATGCAACGGAAGCGATGGGACTAGCCGACGACTGGCTCAATGTGCGACAGCTGATCCGACCGGAGGAAATGGTCAATCCAAATATCGACGAGCAGTCCATGATGACCTACTTGTCGCAATACCCGAACGCGAAGCTCAAACAAGGTGCTCCGTTGCGGCCAAAAACTAATCCCAATAGGTGAGTACCGTGCATCATGTGCTTACATGGAACGACATCGATTTTTTCGGAAGTCGCCTTTACTAAAAGTCAAAGCTGCCTACTTCTAGTAGATGTAGACCATTGCAAACATTTCTACGCTGAAGTAATTGAATGATGGGTCACAGGAAAGACAAAACAATATTTTACTCTTTATTTTATCTTTCTCTCATTCATGCACGCCGCACAGTATTCCACCGCCGCGGTAAGTTACCGTGTCGCTTGCCAGCCGATTAAAATGATCTAAACTCTTTATTTGACTGTTGCCGCATTTTCTATAACGTTCGCGATTGATCTCTAGTCTAGTCACAGTTGTTTCTAAATGCAACTCTAAATTCAAACCAATTATCATTAACGAATATCCATAGGTAGCGGCGTCTACTCGCCAGTATCTATAGGTTTCGTTTCACTGGTAACTAATCACTCATAGATAGATGGCACCGCCAAAAGCTATAACCATTTCTATCTTTGGTATAATAATTTGGTCATTGAGGGCTCATGTAAATAGCGCTTCCCGCATGTGTTACTGTTTTTTTTTTCGTAGAGCTTATCGACACTACGGCACAAGCTAACCGTAGACGACTAACACAAATATTCCAACGTTCGCCAACAGGGTTCGCGCTTATGGACCTGGCATTGAACCAACTGGACCGGTAGTTGGAGCTCCCGCCAATTTCACCGTTGAAACGTTCTCAGCTGGAAAAGGTAGACCTAATTAAATATACCCTCGTTAACTGTGCTTTTTAACGCTCATTCTAATTTGTAGGAACCGTGGACGTGGCTGTAATCAATCCGAATGGAAACGCAGAAAAAGCGGACTGTCGCTTCAATAATGATAAGAACCTCACCTATTCAGTTTCGTACGTTCCAAAAATTGAAGGACCTCATAAAGTTTACGTTAAATTCTGCGGTAGAGATATCCCGAAAAGTCCGTACGAGGTTCAAGTT
Organism: Sabethes cyaneus; assembly: GCF_943734655.1. Taxonomy (NCBI): domain Eukaryota; kingdom Metazoa; phylum Arthropoda; class Insecta; order Diptera; family Culicidae; genus Sabethes; species Sabethes cyaneus. The sequence goes on along the minus strand of NC_071353.1, from coordinate 53,622,093 downwards.
GAAAGTCAAGCAGGTGACCCATCCAAAGTGATCGCAAGCGGACCCGGAATTATGCCCGATGGTGTATGCGTCAATAAACTGACTTATTTCGACATTTCGACCAAGGAAGCTGGAAAAGGTGTTCCTGAAGTTATCATACTAGATCCGGCTAATCATAAGACGACTGTCGCCGCAAAGTTACGTCAAATAGCTCCGAATCAATACCGCTGCGAATATACGGCTAACATGGTTGGCTTACACTCCGTCAACGTTTTCTACAACGGGCAGCAAATTAAAAATAGTCCCTATGGAGTACGAGTTGCTCCTGTTTGCGATCCCAGAAAGGTGAGAGCTAGCGGACGCGGCCTTCAACCCGTTGGAGTCCGTGTCAATGATGACGACGTTAGTTTCAAAATCTACACTGAGGGTGCTGGTGAGGGAACTCCAGAGGTGAAAGTTTTCGGACCGGGGGGAGTTATCCCAGAGTACAACATTCGAAAGCTCGATGGTACGACCTACCTAGCTCAATACATTCCATTGAAAGAAGGACGCTACAAAATCTTGGTGCTGTTCGGTGGTGTAGAGATACCCAAATCGCCATTTGAGGTTACTGTAGGGCCCCAAAAGCATACGTCTATAGTAGCTTATGGACCGGGACTGAAATCAGGAATGGTTGGCAAACCGGCTAGCTTCGTGGTTGAAACAAATGGTGAAACTGGAAACCTCGGCTTCAGCATAGCTGGTCCTTCGCAAGCCGAAATCGAGTGCCACGATAACGGAGATGGGTCGGCTCTAGTCAAATATCATCCAACCGCTCCGGGCGAATACGCTGTACATATTTTATGTGACAATGAAGATATCCCCAAAAGTCCATACATTGCACATATCTTACCTAAAATAGATGACTTCCATCCAGAGCTAGTGAAAGTGTTTGGCCCGGGAATAGAGAAGAATGGTAGCGTTATAATAAACAAGCCTACCGAGTTCACAGTGGATGCCAGCAGAGCAGGAGATGCTCCACTCGAAGTGAAGATCAACGATGTGTTTGCTAACACAATTCAGCACAAATTTGTTAAGAACGAAAACGATACTAAAACTGTATTGTATACAGCACCAACCGCTGATCCAGTAACAGTGGAAGTGAACTATGGCGGTGTTGCGATTCCTGGATCTCCCTTCCGAGTTAACGTGTCAACACCGTTAGACGCATCCAAAGTGGAGTTTTTCGGCCCATGGTTAGAGAGTGGAAACAGACCAAATGCTGCTACTCACTTCAATGTGGACGCCAGGTGACAAAAAAAACATACTTCAATTACTAAACCCACTAATCGACAGTATTTTTATACCAGAAACGCTGGCAATGGACTACTGGAGGTAAATTTGATCCATGATGAAACCAAGCAGAAAATCCCAGTTCGTATCATCGACAACGATGATAATACCTATGCGGTTGAGGTGATTCCTCCTTTGCCCGGAACATACACGACGAATTTAGTCTACGGTGGACTGAAAGTTCCAATGGCTCCAAAAGTAACCGTCAATCCAGCGGTAGATGTTTCCAAAATCAAGGTCGATGGATTAGAACCAAGTAAGTATATTGATTCTTGCACTATTCGAAAATTGCCCGATTAAATCCGTTTCCAATCAATAGCGGCTCCCTTGAACAGTTTACAGCAATTCCGAGTGATTACAAACGGTATAGGCAAAGCCGATCTTGCGGTAACAATCACGAGCCCGTCAGGAAATCGTATTAAAGCTCATGTTATCCCAACGGCAGAAGGCTTTCTTGTGAATTTTACTCCCACGCAGTTGGGAGAGTATCTGCTCAGTGTAAGTTTCGGTGGCACTCCGATTACACCCCATCCCTTCCGATTGCAATGTCTGGTAGGTTCTGACTCTCGGAAGGTTCAAGCCAGCGGACCTGGTTTGATCAAAGGTATCATCAACCGTCCGGCGGAGTTCATGATTGATACTCGTGGTGCCGGACAGGGAGGTCTGGGAGTTACTGTTGAAGGTCCTTGTGAGGCGGCTATCAACTGTCGGGATAACGGAGACGGCACCTGTAACGTTGCATACTTGCCAACAGAAATCGGCGACTACACGATCAACATAACCTTCAACGATAATCACATCGCCGGGTCGCCTTATCAGGCGATCATTTTTCCTGAGCCAAACCTTAGCCGTATTAGGGTGTCCGGAATGGGGATTCAGCCGCACGGTAAAGCGATCGTGCTTTCGTTGAGTGCTCTGAGAGTCTTGTTGTTGATTTCGCTGTGTCAGTGTCTTCCTTTGCCCGCTCGTCTCCAAAACTAAACGAACGCCCCGATTTTTGCATGGCTTTTCAGATTGTTTTCGAACTAACGCATTACCGCTTGTTGAAGTTGATTGTTCTAAAGTGTGCTTTACTTATGCTTTCAGGTGTGATCATGAATGCACCAACTGACTTTATGGTCGACATGAGCAAGGTTGGTGACGACGTGGACAAGAGCAAACTGTCGTGCAACATATTTGACCCCCGTGGAAATGAGATTCCAAGTAAACTTGTCCCTGGAGAGAATAGCGACATCTTCCGTATTATGTACACTCCATTCGAAGCTGGTCGCCATACAATCGAGCTATTGTACGACAATGTTCCCGTTCCTGGATCACCGTTTGTAGTAAACGTTAAATCTGGTTGCGATCCAACACGTTGTCGCGCATTTGGTCCCGGCCTTGAGCATGCACTTACCGATCAACCAGCCACATTCACAGTTGAAACCCGAGGAGCCGGAGCGGGTGGCTTATCGCTAGCTATCGAAGGTCCATCAGAAGCTAAAATGAGTTGCACTGATAATCGAGATGGATCCTGTGATGTGGAGTACGTTCCGACGGAACCAGGTGAGTATGACATCACTATACGGTTTGCCGAAAAGCACATTCCTGGCTCTCCGTTCAAAATTGTGGTTAGTGAGGCGACTCGCCCAGAAAAGGTCAAAGTGTACGGACCGGGCATTGAGCATGGACAAGTTTGTGAAGGTGTTCCAGCAGAATTCTACATCGATTGCGGTCAAGCTGGACCAGGCAAAATTGGCGTCAAACTTACGTCCTCTAATGGTAAACCTATAAGTGTCCACGTTGAGGATAAAGGTGATGGGGTCTATGCAGTCTCATACAATCCGCCAAAAGAAGGTTCAATTCTTACTGCGAATGTCAACTTCGCAGACCAGGAAGTCAGCGCGAGTCCCTTCGTCATGACCGTTGGTCCAGCTCCTGCTGACACTGCCACCGGTAAAGTTTATGGCGATGCAACAACTAAGAAAAAACTGCCGGCTTCATTACCTGCCAAATTCCAAATTGATGCTCCAAAGAAAGGCGCAAAGGGATCACCGGGTAAAGAAGACATCAATGTCAGTATCAAAGGCCCAGATGGAAAATCACTCGTTCCAAAAATGGAGCAGGTCGAAGACGGAACGTACGCCGTAACATTCGTACCGGATGAATGTGGTCCGTACAATGTCAGTATCAAATGCGGTGGAAAAGATGTGCTGGGTTCACCGTTCTTACTGCAGGCGATTCCCACTGGAGAGGTAAAAGGCTGTTATGTTTCTTCAGTGGAACTGACTTAAATGTACATACCATATTACTCATTATAGGCGGAGAAGGTTAAACTATTGGAAGCTATTCCAACCAACCAGGAGTACGGAAAGAAGAATCATGTAGCGGTCGATGCGCGTGAAGCTGGAACTGGTGCCGTCACGTGTAAGATAGTGTCACACTCGGAGGCTAGGTGAGTGAAAGCATCGTAGTAACACAGATGACATATAATTGACTAAGATTACGGTCAATTTCCATGCCATGATCGTTTATTTTGGGACCTATTTCCTTCACAATTTTACTGTCGTTGAGTTTTTGAATTTGAGGTTTAATTCTATACATACTTTTTATGAAGATGAGAAATGAATGCAAAAAATCATAGATCTAATTATTTCAGTGACTCGTAGAACAAACCGGATCCAGCTACTATTATAAACAAAATTGTCATCTGCCTCAACTTTTCGAAGGTGCGTAGTTCGTCTCGGTTCATTCGAACACGCTCTGCTGTTTAGTGCCCTCCGTTTCATCCACGGGGAACCCTCTGAATAGAAGTATCTTCTCTGCTCCTGTATCGTTACATTCGTTCTCGGATATTAGTCCTTGTTGTCTGCTATCAGTTGATTGCGGTGAGCCAGCAATGCTGCGCTTCCCACTGCAACATGGAAAATATTTTGGGAATACCTTATAATGAATAATTAGGTCCTCCAATATAACGGGTGGCAACTAAACTGTTTGCAACTGTTTGCAATTCATGGCTCTCCAGTTATATTTGTACACCAAGGAACTCAAAATACCGAAGCAATCTTCGATTAGGTGCACTGAGACAGATCTTTCGGATCGTGGTTTTTGGATAAAAATGGGATCGAATGTGCGTATTGTCCATCTGCATGATGTTTTTAATTGATATCCAAACCAGAACGCTTGTTGTTGAAGAAACTAGAAAGAGAACAATGTTCTTTTGCGTCCATAATTTTGGCTGGTCTTCCACTACCTTGCTTGCAAATAGTTGTTGGGCATCTTAGGATATGGTAAACAGTCGCAGCTGCAACAGATTTGCTTTTTAAATGTTGTACCGTATACTATTTGCCGAGATTTCTGTTGCAGTTCGTAGAAGTGTACAACACGCTCCCGAAATGCTTCTTGTTTCGATGCCATTTTTAGCTAAACTGGGCAAGCATAAACAAAACAAAAAAATATTAACAAAATGAGGAAAGAGAAAGAGAGCTAATATATACATACTCTCAATTCTCTCGGAGCTCGTTTGTTGTTGAGCATAATGGACCGCGAAAAAATTCCAAAATTTTAGTTGCCAGTGCTAGGCGTTATAATATCTGTTAAGCACGGTTCTAGTAAGAACTTTTCAGCACCTCCTTTTTAGTCCAAACTAGTCACTCCGCTCGTCCATTAGTTGATGAGTTGTATGGCGGACGGTTAAGCACTTTTATTTCTTGCTTTTATTAATTAATTGAAAGGAAAACCACCGTCCGACACCAATATATCTGGCAGGCCAAATCGAGACAATGCCACCAGTTTTTCTAAAACTTTGGTACCGTGGACGCACCATACTTGACGCGGGTCCAAAGTTGACGCACTTTTCAGAAATTTTCTATAATAACTTATCTTGACTATTAATATTTCGCAAAAGTGTACCTTTGACACTTTGTTTACACTTATGAAACGCATTAATGCCATAAAAAGCTTTTGATTGGTCATTTATAATTGTAAATAAAAAATAAACAGAAAGGGTGTTTGTCAAATGCGCCATTTTTTTCCTAGCTTAGCACAAACGCTAAAGAAACACTCAACTATGTTTTATATTTTTTTACGCGTAAAAGTGCTTTTTTGTTCTAATATCTTCGAAAACTGTTAAAACTTAAGTATTACTAATATATTGTACACGTTATTCGAACTGTAAAAGCTTTTTAGCTTATTTCTGGACAAAAATGTTTTGCGTCAAATTAGGCTCTTAGTGTTCCTTATTATTTACAGAGTAAGATATAAAAAGTATGTCATCTATTCCGACACTAAATATCTCGTAAGTCACCAAGAAAGATATTGGTTCAACAGTTTACCGTCTCATTAGGTGTTACAGAGGCCACAGTTCGTCGGAAAAAGCTGCAGAAAACACTTTCCCAGGGCAAACATATGGTTTTAGCGTTGGAGAGGAGGTCCTATAAACTGTAAATGACTTGTTTTGCTTATGAGTAAAATCAAGTTCCCTAAACGGGTAGGGCAACCAAAAATATTGGAAGGTTAAATTAGGACACTTTTTTCGACCGATCCAATCCCGCGGTTACTGCAGTTTCCGGTGAGTGGCTAATTTAGTTTTTCCTACGACACCCTGAATCTTGATACTTTCCTAGCTGTCATTCAAAACCAGGGTGTCGATTTCCTGGAAAAACCTGGAAAATCAGGGAATATCAGGGAATTCATTTTTGGATCAGGGAAATCAGGGAATATCAGGGAATTTCGAAATTCAATCAGGGAAATTTTGTTTACCCGGCAATATTGTTGATCAACTTTCGAATCAAATCAATTTTCATGTCAAATATACGCAGATTGATCGGTTGAATTAAAACTTGTTACATGTCTAATGGCGATTCGATTATCTTTCAGTTTGCCGTAAATTTTTTATTTGTTTTGCGCCGTACAATTGTCAGACTTCACTCGCTGTAGTGCTCGAAATCGGCAATGGCAGGTCTCACGCACTTCACGGTGCAGACATCAAGAGCACAAAGCGGGATACATACTGTTATTTACACGCGATCTACAGCGTTTTCACCAATTGCAGAATTTTACACTCAGAAGTCCCAAGCATTGATCATCTTCCTTCAGTGTCCATGATTCATGTCCGTTAAGGGTTACCGGGAGCATTAACGTTCTGTAGAATTTGCGTTTATGTGAGTTGGCAACCTTCGGGACTGGTTCAGCTGGTTACGTAATACGCAGAAAGCTTACATGTTTCTCTGTTCTGACGTGATCCGCAGTGAGCATGCAACTCTTGGCCTGGTTCTTCTCATTTGTCATTTTCTGGCATTCGACATCAAACAAGCTGTTACACTCACCCTTACTCTGCGAGACGAGTGACGTAACTAATTTGGAGTCATCGCAAATGAGGTGACAATTGTCGCCCAGGTGACACGGTTTGTCACTTAGGTGACACGGGGTTGTCGAATTGAGTGCTGTCACCTAGGTGACAACCGTGTCACCTAGGTGACAGCACTCAATTCGACTCGCCGGCCGTGGCGAGTCACGGCGAGTGACAATTGTCGTATTGAGTCACGTGACTCGCGGAATAAGGGTGATTGTCTTCCCCACGTCGTGCCTATCACTTCCCTCGTAGTTGTTGGCGCTATGGCGGATCCTCCACAGCCTACTTACGTCTTATTCCTTTTCGTCCTGCTGTTCTGCGATTCGTTGATCAAGCTTTCTGGTGTACTCCACTGCAACGTCATATGCCGTAAGCCGCTAGATGTTGAAATGCAACATCCTCTCAGTGCGAGCCTTCGCCGATTTCGATAACCTTGCGTGAATCTTACGTCGAGATAGTGGTCAAAGTCGCTAAGAAAAGACTGTATATTGTGACTTCCAAAAAGTTTTGATCGTTAAACACGATCGATCTGGGAGCTAGAGTCTTGAATTTTCAAGTCGTGCGCACCCCATAAATCGTTTCGAACCTGTCATAGAATTCGTCCCTAGCAAAGCAAAACAAAGTCTTGAGCATTAACCGTCACTAGACATTATCCTTCTTTATCGACAGACTTCGCAGCCTACTGTTAGAGTACAGGAAAATTACGGGGTCAGTGCAATGATCCTACTGATTCCGTCTAACAAAAACCAGCTAGCCGAGATTCGAACACAACTGGCTTGTTAGAACAGCATCGTACCTCGAAGCTAACTGGGCGGTTCAATTCGTCCCTAGTACCATCGAATTTATGATTTGTTGGTGACTGTACGTTGATTAAGCTGTAGTTGAAGAATTTGCCTTAATTCTCAACACCCATATACGGTCATCGGACCAAACGGCCGGCCACCGAACTACCTTCGAGTCAATGTTGCTTTCAAGCCTCGATAGTTGCAATCCGAAATCATGACACACAGCTTTAGTCTTAACTGTCCACCATTGAGGGTTAAAATATTTGCCATTTGGACATTTTCCAATAATATATCTAGCTAAAGTTTTGCCGTACCTCGAAGCCAGCAAAACGCACATTTTTGTACCAAAAATCTTTGGGGAATCATCTCCTTAACCCCATGCTTTTTGCAGCAAAGATAACAAGCTGGAACTTCCAGGAAAGTTTTGTTTTAGTTTAACTGAAAACTCGCAGACATGTGTCCACCTTCCAGCGGTAAAGTTACTAGTTTGAGCTGACTGAAAATTAGCAAGATTTGTTATGTTTACACGGCTGTAATTTTTTTGTATGTAACATCTAAGCTTTGTGCAAAAACAGGTCGATTAGATTATTTCTCAATCTTTGTTTCTTTGGATTCAAGTTGATACCTCAAACATAACTGTCCCTCGATACTCGATAGAAGAGAGCGTTTTCGAAACGTTGGTAAGAAATAGGTTAAGAATCTTTGATATGTGTTCGTAAAACATGAAGAAATCTAGCTTTAGTTTTCAGCAGCTCGCATAAGCTATGCTAAAGGATTAAAAACTTAAGCCAGAAATCACCCAAATAAGCTTGATATTTGAGTTTTGAGGGTCAGGGAAAAATATTTGAAGCATCGGGGAAAATCAGGGAAAGTCAGGGAATTTTATTTTTGGATTTGAGTCACAACTGTTTACAACTGTTTTAGGAAAGTCATTTCCAGAATTTTCATTGTTAAACACAAATTATGTCAGATTTTTGAATAGCCTGGCTGTGTTTGCAATATAAACATATCGGCTATGGGCTGTCCCAATTCTCCCAACGTTTTCGCAAAAACTGGGGTGAAATATATCCACACAAATAACGAAAACCTTGTGTAACTATTTAAAATAATGCGCAGTTATCTAAAATACAAAATACATCGTCGTTTTTGTTAAATTATACTAATTTTTCAAGTGCGTCAAATAAGGAACATTTCGCGTCAAATAAGGCACGTTGCAAAATTCATGCGTCAATTTAGGAACCCCGAGTGTCTCACAAAAACTTGACAAAATATAAAGAATTCAATGCATATTTACTGTTTGCTTATTTTTTACATATTCTTTGCTAGTCTAACTATTACTGTGCAAAACCTTGACTTTATTGGCCAAACCGTCATTTTGTAATTAATGTTTAAAATTGAAAATTTCTTAACCGCGTCAAATTTGGTGCTTCCACGGTATAAGAGGCTTCATCCACTTTAGTTCCGCCCGCTTTGAGAACGTTTCAAACAAGCTTCAGTTAAAATTGGTGGCTGTTTCAATTGACGACGGCAGAAAGCCAGGTACGATTTGTCGACATTGACTAGGTTAACTATAATATGCGTTGCATTGCAGGAAATATTACTCAAATTCAATTCATTTGCATTCAAAGTTGCTGGCCTTCTTCTGAATATTTGATAGAACAGTACAAATGAAAAGTTAAAACCGTTAGTCATGATGAAGTGAAACCCGTTTCACTGACGCTGACTTAAGCCAGTTGAAAACCGAAGCGGTGCTGATTCTGTTGAAACCGAAGCTTCACTGCTTCATTGTTTTAAATCATGTTGATTGACAAAATCATTGGCGAAGTGTCTGTCCGGTTCTTCTGGCCAACCACTTTGTCGTATAAAACCTATCATCTCGTCGTATTAGCTATAGTTGCAGCATCTATGAAGAATTCTTTTCCAGAGGTAAAACTGCGCATTAACTCTACATCTAATCCCTTGGGGACTAATTCTTCAATGGAAATCTCGAACAGAAATCTGCATTACCCATTTTGGAGTAAATATATAACAATTCAAACTCAAATTGATGTTTCCAAAACAAATCTCTGAATCTTGTCACCTATACAGGAAGATTACTAGTAATGAAAGGTGAGTGAGTAGTAATAACTGTCAATAAAGTAAATGGCCACAAAAATGAGTTTCCTAAATTTTAATTTTGAGTGTATTTAGATTTATATAAAATATATCCGTAACATTTGTTTTAAATTAGTCCAATTCAAATCTTTCTCCCTTTGCTTTAATTACCAGTCGCAATCGTTGTTGAAAAGCATTACAGCTGTCATTCTACAAACGTTGCTTGAAAGTATCCACACTCAATCCTTGGGTGCTCCCTAGTTTGCCTAGCATGTAACCCCATGCATAGAAGTCTAGAGGATTTAAATCAGGCGAAGAGGCAGGCCACTATTTCGGAGAAATAAAATCCGGAAAAATATCCTCACTCAAACCCTGTGTAGCTTTCACCAGGAGAAACGGTGCAGAATCCTCATACCATCACCCTGGAAGCTTTCTGGAACTTTTGAACAGCCAATTTGTCCCGAGGAATATCAGAAAGATGTACTGCATATATGCGATCATTTTGTTGGTAGGGTGATCCTGTAACAGAAACATTTTTTTCATCCGAAACAGAATTTACCAATCATCGTACCGCTTGAGTAGCTGCCGACATCTTTCGCCTCTTGCAACCTTTTGCTTTTCAGTCAAACCGTGCATCCGTTGTTTTTGCACGGAATCAATCTAAGAGCATCTTTCAAAATATTATTCATAGTTGACCGCGAAATTCCCAGTTCCTTGGCTATCTTAGGTCCAGACAGATCTGATTACCATCGTATTCACTCGTTTACGCGTTTGATGGCTTCCGGTGTCCTTACAATACGTTTACGAGTAGGTTTGAGGAGTACTTTCCAAAAACCGGTTTCTTTGTATCGCCTGATGGTACAAAAAATGAATTGTGCTTCAGCTGGCTTCAACTTTTTGAAAATATCACTTGGTCGAAAATTTTTCAAAACCAGACTTATGAGTTCCCTTTTTGCGTCCATAAATACCACGACTCTTAAACGAATGAAAATTTAAAACAAACTTGCAATCTGTATTGACATTTGAATCTAAACATTTGACATTTGACTCTAAACGAAAAATATGCTCCCTGTATTATTTATTTGAAATGTATTTTTTAATATACAAAAAACCAAAAAACAGCTTGCAATAAATATTAATTTCTATTTTGGTTCACAGCGATGTTGACCTAGAGGTGATTGAAAAGGATGGCTTCTTTGACATCTTTTACACGTTAAAAAACCCGGGCGATTACGATTTGGACATCAAATTTGGCGGCCAAAACATCCCGAATGGAACCTTTACGATCAAGGTAGATTAAATGTTTGTCTTCATTCTATCACACACGCACATCTTCGTTACTATTGTTTTAACTAGCGTGGTTACTCATTGTGGTGATGGTTCCATTATTGATTGCGGTGGTGATTTAGTTAGACAATTGTAGTTTAAACATCACTAGTCCAAGTGAAGTTCTTTTGTGTTAAAAGTTGAATCATGTTATTTATGAAACAGAAGAGTTACGTATAGTAATAGCTAAAACAATTTGTCAAAACAATAAAATCGATTCATGGAGACAACAAAACATATACATTTCCTTTATTTCAGTTTGGCCGTTTTCAGTTAGTATTGCACCGGCAAAAATTAAATTTAAAATCTATTGTTTCTTAACTTGTACAGAACACTAATTCAAGTAGACCAGATTGCATGAAATATTGTTTGGAACTAAATTGAAAACACTTTCCGTTTGGATTTGCGTAAATGATTTTTTTTAAACACGCGTATAGAACACTAGGTTTTACAAGCAAACACTTTAACACTTCCCCACTCCCATCGCTTCCGCTTAATGCTTCCCAACTTCCATACCCCATCCAAGGAAAAGTATATGTTTTTGAATGCCGTACATAAAATCAATCCTACCCAGTGTCCGGTGTGCGCTAAGGCTGTTTCAATGATACACCCCGTTTGACAAAACTATGCTCTTCGGTTTCATACATAACCCGATCGATTTTCGTTTGTTTTGTAAACTTGTGGATTTTGACTAACCAATGCAATCGAACAGGCGAACCAGTGTGCTAACATTATTATTACTGCTGCAATAGAATGTTCATTAACCACGACACATATCCGAAATTTGTCATTTCGCATTTAACTGCCGGTGATGAACGGACAAAAAACAGGTGGGTACCATTCAACATCGTTATTGCAATCGAGATGAAATAGTAAAAAGCATATACGTGCTTAGGGTTTACGGGAGTTTGGATACATAAAACCTACCTAACAACAATTTTAAAACAAATTTATAAATGTGTGTAACGGCGATGGACTAACTTCAATAGATTTGAAGAAGGTTAGTTCTAAATGCTAATAAGTCACACCAAATTTATCAGAAGAGGAATGTTCTGTAGAACATCCAAATGATAATATCCCTTATGCACTAAAAACCAGGGATGGTTCAATCACTTTGACTCAATTTTGATTCATTTGACAGTAACATCTCAGCCGAGCAAAGTTTGACAAAGTTGTATATGGGGTGACCGGACGAGAGCCATAAATACGATAGCCATACGGACGGTTGCCATATGTACGAATGCCATATAGACGAATGCCATAATGTATGTTTGCCATAATGGACGGGAGCCATACAGACTGATGCCATAATGGACGGAAGCCATAATGTACGTTTGCCATAATCCATATATTCAACGTTTCCTAGATGATTTAGGGCGAGCCGGCCGCAGGCAACGGCGAGTGTTCGCCGGTGACCCGCCGTCGGAAGCGCCGGCCACTGTGGGGGAGCAGCCCCCCGCAGAAATCACATCTGTCTAGGTCTATTCGTTTTACTAGGTTTACCGTCCTCTAGTTAGTTTTCCCTAGTCCTCGCATTGAGATACCCTTTATAAAATGAAAAGCGACAAAGCCGCTTTTTTTAAACTGAATTAATTAGCGCAAGAGGCGACATGGTCGCGCTGGTCCTTTAAGCTTTGAACTGGTCAAAGTGTAGTTCTGGGCCTCCATACCAAAAATATGAATTACGTACATTATGGCATTCGTCAGTATGGCTCCCGTATGTTATGGCAAACATACATTATGGCATTCGTCTGTATGGCAATCGTACGTATGGCAACCGTCCGTATGGCAAACATATATATGGCTGATGGGGTGTCGTCGTAGCACTACAGCGATTCATCATCAATAGCAAATCCTGTTATTACGCATGGTTCGTATTGGGTACGAGAGCACATTCGTAACGTATTTTGCACGAGAATGGATTGGGGGCATGGTTTTTGCTGGCATCGTTATAGACGAGATCGGGCTGCGAAGATTGTATGTGAGTGAAAATATACTTGTGCAACTATGACCTGCGTAACATGCAATCATCGTACGAATACACTTTTTGTTTATATGTACGAAATATTCAGTATTTTACTAATCTACTTCAAGGTAGAAAACAACAAAAGAATTGATAAAGCAAACATTCGTTTTCATACTATATTTTATTCTTAGTATGATTGGTTTCGAAGTGATCAACTTTTAACTGTGCAAGAACTTTAGAGCTAGCAAACTTTACTTACAAGTAATGTTACTAATTTTCATCGTGATGATGGCTCATCGCCAGCTCATCAGCGATTTAAATTTTGACAATCACTCTCTTTTAACCTATTCACTCGCGATGAATCGCCGACGCAAAAGCTAGTGCGAAAAATATAGTCAATTCGCTCGCAAATACTCGCTTGGTATCTCTGTCTCACACTCACTGTTCTTCGCTGTCAACAAACCGAGAATGCATTTTATGATCAAACGTAAACAAGAATATTTTTTGCCAAATGACAAAAACAAATATTGATCGATCAAATATAAAACGTTACTCGAGTCATACAGTAAGTCAGTAAAGTAAGCCAACCAGTACAGACATACGGATTTTAAGACGTGTCGTTCAAATCGAATCATAACTTTTATCGATGAATAGCAACACTGCTCACAAGCAAATAATTGTTTATGACAAATTCAACAGATAGAAAACTACTCAAAAAGCAAATCTACACATAATTAGTTAAGTTTCCAACGACAAAAATAACTACCAGGAGGGGGAAAGGGAAAACTCAGTCGCTTGTTGTCGTAAATGGAAATAACCAAGATTCCAGCAGCTAGTATGTGTGCACAGAACAGAATGAGGTGGAAGCTCGAGCAACGTTGCAATCAAAAATGGTAACAAAGTCTCTTTCGTTGGGAAGCTTTTTTCATAGAAAGGAATAATAGCAATATAAGCAGAACGCTCGCTGCTATACACTTTTATATACTTTCGTGTGTGGCCGTGAGACTTGGCGGAGAAAGGGACTCCACCTGGTTCCCCAAGTAACAACGGTAGCTGAATTGCAAGAGCAATTGCTGTTTACTGCTCAAAGCTGCATAAAGTAAGCAGTTAAATGATGGTTGAACAAGCGATGTTTAAACTACTTTAAGTTCTTTAAACCAGCTCTCTCTCAAAGACTGATAAGGCTTGATAGCGAATTTTAATGTTAAACAATTCGCTTCTAAACAGCCATAAACATCAAACCGTTTTACGGCTGCTTAAAGGTGTTAAAGTGTAGAGTAGAGGCTTTCATTAGGCTCACAGCTTTCAAACTACTTTAAGGCTGCTTAATGGTGTTAAAGTGGCTTTACAAACTAATATTAAGTTTCCATTCGGCTTACAGCACACATACTATCAGATCATAGAATTTCGCAATTCGGCTAACAGCAAAAGTTTGTCAGTTATCGACATTATCGACTGCTTTCAGGAGTAAAGATATTCCCTTATGGACCAGAAGGTGGCGAATTAAAGTTATCCGAAATTTAAAATATCGCGTTCGACAATGTTTACGGCAAAATAAAAATATCGCGTTCCATTTTTTAAAATTTAAAAATAGATTTTTTTTGGCTGCATAAAGATTGATGAGACGTTGATTAAGCGACTGGAAAAGCATATTGCATAACTATTTCTTGTTCTAAAAATAGAATTGACAGCATTGTACAAACTGGCTGTTTAAAGGTGCGCAAAATCCTCATTGTAGCTTCATTGCAGCTATAAAAGCAGCTGTTAACAAGCCGAAGCTTGATAAATTCACCAGATTTAGATGTTTAAGAGCTGAAAAAAGGTTTTTACTTCTAAGCCTAAGCCTTAACTCAGCCACAGGTTGAATAAAATCAGTTATAAAACCGTTTGATCCGCCTGAAATTGTTACTTGGGTCGCTAGCATCCTGAGAAGGTAGCGTGTAAGTGATTGGATTTCAACTTCCACTTCTGTTCTGTGTTGTGCGTCTAATTGTCGTCTGTGTCTGGAAAGCATTGAAAATTAATGAGATTTTTATATGGACATTATCACTGCAGTATTTTGATCTAATTGTAATACCACCCAACTATTGTATTTCGCACTTCGCTCTTTTTTGTAGTAATGCTGTTTATTATCCGTTTTTGTTGTAGTGCTGTTTATTATCCGTCTTTACACACTTAATCGGTTCGGTAAAATTTTACCGAAATCTAAACAGCAGAACGTTCGGTAAAATTTTTTATTGCACCAAACATTATTAATGATCTGTAAACGACGATTGGCGCCATCGAAATTTTTACCGAAAGTTCAGCTGTTTAGATTTCGGTAAAATTTTACCGAATTCGATGCTTTTTGTTAAGTGTGTAGGTGTCGGTGTTTTCACCTTTTTGTTTTTTCCTTTTATGCTTTTTAGTGCTTTTCAACCAATGTCGCACCAACCGAAAGTGTCAGAAGGTGCGACGACTAATAAATATAATTTGCTCTTGGCCAACAGACTTCATTTGCAGCTCGTCCCATTTACTTCTAATTTCTACCAGCCGAGAGCCTGCTAAAGAAAGTAATATTTGGCCAAAGCTGAAAAGTCTTAAGCATTTTTCCACTTTTACATCTTTTGTTTCTAAAGCCACCCAAGAAACACTTCTAAAGCCAGTTGGTTTTACTTGAATTTTATCAAAGTGCGAGTCAAAACTCACCTATATCTGCAATATTCTTGGGATATGGCGGTTCGGTTTGGAGTAAGAATACTAGATGTGGTCCTCGTAACGTGTCGTTCTCGACTATATTGTACTGAAATATTTCTTCCTATGCTATGTGTCGTACGTTTTACGCTATGCGCTGTGTCAGCGTATAATTGTCACCGTTCGACGCGGTACAGTCCGTTTACGCTTATACAGCATAACCGATCCGCGTCGCGCTGAACCATTTCAATCATGAGCGTCCACCACACGCCCTATTTACATTTTTTTTAAAAATTGTTATCTATAGTTAAGAATTTTTAAACTAAACAAGGAAATATGAACTAGGATTTATATAATGCGTATTATTCCCATGTAATTTGAAAGAACTCATTATGAAACAATCGTCCACCACACGTCCTATTGTTTCAAATTATATGTATTATTATTTTCATTCCTTATAACTTTTTATTCTATTTTTATGTATTATATCCTCTTTACCATTGATCTCTACCCTTATATTTGAGTCTATGTCCTCTACTACTCTGTATGGACCTATAAATTTATTGTCCAATTTTTTACCTATTTCATTTTTAATTAGGACTAAGTCATCTTTGTTATAACATTTTGGTACAATGTTTAAGTTATTTTTCATTGTTCTTTTCATCTTGCTAGAAAGAAGGTTTTCTCTTATTTCTTGATGTCATACTTGTAACTTTAACGTCAATTGCTTGCTATAGTTGTCTATGTCATAAATAGGCACTGGATTATCATTTGTTAAATTTGAAGGCATGTTACTATTTTTTCCGAATACTAAATAAAAAGGTGTGTATCCAGTGTTAGTGTGAACGGTATTGTTATATGCGAATGTGTAAAATGGTATCCAATGTACCCAAGAAAATAATTTTTCGTTACAATAGATGCGTAAAAAGTTTCCTAAACATTTGTGTGTGTTCTCCAAAGAACCTATAGTTTCATGATGGTAAGCTGTAGAATTTAGTTTTTGAATATTCAATAATTTGGCAATGGATGTAAACAAACTCGACATAAACTCTGTTCCTCTATCCGACGCAATTCGTTGTGGAACACCATATTTTAAAATAACATGCTCCACGAATGCTTTAGCTACTGTCTCTGTTGACTTGTTAGGTATCGGTGTTGCGGTTATAAATTTTGTTAACTCGCATTGCGTTGTTAGTATATATTCGTATCCATTGGTAGGTATCAAAGGACCAACCAAATCTACGTAGATTTTTTCAAATGCTGTGCTTGCTGTTGTCGTAATGATCATTGGAGTTTTTCCGCATCTTCCAACTTTTGATATCTGGCATTGCTTGCATTTTTTAATGAAATTCTCTACATCGCATTTCATGTTTTTCCAAAAATATCTTTTGCTTATAGTTGCAAGTGTGCGTCTAATACCCGCATGTCCCGCTGTCGGTAATATATGATAGTCGTTTAGTATTAAAAGCTTTGACCTTTCGTCTGTTACTTCTTCTATTTCCTCTCCGATTTTTATTAAAATTGGTAATGTTTTTACTGATGATGGTCGACCATATATCTGTAGTTCTTCATATTTTTTAATGACGTCATATGTCTCCTTATTATTTTTGATGATTATATATTTTATATTATTAATTTTTGAATATTCCGCCACCTTCGACAACATTGCCCGTAGGTCAATTTGTGTCCTTTTGAGGGGAATTTCAATTACATCTGTGGAGATTTGCATGCTTTTTATGTTATCTTTCATTACCATTTTAACGTATTTGTCTTGTTTAGACGAAGGTTGATCAGTCCTATCGTCATTCGCTTTTTCGCCTTTAAGTTTCGAAGCTCTGGTAACGACTAGAACAGTTTTTCCATGAAGTGTTTTCAGGTCTTGAATCGAAATGCGTGACAACGCGTCCGCTATCACATTCTCGCTTCCTTTCCTGAAAGTTACTTCAAAATCATATTCTTCTAAAGCTAACCTGAATTTTGTTAATCTGCTGGAGGGGTCAGCTAAGGTAAAAAGGTAAACTAATGGTCTATGGTCACTGTAGACTTCAAATCTTCTTCCATACAGGTATGGTCGAAAATGCTTGATAGCCCACACCATAGCCAATAACTCCTTTTCTATCGTACTGTAATTTGATTCGGCTTTATTCAGAGTCTTGCTGGCATATGCAACCGGTTTGCCGTTGCTATTAGATAGCACAGCACCAATCGCATATCCAGACGCATCCGTATGTAAGTTGAATTTGTTGGTCTCCGTTAGATCCGGGTAATCCAGTACTGGTGGATTTATAAAACATTGTTTTAAATTCTCGAATGAGTTGTGGCATTCGCTACTCCATTCAAACTTTACACCCTTTCTGGTCAACTTGTTTAACGGTGTGCAAAGCCTAGCAAAGTCTTTTATGTGCTTCCGATAGTAATTTGCGAAAGCAACGAATCGCTTGACTTCATCCGCAGTGGAAGGGATCGGCCATTTTTTCACTGCTTCGATTTTAGCAGGATCAGGCCTGATGCCTTCAGCAGATATGTAATGTCCCAGGTATACTAAATTTTCTTGCAAAAAATTGCATTTTTCGGGGTTTAGTTTTAAATTTACCTCTCGCAATCTTCGGAAAACGTTCGAGAGATTTTTGTTATGCTCTTCTAGATTTCTACCAAATATGATGAGATCATCCAAATATACTAAACACTTCTCTCCATTAAGACCTGCCATCGCTATGGTCATTAGTCTTGAAAATGATGCTGGGCTTATTTTTAGTCCCATTGGAAGCCTTGTCATCTGATATTGTCCAGACGACGTCGAGAAAGCTGTTAGTGGCCTATCCTCTTGCTTCAAATTGCATTGGTAGTACCCTTGGGACAAGTCTAAATGCGAAAAGTACTTCGCTCCTGCCAATGAGTCTATGACCTCCTCTATATTTGGGAGTGGAAATGTATCGTTCTCAAGAACATTGTTAAGTTTCCGATAATCAACAACCAACCTCCATTTCTTTTTGTCATTCGCCGACTTTTTTGGCACTAGTAAAATTGGGCTATTCCATTCGGAACTAGTCTTTTCAATGACTCCATCTGACATCATCCTATCAATCTGGTCATTTATTTCCCTTTTTTGCGCCAGGGGAAGGCGATATTGTTTAGAAAATATTGGAGTTGTGCCATCCTTTATTTTAATACTGGATGTGTACTTATCCGTTACTGTTAATTTATCGTCTTTCAAGCAAAACACATCAGCGTATTTTAAGCATAGCCTCTGCATCTCTGCCTGATCTTGTTTTGTCAAATGTTTCAAGTTCAACTCATTTAAAAGTTTACTTGCTCTATTAGTATCGTATTTTGGCAGTTTAATTTTTCCTACCACATTGTAATCCCTTAGATCCTTTGTTTCAATATTTTTTGTTTCAATGCAAATTTCCTTATTTGCTATATTAATAATTCTTACGGGTAATTTCCCTTCTTTTGGAACTGATATTGAATTTGCTATGAAAACATGCGGCATTATTTCTTGTTGTAGTACCACACAAGTACCCGTCACACCGGTATCAACGTACCTTACCACCTCAGTACGAGCCGGTATAATGTAGCATGTTTCAGTTTTTGGTTGTTGCAATCTCATCTCCATACCCACAAAATCAACAATGGCTCCAAATTCTCTCAAAAAATCTGTGCCAATCAAGCCGTTAACTGCATCCGGCAAGCTCTCTATAATATTAAATTTAATGGGATATTCCACAGACTTGTACCCCACAAAAGTGTCAACGGATCCCAGAGTACGGGTTATTCCGTTTACACCACTGATTTCTAATGTGTGTGAATTATTGATATTGATAAATTCGGGAAGACATCTTTTGTCCAGAATACAACAAGATGCTCCACTGTCAATTATGAGTTCTATTACTCTGCCAAATAATTTAAATTTTGCTCTGAGAGCCTTCTTCGCACTAAAATTAACGAAAAAGATCGATTAATTGTGCCTCTTC